>NC_091121.1:24530936-25255936 GCF_040183065.1 Periplaneta americana
TGTACAACTTATAATCTTCAATAGAAGACACTGACTAACAGGGTGTGAGCAAAATTTTATCGTCTACCGACAGTACCTATATAAGAATAATTTTATTCATACTTTGGGTTCAATATTTGGGCCCATTAGCATTTCAGAACTTTATGCCAACAGAATTAGAGGAAATATAAACGTGTGGTTTAAATGGCATTTTTATAAACAGAAAAGAGATTGTTTAGTTAACTTACAAAGATAAGCTATCTTCCATGGGTGGGCAACTCGTGCTCTCAAAGTGTCAACACAATCTCAATGCAGGTAGAACGGGCTCTGTACTTCTGTGTGCGGTTCTTTCAAGACACAAGTTCGATCGCTTCTGCAGTCAGTGGCGGATCGTTTTAAGTGAAAAACAATATAATTCCCAGATCATTTCCCTTTAGTTACGAGTAAAAAGAGAATTTTTTTTTATTAAGAAAAGAGGTAAAGCTTGTATTCTATTACACTTTCTTACGCATGACATTTTATGTTACAAATAAACAGTGAAGGTTTTAGTAAAGAAATATTGTCTGCATCTGCTTTAGAACAGCTCAAGGAAAAAATGACATATCAACAAGTGAGACCGATATCAAATATCGTTAGCACGTTGTGCGTGCGAGTTACAGAATTTCACGACATATAATCGACTAGCTAAGAACATTTACGGATAAATTTGAAATGTAGTAGTATCATGTAGAACATAAACAACTTCACGTTCTTTAACTACCGTATAAACTATCTTGAAGAGTGATAAGAAAATCTTATCAAATATAAGACCCTACTTCAAGATCTACAGCAGAATTCACTGCTAAGTATGGAGAAACAGTGACAATTGACAAGGAATCGAAATTTTTCTGAAATCTTCTTGGCTTACGCCGATAGAAAAACCTGAAAATTTATAGCTTGAATTAATAAATCTACAGAACAGCACGTCACTCAAATTCCAGCAAAATCAGGAATCGAACTGTTCGTAATGTTGCCTAAGTAGAATTTCCAAATATACTCTTTGCTTTCATATGTGCTTAAGGCAGAGTTTAATACAAGAAAGAAGTGTAAAAGCTCTCAAAGTAAAGAAAGAGCTCAGAAGTAGGCTTATTTCATCTGCCGTGATATGTAAAAAATACTTCCTTGAATATGTGTTTTGTTTGCGAATACAGACTATTACCATTCTGAGAACAGAGAAATACTCTTTAATGTATAAAGACTTGTAAATTCTAGCGTTCTACGTTTCAAATAAGACATATAATAAGAAATATTAACAAATAGTGTAATAATAAATAAGTGTTGCAGCTATATTTGTTGTATCTTGAAAAGGTTGTATTCAGTTTGTGTTTCAGTACTAAACTAATTTACAAAGCTAGAAAATAATATAATTTTGTTATGTGCTATCTTATAGTCTGTCTAAAATTACTATAATTATTGTACCATGCGTCATTCTGAAATTCAAATCATGGAAATCTTGAAAAGGTTGTATTCAGTTTGTGTTTCAGTACTAAACTAATTGACAAAGCTAGAAAATAATATAATTTTGTTATGTGCTATCTTATAGTCTGTCTAAAATTACTATAATTATTGTACCATGCGTCATTCTGAAATTCAAATCATGGAAATCTTGAAAAGGTTGTATTCAGTTTGTGTTTCAGTACTAAACTAATTGACAAATAATATAATTTTGTTATGTGCTATCTTATAGTCTGTCTAAAATTACTATAATTATTGTACCATGCGTCATTCTGAAATTCAAATCATGGAAATCTTGAAAAGGTTGTATTCAGTTTGTGTTTCAGTACTAAACTAATTGACAAAGCTAGAAAATAATATAATTTTGTTATGTGCTATCTTATAGTCTGTCTAAAATTACTATAATTATTGTACCATGCGTCATTCTGAAATTCAAATCATGGAAATCTTGAAAAGGTTGTATTCAGTTTGTGTTTCAGTACTAAACTAATTGACAAAGCTAGAAAATAATATAATTTTGTTATGTGCTATCTTATAGTCTGTCTAAAATTACTATAATTATTGTACCATGCGTCATTCTGAAATTCAAATCATGGAAATCTTGAAAAGGTTGTATTCAGTTTGTGTTTCAGTACTAAACTAATTGACAAAGCTAGAAAATAATATAATTTTGTTATGTGCTATCTTATAGTCTGTCTAAAATTACTATAATTATTGTACCATGCGTCATTCTGAAATTCAAATCATGGAAATCTTGAAAAGGTTGTATTCAGTTTGTGTTTCAGTACTAAACTAATTGACAAAGCTAGAAAATAATGTAATTTTGTTATGTGCTATCTTATAGTCTGTCTAAAATTACTATAATTATTGTCCATGCGTCATTCTGAAATTGAAATCATGGAAATCTTGAAAAGGTTGTATTCAGTTTGTGTTTCAGTACTAAACTAATTTACAAAGCTAGAAAATAATATAATTTTGTTATGTGCTATCTTATAGTCTGTCTAAAATTACTATAATTATTGTACCATGCGTCATTCTGAAATTCAAATCATGGAAATCTTGAAAAGGTTGTATTCAGTTTGTGTTTCAGTACTAAACTAATTTACAAAGCTAGAAAATAATATAATTTTGTTATGTGCTATCTTATAGTCTGTCTAAAATTACTATAATTATTGTACCATGCGTCATTCTGAAATTCAAATAATGGAATAGATATCACGATCACCTGCATGAGCCGCCAGAGCGCACCGTGGCTTTTGCAGCGAAACTACAAACAACTTGGAACTGCTGCGGCTGGCTCCGTCTGCCTTTCTCTCTTTCAAGGTTTTTTAGCACTCTGGGAGCACGAGTTGCCCATCCAAGCTATCTTCAGCCATTCAGATAACACTGAACAACAAAGTAAACTCCAAGATATTTAATACAGGAAGGGGTGACCAAATTATTTAAAAAATTTAAGAATATGCATATGGCGTAGTGTTTAGATTGGTTATAGGCCTATATAAATCGGGGATTGCAGAAACAGCACTTGTCACATAGTGACATGTGCTGTATCTGCAATCTCCGATTCATATATTTTTTTTTTTACAGAAACATAAAAAAGTCTCATAAAATGTAATTTCGCTCACATTTAGCAGAAATACATACATTTCATATTTAGTTTTCAATTTTTTATTTTAATGTTATATTTTATTTAACGACGCTCGCAACTGCAGAGGTTATATCAGCGTCGCCGGATGTGCCGGAATTTTGTCCCGCAGGAGTTCTTTTACATGCCAGTAAATCTACTGATATGAGCCTGTCGCATTTAAGCACACTTAAATGCCATCGACCTGGCCCGGGATCGAACCCGCAACCTTGGGCATAGAAGGCCAGCTATTTTATCTAGGATTAAAAAACTACAGTAATAAACTTCATAAACTTTCAAACATAAAACTACTTATTTTGACTGGATTTGCGCATATTTTACATTTATCATAAATGAAAAAAATCTACCATCTTTACTAATGAGATCGATTGATTGCCAACTTGTATTCTTTCCTTCCAAGACGTGCTATTCCCAATTATGTGGACTATACTTATGAAGCAGCCTGTGGACGCCTGAAGATGAACAAGTACATGCAAGGATAACCTTCTCGAAGACGGGAAAGGGGTAGGAAGTTTTCCTGGATCAGAGCAACACGGTCGCAGAGAACCGGGTAAAGTTCACGGCAACGGGAGGGAGACATACGGTCATAAACCGGAAATAGAGCAAGCAAAACAACTGGATGTACAGTTCGCCGGGAAATGGCGTAGATAAAGACGGAGAAAACAACGCACGTTTCAGCGGCTGAAGTGAGTGAGTTCGGGAGAGTCATTCGATTGGAGAAAGGATAATATAAACACGAAACCAGCAGGAAGAATTTCCTGATGATCGTTCATTCATTACTGAATTTAATTCTGTCGTGATATCAACAGTAATCTCACTAGAGGTTTTGATTTATCTGGAGAAAATCGAAACTCGAGTGGGATTTAATTGACTATTATACGTTTAGAAGGAAGTATATAAAGATTAGAAGAAATAAAGACTCTAATAAAATAAAATATTAATTGACTTACTAAAATTTTATGTCACTACTGTCAGCTTACATCAGCTGCTTGTCTATGCGGATGACGTGAATATGTTAGGAGAAAATCCACAAACGATTAGGGAAAACACGGAAATTTTACTTGAAGGAAGTAAAGAGATAGGTTTGGAAGTAAATCCCGAAAAGACAAAGTATATGATTATGTCTCCTGAGCAGAATATTGTACGAAATGGAAATATAACAATTGGAAATTTATCTGTTGAAGAGGTGGAAAAATTCAAATACCTGGGAGCTACAGTAACAAATATAAATGGTACTCGGGAGGAAATTAAACATAGAATAAATATGGGAAATGCCAGTTATTATTCGGTTGAGAAGCTTTTATCATCCAGTCTGCTGTTATAAAATCTGAAAATTAGAATTTATAAAACAGTTATATTACCGGTTCTTCTGTATGGTTGTGAAACTTGGACTTTCACTTTGAGAGAGGAACAGAGATTAGATAGATAGATGGATGGATGGATGGATGGATGGATGGATGGATGGATGGATGGATGGATGGATGGATTTATTTATTTAACCTGGTAGAGATAAGGCCGTCAGGCCTTTTCTGCCCCTCTACCAGGGAATTACAACTATAACATGAACAATAAGATTACAATTAATATTAAATTTACAATTACAATTAAAATAAAAATTAAAGTACGACAAGAATACCCGATTAATGAAAGCTAGACATTTTATCATAGGAGTTAAGAACAAAGAATATTTTTGTATTTACTAAATTACAAATTAAACCTACAATAACAAAATTCTATAGTGATGAAATTACAGGATATTGAGATATTTTGTGGTAGATTAAAAGAACTATTTACAAGAAACCATGTCTGAACGAGTCTCAATTACTGACCAAGTGCCTAGTAAGTTTGCGTTTCAATTGAATTTTATTTCGACAGTCCCTGATGCTAGCAGGTAACGAATTCCAGAGTCTTGGCAGGGCTATTGTGAAAGAGGATGAGTATGAGGAGGTGCGATGGGATGGTATTGTTAGTATTGTTTCATGGCGAGAGCGTGTGTTCAGATTGTGGTGGGAAGAAAGGTAAGTGAAGCGAGACGACAGGTACGAAGGAATAGAAGAGTTCAAGATTTCGAAGAGAAAGAGAAGTGAATGTAAATTTCTTTTCTTATCTAGTTTAAGCCAACCTATTGCTTCCAGGGATGGGGTAATATGATCATATTTACGAACATTGCTTACAAAACGTACACACAAGGGTGTTTGAGAATAAGGTGCTTAGGAAAACATTCGGGGCTAAGAGGGATGAAGTTACAGGAGAATGGAGAAAGTTACACAACACAGAACTGCATGCATTGTATTCTTCACATGACATAATTAGGAACATTATATCCCAACGTTTGAGATGTGCAGGGCATGTAGCACGTATGGGCGAATCCAGAAATGCATATAGAGTGTTAGTTGAAAGGGCGGAGGGAAAATGACCTTTGGGAGGCCGAGACGTAGATGGGAAGATAATATTAAAATAGATTTGAGGGAGGTGGGATATGATGATAGAGACTGAATTAATCTTACTCAGGATAGGGTCCAATGGCGGGCTTATGTGAGGGCGGCAATGAACCTCCGGGTTCCTTAAAAGCAAGTAAATACTGTTAGCTTAACCAAAACGTTTGAACGGAACCGTCATTTTCAGTTGACTATCTAGGCGGTAAACAAATGACGATCGCAAAGAAAGTTTTTTAGTTGGTTAGTTAACGACGCTGTATCAACTACGAAGTTATTTAGCGTCGATGAGATTGGTGATAGCGAGATGGTATTTGGCGAGATGAGGCCGAGGATTTGCCATAGATTACCTGGCATTCACCTTACGGTTGGAGAAAACCTCGGAAGAACCCAACCAGGTAATCAGCCCAAGCGGGGATCGAACCCGCGCCCGAGTGCAAGTTCAGACCGGCAGACAAGAGCTTTAACCGACTGTTCCACGCCGGTATCTACCGTAAAGAATTTGCAGTTTGAAATGTTGACAAACAAAGAAACAAATGGTAGGGAGATGATGAAATCAGAAGAAAATATATAGAGATTAGAAGAAATAAAGTACTCTAATACAATAAAATATTGATTGACTTACTAAAATTTTATTTCACTAATGTTATCTTCACCAAAACGTTTGAATGGAGTCTCCATTTTCGGTTGACAATCTATGCATAAAACAATTGGCGATCACAAAGCATGTTTTATAGTTTCGTAAAGAATTTGCAGTTTGAAATGTTGGCAAACAAAGAAACAAATGCTAGTGAAGTGATAAAAACAAACAAATGCTAGGGAAGTGATAAAAATAAACAAATGCTAGGGAAGTGATAAAATAATAGTGATAAACAGCCATGATTGCTTGAAATACGTCCTTTCGTACCGCTTTATTAGTCAAAATTAGTATGACGTAGTAAAAGTGTAATAATCTGAATAATATCCTCTTCTTTCAGAGGTCTAATCTCGCGTTCAATTGCACATACTGTAAATTAAGCAGAGACGAAACGTGTTATACTTAGCATGGTGGACAGTAGCGTTTTAGTTTTTCTTATAATCATTACTGAATATTTTATATAGTGCAGTTATCTATACTAATAATAAATATGTAGCCGAAATTTATCTGGTAATTTTCGATTTTCCAAACATAATTGGTCCTAACATATATAATTAACCACCCTGAAACCGAAAATCGCTTTTTTGACATTTTTGTTTGTATGTCTGTCTGTCTGTCTGTCTGTCTGTCTGTATGTTTGTTATCTTTTCACGCGATAATGGCTGAACGGATTTCGATGAAAATTGGAATATGAATTAAGTTCGTTGTAACTTAGATTTTAGGCTATGTGGCATTCAAAATACATTATTTAAAAGGGGGGTTATAAGGGGACCTGAATTAAATAAATCGAAATATCTCGCTTATTATTGATTTTTGTGAAAGATGTTACATAACAAAAGTTTCTTCACAAATAATTTGCGAAAAGTTTTATTCCTTGAAAAAGTTTGATAGGACTGATATTTAATGAGATAAATGAGTTTTAAAATTAAAATAACTGCCATCTAAGGCCGTGTAATGAATTAAAAAACAAATGACTTCATCTATAAGGGGCCTTGGACAGCAACAATCGAAAGCTATGAAAGATAGCCTACAGAGAATGTTTCTGTGTTTGTATGAAGTAATATCGGAAGCTAAATTAACCGATTTGTATAATTAATTATTATTTTACCATTGGAAAGTGTAGTTTCTCTAGATGGACATAATGCTATAATGTTATTACAGTAACTTCTGATAAGACCTCTCCTGGCACCACATTATCATAATCATCCTATCACATCGTCAGGGTAATGTAACTCCGCCTTCCAGGCGCCCCAACCTCAGAAGTGAGTTACAACTAAGCCACGGCCAGGAGAGAAGACCAGAAATGTCGAAAAGCAACCTGGTGGCATTGGATTAAAAAAAAAATATATATATATATAATATGTAATATTATATAATATAATTTAAGTTATTTGAAGGGTTCAGAACCATAGTGGGCCAAGCGCCATTTACTGAATACGTAGAAAACAAGGGTTAAAATTAAGTTATTACCATAATTCAATGGGAACCTATAACAAGTAAAATAAAATATACACATAAAATCTAAATGATGTCAATCTTCATTAAACTATGGTTGCATGTAATAAAAATTAAGAAACATGTTAAAGGAATTGTCATTGCACCAAATGAGTGTCTCAGGACCAAAATGATCGCATTTTAATTATTTGGATGCAATTTAAATTAAGTAACATATTAAACGATTTATCCTTCTATCAAACACGAATGTTCCCTGGATCAAATGTCCTATTTTAATTCTGTAATTACTTTATATTTATTTCTAACGGGTGCAGCGGAGCGCACGGGTACGGCTAGTTATTAATAAAGTCTACATTACTGCTACTACTACAACTGCTGCTGCTGCTGCTGCTGCTACTACTACTGCTACTACTGCTACTACTACTGCTACTACCACTACCACTACCACCACCACCACCACCACTACTACTAATAATAATAATAATAATAATAATAATAATAATAATAATAATGATAAAATAATACTACTTACTTACTTACTTACTTACTTACTTACTTACTTACTTACTTACAAATGGCTTTTAAGGAACCCGAAGGTTCATTGCCGCCCTCACATAAGCCCGCCATCGGTCCCTATCCTGTGCAAGATTAATCCAGTCTCTATCATCATATCCCACCTCCCTCAAATCCATTTTAATATTATCCTCCCATCTACGTCTCGGCCTCCCTAAAGGTCTTTTTCCCTCCGGTTTCCCAACTAACACTCTATATGCATTTCTGGATTCGCCCATACGTGCTACATGCCCTGCCCATCTCAAACGTCTGGATTTAATGTTCCTAATTATGTCAGGTGAAGAATACAATGCGTGCAGTTCTGCGTTGTGTAACTTTCTCCATTCTCCTGTAACTTCATCCCGCTTAGCCCCAAATATTTTCCTAAGCACCTTATTCTCAAACGCCCTTAACCTATGTTCCTCTCTCAGAGTGAGAGTCCAAGTTTCAAAACCATACAGAACAACCGGTAATATAACTGTTTTATAAATTCTAACTTTCAGATTTTTGGACAGCAGACTGGATGATAAGAGCTTCTCAACCGAGTAATAACACGCATTTCCCATATTTATTCTGCGTTTAATTTCCTCCCGAGTGTCATTTATATTTGTTACTGTTGCTCCAAGATATTTGAATTTTTCCACCTCTTCGAAGGATAAATCTCCAATTTTTATATTTGCATTTCGTACAATATTCTGGTCACGAGACATAATCATATACTTTGTCTTTTCGGGATTTACTTCCAAGCCGATCGCTACTAATAATAATAATATAATAATAATAATAATAATAATAATGATAATAATAATAATTTAAAAAGTAATAAACCCGTATTAAATATTATAGTATTTAACATTATAATATTAGCGACAGTGCTTTGTCCCAGAAGCCTACAACATTAAGCATTACTGGAGTTTTTCAGTGAACAATGAACGTGCATCTAGCAAGCGAAGTACTTGACTGACGGCTCACGCGACTCATGTTTCGTAAAGTGGGGCAGAACAAAATATGGACTACTTTGGCAACTACACTAATATTTACAGCAAGTCCCATTGCACGGTGATAAAGTAGGGGTTTTGTGTGCGGTTTGTTCGAGACGAATAATCGGGCCAATATTTTATAACACAACTGTGAATACAGACGTGTATGTGAATACAATAGTGCCTCCATTTTTAGCCAGTTTACAGAGGAAGTAAAACAATACAGTTATTTTCAACAGGACTTGCTACCCCATATAATGCCGAACGTTCAATGGACATTATAAAGGAAATTTTCGAAGACTAGATAATATGCAGAGGTTTGTGGCCCTCTAGATCCCCTGATCTCAGTTACTGTTATTTTTATCTTTGGGGAAACTTAAAGCGTAAAGTATTTAAAAATAATTCCTATGCTTTAGAACAATTGAAGGAAGCAATACGACAGAAAGTGACAAAAATTACTCAAGCTGAACTGCAGGATGTGTCACATAATTTGTTTAAGAAATGTAGGGCATGTCTCACTGCTGAAGGAGGTCATTTTCAGCAGTATCTGAAGTAATTGGTAAGTACGCAATATTTCATATTTGAAATCTAGCGGCAGATACAGCACACAGCATGCGGCCAGTGACGCTATTGTCATGCAGTGAATGTGCGTCTCGCTGCCGCTAAGTTCAGCATTCCTCGTAAAATGAACGACCTGTATAATTTCAATGTTACCATTTTCATCGACAAGGATAATCGCATAGTTGATACAGTGTTGTTAAATAAGTACTTAGGTATATATGAAGAGAAAATATTGTGGTGCTGCCAAAAATAGTTCGAAACATTTTACGAAAAATTTTTTTTCGAGTTATAGTCTGTCTGTATGCAGGAATTTCTCCTAATTTGTTAAACATAAAAAAGAGTCCTGAAACGAGATTAAAATCCATTACGCTGGTTTCAACACAGCGTTAAGGCAGTCCTCTAGTCGTTGCGTACGCCGCAGTCTGTTGTTTTTATTGACTGTCACTGTGAAATGTAATATAAAACCCGACCCTATCGAATTTCATATCTCCGTTTGTAGTTACAGACATAACTTTGTACAAAAGAGATCACATGAGCGCTGGGTGAAAAAGTGAACATATTTGACTTGAAATAAACGTGCCGGTTTTTGTTTAACCGCACCCAAAGGACATTTAAACAACATGATATAAAATGTTAGCAAAGGGCGATATTTTGTTACATATTTAGGTCTACATATTTATCATTCCATCGGAGCAGATATTATGACTCGTGGGGCAGTAACGCCTGTCAAATCATTGCCACGATTTTATTGAACTTTTTGTTGTTTCCACTCTACACACGACACATCCGTGGATTAGGTTGTATCACAGGCACTTCAAACATATTAATATTTCAGTGTCATGCATAACAAAATGAACAAGTACGGCTCATGACTCTAAAAAGCAGCTACGGATGATCCTGTGGTTAATGAAGTATTATTAAATGTTACTAATTAAATTGCGAGTAATATTCATTATACTTTGGTTTACGTTGTTAAAGGGGACGTATCTGTTGGCTTATGAAACTCTGGTTACAGAGCGACTAATGTTGGATATAATGCAAATGTGATGAGAACGGAAATTGATGAATTCTTATAAATAAGCTTCGGTAAGGGTTGTCGACCACCGAGATTCCGAGCAACTACTGCATGGATTTGTATGACACCATGATTTTTTAAAATAAAAGATGTAACAGTCAGTTCATAATATTATAATCTTGTAGCATTACGAGAGGGATTATAATCTAGCTCCTCAACTGCTGAGAGAGTGATAATAAAGCATAGGGGAGACTCGGCTAATTCCGCAATATTAAGAAGTAAATCTATCATATTTTTATCAAAATGTTTATTGAAAAATATTATCAAGGTATGTAGACATGGACGAAAACTTTCATTACCAAATGAGATAAAGAGATCTATTAAAATTCATATATATATATATATATATATATATATATATATATATATAGTCGCGACGCTGTTATTTCCGGCGTGACTCCTCCTCTTTGCTTACGTCTTAGAAAGTTTAGGCTCTATAAAGTCTAGGTAGGTAGTATCGTTCGCCATTTTTGTTCTTTCGTAGCCGAGCTACCATACGAGGAATCTATTTGCTACACCGTTAAACATTATCATGTCTTAGCTCCAATGATAATCAATCAAACGCACTGTAATTCAGGAAATAATTGAGCGGCAAATAACGTCTTCGTGTGCTTTCTGCGAACGCCAACGAAAGAGCCAAAATGACAGGCGATTATATTAAGTATTTATCGAGCCTTAAGAAATGAATAACGTCTTCCTCAGCGAATCACAAGACGCACACGTTTAAATGTAGCCGACCTGCAACGTGATTGGCTGCCGGAAATTAGAGCGACGGGACAGTTTTATTATTTAAAAAGGTAACAAATACCAGTGCAGCCGGGTAGCTCTGTTGGTAGAGCAGCTGGCTACGAACTGGAAGGTCCGGGGTACGATTCCGAGTGGTGACGGGATTTTTTTCATTGCCAAACTTTCAGAACGGCCCCGAGGTTCACTCAGCCTCCTATAAAATTGAGTACCAGGTCTTTCCCGGGGGCAAAAGGCGGTCAGAGCGTGGTGCCGACCACACCACCTCATTCTAGAGCCGAGGTCATGGAAAGCATGGGGCTCTACCTCCATGGCCCCCAATTGCCTTCATGGCATGTGACGGGGATACCTTTACCTCCACTTTTTTTTTACATACATTGCAGTTGAAAAAGAACAACTCGGGTAATTCTGCAACAGTGCTGATAAATCCGCAATAGTACTTGGCTAATTCCGCAGTCGTAAATAATTATGAAATACATTATGAAAGTAACATAAAAGGAACAATTTATATGTAACAATGCTCACTTTCTTCACAGCTGTGTAGCAAAACACGAAAAACAGTCAACTTTCGATGTTTCACTGTATTGTCGACAGAGGTGTCGACCAATATTCTTGATTACCTTCTATAGCACTGCAGAGGACATGCCTTCTGTTGACAGCCTTTCAAAACTCACATTCACACTATTGTAAAGTCGCAATAAAATCATATATACACTACTGCGGAATTACCCTTACTGCAGAATTAGCCGAGTTTCCCTATTATACAACGAGCCTATAATTGTAGTAATTAAGACGCGAGTATGTTTATGAAACGAGCGTAACCAAGCGTACGAGTTTTTCATACGAGTTTTTATAAATATTCTTACCTTGTGACTTTAGTGATAATGAAACGGTGAGCATGTGTGTATTTTCAGAGTGTTCTCGACTACTGCAACAGATGGCACGAGTGTGAGTAACTTTTCAGCGTGTTCCCGAGTAGTGCAGAAATGGCAAGCGTGTACGCTGTATTTATTGATGTTTTACAGGGCTTGATTTGGAGAGTTTAACCTCAAATCAACACATATTAAGACACAGTAAATGAACTCTATTTATTAGAATGTCAAAATTAACGTGAACAGAATTTATTTTATTTTAAATACATGTTGTTGATTGTGTAGTTTGTGAAAATTATCTCGGGAATGGCTTCCAGTGGAATGTTTGAAGTTGGGTTAATACCAATTTGAGTGATTCGATCAATACCACTTTCAAAACTCGCCCCTGCCATTTTGTATTGGTGCTCTCAAGGCTTGCGAGATGTTGCGCGTACGATATTAATCAATATTGCTTATGCTTAATTGGAAATCGTTAGTTGCAATAACATAAGGAATAGCAGTACTTTAATGTACGTCATTAAGATACTGTTACGTCACATGTAATGAGCGTATTATACGAGGAGGATCCAGGAAATAACGACCTTTTGTTGTCGTATCTGTCCACTAGCTTTAAAATTCCCGTGTTATACTCCTCTGCCGCCAGTTCATTAAGCCAGGTGTTCACTGTCTTCTTCAACTCTTCATCACTTCCAAAACGCGTACCACCCAGAAAGTCTTTCAGCTTAGTGAAAAGGTGCAAATCGCTAGGAGCAAGGTCTGGACTATAGGGCGGATGATCAGGTCTTCTGTGATGAGTGATGGGCGTCCGGGTCGAGTTTCATTGTGGACATTTGTTCGCCCATTGTTGAACATTTCGCACAATTTTCTCACATTTCTTTCATTCATTACAGTATCACCATACACTTCTTTCAATTGCCGGTAAATTTCTGCAGGTTTCAAATGTCGGGCATTCAAAAATCGAATCACACTCCTCACCTCACAGTAGGCGGGATTATCAATCACGTCGTTCATTTTGAAGTAACACAAAATGCACAATGGCGACTTGTTGCAACCAGTACTCACAACATTATGAGAACACATGTTAAGGAAGCCAGTTGACCTTCAAACAAGGAAGGGGAGTCAGCTGCGCGGCGGGTATGCGCGAACGGTCGTTATTTCCTGGATCCCCCTCGTAGTATGGTCAGATAAAAAAGTATTAAAAATGTCATAATGCATGTAAATATAATGGAAATATTGCTATGTGTAATATTTGAGACTTTTAATTTGACCCGAATCCAACAAAGAGACAATTGTAACATCTCCGTTTTCCATTTACAGGAGTCACACTATGTGACGAAAGAATATTTGCACGATTGTCTTGAAAGTTGTCAGCACCGTTATCAGTAATGCGGTTTAGTATTAAAACAATACAGTATTGTACGTTCGCTCGGAGAAGAACCAGGGGAAGGGGTACAATAAGTGAGTAAGCTACCGAAGCAGTGGTTGTTGTTACACAACTCGACACGCGACTAAGGAAGCAGTGTTGCAACATCTACTAGAGTACGTCACTTAAACGTCCGACTTGTTAGCCTATTATTATTATTATTATTATTATTATTATTATTATTATTATTATTAATCATATTTTATTAACCCGCCAGTGAACGGATCATGAAAAGTTACGTAACTGGACGGGTTGTGCCTCTGAAACCTATTTTCTAAATATTAAAAAGTATATCTACTTATTTGAGTCACATAATAATAATAGTTTTATTCTTCTATACAACTAACATAATAAATTTGTGAATTTCACAAATTTCAGATTAGTATAACCTATAACAATTGAGTCATATATTATTTTCACTAATATAGCAATTCGCAATCTGTGCCTTGTGTCCTTTCTTGCACTGCACTTAAAATGATGTCCAATATAGGGGATACGTGGTTGTGGTAACATTCATAAACGGTGCGTCATTTTATATCACGTCCGAAATCATCAAGTTTCTTTGATTTCGTAACTGTTTGTAATACAATCTGAGTTTTTTTAGGAGTGTTATACTCAGTTATATTGATAGAAATTATTTTCTTCACTAATAATCTTGAAACATCCGTAGCGCGAAGAGTTTTAGATTTGCTGAATCACATTTGCCATCTCCTTCACTGAAATATAAGTAAGTTATACATTTTTTTATAATATCTGTAGCTTCTCTCTCTAATGAATGACCTATTCCAACAGGAGCAGTACGAATATCACAATTATTGTAGTCATCACTATGTTGTTCACTTTCTTCAACAGACTCCCATGATCGCCTCATATTTCACTAACTTTAATGTACACTAAGAAAACTAAACAGATAATGCAAACTACGTGCACTCCAAGTCGTTCACAGAAATGGCAACTATGTGGTGTTTACCTCATTGCGGGACGAAGGAAACAGCAGTAACTTGTGTGGCCTTCTGCATTCAGCCCCCACCCTCTGGCTTTTCTCCGATCGAACGTACAATAACTGTCAAAATAATAGTAAAATCCTGCAGTGCCAGGGAAAAGTGACATAAGTCAGTTTCCACAAACATTTTTTGATAATTTATTGATACATTGGTTTATGTCGATCTGATTTTTTTCTGTATGAATTATTGTAATGGGAGAAATACTTATGTCTCTTTTTCCAAGCAGATGTTCCATAAGTTGTCAATAAATTCGGCGCAGAGACTACAACGTGTTCATAATATGTGCGTCCGTTTCGTCTGCAATATTCGCCGGGCTGATCACGTAACACCATCCCTCGAAATGTTGTCCTGGCTCCGTCTAGAAGATCGTAGGAAAATCCACTGTCTTTCACTTCTCTTTCACATATTGCATTTCTCCACTCCTGTCTATCTTGCGTCTCGTTTTCAAAATGTATCCACCCATCATAACCTAGACACACGACCACAACACTCCTCAATATTATCCATTCCCTCCCACCGAACATCCTCATATTCATCTTCTTTCACTGTGGCTGTTCCTCGACTTTGGAATTCCCTACCGAGTAATGTCAGGGACTGTAAGACATCAAATCAATTTAAGAATAGGCTAACGAGATATTTTTCTAACAATTATTGTCAACAATAATAGCTGTTTCAGGTTTCTCAATGTTTAATGGTTATATATATATCACAGATAAATATCTAAATTATCTCATTATTATTACTATTATTATTACCATTATTATTATTATTATTATTATTATTATTATTATTATTATTATTATTATAACTATTTCTTACCAGTGTTTATTATTGTCACACTAACATTAGTTATCCAATTTTCATTATTTACTTTCATGTTGTTTTATGATCTAGATATTAATGTAATAACTATGTAAGCAAATGTATTTAATTAGAATTAGAGTCTGGCTGGGCGGAAGAGAAGGACTACTGGCGTTAGCTCTGCCAGATTAAATAAATAAATAAATAATTTATTATTATTATTATTATTATTATTATTATTATTATTATTATTATTAAATTATCAAAAAAATTTGTGGAAACTGACTTATGTTAATTTTCACACGCACTGCAGAATTAGTAGTATTAGTAACAGTATCAATATTGTTATACAAATCTGGCTTTCAGGTAGTAGCTCCCTATAAAGCAGGTTTGAATAATTTCAAGGAAAAATTGTTCCGGGATCGATACCCGGCCCCGGAACAATTTTTCCTTGAAATTATTCAGTATCAATACTGTAAGTAGAGGAACGAGATGTAGTGTAACAGTAAAAATATATGATTAATAATGATATAATGATATGATTAAAGTAAAACTCAGAACCTATACTTCTAGACGTCAGCCTACTTTGTCTAAAATATAGCAATCCACTTAAACTGAAGAGCAGCAATTCAAATATGCCGCAATCTTCTTTCTTCTTACTTTTCTCCGTTGTTGGACTGTATGGAAGAAATTTCAGACATTATTTCGAAATATGATCTCAAAGAAACTCCGACTTTGGAAGTGACTTACGTCTTTTCTTTAATATTAATTACCTAGCTGATAATTGTTTTTCATTTATATTAATTGTTATTCAACTTCGGACACGCATAACCATTCATCAAGTCCGAAACATCTCATTAGACGCGAGTTTTCCGTCAGCTTGAAAATGAAGCCACGGTTCACCACACAAATTGTTTCAGAAACTCTCTGCGGTGTTATAGCACTCATTTATCTTTCCTGACAGATGCACGGAAGGAATCAGGAAGCTTAATGCCAGAGGTGCGAGTTCCTTCTGATATCCTGAGTCAATTCAGGTATTTGAGAGCTGTCTGAGGCAGGCCTATACGTTTTACTGCGTTAAAGATAATGTGAAACAATGACGTCCATTATTAAAGTAAAATTGTAGATACACGGCTGGCTACAGCGTTTATTTTTTTCAAGCCGAGCATATGATTTCGGAACACATTCAAATCATTCAAATGAAAAAAAAAAAAAAAAAAAAAAAAAAAAAAAAAAAAAAACATGCAAATGTTCAGTCTTTTGACTTATTTTAATGTAAAATATTAAAGTAGTTATTTTACAATTTACATTATTAGTGTTAACGTTTTCGCCCAATTGTGGGCATCTTCAGACATAAAATTCAATATCTATGTGAAAATAAAGAAATACATATTAAATATTGACAAATATGAAGGCATGTCCAAGTTTAAAATAGTCAAAAATTAGAAAAGTTTATAAATAGTACAAATAATAATAATAATAATAATAATAATAATAATAATAATAATAATAATACTTTATTGCCAGAACAAAGATACGTGTTGATTTTTTTAAATATAAGAACTCTCTAGCACCCCCAGAAAGATTAAGTTACATACTCGTGCTCAGTGAGCATTCCACATAAGTTAATATTCAGACATTTTATTGAATAACAGAGTAAAAAGTATACATACGAAGAAAGAGTAATGGAACGGAGAAAAATTCTCTCCGGCGCCGGGATTTGAACACGGGTTTTCAGCTCTACGTGCTGACGCTTTATCCACTAAGCCACACCGGATTCTACCCCGGCGTCGGAAGAATCGTCTCAGTTTTAAGTTCCAACTCTTGGGTTCCCTCTGGTGGCCGCCCTCTGCACTACGTCATAGATATCTATGAACCTAGGACCGAAGTCCACACATGCGCTGAGGTGCACTCGTAATGAGTGACTAGTTGGCCGGGATCCGACGGAATAAGCGCCGTCTTAAATCGCGAAGTGATTTACGCATATCATATATATTATTATAATGTACCGAAGTACATATGATATTTCCATGCAGATATTCTGCGACGGCGCTTATTCCGTCGGATCCCGGCCAACTAGTCACTCATTACGAGTGCACCTCAGCACATGTGTGGACTTCGGTCCTAGGTTCATAGATATCTATGACGTAGTGCAGAGGGCGGCCACCTGAGGGAACCCAAGAGTTGGAACTTAAAACTGAGACGATTCTTCCGACCCCGGGGTAGAATCCGGTGTGGCTTAGTGGATAAAGCGTCAGAACGTAGAGCTGAAGACCCGGGTTGGAATCCCGGCGCCGGAGAGAATTTTTCTCCGTTCTAGTACCCTTTCATCGTATGATGACGCAGAATATCTGCATGGAAATATTATATTTACTTCGGTACATTATAATAATATGGAGTAAAAAGTGATAAAAGAATAAAAGAAGGAGAAAAAAAACACATATCACAATAATTGAACTTCAAATTTTGTCTGTTAACAGCAATTTTTAATAGATTTTTTTAAATAAGGAGTATTAGCAAATTGTATGTTTGGGAATTTATCTATTATCATGTTATAAAGCCTTGGACCGAAGTTGATACTGTGATTATATGCTACAGTTGTAGTGCATTTAGGAACTGTCAAGCATAATATGTTGTCTGAACTTTAGGTTTTATATTTATGATGGCATTATTACATGTGATGTATAAAATTATGCATGTTTAAATAAAACTGTATGTGAAAAATAATGCGTATTATTACTATTGATTGTTGAAAAAGTGAACAGGAATAAATTAAACTGATTTGATGAATAAAAACTTATTAAATATGCATATTTTACATGTATGCCTGGTTAACATGTGTAAAATTGGATATAATTGATTATATTAATAATACGTTTCTTAATTTATAGAATCCTGTAATCCAAAATTGGTTGTCAGATCATAATCTGATCCACTATATATTGCAACCTCGACGACCCAATTCAATTTCGTAAGCTTCGTGAGACTTACATATATTCATGTTTCTATGTTGGGATCCTATGATGGTTATGCAAGCACATGATAGTTAACTTTTCATCATATCTTCATATTTTTACAACACATATTGTCAGCATTATTATATACCGTTTTATTTAAATATGCATAATTATATACACCACATGTAATGATGCCATTTGTACTGTTTTTAAACTTTTATCATTTTCCACTGTTTTAACCTTGGACATGCCTTCATATTTGTCAATATTTAATATGTATTGCTTATTTTTCACATAGGTATCAAATTTTATGTCTGAAGATGCCCACAATTAGGCGAAAACGTTAACACTAATAATGTAATTGTAAAATAACTATTTTACATTAAAATAAATCAAAAGACTGAACATTTGTATGTTTTTTTTCATTTGAATATAATTCACTTATTTTAACTCAAAAATGAATTCAAAACATTCAAATTAGCGCGTAGTTATGAACATTCTGGATTCTAACATAATAAAATAGGACACAAACCAACCCATTATGACTTGAACTGACCCATTCAAAGCTGACATAAACTCAGCTAACACTAATGAAGACTAAACTAACCCAACTTGAGGGCGGGAAACTAGTAGTCTATAATTTTACTCTATTTCAACATTTTTTCCTCAGAATATAAGGTGTATGTACTTTGGAAATAAAAATTAGCGTGCTTAATATGCTTTATCTGTACACCTCTAAGCATATTTGATGTTTTGGAAACTTTATACTTACTTTCGTAATTATTTACCTTATCGATACCATTCGTATCCAATATTTCTCCATTTTTCCTGTGTACTTTCATCCAGCTATATTTTTGGACTACTCATCACTCTCCGGAACTTAGGTTAGGTTGAGTTAGATTAGGTTGGGTTAGGTCAGGTTAGGTTAGATTGTTTGCGCAGATGAGGGATCCGAGGGTTAGGTTAGGTTAGATTCTTTGCACAGAGGAGACACCCGAAGGCTTACACTGCAGCCAAAAAATAGAGTGTAAAATTGATGTTAGTAATTGCAAGTAACTAAATTCCCTACTAAAACAATTGATGTTATGTTTTATTTAACGACGCTCGCAACTGCAGAGGTTATATCAGCGTCGCCGGATGTGCCGGAATTTTGTCCCGCAGGAGTTCTTTTACATGCCAGTATATCTACTGACATGAGCCTGCCGCATTTAAGCACACTTAAATGCCATCGACCTGGCCCGGGATCGAACCCGCAAAGGCAGCGCTATACCAACTCGCCAACCACGTCGACAAAAACAATTGATTTACATTTCGAAATTCGTTTCTGTTTCATGACATAGTTTGAAAAGGATAGAACGTCAGGCACCCATTGCACGCTACACAGTCACGTGAGAGAGAGAGAGAGAGAGAAGTATTTATCCTTTTTTCGGAGGAGAGCCCACAGGCAAGCACCGCCTTAGGCTTATTGTGCAACATCCTTAATTTGGAATGATTGTTGAAGTCCTTAGGATCGCTTCTTTCAAGCGCATGATTCACTTCATGGTGCCATTGTATCGATTTAGCCACAGCATCCAGTTCTGACTGGAGACCTGATCCTCCGCCTGCGTGTGATGTTATTCTGCATCCTCCTCAGATCGATGGCATCTGTTCGCAATTCATGTGTCTGAATCTGCTGCATCCTTAACCAGAAGAACATGTCGCCATCGATTCCACGACTCACCAAGGCGCCATCTATCCAAGGGAGCTACACTCCTCCTGTCACTCGCAGTCCGCTTAATAAAGCCTCTGCGGCTTCGCTGGATATGTGCAGCTCCCGCAGACAGATGCCGCCCATAGGCAAATCCTGGAACCACGTCTGCCATGTCCTCCTGGTCGACCTGTAAACTACTGAAATGATTAATGAAAATGATACTAATGAAGGCGAAATGTGTCCGAGGTCCAGAGAGAATTGAATGAAACTAAATGGTAATAGGGCTTTTTATGACTTTGATGCGTAGAGAACCGCGATAGAGCGACTACTGAAAAGCTACATTTTGAAATTAGTTGCACATTTCCACTAAGAGTTTTTGTTCTGGAAACAATAGACACTTTTTTCGGAAATGATGTACATTTGTTTAAAACTTGCACTTTCTGCACTTTTATCCCTGCGTCCTGTAATTTCATTCGTTCATCAATACAGCCAAAATCGACATCCACTTTTATCCGTGTATATATCCATTCACGTATCCGCTCTGCTATAACATTCAACAGTCAGTAAATACATCACATGAATAGTAGCTACCGTATATTTAGTGATTTAGTGAATAAGTGATTGAGAGGCGAAAATATTTGTTTCATTCAGATGTATTGCAACAGTAGGGACTCGTATACACATATTAACAGAGTATTGGCGTCGGGACTTGAACTTGAGTTTAGATCGTAGCTATTTGCCAGGCAGCTTTTTTAAAAAAAGAGTTCATCTCCATTGAGTTCCTTGTGTAAAATACGGGATCATTTAGGAAGAAAGGGTCTATGTTTAGGGGTTAAATTATGAGTGATTCTAAAGAAAAAACAGTAGGTCTTTACATGACAGTGAAGCTTTTGTTTTTCTTTAGTGAATTATTTTACGACGCTTTATCAACTGCTATGATTATCTAGTGTCGAATTTATCAATGATAGGTTATCGTATTTAGTACTTAAGGGTAGATGGTGCGATATCGTAGTTATAAATGCTCATGCCCGTACAGAAGAGAAAGGCAACCATATAAAGGATAGCTTCTATGAGGAATTGGAACAGACTTTTGATCAGTTGCCTAGATATCACATGTAAATTTTATTGGGGGATTTCAATGCTAAAGTAGGACTGGAGGATATTTTTAAACCGACTATTGGAAAAGAGAGCGTACACATAACTAGTAATGGCAATGGAGTTAGGTTAGTCAACTTTGCCACATCAAACAATTTGTCAAAAGTACAACATTCCCCCATAAGGATATTCATAAATATACTTGGACTTCTCCAGATGGATTTACACATGACCAGATAGATCACATCTTGATAGATAAAAGAAGACATACAAAAACGTACTTCACACTACAAATAAATAGTTCCTATCCAACACAGTAAGGAAGGTTTGGCATCTTGCATAGTGCTCTGATGTAAGACAAGATGTCAGCGAATGGAACAATGCTACAAGATGCATATAGGTAATATGTTTTGCATAGACATTGTAATTTACAATTATATATTTTTTTATTTTTTGTTTTCAGTTATATTTCCAAATTAGCCATATCCACGAACTGTATGACTAATCAAATCGTATCTCATTATAATCATTTTCCCCTACTATATGGAACAGGGACAAGAGCCATATCTTCTGGTATACCGACAGTTTTAAAGTTAATCATGTTATTGGGGATGGAATATGGAGACTATGTCAGGGGAAAGACATTCTTCCCCTGCACAGCTTTGATAGGGTGTTCCAAGCTGAAATATATAATTAAGTTTGTGTCCAATAAGAATATAACAAGACTTTATGAAAATATTCACATTTATATTAGTAGCCAGGAATCTCTTAAATCACTTAATTCTGATACAAGCAGGCTGTAATAATGTCTTCATGATACAATAAAGAGAATCTGAATCTGTATTCGAAATCCGAGAGTCTATTCTGGTCCATACCACTTATTGTGTTGTGATTTAAGAGTCTATGACCTACTTTCTTCAAATGCCCAGCCTCTTTAAAAATAATTAAATATTCAAAATACAGTATACATAATATTTTTGACCCTCTGCAATCCAATTACTTTCATTGGAGCTACACCGTATGTGCAGCTGAACTGTACAACGAGTAGAAAGTTCTCATGAGAAAAAAGTAAGTGTTAATTGAAAATATAAACAAAATAACGTATGTTATAGCAGCTAGATTTCTAATAAATTAACATTCAAATAACGGAAGTAGTTACACTTATTTGAGGCGTTCAGAAGTCAACATGATTAACTCCTTTTCCGAAGGTTTTGAGATATTCAAGGTTAAAGTTAAACACACACTATTAATTCTGTGATGTAGTCGAGAAGAAAACTACAGTCTGTGGGCTTTCTACTGAACTATGGAGCAAATCACATTGATCACTGAAAATATGGTAAATTTAATACATTCCCAACTTATAAACTCTGAAATAACCAGAAGTGGAGTTAATCATGTTGGCTTCTGAACGTCTCATTTGTTGCTCATGTTCTGACGAACTTTATGATATCGCTGAATAAGAGCCTCCAAGGATTTCCGTCTCTGTTCTTTTTTTCATTTAGGCTCTGCAGTCTCCGTGGGCGTCTCGGTACACATCAGCAATGCTGACGGAGATGATAACACGTCGTGTTCAGATCGTGACAGAGACATCAAGTCCTCGCTGTCATTTTCTCCATTGTCACCATCCTGCTGATTTGCGTCCTCACTGACAGGCAGGCCGCCTCCTTCAGCTATGTCTCCCAATCACCATAACAGCCGCGCACTCCTGCTTACAGAAGATCTCTGCTCCCCTCCTTCAGCTGTCACTCTCTTTGACTGCTTGTGTGGTGCACTCCTGCTAACAGAAGATCCGGGCTCCCCTCCTTCAGCTATGTCTCTCATCGCCCACTTGTGTGCACTCTTGCTAACAGAAGATCCGGGCTCCCCTCCTTCAGCTATGTCTCTCATCGCCCACTTGTGTGCACTCTTGCTAACAGAAGATCCGGGCTCCCCTCTTTCAGCTATGTCTCTCATCGTCCACTTGTGCGCACTCTTGCTAACAGAAGATCCGGGCTCCCCTCCTTCAGCTATGTCTCTCATCGTCCACTTGTGCGCACTCTTGCTAACAGAAGATCCGGGCTCCCCTCCTTCAGCCGTCACTCTCTTTGACTGCTTGTGTGGTGCGCTCTTTCTAGCAGAAGGTCCGGGCTCAACTTCGTCTGTGTCTGCTGGAAAATGTTCAAACAATTCCTTGCTTACAGCTGCAAGGCCTCTGCTCTGTCCCTGAACTGTCTTAGATCTTGACTTGAATCGTTGCCGAAGAGAATGATCCTGCTTCTTTACCAGAGAACTAAAAAGTGACTCTGGATTCGCCGCTTGTGACCTTGCGGTAGGGAACTGCTCTGTACGAACACTTCTGCTGTCTGGGGTAGTAAATGGACTGCTGTTGTCGCGACTCATCTCTGGGGTGAGAAGCAGGTCAGGGTCAAACTGCAGAGCGGCAGATTCTTTATGTTTACTGACGATACTGTCCACAACACCATAGGTTTCAGAACGCTTTTTAAACAGTGCAAATTTTGACACACACCACATAAGATGCACAAATTTCTCTCCAGAAGGTTTCATTAACATTGAAGGAAATATGACAGGAAAGTCTGCCTTTGGATATTTCTCATTTGTTTCCGCTAGAATCATCATCACGGTCACCCGAAATTGTGCTTCATCTTTCTTATCAAGTATCGGCCATTTCATTTGCGCACACCTTACAGGATCAATAATTGTTAATAAGTAATGCATTGTATTTTGAAATCCTTTTATATTAAGACCTTTAAACATATCCTTTTTTACTTAAATAAATGATACTGGATGGAGTAAACTCAGTTGCATCAAGTTTGAGTAAATTAAACAAACATCAACCACACATTCAATAAACAAAAATTCCATACATCCTACCACGCATAAAATCAGTAAATTCCGATATCTTATCGATAAATTGCTCTCAACTCCATTGAATAAAGACCATTATAACAAAGAAGTTAACTACATACAAAAACCGATAATGGATACGAAAAACAACTAATTAACAGATTAATTCAAAAAAGAAAAACAAAATTATACAAAAATGACTTCACCACACTCCAACCAGAAAAAGCAAAAAACAGAAAACAATGGCAAAGTATGACTTATTACGGCAAGATTTCAAATAAACTTTGTAAATTCTTCAAAAAATAAAACATTAATATGGCCCCCAGAACCAACAATAAATTAAACAACATAATTCCCAACAAAACCAATACCAACGAACCTCTTTTAAACAGCGGCATATATCAATTAAAACGTAAACATTGCACGAATACATATATAGGCCAGACCCGACGGAACTTCAAAGTCAGATACCGAGAACACACCACAGATTTGATCTACAATAGAAACAAATCTAAATTTGCACATCTCCTTGAAAAAACCATGAATTATCTAATATAAATGACGCATTAAAAATAATAAAAATTACAAACAATCCTTCAATAGACACAGCTGAACAATTTTATATCGCTAGAGAATATAATTCAGGACACCCCCTCCTTAATGAACAAATAACTAATAGCAACAATACATTATTTAATTTATTCAAACTGCTCCCGCAAAAACAAATACACACAGCAGCCACACAGGTTCCTCCAACCCCCTCCCCCTCCACTTCCGGTACCATATGATGTACATTAAGCATAATTCCTGTGAGCGAGCCCAGTCATTCCAGCATAAGCCATGCAGCGGACACGAACACAACACGCTGAACAGCTGGATCGTAAGTTAATACACCTTTATAAGTAGGGAACGGAATTTGGAGTAGTAAAAGCTAGTATTGGCATCTACACAGCCATTTGTTTACAACCCTTGATACCAAGTCCTCCCCTCCATGACATACTCGCAGATCTCTGCACGTTAACAACAGGTGAACGGGACAGTTGTCGCATAAGAACTTCAACATGCAGGTTTGCAGTTCAGCGTAGTGAAGTGCAGGTACAATGCCGAAAGTGAAACCAACTAACAATACAAAATTGAAAGACTAACCTATATTTGTAAAAGCTAAGATCGAGTATCAAAATTCGGGAAACAATTCCCTCAATTATCGCTTCCTCCATGTTCAGTTCTTGAGAGGTGGGGTCATGGTTAGAAGCTTGCAATAATTATTATTACGCACATCACCTCCACTCTGTGAAGAAAGTGGTCCAGTCTTTCGATCTTGATGACGCGACTGTGATTCAAATATGCCAGGAATTGCTAAATGATAGAATAATAAAAAAAGAAGTCATGGATATTAAGTCAAATTTTTTATACTTACCGGATACCATTATTCCATTAGTACAGTCAGGGATAGAACTAGTTGAGCAAATAAATATTATGAGTACTATTGTAAATAAACTGAGTGCAGTAGAAGGTGAAGTAGGAAAACGTGTTGGTGAAAAAATGAACATAGTTTGATTAAAAATGATAGGTATAGTATTCTTAGTCGGATTTCAGATGCACTAACAAACATGTGTCCCAATGACGTCATTCAACATGTGAAATTAATTGACGTACTCTCCAATTGTGTCTGCAGATGTAGAGCGGAGTTTTTCCATGTTAAAAAATTTCCTTCCTTGCAAAAGAGCAAAGTTATGTTTAGAACATTTGAAAATGATATTTACAATTTATTATAACAAGGCACAGCAGGAATAATTGTTTCATCACCAAAACATAGCATTAATTGAAAATACCATTTCGTTTGGTTCTACATTTTGTTCAACATTTAATGATACTCTATTAGGCTATGTTGTAAATATTGTAGTATATTGTATATGTTCTAAATACTGTAGTATACGTTGTATACATATTATCATATTTCATGATATTGTAAATAAAGGTTTTAATTTAACACGCTCTTGACAGAAAAAAACACATATTCAGAGGCGAGTTCCATACAGAAGACAACTATCAGCCATCAATATTTCCACTGACACGTGAGGACGCAGAGATTGATATTTGATTATGTATATTTGTAATGTTGTTTATTCCGTGTCTTATGCGTTGCCAAGAAAAACACAGGTATTTCAAAATGAAATGAAGATTATTTATATAGGCCACTATATGTCATTAAACTATTCCATATGTTTATTCTGAAATACGTTTACAGCACGTTGCGTGTAAGTTTGTATGAAGTGAACTGTACTCGTCCATGTTCGGTGACGCAGATCGCTTGACAGTCACTGAGCTACGAATATCTATACTACGTTTCACCATTCTTTATAATACTCCAAATCCCTTTCCCTATTTATAAGATATAGTTACAAAATTCAAACCACCTAAATCCAATCATTAATAATACTAATATTGTTGCAGATTTGCACGGCTTTGCT
Source organism: Periplaneta americana (assembly GCF_040183065.1). Classification (NCBI taxonomy): domain Eukaryota; kingdom Metazoa; phylum Arthropoda; class Insecta; order Blattodea; family Blattidae; genus Periplaneta; species Periplaneta americana. The sequence continues at coordinate 24,557,651 of NC_091121.1, forward strand.
TGAATACGGAGCTCGACATCTTACCATAATGTAACTAAATATGTTTAACGACTGAACTTGCATACGAAAATATTGTACTATAGTGAACTTCAATAATGGTAATGTCAGCATTTGATCAGTTGAAAAGTACAGAGATATCATTTTATTTTTACTTCAATTTTTATTGTACCTGAGTTTTTGAATGTACTTCACTCCTACCCCTTCTACTAAAGAATTTCAATCGTCTCCACACAGAATCAAGATCGCATATACTGTAGTAAACAGCACTGAGTTAGTGAGTATAGTACGTTCCAGAAATATGTTCGCGTTTTCCAGTGACGAAAGAGCTTTCAATATTGAATTATATTTTCGCACAGGTACTGTTCGTTTACCTACGTCGCATCCCGATTTCCCCCACCTGCTTCTGCTTCCCCCTCTGTAAAAGCTGGACTGTCTTAGCTCTTTTCTGAAAACATTAATTTCTGTTAGGAATTGGACGTCTACGTAATATTATACAACTGTTTAAAATAATTTAAATAAAAGGGCTTCGTTAAGTAATTAACTGTCACATGATTTCCCTCCTTTCTACGACCCTACGACATAACCACTTGGACGGACAGTAGATAGTATGTCTGAGTAATTTTATTTTTTCGGATCGGGCGGAAGTGAATATTGAATTTACAGTACGTAAGGTACTCTTTTATAGAGTAGGTACAGAATTATTTCAACATGAGTTACTAGTACGAAGAACAAAACTGGTAATTGGAATTAAGTACAATAGTCTATAGTGCGATAATATGCACAAAATAACTGAAGCCTGTATCGAAATGAACGGCCACCATTTAAAAAAAATGTGTTTAAATATTCATATTATGATTATTTTTCAATTTAACTTTATTCTCTATATTGTACGCTAATATGCTGTAGACAGTATAATATACACTGCATAATGAATACGTCCACATGGATAAATCAGTTCGTGAGTAAAAACACTTATTGTTAATACTGTACTGTATTTTGATTAAACAAAACCTAATGAAAATTATCAAACTCAAAATCGCGATATTTCCTACTTTACGTAAATGGATGAACTACTTTTCTTCCCTCCTGTACCTAGTAAATTGATTTGTTTGTATTTTACGCCAGCATCATCGAACTCCAGTCGTGGAAGGAGATAGCAAACGATGTTTCCGAGTCTAAATCATTAATCCAAAGGTATAAGCAGGTTAATATTAAAAATGTTAGTAAAAATAAAATGATGTCCCTGTATATATAGGTTTGTATAACAACAACACACAGTGCAAAAGAGTGAAACATTTAAAATTACCTCTGTCTACATCGTAATATACATTAATGATAAATAAAAACTAAGTGATTTAAAGAAGTGCTCCGTAGATTGCTTTTTAGACAATGATTTTAGTATTTTGAAGATCTTAATGTTATCATCTAAAGTTCTACATAAAAACAATACATAGTAAAACAAAGTGAGACCAGCTATAATCGCCCCATTCGACGGCGTGATGTCATAGAACTTAAATTGATATAAAGTGTAAACAAGTGTTTTATATTTTATATTGTTTTTTCACGTTGTATTTTATTGTATTTTAGACACTGATTAGATTATTGAAGGCTTAATATTATTATTAATTAACAGCAGAATGGATATTACGATAGACAACCATGTACAAAAGTATCACGCACAAAAACACGAAAAGGAAGTTTATGACACATACACCAATGGGCTAGGTTTTCAATTAATTGTAAACTTAATTGTTATTTTAAGTATAATGCATATGCATCTGAAGAAGATACAAAAAATGGTATCGAAAACGTTCATGTGAACAATTAATTCATGTTTAGATCCCAAAAGTTGTAAATGTCCACCATTGAAAGAAGCCACTTATGTCAAATATCTGGGTATCATTATTGATCAGAATTTAAAATGGCCTCATCACATTACTTATCTTTGTAAGAGGCTTCGTAAAACAATTTATAAATTCGTTAATCTTCGATGCTACTTACCCATTAGAGTTCTACGAAATGTTTATTTGGCCATTATTCAGTCTATCATTCAATATGGTATAATTGTTTGGGGTGGAAGTACAAAAATTAATGTTAGTCCGTTAAATTTACTACAAAAACGAATAATTAAAATTTGTTTGAAGAAACGTTTCGATTATCCAACTAAATTAATTTATTCTGAATTTAATGTATTTAATATTGAACAAATTTATAAGTATACGCTGTTAAAATTTTATCATAAAAATCGTAATAAGTTTTTATTAGACACAAAATTATGACAAGACAAAATATTATTTCAACATTAGTAGAACCTAAATGTCTCACATCTGCTGGTCTAAAGCATAGCATTAATTTTGGCCCTCGGTTGTACAATGCTTTAACTAAATTACACCCAGAACTTCTAACATGTAACCCACTAACATATAACAAGAAAATTAGAAACGTGTCAATATCTTCAATTTGATTAAATAAATTTATAGCCTATGTGTATGAATTAATCAGCCTATATTATATTTGTATTCTATAATTTTGAAATATATATTAGTCCTACTTTTCACATGCGATATTATTCTTATCTAGTGTTAATATTATATTATATAATTCCATTGCCGCTGTAATTTGAATTTTAGTTCCTATTTTATTTTACTTATTTATTTTTATTATTATTATTATTATTATTATTATTATTATTATTATTATTATTATTATTATTATTATTGTTGTTACTTTAATATTACATCTGAACTGCTACCGAGCACGAGCGCTGCTCATTCGGTCTCAAATTTTGTTAATACTACTGTATCTCCTTTTTATATTGCTTGTATTATTTTATTTCTATTTCTCTTGTTTGTTTTGTAATTATATTCCTTATTCTGTATATTTAAATTTAAATAAATAAAATAAATAAATAAATGTAAATGACTATTGATAATTAGTAGATAAGCATTGGTGGCTCAATAAAAGTGTTATGCATTAATACTAGTATAGTAGACATTCGAACCTTCGGAGGGGGGGGCATTCTGACCATTCTGAACTAAGAGAAAGACTATCAGTAGCCAAGCGAGTAGAGCAACAAGTTATATTTTCTGTGACGTTATCTCTGTACTAATATTGTTACTAATCTACTGCTATATCAATAATATTTTGTAAAACGTTTCTACATTGTCGCAGTATATAGGCGGAACACTATGTATGGAACTATCATATTATATATATGTGGTAAATCAAATATTGAATAATTATTAATTAGCAATAATAAGTGTATATCGAGGTTTTTCATACTATTTAATTTATAAATTCATGTTCCTGTTTTGGTACGTTCCATTGACTGTTCCATTAAACGTTTGTCATAAACGCAGACAATAAAGCCTTATTTTTACCGTGTGAGCAAAACATATGTGTATTTTATCTGTCGCCTTCCATACAAGATAAGACATGACGGTGAGATGACCTTGTACTGTGCTTCTATTTATTACGAGCGTATCACGACCGATCGTATCTCACTCGAGGGTGCGACACTCGACCGAGTTCAAGCGAGCGATTTCACTCCAATGCAGCACTCTGGTGGAAAGAAAATTATTTTTAATTGATGTACAGGTCCAGGTGATGAGCAATGAAGGATCAAAGAAAGTTGTATCAATAATGTTTGTTCAAATAGCCCCACAAAGTGCCTTCTCGAGTGCTGGTTTTAGGCTAAATATTTTGAAACCTGTTATAAGTTAAAGCTTTCATTGTCAGCTCATTTTCAATCCATTTTTCAATATCTTTAGAACTTTTCGAGAGGGATTACTGTAAATTTTGGAAGAATCCCTTTAAAACTCTGTAACATAGGCTAATTATAGTCTTGTCTCCAACGTATTAGCTACAGACAAACTGTCCACCATACTACAAGACAGCTGCATGGAACTGGTTGACATTCAATGAGACTATACAAACAATAGTCCCAGCTGTGATTGCATGGTGCAGACTATTAGCCTGTCACGCAAGGGGGCCGGATTCCAATCCCGATCAGCCTGAAAATCCGTAAGTGACAAACGTGGCGAAAGAGGCTGCAGATTTAATTTTTTGTCCGAGTTTTCTTGTTTCCCCACGTTAGGTATTAACATCATTTCGTACGATTTCCATCCCTTCATCATTCCATAGCATTTTCCTGTCGCTAGCTGGCTAGGAACGAGCGGAGTTGCCTGCTTCGAAACCCGGATACACAGTGAACCTTAGCATAATCAGCTAGTATGTGTTTGGATTACTTCTAGCTGGAAAACGGAATAATAGGCTAGTTACCTGAGATGGCTACAGTACTAAGGACCGTCTTTCCCTTTCTAGAAAATGGTGTTGTTGAGATAATGGAATGGTGAATTAGGTCTATATAGCCTACTTAATATTGGAGAAAAATTCATTCCGGCATTGGGAATGGAACCCAGGACCTGTAAGCTCTGCGCGCTGAGCGCTCTTTCGACCTGAGCTATGCCGGGACCCAATTCACGGCGCCGACCGAACTCTGCTCCTTTGTACCATCCTGTATTCTTAACCGTGATACCAGTCAACCGGATTTGGAAGAAAAGCAGGAACTTCAGAAGCTAACTGTATTTTCTTAACTTAGGCCTACTGTACATTAATCCGTCCGACCGTACATCCAACAATCAGTCTATAAATACATCCTTATTTCTGTTCATTACTTCGTCCATCTGTAAGCCTATAATATGCACGCACCTAAAACATTCTCTACGTAAGCAGTATAGGCCCCTACTATGCTGCACTGAATTGTATTGTAAGTACGTATACACACATACAGTATGCATTCATTTATACATACATACATACATACATACATACATACATACATACATACATACATACATACATACATTCCACACCTGTGGAGTAACGGTCAGCGCGTCTGGCCGCGAAACCAGGTGGCCCGGGTTCGAATCCCGGTCGGGGAAAGTTACCTGAGGTTTTTTCTGGGGGTTTTCCTCAACCCAATACGAGCAAATTCTGGGTAACTTTCGGTGCTGGACCCCGGACTCATTTCACCGGCATTATCACCTTCATTTCATTTAGACGCTAAATAACCTAGATGTTGATAAAGCGTCGTAATATAACACAATAAAATAAATAAAATAAAATAAAAATACATACATACATACATACATACATACATACATACATACATACATACATACATACATACATACATACATACATACATACATACATACATACATACATACATACAGGCCATCAAAACAAAGCTGCAAGAAAACAAAATCAGAGCAGCTATTTTTTCAACATCAGATGATGACAATCAGAAAAAAAAAATAGTGCAGAAATGTGGGCTGCAACGATTTCAGAAAATATTCCTTTCAAGAAGCTTGGAAAATAATGCACTGAAATAATTTCTTGGAAAATGGACAAAAGTGAAAGACTCTGTACATTCCATACTTCAAGATTGAAGCTACTGCTGTGGACAAAATTGACATATTCTATGTTACACTCACGTCTTGTGACGCTGAAAGAGCATTTTCTACATTTTAGAAAAATATCCTTTGCAATGGACAACTTAGAAAAGTATATTGTTGTGCATTATTTTCTCTAAGACAGTAGCATTGCACATTGCAAAAAGCATGACAAAGATTAATTTGAAAATAATAATTGAATTGTAATAAAAGTGTATTAAAAGTCTATTTTGTCCATTTTGAATCTTGTGTACACCACTTTTAACACTTGAATATAATTAATTGATGAACTAGTGGACTTAGTCGTGTTAAATATGTATTATTTGTCCGGCTTACAGCTGTTTCAGTGCTTCACGCACCATCATCAGAGCCTACTAGATCGCGGCGTCATCTCGAACTTCTCTGCCTGTTAGGAGGGTGTGTTTTATTGTTGGAAGGTGTTGAAGTGTGGAGTCGAATAGTGTGTGTGTACTGAAATTGATCTGTGTGTTGAGGATTTGATCGGGGTATGTTTTAGAGTGTTTGTATATTTCGTATTGTTCTAGTGTGTTGAGTTTTTGGTTAAACATATGTGATTAAATCGGATGTTGTGTGAGGCTTTGATAGTCTTGATGCGCTCTGACCTGTATTTGCGTATTAGTTGACTCGTAGAAAGGTCTTGATAATCCATTTTGAATCTTGTGTACACCACTTTTAACACTTGAATATAATTAATTGATGAACTAGTGGACTTAGTCGTGTTAAATATGTATTATTTGTCCGACTTACAGCTGTTTCAGTGCTTCACGCACCATCATCAGAGCCTACTAGATCGTGGCGTCATCTCAACACACTAGAACAATACGAAATATAACTACAAACACTCTAAAACACACCCCGATCAAATCCTCAGCACACAGATTAATTTCAGTACACACACACTATTCGACTCCACACTTCAACACCTTCCAACAATAAAACACACCCTCCTAACAGGCAGAGAAGTTCGAGATGACGCCGCGATCTAGTAGGCTCTGATGATGGTGCGTGAAGCACTGAAACAGCTGTAAGCCGGACAAATAATACATATTTAACACGAGTAAGTCCACTAGTTCATCAATTAATTAGTCTATTTTGTATTTCAGTGCCTATATAAATGCCTATTCCAAGCATTTTACTGCCTCTCTGCCTGCCTATTTTTAATCTTTTAATGCCTACAAGTCACAGCATTACCCATAAATCAGTAAATAGGTCTAAATTATGTAAAGAGCAACAACCTAAAATATATGCTCCAGAAAGAATTTCATGAAGAATGAGGACATATTATTACTTGGAAGTCAAGACAAAAGTTAAGAGTGTTAGCTTCCTAGAGCTACTTAGCGGTGGCTCCTTTCTTGCAAAAGTCTTACAGGCCGAAAGCTAGAAGCAACCCAATTACCTTCAAGAACGAAACTTTTCCACTTTGCAGAGTTCATTCTCTACTTATTATTTTCAAGCTTGGATTCTTTTATTCCCAGTAACTAAGGCCCTAAACAAAACAATTGCTTTCCACTACCTCTCCCAGATACTTTTCAGAATAAGGATTTAGGAGAGGGGTGGAACTCCAGCATCATAAATCATCGACAATCGTTTTATTGGACTAGTGAAGGGGTAGAAGAAGGAAGTTGAGATGGCATGCTAAGGGTTGGAAGGAGGGAAAGCAAGAAAGCTACATAATTGCCGTCGAACATGTCTTCGTCTGAAAGAGGAATTTTGTAGGGAAAAACATCGATGCATGGTTTCTGTACATACAGAGTTATCTACGATTTAATGTGATGATAGGTTTGAAATGAGTATCCGAACCAACAGTTATCGTCATCCTTAAAGTTATCTGTGCTTCAGCTGGTAACTGTGCCTCAGCTTGTTATCGTATTCATTAGGAAGCGGATTTTTATGTGCTAAAAAATTTAAGTATATTTATTTTTATGTGCTGAAAAGTACGAAAATATTTGATAAAAATAAAAAAATATTTATTTTTAAATATAACAAAAATACCTTACTTAGCTTGAAAAAAAATGTTACTAGGTACTCACCAACCACACTTGAGTGCTAGTAGTTGACCGAGAATTGCAGTGAACAACAAAGGTCATCTCCAAATTCTCCATCACAAATGCATGCCGATTATCTCTGAACAAACTGTGAAAACGATCTTTCCACATCAAAGGACGTCAGACGTGCATATTTAAAGAGAGGAATCTCACAGACACATACACCGTCAATTTTACCTACAGGCACATCCTCCAATACTTTAGAAATTTTACATATTTGTTTATATCCACTGTTTTTCCCAAACACATTCTGGAATTCGTCCCTTAGTAATTATGCTTCTGAACCTGGTAGCGAGTCTAGTTTAATTTCCACGGCACGCACCTCCCTGTTTCCGACAACAGGTTTTTGGATGTTTCGAGTTTTTTATTGGTGTCACACAAAAACTTAAATTTGCTAATAGGAAAGCCAAATCGTTTTTTAAATAACCATCTTTCAGTATATCTTGAAGGATATCGATCGGCGAAGCCCAATAATAGGGAATCACCACCAGATATACTCGATATACATGAGCGAGAGGCGAGAGATTTGTTTAAATTAAATAATGTTCATACCCGAGCTCTTATCTGTTGTGTTTCACAAACAAAGCGTGCAATGAAATCATCTTCAGAAACAACAATATACATTCCTAATTATGTGTGCAAGATCTCTCCTCCTTGTCCATTTTAATTTATTCTCTAATAGTAACACCGATATGCTATCTTGTAGTTCTCAGAACTTATGACGATACTACTACGAAAATGGATCACGGATACACCACGGAGCGCTTAGAAACAACGAAGCAACCAAGAATTCCTATAAGAGATGACGTACGTCTGAGTGATATAATTGATTTAGTTTTAAAATATTTAAAAGTTCTTGTAAAAAAATATTTAAATAAAAAACTCTTAGATTTATGTGTTTATAATAGATTTCCTGAAAATATGTATTTACATAATTTTTTGTGAAAATATGTGTTTTTATGTGAAATAAAATTCGGGTTCTAAACTTGAAACTTCATGTTCGGAATTTTTAACTTTGTTAATTGTGCTTTATCACACGCAAAAAGAATATTTAATTACATAGGAATCCACTACTTAGTATTCATATATGCATATCTTGGAAATTAAATTAATTTGTATTAACGTTGTATCAGGTTCACTTTTTGTAATGAATTAACAACTCTTAAATACTCATTCCCGTAAGATTAATTTTTTACTGTCCATAATAATCCTTGACTTTCATGCTCTACCTAAATATGAAGCTTGCCGATTGCAGGGGACTTGCTCCACGTATTATATCAAAGTAAGTAAACAATGGCTTTCTCCTATATCGACGGAACAGTATAGTAGGGTCTGAAATACCTCTGATTCGGATATAATACTATGGAAAATATGTCACCCGGAATATCATCGCTATTATTAGCGAATATCAATTCTATGATATTCTTTCGCTATCGCAGAGAGAAATTTCCCAATAGCATACTTTACTGTACATGTATACCACTTAGAACATATAATAATAATAATAATAATAATAATAATAGGTATTAATTTGTCCTCTTCTCGATAAAACAACCACTCAGCTCAGTGGCGGTTCCTCGGGGGAGGGAAGGGAGGAACGTCCTCCTTACATTTTCTTCTTTTGAAAGTAAATACCAAATGAAATATATGCCTTGAAATTCGAGGAAGACTCGATAATTTTTAAGTTCACAGCTATAAGAAAAACTCGATAGATCGAGTTTTAAACGACGCGCGCTCATGTGCTATAGAAAACTGTGAGAAAGATGCGAGATTTTCTGTCTAGAGGAAAGGCACTCCATTCCTCCTCTACTGCAGTTAACACACATAGACAACAGCGCACTAGCGGCCAGAGAAAGAAGCAGAGTTTTAAAGCAAGTAAATGAACGGAGAGGGAGGAGATCCTCCTCTGAATCAGCGCACGGGCGGGAAATAGAAACCGACTGGTCTTGCAGCAAGCTCGCTACCGCTGCCACCTAACGATGTTGCATTCAACCGCACTATAACACACCTAGGAAGAGACACAACAAAAACAGTTTTAACGCAACGCTATGAAAGACACCATGTAAACTTTTTTTTAAATTATAAGTCAAAAATATTATTCATTGCAATTTATATAGGCTACTATTCATGGTTTGAAATGTTCGTGGATATTTGGAAGTTAAAGTCGGGTTTATGTAAAACAAAGAGGAAGTAGTTCTACGTAGTTGGCCCCTGAAATTCACTTAAATTCATTGTTTCCTAGACAGGACTACAGCCAAGTTGTCAGTTTTGCACAAATATATTTTAAATTGAAAGTAGGTACTCCAAACTACATCATTTTTAACACAAAAAATTAATCGGCCACCGGCAGCTTTGAACAATAATGATAGTATGACTTTACAAGAACTGACATTCTTCAAAAGCATGTGATACTGAACTTGTAAAATATACATGTGGCAACACAGACCACGTGGGTGGGTGCAGTGTTCTCGCTTTCCTCAGATTATTTCCCATTCTCATTTCCATTTCCGTAAAACGGTTCCGGTTACAAGTTAGTAGCTAGTCTCTTCCAACACATGTGATGCTGTAGTGTGCTCGAAAAATGCTGCGAGGTTGTGAATTTCCTTGTAATTCTTAATTTGCGCAATTATTCAACAATGAATAGGAGTGAAAACATAATATATTTTGGACAATTTAGGAAACTCGGTTTACAAGAACAGATTATTGCTATACAGAAGGGAAGGCCAACCCCAACACTACCTGGTCTTACATGTATGCATGTAGGCTAATTTATAGCTTGTTTTATTCAACAAGGTGTCATTTCGTGCTGTTAACTTCTTTCCTCCTCTTAAGAAATATGCAGGAGCCGCCACTGACTCAGCTATAAACATGCTGTAGTTCTGGTGGCGTCTTTCCTTTCTTTGGTGATGCCCTCAGCTCCATCCCTTGGAGGGAATTGTAACTATGAGGTCTAGTCAAATAATATGGAAGCGGGGGAAGAACAAAGTCCATTTCATTAGCTGGAAGGAATGAAACCCAGGCTGTGTACTATAAAATGCTCTATAAAACTTACATTCTTGGCTCTTGCAGTGGAGAGTACTTTGGTCTGAGAGGGCTCCGCTGGATGTAGGTTAAGCTGTGCTTTCCTTGAGCTTGTTTATGGCTCTATTTAACGACGTTTCGTAATTACTGAGGTTGTTGTATAGTTAGCGAGAAGTCACGACAAGATTATTATGGATGAATAAGAAATAAAGAGGAGGAAATATGGTTGGGATTTCTTGTAAAGGTCCCGGCTTTGTTCTTTTCTAGAGTTCCTCTACATACGGCAATGAAACAATTGTAAAATTTTACTTCAAATTTATCTTCTGCTTTCATTTCCATTTTTCTTCTCTCTTTATTCATCCCTATCCTTTTGTTCTGCGTTCCTTTTATATTTTTCGTATCCTTCATATAGTAATTCCTTTTCTCAACACCTCCTGAATATTTTCATTTCCTTCTTGTTTTCTTTCTGTTCTTTCCTACATGTTTTCCTCCTTCCCATTTCCTTATCTGTTACGTAAACTGTTTTCACTAAAGTTTATCAACCCATTTCTCCTCCATTACCTTCTTTCCATTCTTCTCTCGTTCATATTTATCTCATCCTTTTTTCTCGTTCACTTCCCTTCCTCTTCTTCATAATTCTCATTATTTTTCTCTTCCTCTATGTTAGTATTCTCATAATTTTGCCTTTCTCTTTAAAGATTTCTTTCTGTCTTTCCTCATTTTCTTTCTCTTGACCATACTTCTCTTTATCATATACATATTGCTTCTTCATCTTTCTTCTCATCTTAATCTTCCACTATCTCATAATATTTGTCCTACTCCCTATACTTCTCAATATATACAGAGTGTTTCAAAATAGTACATTATGCAACGAGCCTGTAATGAAGGTAATTAAGAAGGGAGTATGGATATTTATGAAACGAGAGCAAGCGAGTTTCATGATTTTCATACGAGCTTCTTAATTACCATTATAGGCGAGTTTCATACACTTTTTATGCTCGACCATATTTCTAACTTGATATTATTAATTTTATTGTATCTGACCTGGAGCAATGTATGTTGTGAGATGTACGCAGACGCGAAAGTATTCATTTTTTCCGAGGAACAGATGTCCACATTGACCTTGCTAGGCCATAAGAACCTACAGAGATAACATTGAAATTAAATTAGACATTGAAAAACGAGATGACAAATTGTATTTATTTGAATATTATTTACAATTAACGATAATTATTATAGTAACAGAACATAACCTTCTTCGACAGTATTGGATTTCCAGCCTCCGTGACTTTTCGCTAATTCTCTTTCGATTGCATATCCGAGAATAATCGATACTTGCGGTTTTATAACGGTAGAAAGCTAACCTGTCATTGGCTGAACAGTTGTAACCTGAGTCGTCATTGGCTGAAAGACCTGACCTTTAATGAGTAGGTGTACTTTAATGACATGCATTAAAGGTCTGCTACCAGGTGTATAATTACTACATTTCGGCATGGTCGAGCATAAATAACTTTACAGTACAACTTTAGAAGCCTATAGAAATCTATTCACAAATCTTACAGAAATAGTTAAGGAGTCATTTTAAAAGACAATACATGAAATATATCACATATTCATTATATGAGGTCTCGCCATCCTCATTGAATATTATCACGACTACTATGAAGTAGCCAATGCGTATTATCACCATTAAATCGAGAAAAATTTGTTCCGGCACCGGGAATCGAACACGGGACCTCTCAGCTCTGCGCGCTGAGGGCTCTTTCCATAGTTCTCTTTATCATACACATATTGCTTCCTCATCTTTCTTCTCATCTTAATCTCCCACTATCTCATACTATGAGAGGAGTTCGACCGGCACCGTGGATCGTATCCCGGCATAGCTCAGTTGGAAAGAGCCCTCAGCGCGCAGAGATGAGAGGTCCCATGTTCGATTCCCGGTGCCGGAACAAATTTTTCTCGATTTAATGGTGATAATACGCATTGACTACTTCTACCAAGCAGTTATTTTGATTCGATGTGACTACTGTTTGTGATATGACAGACATCAAACCTATGGTTATTTTCTTGCCACACACAGGCAGGAGTTACTCCTGTAACTGTGGCAGAAATTCGATTTCTGAGCACAGCGAGAGGGGATGGTTAGGAGGAACAAACACTCGATCTTTGACGAACCCCCCACAAGAAAAATTGAGTGGGGCCAGATCTGGTGAGCGAGGTGGCCAGGCAGTTGGCCCTGTACGACCAATCCAACGACCTGGGAAACGCCGATCACATACCTCGAAGCGGTAGTGAGGTGGTGCCACATCTTGCTGGTAGTGAATGCGTCCATCTTAGTCATCTTCGTCAATCTGCGGAATGAGGAAATTTTAGAGCATATCTTGATACACAATATCGTCTATGGTGAATTTCGTACTACGGCACTATATGAGTCAAACTTGATGTATTGTCTTTTAAAATGACATCTGAACCGATTTTGTAAGATGTGTGAATAAATTTCTATAAGCTTCTAAAGTTTTAAAGTCCTTTTTTAAACAACCTGTATTTTATTTTACTTCAGATCTACGTCTTGTCTTTGTCCTTATTACACAATTTCTTCTCCTAATCATCCTTTTTCTCACAATCTTTCTCTTTCTTTTCGTACTCTACTCTTTTCTTCCTCAACTACCTCTCTCATACATTCCTCGTCATTCTTGTTATCTTTCTATTATCACACTTTTCTTCCTTATCCTCCTGTTTAGCTTTTCACTCTTTCTCTAATATTCTTTTCTTTTTCCTATTCCCTTATCTTTTTGCTAACCTTCATTTCCTTCTATTTACTTTTCTGGAACAAAAATATATAGGCCTATACATAACATTTTTTAATCATTTCTTTCATACAGTAACATAATTTTATCGCCAATTTTTTGTCTGTGACTCAATTCCAATAGTCCAAAATATTTGCATTCATTCCGTAGTACAAAAGGTAATAATAATAGTAATCATAATAATAATATCGTCACCAGGTATTAGTCTTTTCAGACAGTTTCCTCTTCAAGGAATAATGCATTCATTTATACCCGCTTTAACACCTGTGATCATATCTCGACAAAGTTACTTCAGTACTTACTTTCTTATGGCTTTTAAGGAATCCGGAGGTTCATTGCCGCCCTCACATAAGCCCGACATCGGTCTCTATCTTCAGCAAGATTAGTCCATTCCCCACCATCATTTCCCACCTCCCTCAAATCCATTTCAATACCTATTATCTTCCAATCTACGTCTCTACCTCCCCAAAAGACCTTTTTCCCTCCGATCTCCCAACTAACACTCTATATGCATTTCTGGGTTCGCCTATACGTTCTACATGACCTGCCCATCTCAAACGTCTGGATTTAATGTTCCTATTTATATCAGGTGTAGATTACAATGCATGCAGTTCTGCGTTGTGTAACTTTCTCCATTCTCCTGTAACTTCATCCCTCTTAGCCCCGAATATTTTCCTAAGCACCTTATTCTCAAACATTCTTAACCTATGTTCCTCTCTCAAAGTGACAGTTCAAGTTTCACGACCATACAGAACAACCGGTAATATAACTCTTTTATAAATTCTAACTTTCACCTTTTTTGAGAGCAGACTGGATGACAAACGCTTCTCAACCGAATAATAACAGGCATTTCCCATATTCATTCTGCGTTTAATTTCCTCTCGAGTGTTATTTATATTTGTTACTGTTGCTTTAAGATATTTGCATTTTTCCACCTTTTCAAAGGATAAATTTCCAATTATTATATTTCCATTTCCTATGTTCTGGTCACGAGACATAGGCCTAATCATAGGCCTGTACCGGGATTTACTTCCAAACCTATCTCTTTACTTGCTTCAAGCAAAATTCTCATGTTTTCCTTAATAGTCTGTGGATTTTCTCCTAATATATTCACGTCATCCGCATAGACAAGCAGCTGATGTAACCTGTTCAATTCCAAACCCTCTCTGTTTTCCTGGACTTTCCTAATGGCACATTCTAAAGAGAAGTTAAAAAGTAGAGGTGATAGTGCATCTCCTTGCTTTCGTCCGCAGAGAATTGGGAAATCATCTTGTTAAAAAGCTACACAACCGCTGCAATCATTAAGAAGATTGAACTTATATTGGCGAATTTTTTAACGTCTGTGAGACAAGCTTTAACAATTGCTGTGAGATGCAAATCTTCAACACCGGCAACAACTGAAACGCATCTGTGGATATAGGCCTAGTTCACAGCAAGAGAGTTAATTGTTTTGTTCGCCAAAACCACAGAGTTAGTTAACAACACATATACCTCTATTCCCTTTATGTTCATACAAATTCAACTCATGATCTAAATACATTCCTATTAAATTAACATTTCCATTCGTCAAACTTTCAGAAATTTGTTTAAGACTGAATTATTATTATTTTTTAAATGTTGTCTTTATTTATTGACAAACCATTACTAGAGTACCTTATTCTGAAAATGTTGATAAAAGTAATTGAGTCCACCGACCGTTCCCACCTCTGCCTCCTGTGGGACGCATCTCTATGCCATGACAGGCTAGCATAGATAATTACCTGTTGGTCCGCGGGAGATATTTTATTTCTCTCCTACCACTCATTTCTGAGAGGCATTCCCTGATCCGCCACCTGGGGACGCGCCCTCTAGGGGTTACAGGTTCCCCAATATGTTAGTAAAGAAAGGAACTAAAATCAACTTAAAAACAAATTTCAAGTTCCCACATGAATCAATAAAACGAGTCATAAAAAGAATAAGTAACAGTGAACAGGCGAAACATCAAAATTCAAAATGGAAAGAATCACTCAAAGATCCAAAACTAATTCCTGATCTACCTCGAAAATCTGCCGTGGCCATGTTTAGATTGATTACTGGTCATGATTGCCTCAGTAAATACCTCCATCGTATTGGAGTACTGAATTCACCTAAATGCTTACTCTTATTTATTTACTTACTTATTTGTTTATTTATTTAATTATTTACTTATTTACTTATTTATTTATTTATGTATTTATGTGTTTATTTTTTTATTTATGTATTTATTCATTTATGTATTTATGTATTTATTTATATATTTATGTGTTTATTTTTTTATTTATGTATTTATTCATTTATGTATTTATTTATGTATTTATTTGTTTATGTATTTATGTATGTATTTATTTATTTATGTATTTATGTATTTATTTGTTTGTTTGTCTGTCTGTCTGTCTGTCTATCTGTCTATTTATCTCTATCTATCTGTCTGTCTGTCTGTCTGTCTGTCTGTCTGTCTGTCTGTTTGTTTGTTTGTTTATTTCCGGGACAACAGCCATAGGCCAATAAAAGTCCAGCACAGTGATACAAATAATGCAATAAAATGAACTATGGTACACATTACATAATAGAGATAACAACAAAATAAAGAACATAGATTACAATGATTAGTTTACAAGAATTAATACTAAAATATTTTATGGAAAGAGTTCATTCATACAAAAGTATTACCAATATGTGTAGAAAGATAATGCAATTAATATTAGCAAAGACATTGCCATGTTCTAATACTTCTATACATTGAATTGATCGAAATCGCCTACATGCAAGTTAGCATGTTTAATACATCTGGAGACCGGCGAGGAAGATTTAGAATTTCTAATATAGAAGAGTTTGTGATGCCTCATGTCCTTCATAGGAATACGAAGGCTGACACTGTTTAAGAAAGATTGACAATTAATGTCACCTTTAAGGACCTTGCATAAGAATAAGTAATCGAGATCATGACGTCTGGCATACAGGCTTAGACATTTAAAGTGCTCGCATTTTTGATCATAGTTATACTCAGAATTATTAGGCAGAAATCGGTAAGAACATAATGAAATAAATTTCCTTTGAATATTTTCCAGTTTTGCCGAATCAGAACTAGTAATAGAGTTCCCAACTACAGATGCATATTCGAATTTCGACCTCACTAATGTATAGTATAGTATTAAAAGAGAGTCAGGTGTTGAAAAAGAATAAGTAATTGACCGAATTATTCCTAACATTCTTATTGCATGGTTATAAATATAAACAATGTGGTAGTGAAAATATAATTTATTGTCAATTAATACACCAAGGTCTCTAATACAATCTTTTCTGTTAATTAATACATTTTTTAGATGGTAGTTATATTTTAGTGTAGAATAATAAGAATAATAATAATGGCAATAACAATAACACTGGCTCTTTGAAGTACAGAAAGGAGATTGGAAGTCTTCTTGGTTGTTACTTCATTACAGACATGTCTATCCTCGTTCCCCTCTTTCGAAGCTTTGTACAAAGACAGGAAACGCGTTGAAATGTTCAATATATTTGACGACAGAAGTCGCCGCTGATAGGAATCCAGTCATATAATTTGCGACTTATCTAACAAGGCTCTGGCTGTTAATGACTCGCTAGCCGGCCCGGATCCGAGAGTAAATCACAGGTTATATTTTCACAAGGCAAGATTTCGTGCAGAGAGGAAAAAAGGAAAAACATTAGGAGAGTTAGAGAAAAGTTTGAGATTGCAGTCAGTGTGTGTGGTTGCCGTTATCTTTCGCACGTCATAAAGAACCCTCGTGCCGCGATCACCACGTTGGGAGGGGGTTAAGTCTGCCTGGTTAGCGAGCACGCTAGTAGATCGTAAACCAACCCCGAGAGCCACTCCCACATCGAACGCCACGTCGATGTGCTGTCATGGAAATCAGGACCAAGGGGTGGATTGTACCTGGTGATGATCTGTGCTGAAAAAATTATCGCAGTTACTTCTACATAGAGCATAATGTATATAAAAATATAAAAATGTATTTTATATATATATATATATATATATATATATATACATTTGTTCAGTGTAGACAAGAATTCAATCAAAGATGCTACAGTGAGTGTGTTGCTGTTCCAAATGATTGCCCCTGGAATAACCTTACCCCCGCAGCCAGTCTTGACCCGTTGGGAAACGTAGTTAGATGCTGTTAATTATTATGCAGAACATTACGACAAAATAATGGAGGTAATTGATGCGTTGGATAGCACAGACAGTTTCGCCGTTGCAGCTGTAAAATCATTGCCTTCTGAACAGCTATTGGAAGATATTCTGTTCATTGATTCTGATTTTAAAATCATGTCCAAAAGATCACCCTGTTAGAATCGTCTAAACTACAACTCTCAGAAGCCCTTAATATAGTGGATAAATTATCACAAAATGTTATCCAAAATAACAATTCACTAATTTCAGAAAAAGTGAAATGTAAGTTGAGAAACATTATTGCTAAAAATTCTGCCTATTCACAACTTCGTATTGTAAATGATATACTAGCAGGTCACGACAAGACGTCTGAAGTTTGTGTACTAAAAAGTAGCGACTTTCCGTTCTTCAAATATGCACTTATTACATCGTGTGATGTTGAACGTACATTTATCCAATATAAAAACTGTTTAAGTGACCATCGGAGGAGGTTCACTTTGCAGTCGCTCAAAATGTACGTAACTCTTCACTGCAATGCAGATATTCAAGGATGATGTGAGTATATTACATAAAATTTTAAGAGTTAATATATCTCACTACAAAATAATTTTGTATTTACATGTAACATTTTTGGAAATACTAAACATTTTTTCTTCTATTACTGTATCTTGTATAATAATGAAAATTGGTATGTATGAAACACTGTCCTTCTGCTACGTGAAAAAAAAATATTTTTACGATTTAAAAAAATTATTTATATATTTCTTTCAAAATTTAAAATGTTGGCAGTTCACTATACAGTTATGAAGCGTTTCCCACATAACTAAAAAACTTGTTAACTTTTCCACGTTCTCTCGCTTTTATTTTATTGTTGAAACTCATGTTAGAATATCATGCTCTTTCAACTACATTCCTTAATAAGTTAAATAATATATATTTTTTTATTTTTTGTAATAAAAATACTGATATTTGACCATTCTTTAGAACGAATTAATTTTTTTATCAGACAATCTATCAAAGGTAGAGAAGTGATCTTGCACCGTATTGTAGATGTGACATGCATAAATACACACACAAATTTTAACACACAATGTTGGATAGTTTTTTAGTTACGTGGGAAATGCATCATCACTGCACAGTGAACTGAATTTTGAAAAAAAAAAAAAATGCAAATAAATTGTTTAAATCATAAAAACATTTTTTTTTCATACAGCAGAAGGACAGTGTTTTACACATACTAATTTTCATTATTGTACAAGACACTGTAATGGAGGAAAAAAAATGTTGAATATTTCCAAAAGTTTACTGCTGTAAGCTGTACCTAACGCCTTAAGTAAAAAAAAAAAAACTTTCTTTTTTTCTTAACTTCTACAATAAACTGTTTAGCTTTTATTAATCAGTAAATCTTTTAGTACTTTGATTTTTATTGTATTTGTAAATTTAATATTAATTGTAATTGCTTACAAATGGCTTTTAAGGAACCCGCAGATTCATTGCCGCCCTCACATAAGCCATCGGTCCCTACCCTGTGCAAGATTAATCCAGTCTTTATCATCATATCCCACCTCCCTCAAATCCATTTTAATATTATCCTCCCATCTACGTCTCGGTACTATATTGATATACGAAAAAAATAGTGGTCAATGTAGAAGGATACAGTATCAGTAAACGAAAAAATTAGTGGTAGATGAATTAGAATACTTTATCAATAGACTAAGAAAAACTAGTTAGAGATGAAGATGAATACATTATCAATTAAAGAAGAAAAAATAGTGGTAGATGCAGAAGGATTTATTATCAATGAATGAAGATATAGAAGATATTATTCATGTTGGGTTATTTCTTCGTGTAATGTGCACGAAGACCTGTACCGTATATTTAATGAACACTCAACGTCACGAATCAACATAAATATAAATTCTCTCTTCAGGGAATGTTGGGAAACATCCAGTTCTGAATGGTTAGCAATGAATTCAGCATGTATAGCCTAACACTCATACTCTGCCTTTTCTGCGAATGGAGACGACAATTCCTACCGAAACGTTTGATGCAACCACATCTATGATACGGTACAGACACTCAAAGTCCGAAACGAAAAATATATTACATAGGTTGGATAAAAAGTAATGGCAACACTGCTGTCACGTGACGATGGTGCGTTCGAGAGCTGCCAGCTGTGTGAACATGAACAAGGACTGTTAGATGAGTTAGTGCAGCCAGCGGCGACAGTACTCTGTCAATCTACTGCAGTGTGTAGAACGTTCACTTTCATAGGGATAGTGCGAGCGCCCTAAGACCATCCTAACAAAACTAGAGCAACGTTCCTGGATCAAAATTGAAATGGCACGAGGTCAAAGTGCACAAGAATGTTTTCAGGGACTGCGTGAAGCATGTGGCGATGCAGCGTTGCCATATCGCACAGTGGCACGATGGGTTAAAGCGTTCCGGGAAGGCCTTGTTGCACCGGTACCAAAGGGAAGGTGACGACTTTCTTGGACGAATCGTCGCTATGAACGAAACCTGGACTTGCTCGTATGAACCAAACTTGAAACGCCAATCAAATGAATGGAAGCAGCCCGGTTCTCCTCGTCCAAAGAAAGTGCGCCCTACACAAAGTGCAGTGAAGGAGATGTTCATTGTGGCGTATGACATTGATGGGGTAATACTGCACCACGCTGTACCTACAAAGCAGACGGAAAACGCGGACTACTGGAAAATCCACCGTATTCACCCGATATGATCCATGCGATTACGATCTTTTCACCAAAGTGAAAGAACCACTGCGAAGGACCCGGTACAATACCAGAGATGAACTTATCCGTGCTTTAGGGCGGTCAATACGGAACATCAACAAAGATGGACGCACTGATGGTGTACGACGCCTTCCAAACATTTGGCAAAAGGTTATAAATAAGGGGGGCGACTATATAGAAGGTATACTTTATTTTTTTTCATGGAGTGCAGTTTCATAGAGAGGACTTTGCCGACAGACCTTCTACTGCCCCCTACTAATTGATTGTCATAAATAAATGTTGTCTTCTCTTGTTAGTAACCAATCACAACTCTCGTTCAGAAGAATTGACAGGTGCCCGTCAAATCCACGTGGAGGCAGAGTTGCCGCATCTTTTCCCAATTTCAAGAATCTCGTCAGTTTCACTGCATAATTTCGAAGGTCACCAGGATTGTGGCAACTGTGCAATGTTGTGACGAAGGGACAGGATGGAACTGTCAGAGTTGTTTATGTAGGAAGTCATAAATCTGTAAGTGGGTGTTCAAAGTAGCCACCGAACTGCACTCCTTGAAATAAAATAAGGTATACGTAAATGTTGTACCCCTGTGAATAAAGCCATGTCAGAAATATCGAACTGTTATCTTTACTTTTTATCCAACCCATGTATTTCAAGTGCGACCTTTGAAAATGCAATAACTCGTGTATGTCGAATATGAAAAAAATCTGCTGTGCACAATCTGATAGATGAATATAGAGAGAGGTTGATTGAGAGGAATATGGAGGAACTTTGTGAATTTCTGTAAATTTACGAATCACGGAATGTGAGATTTCAACTGTTAAATCACGTTCTTGTTTTTTTTTTTCTCAGCTGTATTATCCTGACTAAAGCGATTTGATGGAGGTGTTCGCATCACTGATTCGTGTAACAGGCAGCGAACCCAGATTTGGGTCGCCGTGTAACACGTGAGTGGAAAATGAACGCTGTACATGTCTCAACTTTGCCTGTGCTCCAGACGATGATACGGCAGATTAAATAATGTCTCAAACATAAAAAATATATATCCTGTTTTACGTGGAATTACGACGAGATAATTACCTACTTTCATTGCATATCAGCTTTAGCTATTCAAAGGCATAAGAAAGAATTGAGCAGGATGTTGATTATGATTATGTTAAATTGGTAATTCTAGAAAATATATATTTACTAGTGACTTAGAAGATGTAGACTAACATTTAAACTTTTAAAGCAACGTAATAACTCAATTAAGTTTAACGCTGTCAAAAATATATATCTACTAGTGACTTAGAAGATGTAACATTTAAACTTTTAAAGCAACGTAATAACTCAATGAAGTGTAACGCTGTCAGAAATATATATCTACTAGTGACTTAGAAGATGTAACATTTAAACTTTTAAAGCAACGCAGTAACTCAATGAAGTGTAACGCTGTCAAAAATATATATGTAGGCCTACTAGTGACTTAGAAGATGTAATATTTAAACTTTTAAAGCAACGTAATAACTCAATGAAGTGTAACGCTTTCAAAAAAATATATATCTACTAGTGACTTAGAAGATGTAATATTTAAACTTTTAGAGCAACATAATAACTCAATGAAGTGTAACGCTGCCAAAAATATATATCTACTAGTGACTTAGAAGATGTAACATTTAAACTTTTAAAGCAACGTAATAACTCAATGAAGTGTAACGCTGTCAAATATATATATATATATATATATATATATATATCTACTAGGGACTTAATAGATGTAACATTTAAACCTTTAAAGCAACGTAATAACTCAATGAAAAATATATATCTACTTGTGACTTAGAAGATGTAACATTAAACATTTAAAGCAACGTAATAACTCAATGAACTGTAACGCTGTCAAAAATATATATCTACTAGTGACTTAGAAGATGTAGGCCTAACATTTAAACTTTTAAAGCAACGCAGTAACTCAATGAAGTGTAACGCTGTCAAAAATATATATCTACTAGTGACTTAGAAGATGTAACATTTAAACTTTTAAAGCAACGTAATAACTCAATGAAGTGTAACGCTGTCAAAAATATATATCTACTAGTGACTTAGAAGATGTAACATTTAAACTTTTAAAGCAACGTAATAACTCAATGAAGTGTAACGCTGTCAAAAATATATATCTACTAGTGACTTAGAAGATGTAACATTTAAACTTTTAAAGCAACGTAACAACTCAATGAAGTGTAACGCTGTCAAAAATATATATCTACTAGTGACTTAGAAGATGTAATATTTAAACTTTTAAAGCAACGTAATAACTCAATGAAGTGTAACGCTGTCAAAAAATGTATATCTATTAGTGACTTAGAAGATGTAACATTTAAACTTTTAAAGCAACGTAATAACTCATTGAAGTGTAACGCTGTCAAAAATATGTCTGCTAGTGATTTAGAAGATGTAACATTTAAACTTTTAAAGCAACGTAATAACTCAATGAAGTGTAACGCTGTCAAAAATATATATCTACTAGTGACTTAGAAGATGTAACATTTAAACTCTTAATGCAACGTATTAACTCAATGAAGTGTAACGCTGTCAAAAATATATATCTACTAGTGACTTAGAAGATGTAACATTTAAACTTTTAAAGCAACGTAATAACTCAATGAAGTGTAACGCTGTCAAAAAATGTATATCTACTAGTGACTTAGAAGATGTAACATTTAAACTTTTAAAGCAACGTAATAACTCAATGAAGTGTAACGCTGTCAAAAAATGTATATCTACTAGTGACTTAGAAGATGTAACATTTAAACTTTTAAAGCAACGTAATAACTCAATGAAGTGTAACGCTTTCAAAAAAATATATTTTTAAAAGTTTCCTCCTTAATGTTTTTTACACCAAAAACTTCTTGAACACATCCATCTTCATTTCTTTGAGATCTTCCTACAACAAAATGATATGCTTGGCAGCGATCACATATCTAATCGATGAAACCAAACGAATGTGAAATTAATTTTAATGTAGTTTAAAGATGCAGATAATATAGAAAGCATACTCAATTTACTAATGGCTCTTCCATATTAGTGTACTATATCCTAGAAAAATTAGAGAATCACATATATATGTAAGTATCTACATTGCCCAGCTGTTAAATATATGAAAAAGACCCACACCACTTCAGTAATAATTGTAAAAATATTATCTTACGTGGATTTTGTAGTTTTCATTAACATATACTGTAGCCGTTACCCTGCAAATTATGGATATTAAGATCTAATTTATGAATTATGATATTCTCTATGTATATATATACCCAAAATGTTTCACTTTCGTATCATCAGTATATCAATAACATTAATGTGTATTATTAGTGACGAATACATCATGGCATAAACTGTAATAATATTCAAACTGTAATAATGTCATCAAACCTTCGTAAGTTTTGTAGTTTTTAATATCCAAGACACAGCTGCAGTCAGAAAATTACCTACACCCCAGACAATCAGACCTGTAAATTATTTTTAATAACTCCTGAGATGTTTTTAACAAATTACAGAAATGAAGATCGACGTCAGAGAACTTGAGCTCTAAATAGCCTTTGTCAGCAATCTTGCAAGCCATGACCTTAATGTAATATTGTTTATTGTAGTATGTGTGTTTCGTTTTATTCTGAAAAGCCATTAGTTCTCAAAACTGACTGAATATGGATTTTGGAAAATAGGAAAATTATGTAGGAAATTGAATTTTAATTTTCTCATTTGTTGTATGCGATCAAGGACTTCCAACAGATGTAAGGAACTTGATTGAAGCTATTGCGCTTGTGAAATTTGCAATTTAATTTGTAATTTATTTATTTAGCCTATTCTGCTTTTGTTAAGACCACACCACCAGTAATACCACCGCCCCAAGGTCTTTTTCCCTCCGGCCTTCTGGATTCACCCATACGTGCTACATGCCCTGCTGATCTCAGACGTCTCCATTTAATGTTCCTAATTATGTCAGGTGAATAATACAATACGTGCAGTTCTGCGTTGTGTAACTTTCTCCATTCTCCGGTAACTTCATCCTTCTTAGCCCCAAATATTTTCCTAAGCACCTTATTCTCAAATACCCTTAACCTTTGTTTCCTTGTCAAAGTGAGAGTGCAATTTTCACAACCATGCAGAACAACTGGTAGTATAACTGTTTCACAAATTCTAATTTCAGCTTTTCTGAGAGCAGACTAGATGACAAAAGCTTCTCAACCGAATAATAAGAAACATTTCCCATATTTAACAACAACAACAATAATAATAATAATAATAATAATAATAATAATAATTTATTTAATCTGACAGGATTAAGGCCATAAGGCCTTCTCTTCCATCCTACCAGATAGCACATATAAATACAAAAAAGAAATACAAACACTGATGAAAATGATACAAATTAAGTTAAAGCCCTATAGAGGGTCAACAGAGTCAAAAGTACATTATAGTGCTCTCATCGAGCTGATACAACGAAAATAAAGAAAACAGAGATAGCAATGATGATATTGATAACTGACAATAATAATAATAATAATAATAATAATAATAATAATAATAATAATAATAATAATAAATACATTACATATTAATTTTCAATTTTACAACAGCATAGTTACAATATTTACTATATGTCATGGGTTAAGGTAAAGTTGCGCAACCTGACATTTATTCTGCGTTTAAGACTTTGATACTAGATGACTCATTATGGTATCAGTTAGTAGGGCCTACTATCATCAAGAATGCTACGTAATTGCGTACGATTTCCCTGGATTTCTCCAAATTTGTGTGCCACAGTGAAATCGAATTCAAGTCTTTGTTTATTTTATTTACTGCGTCACTAATCTCGACAGAAAATAGAAATATAAACAGTAGTATACCAAGAAGGAGAGGGTATGGTCGTGCCACGAGTAGAGTGTGTTTTGCTGCATGCCAAGTCGGCCGACTCGTTGTTGGCGATTGTTTCGACGGACTGCTATTTGACGAGAAGGCTCTCGGAAGCCACTAAGGAACAGGACGGCCTCGGGCTATGCAAATAGAGGCTGGCGGAGTGTCACACGGCGAGGCAAGTGGAACGAGCGGCGAATCGTGGAGATGTCTGCACTGAAATGAAGAGATTCCCCAACACGGGGACCCGACAGATTCCTTCTGCAGTTCTGCCAATACGTCGTGTCACTTAACCCTGCCTGTCTTTTCGCATGTAATGTAAACTTGCAAACAACGCCTTGCTGTGTATGTTTATACTGCACGCCATGCAAGAAATGCGTATTAAGTTGCTTGACTATCAGGAGCTCCGTAAAAAATGGATGTCAAGAAGCTGACACGTAATACTTTTTCTTGCTACATGTTGCTAGTTTCATAACAATTCAGTTCTTTTTCTAATATTGTGTCCGGAAAGAATCTAGTAAAAAATAAAAAAATATATCTCAGAAACGTATGTATAGTAGTGGCAAAAAAGAAAACGGACCGACCCTTGTAGCTGATTTCAGAGCCTTGTTCACTCCAGAGCACGATAGACTGGTAACTAAGACTTCCGTGATTAGAATCCTGCCTGGGAAGGAAACATTTTTTTGTTCCTTATTCAAATTTATTGCCAATACTTTTCGATTTGTGGTAAAATTCGTGTTCTGGGAATAATAAGTTAATTAAGAAGTAAAATATCGCTGCAGTCGAAGAGTATTGGGCATAAATTTGAATAAGGAAAAATAAAAAGTTTCCTTCCGAGGAAGGATTCGAACCACTAAAGTCTTAGGGTGCTATTCATAGACATTTCGCAGCACGCGCTACGAGCGTACTAAGCTAGCCCCGGCTATCCACTGGTTACTAGTACAGAATTCAAATCATATCATATCGCTAACACTGGTTTATGAATACGAAAAACGCTGATCATTCACCGAAAGCCCGCGCTAAAAATGTCTATTAATACGACCCTTAGTTACCAGTCTATCGTGCTCTGGAGTGAACAAGGCTCTGAAATCAGCTACAAGGGTCGGTCTGGTTTTTTTTTGCCACTATTGTACATACATACATAGCTACATACATACATAAATAAGTGTTCTGCCCAAGGCCAGGTCTTTCACTGCAAACCCAGAATTCTCCAATCTTTCCTATTTTCTGCCTTCCTCTTAGTCTCCGCATATGAGCCACATATCTTAATGTCGTCTATCATCTGATGTCTTCTTCTGCCCCGAACTCTTCTCCCGTTCACCATTTTTTCCAGTGCATTCTTCAGTAAGCAGTTTCTTCTCAGGCAGTAACCCAACCATTTCCTCTTTCTCTTCCTGATTAGTTTCAGCATCATTCTTTCTTCACCCAATTTTTCCAACACAACTTCATTTCTTATTCTGTCTGTCCAGTTCACACGCTCCATTAAACTTATGGGTTAGGCCCCACTTATTTTATTGATATTTTTACTTGGTTATTTAACGACGCTGTATCAACTACTGGGTTATTTAGCGTCGATGAAGTTGGTGATAGCGATATGAGGCTGAGGATTCGCCATAAATTACCTGACATTCGCTTTACGGTTGCGGAAAACCTCGGAAAGAACAGAACGAGGTAATCAGCCCAAGCGGAAATCAAACCCACGCTCAAGCGCAACTCCGAGTCACAAGGAAAAAGCGCTATCGCCCGAGCTACGTCGGTGGCTATCGATGTTTATCATTTAGAAAGATAAACCCAAAAAGTCTTGTTTACATTCTGATAGGACATCTCAATATGAAAGCTATTTGTGACGCGAAGTACATCCATGTTAGCCACGTCTGTTGTTAAAGTACCCACGCTGATCTTCCATCGAGGTAGCCAGAGTTCGATCTCCGGTCAGGTGTGGATAAAATTTGTGGCGGACAAAACAGACTTGCAGAGAATTTTTCTCAGGGTACTCCCGTTTTTCTCCTTTATTCCACCGACATTCTTCGTTTCCTCCTGATTTCATCTATCATCTGAAATACTTGTAGTACAAATAGGCTTGGGTGATACTATCTGGGGAAGAAAGTTTTTCCGATGCTGATCTAGGTTCTAAGTGTTTGGGTCTCCGGGCTCTGGGTTCGGACTCTTCAGTAGATTATGGGGCCTTATTCTACGAACAGTCGTTAAGCATAATCGTCAGGATTAGCTACCCAGGCGAGTATAAGAAGAGCTCACCCTACTTGTTGCAGGAGCCCTTGCCCTAATGGAATGTAGCGGGCTTATTTATTTATTTATTTATTTATTTATTTATTTATTTATTTATTTATTTATTTATTTACTTACTTACTTACTCACTTATTTATTTATTTATTTATTTATTTATTTATTCTAGTGTAGTTAAGGCCATCAGGCCTTCTCTTCCACAACACCACTTATACATGAAAATGCAAACTTAAATAATAATTAGCATCTGAATCTACACATAACAACATTGAGAAGAGCTTTTAGTAACACATACAAATATATTCGTAATAGTAAGTAATTACAATTAAGTTGAAACTTTTAGAGAATCTGCTGCGTGGTCCTCCAACCCTTAAAGACAAGTATGTACAGTGTTTGTACTCACCCGGTGTTAACACCACGTTGTCTTTCTACCAGTCACTGACTACATCGCTGGGCACTGGTTGCATCGCCAAGGTAGGGGCGGGCACAGAAGACCAATAACACAGAGCACAGCACGTACAAACGTATTAAATGACCTTTGATTGGCTAATAGTTTTTACCCATATTTATAAAAAAAAACGAAGGGACTTCACTGTAGTTGGAAAATCAGCGAACTCTAGAAGGCTGTCGGTATAGGTATTCCCGAGCCCCAAATATTAGCCAATCGCCGCTCGTATTGAATATATCACGCTATATCGTTCCTAACAGATGGGGCCAGGAGATATTGAATAGGAGAGGCGATTGGCTAATGGTTGGGGCTCGGGAGTAAGTTTTGATAGCCGTCTATTGGTTTGATCGACCATTGGTTATATGTACATATACTTGAACATTTTTTTGTTGTTTTGGAGTCTACTATCCACCCCAGTTACTTCCCACATAAATGAAAACGCCCTGTGTATTCCAACAATAATACTTTTCTGCTGGTCAGCTCTATCTACGCCAGATTTGTGGACTGGATTTTCTCGTGAAGTGAATGCTCAGTATCTTTCACAGTTGGGGAATAGTTCCACGTAAATTATAGTGCAGTTTTATTAGCCTGCATATATGTAGTAGATTTTTTTACTCAGATTCCGTTTTGTAAGTCACCAGTATGTATTTTATAAATTCCTCAATTCGTATCGATCGAAAATTGTAAGACTTGTGTAAATAAGAATTATTATAGGCCTAGTCATTATCAATAATAATATCACTTTGTTTATTTTGTAAAACATGTTCCTTCCCTAATCATGAACACCTTCGAGCGAAGTTTTCATTATTATTATTATTATTATTATTATTATTATTATTATTATTATTAGTGTTCTATCTAAAGGCAGGTCTTTCACTGCAAATCCAGCTTCCTCCAATCTTTCCTTTTTGTTTCCTCATATGATTCATATATTGTAAGGAGAAGGACCTACAGGAATGACCAAATATATACCAAAATTGACTTTTTTTTAATTTTAGCCTAAAATGCTGCATGGTAATGACTTCATTTGAGCGAAATTCCAAGGTCGTTAGGAAGAAAATAATTGCTTTTACGCCATTATTTTTAAATAGCCGCTGCATTCCAGTCCCTTTCCTCTGTGTTCAAACTTCTCCGTCGAATATCCGGAGTTTGTTCATTTGACATTTTTCAATATTTAATATGTAATATCTCAAACAATAATAGAGATAATTGAATAAACTTTTCAGAGCATATTCTCACATTATACATGAATAATTCTGCAAGAAGAAATTGTCAAATTGTAGAATATCTTACAAATAAACGTGCAATCTTTCTTTCTGTTCATAAAAATGTAAAATAAAAATATATCAATTAAAATTTCTAAAAATCATCAAACAGAACTGATTAGCACTCTTTTAGCTTTCATTTAAGACAAGATTTGTGATTCTGTGATACTCTTGAGAGCAGATATAATATCATTCTATTTATAATATAGCCTTTTATTTAATTTTTATGTCTGTGACTGTACCATAAAGGACAAAAGTAAAAAAGATTACCTATAGGTCCTTACCCTTAACGTCGTCTATCATCTGATATCTTCTTATACCCCGAACTCTTCTCTCGTCCACCATTCCTTCCAATGCATTCTTCAGTAGGCAGTTTCTTCTTAACCAGTGGCCTAACCAATTCCTTTTCCTCTTTCTGATCAGTTTCAGTATCAGTCTTTGTTCAACCACTCTTTTCAACACAGCTCCATTTCTTATTCTATCTGTCCACTTCACACATTTCATTCCTCTCCATATCCACATTTCAAATGCTTCTATTCGCTTCTCTTCACTTCGTCGTAATATCCATGTTTCTCCCCCATACAATGTCACACTTCATACAAAGCATTTCATTAGTCTCTTCCTTAGTTCTTCTTCCAGAGTTCCGCAGAAGATGTTCCTTTTTCTATTAAAAGCTTCCTTGGCCATTGCTATCCTTCTTTTGACTTCCTGGCAGCAGCTCATGTTACTGCTTATAATACACCTCAAGTATTTGTCCACTTGCTCTACTGCATCATTCAGAATTCGTAAGTTTATCTTTTGTATTTTTCTTTCTATGACCATAGTCTTTGTGTTATTTGCATTTATCTTCATCCCATACTGCTCACAGCTGTCATTTAGTTCCAGTAGCATAACCTTTAGTATCATTTCCTCTTCTGCTAACAACGCCATATAATCAGCAAATCGTATGCACTTTATTCTTCTTCCTCCTACTATCATTCCTTCCAGGTTTATTATTATTATTATTATTATTATTATTATTATTATTATTATCATTATTATTATTACTTGAAACATGGATGCTCACTTTGAGAGGGGAACAGAGGTTAAGGGTGTTTGAGAATAAGGTGCTTAGGAAAATATTTGAGCCTAAGAGTGTTGAAGTTACAGGAGAATGGAGAAAGTTACACAACTCAGAACTGTAAGCATTGTACTCTTTTTTTAGTAGATTATTTTACGACGCTTTATCAGCATCTCAGTTATTTAGCATCTGAATGAGATAAAGGTGATAATGTCGGTGAAATGAGTCCGGGATCCAGCGCCGATAGTTACCCAGCATTTGTTCATATCGGGTTGAGGAAAAATCCTGGAAAAAATCTCAACCAGTTAACTTGTCCCGTCCGGGATTCGAAACCGGGTCACCTGGTTTCGCAGCCAGACGCGCTGACCGTTACTCCACAGGTGTGGACCTGTATTCTTCACCTAACATAAGTAAGAACATTAAATCCAGACGTTTGAGATGGGCAGGACATGTAGCACGTACGGGGGAATCCATAAATGCGAATAGAGTGTTAGCTGGGATGCCGGAGGGTAAAAGACCTTTGGGTAGGCCGAGACGTAGATGGGAGGATAATATTAAAATGGATTTGAGGGAAGTGGGATATGAAGATAGAGACTGGATTAATCTTGCACAGGATAGGGACCAATGACGGGCTTATTTGAGGGCGGCAGTGAACTTCCAGGTTCCTTAAAAGCCTTAAGTAGGCTAAGTATTATTATTATTATTATTATTATTATTATTATTATTATTATTATTATTATCTGTATTATTATTTGGTGTTTCATACATGAAACTTTTAACGACTAGGGTAAAGGTAATGTTTGAGGCAACACAGGAAAAACAAATAAAAGGGAAATCCAATTTATATGAACCATATTTAATTATCAAACTTCTCTGCCCTAAACCGAACCCAGGTCTCCTGAATCACTAAACAAAAATGCTACCATTTGTGGTCCAGCAGAGAACAGCGAGATATGGTTGAATTGAATTTTTTTTTTTCCTCAAAATATTGTAATACCAACCCAAAAATTAATATTGCCCGAGCTCCTGTTTGGCAGTGGTATATAATTTTCCGTGGTTGTACAAGTCGGTACGACACATTAGCTGCTGGCCCCTCTCCAGAGCACCGCGGTTTCCTGACCTCTTTCCTCCGTTGTCACAGCCCATTCCATTGATCACACGTTGCATGTAGTACACTCCACCAAACTGGTACGACATCGCTTCGTGTCTTTTAGGTAGAGACATATGGGTAGAGAGATGGTGTGACGTAGGCCTATCCCAGTCAAGGATGAGTTCCTTTGGGACTTCGGTGCCTTTGAGTCTGTGAGTCGTCTAGAATTCAACACCATTTCCACCTACTTATTTTTGGAGATCCACGAAATTAAAACAATGTAGATAGCTTATGCAGATGACGTACTGTTAACTGTAAGAATGAAATCAGCTTTAATTGAACATTCAAGTACAGTATTTGAATGAACAGTGAATGAATTTTGGATTAATGATCAACGAGTAGAAAACCAAATTTTCAAAATGTGAGAAAAATAATACTACAATAGAAGACTGAGTTATTAATAATTTAAAATTAGAACAATTATTAAATTTTAAATGTCTTGGTTCAACTGTTAATGGTAATAACAACATAGAAGAGAAATTAATTATAGAATCATAATTGGTAATAAAACATACAGTACAACGCTAATTTACCACGTTTTAAAAGTAAATTACTCTCAAATAAATGTAAATTAAATTAAATTTATATTGGACAACAATCAGATCTGTTGTTACCTATACTAGTGAAACTTAGGTACTTAAAGAATCTAGTAAGCAAAGATTATTAATATTTGAAAAGAAAATGCTAAGAAGAATAATTGGCCCAACAAAAAATAGTGAGTGTATATGGAGAATCAAAACTAACAGTGAATTAAATAAGTTAACAAAGAACAAAAATATTATAAACCATATTATAAAATCCCTAAGATTAGGAAGGTTTAGTCACATCAACAGAATACAAGAATAAAGATTGTTTAAAAAAAAGCTTTAATTTATAAATAGAAATCGATTGCTACTAGAAAATTTGGTAGGTAAAAAAATGGGAAGATGGGGTTCTAAACGATTTGATATTGATGAAAATAAGTACCTGGATAAAGACTGTACAACATCGAACGGTATAGGCTATAGAAGAAAGTAGTAGAGAAGGCCAAAGCTTTTAAAAATTAAATTATGGTTTATTTAACGACGATCGTATCTCCAGAGGTTATGTCAGCGTCGCCAAAGCTCCTAATATAGGTGCTAGAGGTATAGTGCTTACTGAAGAAGAAGAAGAAGAAGAGATTTGAACAAACTGGTTACA
Organism: Periplaneta americana; assembly: GCF_040183065.1. NCBI lineage: Eukaryota > Metazoa > Arthropoda > Insecta > Blattodea > Blattidae > Periplaneta > Periplaneta americana. The sequence continues at coordinate 24,590,158 of NC_091121.1, forward strand.
GATTGAAAGTTCCGGGTTCAATTGCGGATGGTAATGGGATTCTTCTGGCGATGGAAACTTCCAGAATGGTCCTGAGTTTCACTCAACCTCGTATCAAATTGAGTCCCGGGTCTTTCCTGGGGGTAAATTGCGGTCGGAACGTGGTGCCGACCACATCAACTCATTCTAGTGCAGAGATCAAGTAAGCATGGAGCTCTAATTCAGTATCAGAATCAGTAGAACGGAGAATTTCTCTCCGACACCAAGATTCGAACCCGTGTTTCCAGATTTACGTGCTGACGCTTTATCCACCAAGCCACACCGGATTCAAGCTCCGAAGCTGGGTTGAATCTCCCTCATTTTAAGTTCTACCTATGATGTCGTGTTGCAGCGAATCTAAGAGCCATATCTTCGTGGAATAATGGACACTCCTGTTACAGGCAGCGGTGCGATATTTCCCTTGTGTGTTCAATGTGTCAGCCAGTGCAACCAGTTGTCTGTATCATAAACTAGGAGCACGTTACTTCAGCCTCATTTGGAACAAAGTGCACGTGAAGAAAGAGCCGAGGTAACCTGGCTGCAGATACGAGTGAAACGGCATTAACACTGCGTCATATATGAAACCTATTCAAGCCAACGCATGACTTGGCTCAGACAACACAGTTCTGGCGATAGGGACGCTGTCATCTGCTTCTTATCAGCAGACAGACGCTGAATAGACCTATAGGCTTGGCTACGTAAGAGCTATTTTCCTTTACGTAGAAAGTGTCATGTTACTTAAGCGTATGGAAGGATTATGTTGTGTTAGTAGTAGGTGTAAAGGATACAAAAAAAAATTCAAGTGCACTTTAGCCAATATTATAGATGCATTGCACTACTTCAAATGCGTAGTTGAGCTAGAAATGGTAGATAAAGAAATATTTTCTCAACTTCACTCCTTGTTCCATATGAAAGAATTTCTACCACTTAGTCTAAAAAAGAATTTTATTCAGACGCTTCTAATGCCCCATTTTGATTATAGCGATTCGTTGCTAACTAACGTAAGTTCACTCTTAGCTGAGAGACTACAACGTGTTCATAATGTGTGCATACGATTCATCTGCAATACTCGTAAATTTGACCATATAACACCTTTCCCCCAGTTACTTTCATGGGTGCGTCTGAAGGAACGAAGAACAATACATTCACTGTCTCTTCTATTTAGAATCATGCATACTTCTACTCCTAATTATCTGTTATCGCGCTTTCAATTTCTTACAACTCTTCGAAACCGACATCAAGCACTTCTTTCTATCCCTCATCATAGAACGTCTTTATACTCATCTTCCTATAGGCTACTGTAGAAATACCTCGCATCTGGAATTCGTTACCTAATGACGTCAGGGACTGCCGGACTTTACCACAATTCAAAATTAAATTGGAAAATTTTGTCTTAGTTAATGTTTATAGGTATTGATTTGTGTTTTTCTTTCCTTTTTCTTTTTTAATCTAGATTAAAATTGCAAGTTTCTTGTTTACGTTAGTTAACTGGTTAGGTTACAAGTAACTATGATACTTAATCACTCATTTAAAGTTTGTGTGACTGCAACCTGTGTATATTTTTGTGTGGCTTTACTTTGTTTTTAGTGTTTTTTCTCTCTTTCTTTATTCCTTGTGTAGTTTTATCTTGTGTATTATTTCTGTTTATTTCTATTATTGTATTTGCATTCCTGGTGTTGTGGAAGAGAAAGCCTGATAGCCTTACCTGCTCCAGAATAAATAATTAAATAAATAAATAAATAAGTAAATAAATAAATAAATAAATAAATAAATAAATAAATAAATAAATAAATCAGTCAGTCAATCAATAAATCTGTGATCCTGGCGTTCCAGTTTCACTTCCTTACTACAGGGACATAATTTTATTTTTACTTCAATTCTCATTATACCTGAGTTTTTTAATGTACTTCACTCCCACCTCTTCTACTAACGAAGTTCCAACTGTCCTCCACACAGAACCAAGGTCGCATATGGCAAACAGTACTGAGTTAGTGAGTGTAGTACGTTCCAGAAATATGTTCGCGTTTTCCAATGTGGAAAACTTCCAATATTGAATCATATTTTCGCACAGGTACTGTCATCCGTTTGCCTACGTCGCATCCCGATTTCCCCCACCTGCTCCTGCTCGCTCCACTGTAAAGGCTAGTGGCTGGGCTTTCTTAGCTCTTTTCTGAAAACATTAATTTCTGTTACGAATTAATTGGACGTCTACGTAATATTATACAACTCTTTAAATAACTTAAATAAAAGGGCCTCGTTAAGTAATTAAATGTCACGTGATTTTCCCGCTTTCTACGATCCTGCGACATAACCACTTGGATGGACAGTAGATAGCAAGTCTGAGTAATTTTATCTTTTCCGGCAGGTAGAAGTGAAGATTGAATTTACAGTACGTAAGGTACTCTCTTATAGAGTAGGTACAGAATTATTTCAACATGAGTTACTAGTACGAAAGACGAAACTGGTAATTAGAATTAGATACAATAGTCTATAGTGCGATAATATGCACAAAAGAGCTGAAGCCTGTATCGAAATGAATGACCACCATTTTAAAAAATGTGTTTAAATACCCATATTATGATTATTTTTCTATTTAAATTCATTCTCTGAATTGTACGCTTATGTGCTGTAGACAGTATAATATATATACTGCATAATGAATACGTCCGAATGAATAGCTCAATTCGTAAGTAAAAACACTAAGTGTTAATACAGGACTGTATTGTGATTAAACAAAAACCTAATGAAAATTATCAAATTCAAAATTGCTACAATTTCTAGTTTACGTAAATGGATGAACTACTTTTCTTCCCTCCTATACCTAGTAAAAAGATTTGTTTGTATTTTACGCCAGTATCATGAAACTCTAGTCATGGAAGGGGGTAGCAAACGGTGTTTCCGGTTCTCAACCGTTAATCCAAAGGTATAGCCAGGTTGATATTAAAAATGTTAGTAAAAATAAAATGATGTCCCTGTAGATGAAATCATGCCAGAATTCTGTCGCCCTTGCGGGAGTTCGTTCACTACCGGAGGCTTAAGGTTTTCCTTATGTCATTAAAAATAATAGGCCTATTAAAATAACCTTATTTTTCCTTTAACATGAAAGTAACACATCAACTAAATAATATTTGTAATATAAACAATTGACAAATTAATCTCAAAAATATTGTAAAGAAACAAAGCGAACATAAAAATTTACATTTAACTCAAAATTTTCTCGGGCTTCCAGCCAGGTCATAAGTTGGTGATCCATCGACGTTTCGAGGATGTTCATCTTCCTCATCTTCAAGGTTAAATGATAACTAAGGGAATGAATGAATGAATGAATGAATGAATGAATGAATGAATGAATGAATGAATGAATGAATGAATGAATGAATGAATGAAGGAAGGAAGGAAGGAACGAACGAACGAACGAACGAACGAACGAACGAACGAACGAACGAACGAACGAACGAACGAACGAACGAACGAACGAACGAACGAATGAATGTGAGGGGAAGTGGGAGGAGAAACTTTAAAGGTAGTATTTAGTAGTATTACGTCATAGGCCTATTTAAAAATTATTTTTGTCCATCTATTTTGGTGCAAACATTTTCTTCTAATTTTTCATAAATAGTAGACTGAAATTACATTTTGGATACATAGTAGTGGTGGTAAACCCAAGGAAATTGACCTTTTCGGTCAGTTGATTCATCATTTGGTTACATGGAAGCAAAAGGAAAGATATTACAGAATAATATCTCTCGTAGCCTATTCCACATCCTTTCTCACCTAGTGGTATCTGTTTTCATTAAGGGTACACTAAAGTGAAATAATAGTATTTTTAACGAAAAATATCAATTTTTTGTTTTTACTGTTAAACATATCTCGATGGTAACAGATGCTCGTTGTGAAATTTCATAGTTTTGCACCCCTTAAAACAATTGTTTTGGCTGTCGTTTTTTAAAAGATGTGCGCAGTTTAACTATATTCTTCTCTGGTCTTAATTTTTGCATTTTTGTCCACGTTCAAAACCTATGTCGTTCGATAAACTTTGAGCCAGCTGCATAAAATTTTTCCACACCTCCCTCAATCTGTACTGTATGAACATTCACATGGATATTTTAGTATAAATTCAAAAAATAAAAAAAAAAAATAATTTATACACTCGTAACAATTTTTTCGCACTTCAGTTACAGTAATGTAAATATTCTTAGACCGAACTAATGAGTACATTTAAAATTTCAATATCAGGTTTTATTAATAACACTATGCCAAACATAATACATAGTAAAATTTGTTTAGAAATAATTTTTATGGGTAAGTGAAAAGAAAATGAAATTAATTTTTCATAAGAAGCTAAATAACGTAAAAAATATTTACCAATAGAGCTTAAAAAATTAGTGTATATACTACTGTATTTATGTGACAAATAATGTGTGTGCAAAAATAAAAACTGTATGCCTGATATTTAATAATGTTCAAATTTCTCCTCCCTGTACCGTTAATGAGGCTGTGTAGCCGCTGAAGTAAATGCCGAAACGTAGCTAACAAATTGATTGACTTCTCTACAAATAAAAGATTTTCAGTTCAAATTCTAAAGAAATATTGAAGCCTTAATACCTACAAACGTGATCACTCCAATATTTTTGTTGGTTATTAATATTGAAATAATTTTATACATAAATGTTACGTAGGGTAATTTAATAGGCAAAACTTGTTACGAAACTTCAACTTTTTTATCTTATATTTCATTAAAATGTATAATAATAGGCTATAAACAGGCGTACTACATAAATTTCCAATATCTCGGCTTAACTTTATATTTAGACTATATTAACGTCACACAAGCTAGCATGATAGAATTAATGGGTCATAATTTTATAAATAATTCAATGCACATTATATAAATTTACTTAATTGCATTAAATAATGCATAACTCTCATATTAATTTAATTAATTTTATGTTGTGTACCAATAATGCGTAAAAATGAAAAGCAGCTCAAAGTAGCAAAATAATCTTCATACAGAGGAATTAATTTTCACAGTCTCCATTTTGATTTAGCTTATTAAATTTTTTGACAGAATACATGTGACAAACGAAATCGTAATGAATAGGCTAAGTGTATGAAGGTGATGCTATTTGTAGGCGGAAAATGCTTATGAATTACAACATTAAAACAACAGTTGCTCTGTTATATCAAATAGAATTCAGTTCGTGCGTTTTTATTGATTAATTACAATAATCACACATTACAAAGGAAGTGAACTAAATCTTTTCCATTTTTTTACATTTCATAACATCAAATTAATTAATGATAGGCCCTCTAGCAATCTATAGCTACATTTCCACCAAAAAAGCAAGTTATCAGAAACTTCAGTGTAGGGAGTGTTATATTCAGCATCCAGATTCTTTCTCGGTCTCTCTTTCTACATATCCCGGCTGAATAGTATGTAGAGAAATCGCAATGCTGCGACCCAGCTGTCGGTCGAGCAGCTCGTAGACTCCGGTTACGCAAATAGATTTTATGGATGACACTTCGCAAAAAATCGGTAATTCGACACTTCACAAACTATAAACGTAGGTGTAGGAATCCTACTATACATACGTGCATAAGTGTTCTGCCCATGGGTAGGTCTTTCACTGCAAACCCAGCATTCTCCAATCTTACCTATTTTCTGCATTCCTCTTTGTCTCCGCATATGGTCCATATATCTTACTGTCGTCTTTCATCCGATATCTTCTTCTACCCCGAATTTTTCTCCCTTTCACCATTCCTTCCAGTGCATCCTTCAGTAGGCAGTTTCTTCTCAGCGAGTGACCCAAACAATTTCTTTTTCTCTTTCTTATCAGTTTCAGCACAATTCTTTCTTCACCCACTCTTTCCAACAAAATTTCATTTCTTATTCTGTCTGTCCACTTCACAGACTCCATTCTTCTCCATATCCGTATTTCAAATGCTTCTATTCGTTGTTCTTCATTTCGTCGAAATGTCCATGATTCTGCCCCATACAATGCCACACTCCAAATAAAGCACTTCACTAGTCTCTTCCTTAGTTTTTCTTCAGAGGTCCGCAGAAGATGCTCCTTTTTCTATTAAAAGTTTCCTTTGCCAATGTCTGCAATTTTTCTTGGGAAGGATAAATGCGGTAGCTTTCCGTTGCTTTCCGCACACCACGCTCTCTTTCGCATTTTCAAACATCCCAGAGGGCCCCAGCGTGGAGGTGAGGAGAGTGAATTTGACTAATTGGGCCCTCCGGATTTCACCGAAATTCATATTAAGGGTTACATCAAGGGTTCAGAACCATAGTGGGCCAAGCGCCATTTACTAAAAACCATAGAAAACAAGGATTAAAATGAAGTTATTGCCATGATTCAATGGGAACATATAGAAATTAATATAAAGTATACACATTAAAACTAAATAATATGTAAATCTTCATTAAACTATGGTACTCACTTAACTTTAACCCTAGCTTTCTCCGTTTTTAATAAATGGCACTTGGCCTACTATGGCTCTGATACCTTGAAATGTCAGTTCTATCAGGGTTCTTGATCCAATCAGAGACCGGGAAATCCCAATTAGTCTTTCCCCTCGTCCTACTATAAATATGAGATCATTATCAGTAACAGAAATGTATATATGTAGGTATTTAACCCATCGTTCCAATGCCGGGATAAGAGTAGCCCCTGCCAGAGGTTTCAGTATCTACGAAGAATTTAGTACAGTTTTTTGGCGACAGGAGCAGAAAGTGATAAGCTCATCATCTCAAACGCCACCTAGTATGTAATTAACGTATTACTATGACGCTCAAATTTAGGCTTCAACGTCTCTAAAGTGCCGGTAAACTCACACACGCGTTACAGGGCTAGAAGTCCTTCTTGAGGATTTGGCCAACGAATTTTTGCGTAACGGTAATAGTTTGAGTAAATCTGAAAATGGCATATAATTTAAGAAATAGTAGATATTCAGCATATAGATTTCAAGGTCACACGTCTGATTGAGATTCTGGCTGATATGTAATTACATCTATTATCAGACAGCACATCTCACTTGACGGTATGTGTCAGAGGTAGAACAATGTTTGTAGGCAATAAATCTGAAGTCTGATTATAGTGTAATATGAGGTTAGTCGGCGATGTATACAATGGAAGGGAAAAGGAACTGGTCACCCTACTTCATTTATCTCCTGGCCTAGTTGCCACGTAAGTGGTGCCTTGTTGGTAACACTTGTGAGGTTCAGACCTGTCTTCGGACAGTTGACTAGACAACAACAGAGTTATTCATTCCTGAGAGAAAAAATATTGTTCCACCATCAAGTGAAAAAAGTTCCAAATACAAAACTTTGATTTATGAGGTTAAAGGCTACATCTGTCAGTTACAATTTGAAGAAATGAATTATTGTTAATAATATACAGTGATCCGTTTGGGTGTTGATAAAATAAAGGCACCGTAAAACATTTACTATTAAACTTTATTTGTTGAAACTTTGTGCATACAACACTGAAAGATGGGAGATTCCTCAGAGCTCAACTTGACCCCCAATGCGCACCCTACACAACTCATAACGGTGATGCAATTCAGCTCATATCCGTTGTAACATAAAAGCTCTGATTTGTTGAAAAGCTTGAGTAATTTTTACTCTCAGATCATCAATGATCCTGGGTTTCTGTGAATAGACAATGTCTTTAACAAACTCCACACGAAGAAGTCAGGAGGGGTTAGATCTGGGGACTTTGGGGGCCAAGCCAATAGATAGCTGCTTCTCGCACTGAGTTTCGACTGCGAGCTCCTGCATGGTTTTTTTTTAACACAGAACCTGTTTCTACAAATGTTCGATAACACAAAATTTTGGAATCGTATTTAAGTACATTATGCACACCATACTCACGTCAAAATTCCTTTTGAACTCTTTTAACACTCAAATTTACCATACCAAAGAACACATTGTGCCCACTGTTGATTTATAGTAGCCATTTTAATCATCTACGATTTTCATTTGTCCTTTCAGATTATGCATTGTTTATTGTCATATATGGAAACTCCCATCTTTTAATAATAATAATAATAATAATAATAATAATAATAATAATGGTTTATTTTAACTGGCAGAGTTAAGGCCATTCGGCCTTCTCTTCCACTCAACAAGTATGATAGAAAATTACTAAAAAGCTATGAATATAACACAATTAATACAATACAATACAATTCAAAGCAATACAATACACAATACAAGATAATATAATACATAATTAATATAATACAATGACAATTATTTTTATCTTCACAACACCAATATAATATAATATAACCATATAATACATAACAATATAATATATAATATAATATAATATAATATAATATAATATAATATAATATAATATAATATAATATAATATAATATAATATAATATAATATAATATAATATAAATAATATATAACAATATAATACATAATTAATATAATACAATGACAATTACTTTTATATTCACAACACCAATATAATATAATATAATATAATATAACCAGCAAGAAATTTTTTCTACTATCATAATAGCTTTATAATAATAAATTAAAATTATCCATACCCAAACGGATCAGACTGTATAAGACTTCTAGAGCTAAATACATTGTTGGGGTCGCCCGATTCCAAGCACTAAAGGCAAGACTCAAAGTAAGTTGTCACCTCCAACTAAACAAACAACCCATTTCGAGCTTCTTGAAGGAAAGAAAGCCTGTTTTGGATCATCGTCAGTAGAAAGTATTTGAAGGAAAGGCTTTCTTCCGAACTCTTTTTCGTTGCAAAATCTATAAAAAAAAAAAATGTGAAAAGGCAGAGTTGCTCGCCTTTACGGTGAGAGAGGTACAGATTGACGACCCCTGCAGTACAGGACACAGAACAGGACAGCTTCCTGCTGTTAGAGCCAATACATTGATACGAAGAGGAAGTGAGCGCGATCGGAAGTTCAAAGAACGAAATTGTTGCTAGATTCCGATGTAGCTCTAGTGAATGAGAAGGCTGCCAACCCATCTCTGCAGCAACCCATCCCAGTTCCTTGACACATTTAAGCTTCATTTCGTCCCTGTAAGCCAGTGATGTCAAAGCAAGTGCATTTTTCTGACCTTCACGTCGTGCGCGGGCAGCAAGCGCTAAGTATGGAAAGAGGAAGGGTTATATATATGAAAAGCAGCCTGTTGGATTAAGAAAACAGTAGTGCACAAACTTCAGACGAAACATGAAATTTTATGTCGTTATTTTTATATGGCTTCTTTCTGTTTGATATTGTCTTTATTGTCTGTAAAACAAAAGCAGCCTACTAATGCCAGTTTCTTAATATTGCAGGTTTGTTTTAAATGTTAATAACATAATAAAGAGTTAAGAAGGAATATTCACATAAATGCCATAGCAGTACAACTATAGCCTACTAAATGGATGAAATACATCATTCATAGAGAAAGAAATATCCCCCCCCCCCAAAAAAAAAGAGAATTGAGTATGACATGATAAGTTGGAATTGATATTGATGGTATCTTTAGCCCTATAAAAGTAATCAATAAACTAATCAAAACAATATTACAGTACAAAGCAAAGTTACCTAGGTGGTGTATATGTTTTAAGTGCAACTAATATTCCATAACAAAACTCTTATCGCATTATGCTTTTAAGATGATATTGGTGAGCAACTTCCTATCGTCAGAATATTAAATTATTTTCTCGAAATGCGCTGAAGCTATACAGCTGACATTTTTACAACACATGGACACGTATCTTTTACTTATGATGTAACAGTAGTTGCTTTGTTAATTCATTTCCGTACAAACAATTTCAATTCGAATATTTTCAAAATTTTCAATATACTACCTTCAGTAATACGTATTTACGGTGTATTAGATTTACGAAAACATTCTGCAAGGCTACTAAATAAATAGGCCTATATCTGAAAATTTCGCTTTTCTATAAAAAAAAAGTTGAGAAAATATTTCTTTTGAACAAAAAATTAAACTTGTGAAAAATGAACATTAAAATTAAAACTTACATTCTTATAATGCACTTATAATTCTCAAACAAATCTAAAAATTAACATGGATACAGTTTTAATAAGTTCTCTATTGAATCAGTGCTGGCCATCCCTGAATAGCTATAGCTCGACCAAGCGGTATATAGGCTACTACCTCTTTCGTCTGTCTCTTTCCTTTCCGCTGTAAAGCGCTCAGGCTCTATTGAGCTCTAAAGCGCGCGCTTGCTCCTATGGGCATCAATTAACATGACTGCTGTAAGCTATATACTGTACAAGCCACCGGGTAGCTCAGTCGGCTAAGACGCTTGCTTGTCGATCCGGAGTTGCGATCGTGCGAGGGTTCGATTCCCACTTGGGCTGCTTGCCTGGTCTGGATTTTTCTGAGGTTTTCCACAACCGTAAGGCGAATATGAGGTAATCTATGGCGAATCTTTGGCCTCATCTCGCCAAATACCATCTCGTTATCATCAATTCCATCCACGCTAAATAACCCCGCAGATGATAAAGCGTCGTTAGGTAACAAAGTAAAACATTACATAAGACAGAAATAGGCCTATAGCAGTTTTCGTAATATTCTAATAAATTAATGAGTCAGTAAGTAAATAAGTAATTGAATGAAAATAAATTTGTAAGTGAATAAATAAGTAGATACGTAAATCAGTAAGTAAATAGGCTTACCTAGGGTAAACAAGGGTGAAACGGGTCACCAGATGAATCGGGTCAGTTTTGAAAACACCGCTCTGTAAGCCAAAGAACGAAAAATGCTGGATTGTGCGCTAGCTAGCGTTGAAGTTGGGAACTTCTTCAATGCAGAAAGGCGGGAAAGCAATATAACTGCATTGTTTTCGGTGCGGTGTTTGAAGTAGAAAATTATTATTGTAACTATAAGTAGCAACATTTTATTTAATTTCTTGAATTGTAGTGTTTATTTAACCTGCGTTTTACCAGTTATTATCGTGATACTTACATAATTTAGTAATTAAGTTGAAAGTGGACTCTTAAAGGACAGGTTTACCCATATGTTGAGCATCTAAGACCAATCAGTATGGCAAACCTTACTATGCAAAATATTACTGCTCTTTGGGTGAATAGGGTCACTATTTTAAGGGTGAAAAGGGTCAGAATATTTTTAAATGATTTCATTGAAATAGGGTTTATATTTGTCCTAAATGGGGAAATACAGAAGGAAGACGCAGTCTTCATAATTGGAGGAGTATATGTAGAGGGCAATAAAAGCTTATCGTGAAGTACGAAGCTAGCGCTACGCTGCGGCGCTCTTCAATGTACCATATTACTGCCTACAAAGACGTATGGAAATTGAGGTCAACTAACAGGTAAAGAATAGGGGATGATAAACCGTGTTGTCAGTTGACCAATAAAAGCAATTTGCAACGCCCTTCTTGATGACCCTATTCACCCTGGCTGCTTAGGGTGAAAAGGGTCATGCAGTACTTTGTTTAATTTCTAAGTATGCTAAATTGTTGCAGAGTTAATTCTAATATAGACGTTTAAACGTGTAGCTAAAACTTCAATCTTTCTGACGAAGTATCACACTTTAGGTTTGATGTTAAGTTATGTGAGTTATTAGAGTAAATATGAATTTTGACCCTATTCACCCTTGCTTACCCTATATGTTAGTAAATAAATTAATAATTAAATAAAGAAATATGTCAATAATAAGAATATAAATAAGAAAATAAGTAAAGAACTAATTAAATATGAATATGTTGCCAGAATACCCTCCACTCGTTTGCCAAAACGAATCTTATCATACGTTCCATGAGGTCGGAGAAACTTAGGAAAACCGAAAAAAGAATGGATAGAGACCGTAACAGACCACTAGGTCTAGAATGTTGTTGATGATTATTAATTAAATTATGGTTTATTTAACGACGCTCCCAAATGCCGAGGTTATATCAGCGTCCGCCGGTGTACCGAACTTTTGTCCCGCAGGAGTTCTTTTATATGCCAGTAAATCTACTGACATGAGCCTGTCGCATTTAAGCACACTTAAATGCTATCGACCTGGACCGGGATCGAACTTGCAACTTTGAGCACAGAAGGCCAGCGCTATACCAACTGCGCTACCAAGGCCTACTTGATGATGATGATGATGATGATAAATAGATATGCAAAATAAATAGGTTAGCAAGTAAATAAATAATAAATAAATACGTAAATAATAAGTAGTCTACTTAGGCCTAAATACGCGGGAGAGTAAAAAAGTGACTTAATAATTCATTTATTAATTGAATATGCACTATAAGACTACAAATACTTAATCACTTTTCAACATAGTCCCCACTACATTCAATGCAAGAAAGAAATCAAAAGATGTTATGAAGATATATGTATATATATATATATATATATATATATATACATATACACTTTTTCTTTTTTTATGGCATAGTCGCAATTCAGAAGCTGTAGTGTGGGACTTCAATTAGTTATTTCTGTTGTCACTCTAATTTTTTTAGGATTTTTTTTCATATTTACTACGAAGAACAAAATACATTATGTAGTCTACTAAATCTCCACTTAAATAGCTTTTGTTCTCATCAACTTACATACAAAATAAATACAAATTATTATAACTTTTTACTGAGACGATTTCCGGTATTTGAAAAACAACACATGTCCAGAAACTTTAGGACACACTGGCGTTCTCCAATATTTAAACGTTTCTTTAAAATATTATATACAAATATTTCAACTCATACTGAAAAATTCATCCTAAACAGGTAGGAACGTATATCTAATACTGTATTAATAAGTTGCAGACTTTTTTTTTTCCAGTTTCTTCAAAACTTATAGGTAAGGACATGTGTGCTTCCTAAAATAACTGATTCAAATGAGATAATAAGTGAATAATTAAGTAAATAAGGAAATTGGTATATAAGCAAATAAATAGGCACCTAAGAAAATAAATAGGCCCACATATGTAAAAAGGACATTAGGAATTGAATAAATAAGTAAATAAATAATTAATAAAAAACGAAATTAAATAAATAATAAGTAAATACATAAATGAGTATACTCATAAATAAACAACGAATTAAATGAGTAAGTACTTAGATAAGTAAATACCGGTAAATAAAATTTGTTTTTCATTTTCCATACCGTCAGTTAAAGGGCCTTTAGAACATTTTGACACGAAATAAGAACGAGTGATAATTAATCATGCTCTACACAATCAAAATAAGCATAAAACAGAAAATAGATATTTTTGACCAAAAATATATACAACATATTACTCTTAAAGAAAAGTCTCCTACTTGTTAAATTTGAATGCGGGGAGTATAAAAACAGAAAAAAAATGTATATATATATATATATATATATATATATATATATATATAAAACATTTTTTTTCTAATCCTAAACATCCATACAATCCGAACATGCTCACAATAACAATCACGAACAGCATAAAATCATGCAGTTACGAGAGCTCGATGACTCCCCTATCACTTTTTGTAGTAAATAATATGTATCTGATAGTATAGCCTATAAATACTGTTTGTTATTAAACGTTTAACTTACATGTAATTTCTCTTCATGTCAATTTGTTTTGCAGATGTTGAGAGCATTTAAACGGACTCCTTTCTGTGTACATAGAGGGACTATTCTGGCTTAAGCTGATCCAAGTTTCGCGTAAGTCAGTTGAGTACAAGTTTCGCTAATGACGGATTTCTGGGCGAAGCAACAAACTTGTTCGAGAAACAAGAACGCCTTAAACAGTTGAGTAACCGTGAGAACACCCGCCGAGCGAGTGTAAAGCTCAGTTCACTATCCACTTACCGCAACGTAAGCTAACAGTTTATGGCGGGGTTACAGAACTGGCGAGAGAGGGGTGGAAAGCATGGGAAAAGCGTGTCCACCGTTGTGGACGAGGGGTTAGCGACTCTAACTTCGAATCCAGCGGTCCCGGGTTCGATTCCCGGTCAGGACGAGTTGCCTGGATGAGGTTTTTCGGGCTCTTTCCCTCACTCCTATGGATATCAGTTAAATTTATCAGGCGATTGGAACCCCACTCAAGGATAAATATATAATAGGATGCGAAACTTAATGAGTTTCCCGTAACACATACTAGAGGCGTTGTTGTAGAAATTGATCTTGCTGCCATCTATTTCTGGGAGGGGCGTTATTACATCTAGCAGCGCACCAAGTAGCGAAAAGAGTAATTACTCCATGCATTTAGCAGCGCACCTGGTGACGAAAATGTTAAACTGTGCAGAAAGTATTCCCTCCCACCCTCATCGATATTCAAAACTAACCCAATTTAAAATAAAACATTTACAGTTTTATTCCTCACCGCATATTCTACTGAAAATTCTTACCGGAGCCAACAGGAAGATAAAAGAGACCATTTGTTTTACACTACCCGATTAAAATATAAGCAGACAGAGACAAAAAATAAAGCAAAAGGTTAGATAAAGGGGATTGTATTCTTTGGGTATTTATTGTACAGCACAATGGAAAAGTCTGCAAGAACTACTTACAATACATTCTACTTTACAATACATTTAACGACACTATTTTTACAACGTCCATAAACATCACTGTTTAACATACACTGCTTATACACACACTCTTCGACTCTCCCGTACAGCAATATCTCGAACGGATAAACAAAGAACTCTGGGTAATGTACCAACACGTAGTTCTAATATTCACCACCCACGACGTTGGGCGCTGATCACCTTATTTCAAACCCCCAAATCCAGATGGTGCTGACCGCAGTTTCGCATCCATGCCCGACTCATCTTCGCCACTTCCTTTCCTCCCCCATCATCCTTTCCCTTATCATCCCGTTTCTTGTTTCTCAGATCACTCTACAGGTGGCCTCCCGAAGTTGCTGACTCTCTCGACCGGCCTCTGTGGATTGTAGTTCAGCGACGTTGGATGGCTTCTGCGTTGGATGGCGGACCTACTCGGGGGAGGAGTTTCACCTCGGACGTATAAGGGGACCTTGGGGGAAGTTGCCGAAGCAGGAATGGTATACCTATGGATTCTGTTGGCTGTAGGCACTGGTCGTTAGTGAGTCATGTGGTTAGGGCGGTGCGCGTAGGTGATCTGTGGCACGCAACTCATTCCATGTCGAGGGTTTGCGCAATAGATCTCAATAGATCGCAGTGTTCGGTCATCCGTGCCCTCAGCTAAATTCCATGCCATTCCATGGAGAAAGCGTTGGTTCCCAGTCCACCGGCGTTGAATGACGTCACTGTGCCCCGTACGCAATCACATAACACAGACACTGAATATAAATCCCCTCCCTTACAAAGTCCATGACGCGGGGTTAGAAGGAAGGGATGCGTGACGTTTCCGATGAGTGACGGAACGCCACAATTATCACCCTGTTCTGCAAGCTTGATTTATAGAGTAAAATTAAGATCGAAAAACATCATTCTTGGGGTCAAACACAAGATCGCGAAAGGTTAAGTCTCTATTCTATAACTGAACTAACGAGAGTCTTCGTACTAGTTCATTATTTCTATTTTATGCTCAATTATATCGAGTAAATTAATACTTACTTAGATTCCTGTCCATTAATAATCCAATATTTTTTACAATGTCACTATACTTAAATAAACGATCCATTTATCGAAAGTCTTGGTATGAATGATTTTCAAGGGAAAAATTATTCCAGAGCCGGGTATCGAACCCGGGACCTTTGGCTGAGCGCGCCAACGCTCTACCGATTGAGATACCCAGAGTCTGGCTCTTACGGTAGTGGCTAGAAATATTTTTGTTTTATAAATTTAATTTATACTCACTAGCTAGTTAAATAAATAAAATAAATTACAATTATCATACCAACGTCTGTGAATAGCCTCTGTAGTTTAAAAGGAACGTTAAATAAAGAATTTCAATTACAATTATCATCTCATCGTCTGTGAATAGCCTCTGTAGTTTGAAAGGAACGTTAAATTAAATAAAGGTACCCAGAAACTATAGCAGACTTCGTATCAATTTTCCTGTTATGTCCACATACCTCAAGTGGGTTGACAGATCGTCAGATCCCAGCATTGAGTGCATACCAAGCTGTGTGTGAATTAATTTGTAGTTTTCTGTTATCGAAACAGTGACGCGTATTTGCGCCGGAACAATTTTTTCTTTGAAAATTATTAAAGTTTGCTTTATAGGGACCTGTACCTGAAAAGCCAGATTTGTAGTCTTGGTATGGATTTGTAGTTAATTGTACTGAGCAAGCGCTTATTTTCCATTATAATTTCCTGCGATTTCTCTGAGTTTGACCTCAATCCAAACTTTAGAGCCCATAGATAGATAGAGTTCGTCTTTAGTCACCGTTGCCACCGCGTCAAGCACTTACTTGCATATAGTGAACAAGTATACTTCGGCACAGAGAAGATTCATTCCTTAATTCTCATTTCCATCGCTGTTATATTAATAGAGTTATATATAAGCGAATATCTTCAAATATCTTGGAGCAACGGTAACAATAGTAATATACGTTTCAAGAGTGGTATGTTGACGTTTTCATGTTCGAGGAAAAGATTGAAAAAGCGAAACGTAGTTGAGCTTTTTTAATTTCCGAGAACATGAAAACAAACATACCGCTCGTGTATCGTACATTATTTTGTGCGAAGATCGTTTATTACATACCTGAAAGACGGATTTCTAATTAGTTGCAATGAAATCTCCATCTTGGTTTCTGTTTAATGACGGCAACTTCGAAAAACCAAAATATCTTTCTTCAACATTGTTGCTATAAAATGTTTTCTGTGTTTACTATACTCCAGCAGGCCGTGATATACGTCTGTCTTCCCCCCCCCCCCCAGTCTATAAATGCGAACTTAAAACAAACGGTAAGGTTATGTAATGATTTATTTTTCATTTTAATATTTTAACAATATTATTTATATAACATATTGCAGTAATAACATCGGCATCTGGAATCTTGTTGATTTTTTCACGGCTTCCTTAATGTTACTTGTGTCAGGAATGCAATAAGTTTCGTGGAGTAGTAGACTTTACTTAATTTTTGCAAATATTTAAAAACAATTATTAACATTGCAATTTAGGTGAAATTGCAGTGGTAAGTTTCCAATTTATAAGTATTACTATGTTAAACGTCTGTAAAAATAATATGTTAAAAGCCTAAAGCAGTAAAATGAATGTGGCGCTTAAGCGGTAAGAAGAGGGAAATTGTTATGTGTGTTACGTTGGGAATACTGAATGTGGTATTTCACACTTACCGCGTATTGGTTCTGTGCGGAAAACAAGCAAATACGCACGATCTCGCACAAATGTAAATAACACTCGAGAGGAAATTAAATGCAGAATAAATATGGGAAATGCCTGTTATTATTGGGTTGAGAAGCTTTTGTCATCTACTAGGCCTACGCTATCAAAAAATCTCAAAGTTAGAATTTATAAAACAGTTATATTACCGGATGTTCTGTTGTGAAACTTGTACTCCCAATTTGAGAGAGGAACAGAGGTTAAGGGTGTCGGAGAATAAGATGCTCAGGATAATATTTGGGGCTAAGAGGGATGAAGGAGAATGGAGAAAGTTACACAACATAGAACTGCACGCATTGTACCTATTCTTCACCTGACATAATTAGGAACATTAAATCCAGACTATTGAGATGGACATGGCGTGTAGCACGTATGGGCGAATCCAGAAATGCATACAGAGTATTAGTAGGGAAGCCGTAGGGAAAAAGACTTTTGAGGAGGCCGAGACGTAGATGGGAGAATAATATAAAAATGGATTTGTGGGAGTTGGGATTCGATGATAGAGTCTGGATTTATCTTGCACAGAATAGGGACCGATGAGGGCGGCAATGAACCTCCGGGTTCCTTAAAGCCATTTGTAAGTTATGTAAGTATATAAATGAATATTAAAATCTTCTTAGGCCTATGTATATTTTAAGTTACAAGCCTGTAATACAAATAGGCTACTTGATTTATGGTATTTCTTAATCATGCTGTAACTTGACACAATACGGGCCTATGTCGTTTAATTATGTACGTTACGTTAACTTGCGAGTTGAACATATGTTGAGACCTGGGTGAAGAGACGATGGGAAGTCCCTCGTGTTCAACAACCTCGAGAACAAGGGGGTAAGTTGATTGGAAAATCTTATGCATGTAGCTTTGCAACAAACTTTGGAGTAGTGGAGCCCCATGCTCGGTAGCTATGTACATAGAAGGAACGCCTCAATTCATGATACAACTTCTCTCCTTGCCAGAGGAAGGTATTGACACGAATACATTGCGAGACGGAAATTATGGCATTTTGGTGACATTGTACAATGAAGATGCCACTTTACGTTTAAATGTATAACACAGACAAATTTAAGGAGGCTGTTTAGGCAGTAGCAGCCGGTGATCGAAATCCTCGGTGAGGCCAGATGCAACTAGTTTAAGTGCCTCCGATAGGAAATGTTTATTTATGATATTAATTATTATTGTTATTATATTATTAATATCATTATTACTGTATTATTTATTATTATTGTTATTATTATTAGTCTATTATTATTACTATTAATGAAAAAATAATAATTTCACTCACCAAATAAGCTGTTATGTTGAGAGTTTCAGTAATTGTTTCAGTGTGATAAAGCAACACATGTTATGTGTTGAAATTCCCCTTTCTTTCTTTTCTTTTTATTTTTTTCCTTTGACAGTAACAAACAAGGCCAACAGAGAAGTTTATTTTGGACCACATGACCACTTAACCGTTTATATTGCCTATACCAGAATGCAACAGAAACTCGCGTTTTAAGATTATCTGTCAGAGAAATTGTCAGCGATGTCGTAGGTATCTCGCTAGGCTCTCTCTTTATTTAAATCTTCCTTTCTTTCAATATTATTTTTTCTCGAAAAAGGGCACTCTAACAATGAATTAACTACACCAGCATTATTTCTCGCATTTGTTTCTGTTTATATTTTCCCGAAATACATAACAACATTGGCCCAGATTCACTACTGTACTACGAAGTACAGTACAATAGTACAACACCCTCGCTTCTTAAGTCATAAATTAAGACATAAGAAGAGAGAATAGTGTGGGTCTCTGCCTGCCAAAGAGCTGGAATTTTTGTTGTTTATGGCCTATTTAGGAAGACAAGTCACCATTGCTATTCCCACCCCACTCTACCCTTGAGGCCGGCCCATGGATGGGAAGAGTGAAACCTGACCAGGCCAGCCGAATTGTGCCTCAGCTACAACGTTTTAAGCGCAACCTAAAAAACTCGCGAAGACACACGAAATGCATAAGCAAACCCAGCACGAGCTATCCTGGCCTCGGGAACAAATTTTACTGCAAAACAGGTCTATATGCATCACAAGCCAGACACGGCACGAGCGATCCTGGCCTCAGGAACAAATTTTACTGCAAAACAGATCTATATGCATCACAAGCCAGACCCGGCACGAGCTATCCTGGCCTCAGGAACAAATTTTACTGCAAAACAGGTCTATATGCATCACAAGCCGGACCCGGCACGAGCGATCCTGGCCTCAGGAACAAAGTTTACTGGAAAACAGGTCTATCTACATCACAAAGTTTTCAAATGCTTCTACAGCGATGTATGCTTCATTCAAATAACTAATACATTACATAAAAGCACAAAATTTGATTTCAGTTAAACCAAGTGACTGAGGCCCGGCCTCACTTGCCTCAGTCAATCAGCCGCCACTGTGTTTAGGACTTCTGTGCTATTTATCATACCCGCGCTTTGGTTCGAAGCTTTCGCTCTTATGTAGCGGGCTAAATTTTGTCTGCAATGACGCCATTTTCTGTCAGAAATGTAGTGTGACCCAGTACGTATCCAGCTGCAGTCGAGTGAAGATCGTGTCGTTCTCAGCCTACTTTACAGTGACCGTTCAAAGGATGTGCTGCGATTTAAATTTTCGGTAGTTGTGAGATATGTTCTGTAATAAAATTTTATTTTTTCATTTATTTAATGCAGGGCTGTAGAGTTTATCTTTAGCCATGATAATGGCAACATGCAATAGTGTGAGATAAGTAAAAAAAATATACAAATAAACAAATAAACAGTGAGAAGAGTACAAAAATAGTTCATCTCAGCAAAATGATGGAATATGGATGGCCATCATCTTCTCTCTTGCTTCCCAGTACTTCTCTACCAGTGTTGTGGAGGACAATCCATTAGATGGTCTGAATCCATTACGATGTTCTGGTTGCAGAATGGGCAGTTAGGATTCTGGAGTAAACCAATGCGGCATAGATGTCTACCCAAGCAATCATGTCCAGTTGCTAATCGGAATTTGGCAACTGCTTCTCTCCTTGGCCAATCTGGTACCGAAGTTACATTGTCTTTCCATTCAGAGGTGCTTATGTTATCTAGCAGAGATTTTTTTATAAGTGTCCTTTACCTTTTGTCGTATGATGGTTGATGCTCGACTGTAGGGTACTTCACAAACATAAGGCAGGATTTTAGTGCCTTTTTTGCAAGAGAATCAGCTATTTCATTCTCAGGGATATCACAATGGGATGGTATCCACTGCAGGACCACCTTTTTTCTTTTGCTCAGTAAGGTTCCTAATTATTTTCCTGCATTCGTGTCTATCAGGACAAGGTGGATGGTTAGAGTTGTTGGTGATGGCAGATGTTGCAGCTTGGGAGTGACACAGAATTACAGCATTTGAAAATGTTGATAACCGAGGCAATAATTGTGTGAGAGCAGTTTTTATGGCTCTCACTTCTCCATCAAAGGCAACGTGGTCTCTGCCCAGAGATAGATATGTTGAGAAGAGCCTACAGTATATGCCACCTCAAGCAGTGCCATCTCTTTCTGTCTGTGACCCGTCTGTATATATGTGTAGCCATGTTTCTTCTGATTACCTCGTCAGAATAGTTTCTGTGGCGATGGCTCGCAGAATGTCTCGAGGAGTATCATATTTGTTACAGTCCTGAGTTAGGTCGAGAGTGTAGTCTATATCATTCTGTTCCAATGGATTTTCTGGGAGCAATAATGGGCATGGCTTAAAGGATATATTTAGTTTTTCCTTTTCCTTCATAACTTTCTGTAGGAATCCCTCTTGTCTGTAATAAAATACCATTTACGAAAACCACTAAAGGAGTTTAAATCCATCGTCAAGTAAAAAAATTCCTTTATAGAACTGAAAGTTACATGTGTTTACATCAGCGGTGACCAAAACTCGAGTATTTTAGTATTTATTTAGTATTTATTTATTTATTTAACCTGGTAGAGATAAGGCCGTCAGGCCTTCTCTGCCCCTCTACCAGGAGATTCCAACTGTAATACGAAGAATAAAATTACAATTAGTATTAAATTTACAACTACAATTACAATAAGAAATCAAAGTACGAAAAGATTACCTCACTAATTAAAGCTAGATAATTTAGCATAGAAAAACAAAGAGCTGCAGTGATCACATGCGACAGACAGCCTATGAAGTAAGGAGACGGAGGAAAGATACTTGGCATAAAAACTACTACCAGTGGTGGTTTCTGTACTAATATTTTGATCATTCCCGCGGATAAAAATCTCCAAGCTTTGCTGTATCAGTAATGACACTGCTGTCATCAAGAGTCAGTGAGTAATATACGATTTTTCTTGCTTATTTTTTTAACCTTCCTCTTGAATATAATCAGGAATTTTCTAAATTCTTCTCTCGATACTTGGTCGAGAAATTCTTAGTCCTTAAAAATTAAAAACTTCTTATGGACAAGTTATTTAAGCTATTTCAATCATTACTCTTTTGAGAAATTCTGTTCTATTAAAAGGCTTTAGAGCAAGAGATATTTCAAACCACATTAGGTAGCTGACTTCCTTACATTTATTTATGTCATCTTTCCTGGCTACGAATTAAGACATGTCAATTCCTGGCGTTTAACAGTTCGTTGGCACATAATATTGAATCAGTTTTTCTACAATATTGTTATTAAATGAATAACTAGTAAATAGTTACCCTCATCTAAATAATAATAAGATTAAAATTGAGATAAAACCTAATAATTTTATCATTCTAGGGAGAAGATCTAAAAATATCAATATTCATGCACGTACAGAAAAATATTACGAACACATACTTAGTGGTCAGTAATAATAATAATAATAATAATAATAATAATAATAATAATAATAATAATAATAATAACCGTTGACCAAAGTAAACATAAGCTATTACATTTTGTCCGACAGAATAACAAAATAGTCATTCCTTCTCATTCTTGAGGAAACCACCTCTTACTGCTTATAGAGACAGAGTTTGTAGAGCGACATGATACCGCCACTGCTTGCCTTCAGTACGTGAATGAAAAACACAGCAATGCACAGGATACTCCTCGTACCCGTTTGAATGTCTGTGATTACACGATGTAATCACGACACCCGCTTTGGTCACCGCTGGTTTAGATCAAATTTCTGCACATTTAAAGGGGGGAAAAAACTAAAATTCTTTTAATTATATATTATCATATTGGAGTGCTCTCTTAAATTGACTGAGCATATTGGGAATAAATCCAATAGCTTTCCCAAAACACGCTATGAAATATTTCATATAAGATAATTTCCTTCTCGAAAAGGAAGTGAAAACGAGCAAAATAACATTTTGTATCAAAATTTTTGTTTGAAATATCTCAAAGAACAACCCCTTAAAATTAATGACGTTACTTACGGTTCACTCTGTAAATAAATCCACATTATTGACTTTTTCTCAGTGCTAACACAGCTTTAGGGGAGAGTTGGGTAGTATCGGACATCGGGTAATATCGGACAGTGCGTTTATTTCATCTACCAGAGATGGTAGTACCTGAATGACGTGGTTACGTAACTGTATGCGACATCACAGAAACGTAACCATGTCATTCAAGTACTATCATCTGCTTCTACAATTTGGAACTCCTCTTTAGAAGCCTTTCCTTCTCCACTCTGACCTAGAGTAGTGATCGACAGAATTTTTGTCGTCAGACTTCTCTACCTGAAGAGGCGAATTTCCAAATTGTAGAATTTGATACACCTCCACAAATGCTCTTGCTTTGTCTTTAGACTTATTCTTTTGACATTGCTTTGCAAATACTATCATCTGGTTGTAGATGAAAGAAACTCACTGTCCGATATTACCCGATGTCCGATACTACCCAACTCTCCCCTATTATTTTCTGAGTTTAATTTCTTGTACAATTTCTCATGTCGAATTGTAAAGAAAGACGAAGACTAAAAGTTTTCTGTTCCTGAACGTGAAAATGGCTATGAAAAGGATGTAGCAAATAGGGTGGAGAAAGTAACAGACGTAGAAGAGCAAAAAGGAGAGGGGAGGGGGGGGGAGTAGCCGGCACGAAAGTAATGCGACGAGACGCAATGAAGTCAACTGTAGTGAAATTGGATACGACGAAACTTTTTAAGTTTTAGTTGTATTTTTGTTTTGTTAAGAGTTTGAGGAGAGGATGCGTCAGTTGATAGGTTACAGAATAAGATCGCGCAACTTCCTCTTGTGATGCGGAGACACACTGTAAAGGAAATTCTGCAGCGTTTCTTCTCTTCGCCGAATATGCTTCGTTATTTTGTTTCCTTGTTGACTTGCTGTGTTGACACGCTTAGTTGCGTCATTCTTTTGTTCTTTCAAATCGTATAACAGATAAAGGTAATTTTTCCGTCCGTTTCCGAAACCAAAACAGTTTATATGCGATTTTTATGCTTTCTGCGTCGCTGCTCAGTGTACAATTTTCCCAATCTAGGTGGACAAAAATCAAATATCGACTTGTTTAGTTAGGCGTAGGTGAATATGAATTCATGTTCTTTAACATTTCAAGAATGTTATGAGAAATAGCTTTTACTGTTTTATCAGCGGCAAGCTATACTTAGAAGGGTATGAACAATGAGCGCATTCCGAATCTCAGCGCTGAGCAAACTGATGGCATCACGGTGTTCCGAATTTCACCGATGGCTTCACTGATGCTCCACCGGTGTTGCACCGGTGCCATCAGCTTGCAGGTGGTGGCAGTTTCCATCAGCCGCCATCAGTGAATCTGATTGGTTCTTGTATAAGGCGGGAATTAGCAGACGAATGACATCGTGTCATGGCGGTGTGTTCTGCTGTATTGTTTGTAATGAGCACAACGTAAAAACAATACGTTAATGGTTTATGAGCGAACATGTCAACGGACCAGTTATTACTACCGGTTCAAGAAATAAATTGTATATGCTCTGTTTTCTTTGAACGAGATGGCAGTACGGAAATTTCGCAAAATTTTGCTAGCGTATCACAGACAACAACCTGTACAGCCGCCATGACAACCATCGGTCCTTCCACAGTTTTGTTCCTATTTCGCTGCAGCGTGACGTCATTGTTGTCCACCGGTCCGGTGAGATTCGGAATACGCTGAATGAGTTCTTTCTAACACTTCTCTTTCCTGTTCAGCCGCAGACAGAGCGGTTTACTAAGTGGGTGAAAAAGAGCCAGTTGTTAGTGATTTATTGTGTTGTGAGACATGGAATCTGTTCAGATAGGTACGTTCTTACTAATGTAACTTCAACTACAAGTTTGTAAATTATTATTCCTCTTACAGAAGGATTTAAATATTTATTGAAAAAATGTATTATTTTAAAGTTCTTCAAATATATGAGTAATATGAGTTTTAATATAGCCGGTCGCGTCCGGTTACAACAGTTATTTTACCATTTAATGCAGCATCTTTTAGAGTGTTGAATCCCTGTTTTAAAGTTTGTATGTTCTTGCACATTTATCAGTAATTAATTTTTTTCAGTGGTGGGGGATACGGTAACTCTTCCATATTTGGCTTAACAGCAGAAAAGAATAATGGAATAAGAAAGTTTTTAATCGCTTGTGAGTGTTTTAGGCCTGAAAAATTATTCACATGACATCGAACGTCAGGTTAAAAATACACTGGACACATTTTTATCTAACCTTAACAAACTCACAGTGAATCAGAACGCAAATCCCTAGGTGGACAAAATTAATAACTTCTCCACATTCCAACGGATTGTTATGAAACTTTGTACATGCCTTACAGGTGGCACACATATTTTGTGTACAAACTTTGATTATCTTTGTACAAGAAAAATTACCCCTTTATAGCGCGTGCATTTAAACAAGATTAATAACTTCTTTCCTATCCAACAGATTTTTATGAAACTTTATACAGAAATTACAGGTGGAATATTTTATTTTTTGTCTACAAATTTTGATTATGTTTCTTAGAGGAACAGCTTCTTTATAATGGTGCATTTATACAAAATTAATAACTTCTCTCCTATCTAACAGATTTTTATGAAACTTAATATAGAAGTTACAGGTGAAATATTTTCTTTTTTATCTACAAATTTTGATTATGTTTCTTAAGAGGAACAGCTTCTTTATAATGGTGCATTTATACAAAATTAATAACTTCTCTCCTATCTAACAGATTTTTATGAAACTTAATACAGAAGTTACAGGTGGAATATTTTCTTTTTTATCTACAAATTTTGATTATGTTTCTTAGAGGAACAGCTTCTTTATAATGGTGCATTTAGACAAAATTAATAACTTCTCTCCTATATATTATATTTTTATGAAATATTGTACAACAATTAGGTTTACAGGTAGCATACAGATGCAATCAGAATTTATACATAAAAATATATGCTACCTGTAACTCCTGTACAAAGTTCCATAAAAATATGTTATGTAGGAGAGAACTTAATTTTTCGTAAATGCACTCCGTGTAAAGGGGTACTTCCTCTTATGGAACCGTAAATATAGTTTGTACACAAAAAAAATATATTCTACGTATAACTTCCGTTCAATTTTTCATAAAAATCTGTTCGATAGGAGAGAAGTTATTATTTTAGTCTAAAAGCACCTTTATGAAGGGGTAGTTCCTTGAATACAAATGTAGTCAGAGTTTGTACACAAAAAACATGTAACATTTATTAGGTCTGTACCAAGTTTCATAACAATACATTGGAATGCAGAGAAGTTATTAATTTTGTACACTGTGCACTGTAGCTAAATCGGTAACACTTTGGGCTATATGCACTGCTCAAAACAATTAGGGAAACACTTACAGGGTAAGTAAATTCTTACAAGCGAAAATACTCTAACAGCGACGCGGCTATAGTTGTATTTTCCCTCCACACTGATCGACTATGCTAAGGCACGCTGTATATCCATGGTGTATTCAAGCCATCCCATAAGCCTCTCTATCAGCATTGTTCGCACTTAGACGACAGGCGATCGGGGAAATTCTGATGAATATGAAACTAGTAATTTATTGGAGAGATGCTGACGGAATGACTTCGATTCTATAGTGGGGAAACGGAAGATCCCCGAAAAAGATCCAACTACGATCTTGTCCGTAGTCAGTCTCACCAGCAAATAGGGATTATAAAGAATGGACACTGAGCGAATATTCCTGTGTTTTGTTTCTCTGTGCGCCAGCGGTTAGTTCCACTTTCAAGCGCTAGAGGTAGTGTAATCGAGCATACGCTAAGATAATAATTGAGAATAGAGTTGAGGCACAGGATCCAAACATCGCCTACCTTATTGCATAATCTTGTAACACTTTGCTTCAAATAAATTCAAGTTAACAGCTTTTCCTTGTTTCTCAGTGACAAACTAGTTGTAATAATTATATTTTTTATTTCAGATATAATACATTATATTATAAAATAATATAATACATTATAAAATTAAGTATCGAATTCGTTTAATATTTGTATAATAATATAATATAGGTATATGGTTTTACTTCTCGTAAGAGTTTTGTTTTTCCATTTTCAGCTCTATCAAATCATTACATATTTTAATTGTTGTTGGGGTCAACGTCTCAACTCTCATTATAAAGGAACTCTAGAGTCTAGACATTGCAGTTAATGAAGGATGTATTATTTTATGGATCCAATTTATTTTATTTGAGTACATAATTTACCTAGATGTATTAATTGTATGTGTTATATTTCCGCTGTGTCGACTGCTAGCTGGTGTGATGTCAGCGCCAACTCTAGGGAGAAAGCAGAATCTGACGCTTTAGCTGGCTTGAAGGTCATTGAAATCAGTCCGGCTACATCAAAGGTACCGACGCGAAGTGTCCATTCTTTATAATCCCTATTCGCTGGTCTCACTATGAATTTTTCCCTATTTTGTATTCTTATTTTGAACTCAGTGCCTCTACTGAGAAGTTAAAATGCTGGCCGATATTTAATGGACGCCTATGCCATATCGAAGCTTATGATAGCAGTGACAGTGTTTGTGTTCAGTTTATATGTAGGCTAATATCGGTCTCTATGATCATATCTCACCGTCTTTCAATGAATTGTCTTGGCTCCCTCTGGCTGACAGACGCAGTTTGCATTGCCTTTCTCTTCTCTATCAGATTTTGCACACATCAACCCCTGAATACCTTGCATCACGATTTCATAATCTATCCTCACATCGTAATCTGTATACCCGGTCACAACACGACGCTCTATTGTCAGTTCCTCTCCACAGAAGTTATGCGTATTCTTCGTCTTTTACAATATAGGCCTACACCAGCCGCGGCGAAAATGCGACTCACGAGCACATTGTGGCTCGCAGTGCTTTTCTCTCGCTTCCTACCTACAACCCCCACCCTCTCACACAATGGAGTCAAACTCCGTTCTATTCGTATTTGTCTCTGACCTGCGAGAGGCGTATCGTCGCAATATCTCTCTCGAAACCATGTACCTCTATAAAAAACGAAAGTTTCAAGTAGGATGGGAGAACGCATTCTTTTGCTTACAATATGATGAAAATATTAAATGTATGATTTGTTCACAAATATTACTAGGAAAACGGTTGTATAACATAAAACGGCATTATAGGTTACTACATGTTACTGATGAAACATTAAAAGGTTAAGTGTTATTATTATTATTATTATTATTATTATTATTATTATTATTATTATTATCATTATCATTATCATCTCTATACATCCATTCTTTTACAGCAGATGTACGAATAATAATTTTCAATTTAAATTCACAGATTTACAATGTGACGTTAAATGAAAGCTAGATGTAAGGACTTGACAGATATTGAACTTTTCAAATCTTTGGAAAAAAATAAATATTTGAAGCTTCGTTCTTTTGCGTGCTCTGTTGAAGCCATGTTCGCTGTAACTTACGTTTGTGAAAAGTTATTTTCAACAATGAAAATAGTAAAAATCAAATTTAGATCAAGACTGACAGACAAATACCTTCGTGATCAACTACGATTGGCAGTAAGTGACATAATTCCTGATTTTGAAACTTTGTCTCAGAGACATTCTGAAGACAGTTAATTTTAGGTTGTGATAATGTGTCCTATGTTTTCTTGTTCATTTCTTTCTTCGTTACACGTCCTAAACATTAACTTCCCCTTCGGTTGTCCGCCTCCCTCCATAGGTGCTATGCACGTTGCAGCTTACACAGTGGCTAGGCGCACCATGGCCTTTTCGCCACGGCTGGCCTACACTATTCGTTCTTGCAATTCATTACCTACAGATGTTAGGAGCTGCTCGATCTTAAACGCTTTCAAGTCCAAAGTGAAACATCTTATTTTATAACGCACTGTGCCACAGGTTATAATTATGTTAGAACACAATTTATTGTAACTACTTTTTTAAGTAATCATGAAATTTAATTTGTCATCTAGTTTAAGTAAGTATTTATGTTCGATAATCCTCTGGCTTATGCATATTTTTCTGTGTCGATTTTGTCTTAGATATACCTATAACTTTATTTTATATTAACATTATACCTATTATCATGTATTTCCTTTTTATCTTCTGGTTGAGTGGAAAAGAAGGCCTCACAGCCTTAACTCTGAAAGAAAAAGATAACGCATTATTATTATTATTATTATTATTATTATTATTATTATTATTATTACATCACAAACTCTTCTATATTAGAAATTCCAAATCTTCCTCGCCGGTCTCCAGATGTATTAAACATGCTAACTTACATGTAGGCGATTTCGATCCATTCAATGTATAGAAGTATCAGAATACGGCAATGTCTTTGCTAATATTATTTGCATAATCCTTATACACAAATTGGTAGTACGAATCAAATCCTTTCCCTAATAATTTATAGTTTTAATTCTTATAAATTAATTATTGTAATCTATGTTCTTCATTTTGTTGTTAACTCAAGTATTTAATATGTACCATAGTTGTTCATTTTAATATATTAATTGTATCACTGTGCTGGACATTTATTGGCCAATGGATGTTGTCCAGCACATAAATATCAATAAATAAATAAATAAATAAATAAATAAATAAATAAATAAATAAAATTATTATTAGTATATCTAAATAAGACGAAAGCTACAGTCATCATGTTTTATTTCCTTTAGCGAAAGTAATAACTGTGTGTATTCAAATATCACAAAAAAAGTTTCTTGAAATAATAATAATAATAATAATAATAATAATAATAATAATAATAATGTAATTTAACTGAGGCGGGCACGGATGGCCCAGCACTGCGACCTATTGCGATCTGATGCGCTAACCCTCGATATGGAATGGGTTGCATGCCACAGATCCCCTACCCGCACCGCCCTAACCACATGACTCCCTTAACCACCGGTTCCTACAGCCAACAGAATCCATATTCGATTTCTGTTTCGGCAAATTTCCCCAAGGCCCCCCTGTCAGTCCGAGGCGAAACTCCTCCCTCGAGTAGGTCCGCCTCGGGTGCTCTTTGCAGAAGCCATCCAACGTCGCTGAGCTACATTCCACGGAGGCCGGTCGAGAGAGCCAGCAGCTTCGGAGGGCCGCCTATAGAGTGATCTGAAAACCCAGAAACGGGATGATGAGGAAAGGATGATGGGGGAGGAAAGGAAGTGGCGAAGATGAGTGGGGTTCCAATCGTCTGATAAAGTGACCTGATATTCATCCATAGGAGTGAGGGAAAAACCCCGAAAAAACCTCACCCAGGCAACTCGTCCTGACTGGGAATCGAACTCGGGACCGCTGGGTTCGGAATTAGACTCGCTAACCTCTCAGCCACAACGATGAACAATAATAATAATAATAATAATAATAATAATAATAATAATTTATTTCCTTTTGATTACAAAGATGAAGTATAAATTTAGTACACCCGAAGGAGTAAAGCTCGAACTCTGATATATGAATATAACACGGAAGATAATACATCTTACAGTCGTGAGATATTATACAGAATCCACTATAAATTTCTTCCAATAGACCTCACCTTTGTGACCTCTTGGTTCCTTTTTCTGGGCAAAGAGAGGGATTGGAACGTAGAAGACTGATTGAGACGTGAAGTCTGTCGCAAAACAAGGCAAAAGGTACCATCAAAGAGTCCTTACAGAGAGATATTAAATTCCTTCCTTATTATATCAGCATTGGTTTTCAAATTATTACAGACTTTAGCTACAACCTTCCATAACACTTGAAATTCTTATACTGAAACCCAGGCGAACATTTCTTTGGCATGTTGATATTAGAAATTCTTGTCTCGTCTTTTCTAAACATACACAATACTTGTCATAGGTCAATTAATCTTATTCCGAACAAAACATGAGTTACTGTTCTTCAAAACAAGCGTAGTGTATTGCGTGAAAGAACGAATCAAGATACTTATTGCGTTTGAATGTCGCTCACATTACACACTCAGCTTTACAAGGTATACAAGGAAAGACGCTTCCTGTACAGGCCATATAAGATACTTCTTGAAAGAAGGAATTTACGAGGACGAAAAATAAAAGAAAAGAAATGAAATGTGATAATATAATAATAATAATAATAATAATAATAATAATATGATTATTATTATTATTATTATTATTAATTTATTTAATTAAATGGCATTACAGGTTGTTCTGTATGGTAGTGAAACTTTGACTCTCACTTTGAAAGAGGAACAAAGGTTAAGAGTGTTCGGGAATAAGGTGCTTAGGAAAATATTTGAGGCTAAGAGGGATGAAGTTACAGGAGAATGGAAAAAGTTACACAACGCAGAACTGCACGCATTGTATTCTTCACCTAACACAAGTAGGAACATTAAATCCGGACGTTTGAGATGAAAAGGGCATGTAGCACGTATGGGCGAATCCAGAAATGCATATAGAGTGTTATTTAGGAAGCCAGAGGG
The DNA here is from genome assembly GCF_040183065.1 of Periplaneta americana. Lineage (NCBI taxonomy): Eukaryota > Metazoa > Arthropoda > Insecta > Blattodea > Blattidae > Periplaneta > Periplaneta americana. The sequence continues at coordinate 24,621,288 of NC_091121.1, forward strand.
AAAAAAAGACCTTTTGAAGGCCAAGACGTAGATGGGAGGATAATATTAAAATGTAATTGAGGGAGATGGGATGTGATGGTAGGGACTGGATTGATCTTGCTCAGGATAGGGACCGATGGCGGGCTTATGTGAGGGCGGCAATGAACCTTTGGGTTCTCTAAAAGCCATTTGTTAGTCATTATTATTATTATTATTATTATTATTATTATTATTATTATTATTAATTTATTTAATTAAATGGCATTACAGGTTGTTCTGTATGGTAGTGAAACTTTGATTCTCACTTTGAAAGAGGAACAAAGGTTAAGAGTGTTCGGGAATAAGGTGCTTAGGAAAATATTTGGGGCTAAGCGGGATGAAGTTACAGGAGAATGGAAAAAGTTACACAACGCAGAACTGCACGCATTGTATTCTTCACCTAACATAAGTAGGAACATTAAATCCAGACGTTTGAGATGAACAGGGCATGTAGCACGTATGGGCGAATCCAGAAATGCACATAGAGTGTTAGTTAGGAAGCCAGAGGGGGAAAAAAAAAGAAGTTTTGAAGGCCAAGACGTAGATGGGAGGATAATATTAAAATGTAATTGAGGGAGATGGGATGTGATGGTAGGGACTGGATTGATCTTGCTCAGGATAGGGACCGATGGCTGGCTTATGTGAGGGCGGCAATGAACCTTCGAGTTCTCTAAAAGCCATTTGTAAGTTATTATTATTATTGTTATTATTATTATTGTTATTATTATTATTATTATTATTATTATTATTATTATTATTATTATATACAGGAGTATATTGCGTGGTCATAGGTTAAGCCGGCTTTTGATACACTTATCAATTTTATAAGTACTCCAAATACAGTCATTTCCTGTGTTTGATGTGTATTACAATTTTTCTTCGAGATAAGAAACTTTTATCCTTCTGGCATTTTTGATTATCAATGAGTGTATGGATATGATTATAAGGGATTTTATAAAAACCACAAAGCAGTTATCCAAACCAAGATCGGACATATTATAATATAATTATAAGTATATAATAAAAAAATGTAATCTCTCTAACAATCATTGGCTACATAATATGAAGGTTGGAGACAAGAGGCATTTTATTCCAAACCGTTCGAGTCATCGCCTTTGTATAATTTTATTGATTTCTGTCGTATTCCGTGTTCGAATGCAACAGTTTGGATGTAGTTCCGGTCTCCGACACGAGAGGCCCACGTGGTTTGTGCGCTAATGGAGACATCTGGTGAAGCAGTACTGAATTCGTTACAGTATTTACACAATAATTTTAACATCCCCATCCTTTTCTTTTCATTCCATTCACTTTCGTTTACATTTTTGTTCAATATTGCGGAGGCTTAACACCCTAACACGGAGTCATATTTGTAGCATTTTATAGGATTTAAACTGTATTGATCTTCCATTGTTATTACTTTGCTATTGAAATAATTGTTGTTCGTTGCACAAAAAATATAATACATTTTTCTCTCGTCATAATCTTATTATTATTATTATTATTATTATTATTATTATTATTATTATTATTATTATTATTATTAATCTAATTTTTATGTAATTTATATTCGTCTTTCCCATAATATTCTTCGCCTATTAAATCACCACCTACCATTTCATATTATGTCATCATGATAAAGAAAATTCCTCGCTTCAGATCATCATCATCATCATCATCATCATCATCATCATCATCCACTACAATTTTCTACGTATAGGGTAAAGACTGGTAATTTTGTGATACTAATAATATTATGATAGTTGTTTTTGAGAATTCTTTACAATTTTATTGAGCAAAAGAAGGACCGGGTTTGTGCAGAAACTTGTCCACGAACCTTCCCTTACTATGTTGACGCAAAAAACCGATCTTCCTGTCGCTCAGTAAAATTGAAGAACTTGTCAAAAAGAACTATCATAATATTATTACTATCACAATATTACCAACCTTTACTCTATGTCTACTTCTTAATCACCTTATCTTCTACGTTCCTTATTTTTTATTATCATTTCCTATGTTATACAATATATGTTTTTTCTTCAGAATTATTTAATATCTTTTCTTCGCTGTACTCGTCTTTTCTACCATTATCTTTTGTTCATCATATTTTTAACCCTCATAATTATTATTATTATTATTATTATTATTATTATTATTATTATCGTATTCTTCATAATCATTTTCATAATCATAATGACCATCGCAATCTTCATAACTATTTTCACAATTATAATCGTTAAAGTACTATTCATATTCATTTTAACGTCGTAATAATATTCTTCATAATCATTTTGACCATTATAACCATTATCATGATATACGTCATAAATATTTTCATCATTATATCCATTATGATAATCTTTATAACTAGTTTCACCATCATAATAATTATAAGACATTACGTATAAAATTATTTTCTTTTGACGTTCGTACTCTTTCCTCGATTTTATTTACAATAACACACGTTGTCTAGTTGCTGTGAAAAAAAAGTAATAATTACTTATCGCGCTACTGAGATAAGTAAAACGATTGCAAAGGGAACTTTTATTTATAAAAATTAAACAATAGTACAATCTGTGTAGTTATTGATCGTTACTGGAGCAGTATTGTCTGTTCTTTTTTTTTTAATTTCAAGGTGTTACAGAGCAAGTTGGGAGTTAAGACTGGCCCATTCAGCCCAGGTTTTATAAGTCCAGTCCAGGCGGGACCCTAGAAAGCCTGCCTTTGTGCTAGTATTGTTCGGTGACTTGCATTCGTGAAAACCATGGTTAAGATCTAAGTTCGTTGGCTATTTAACCACTTCAAAAAATCTGCATCTTCTGGTAAAATACGGCAGAAAATTCTTGGTTAGAGAAACATAGTTTTACACTACAGAATATCATAAAATAATAAGATAAATATTACACATTTCATTTTTCTGCAAAGTGTATCTGACTCAACAAAATAGTAACATTTCCTAACTTGTGACTAGGAGAGGAGAGGAGAGGAGAGGAGAGGAGAGGAGAGGAGAGGAGGGGAGGGGAGGGGAGGGGAGGGGAGGGGGGAGGGGAGAGGAGAGGAGAGGAGAGGAGAGGAGAGGAGAGGAGAGGAGAGGAGAGGAGAGGAGAGGAGAGGAGAGGAGAGGAGAGGTAATATGTTGAAAATTCATCGGTAACAATTATTATGAGTGCCAACAATTATTATAGAAAAAAAAAAACATTCATTTTACCTTTCTGCTTATCAACAATTAAAAGCCTCAAAACCTGTAAAATGTAAAAAAGTTTTTCGTTCTTCAGAATATTGATTTGCTATTAACTTCTAAGGGATAAATTTCTTTTAATTAATTAATAACTGTTGGCATATAATGGATATACTGGCGAGAAATAGTTTTCTTTGTATTTATTACCGGTACGTTTCGGAAGACGACAAATAAAGTTTTCAATAGTTTGTCTATATCAATATGCTTCCTGTCGGGTTTGGATTAGATTTGGTTGATCTTTATCATATATCTGAAAGCAGCACAGTCTGGCGCAGGTCGGGGGAACAAAACAGTCCTTTCGTGTCACTATTAGGACTGTTTGGAGTTACATGCAACCACAACCTGCCTGCCTCCTTGTGAAGAAAATTTGAGGGTAGGCGAACGATACTGTGCGCAAGCCCATTCACGAAGGTAAACAGTTATGGGCAGGCCTGAATGAGGTTTTGTCGGTCTCTGCCAGCTACGTATAAAAGCACTGCCAACTTTGTTGTAACTATTTTCTCATACTTAGTTCATTGTCTGGATAAAACAACTTACGTGATTAAGTTGTACTACAAGTTTCAAAATGGAATTACAAAATCTTTGTGAACTTGTTTGAAATTCGGAATCCTCATTCAGAGTTCTTCAGCAGTGAATTAAGGATTTTTGATCATATCCATGGAACATATATTTGCTTTTAACACAATAATGAAAAGCAAACAGGGAACGTTGACAGAAGAAGATAAATATAACTTGTATTAGAAATCTTCTATGCGGTCTTAAGAAGGAGTCTGGTTATTTATTCTGTGTACATTCCAGATTCGTCTTCCACCACCACTACCACCCCCCAACAGCTCTCATATCTCGACTAGCGTCTTGCTTGAGGACTTCACTTGTTCCTCTATACTTCCATTTCCAGAGTTCAATTCTAAGCATTTTGATCCATTTCTCAAGCATGAAGTATTGCCTCTTGCTGGTTATATAGATAGGTTAAAAATTTATATACGACGTACGGACCAAATCTTGCTTAAGTCGAATGGGCGATGTTAGAAAAAATATATTACTCCATTAAATAATATTAAACGTGACTGTCGTTGCACTTGAATGTCGTCATTTTATAGATATTTTAAGTAAACTATGTGATTTTCTTCAACAGGCAAATTAAAAATGTGTGTAGTGAGGAAGTTTAATACTCTAAAAGAGTATGCGGATGCACTAGCAAAGAAGGGCAGCACTGCTACTTACAGACCTGTTACTAAATCTACGTATTACTCTGTGAAAATATTTATTAAATCTACATACTTAAACTTCAACAAACAAAATTTGATAACACAATCTCAAGGGAAAAAATGGAACTCTCTGCATCATAATCCACAGTTAATTCCCGATTTACCAAGAAAATCGTCTTTAGCTGCATTTAGATTGGCAACAGGCCATGATTGTTTGGCCAAACACCTGCATAGAATTGGAATATATCAGTCCCCTAACAGCCCATTATGCAACTCAAACCAAGAAATGGATTCGGAACACCTCAAAATCTGTGCTTCAGTGGCTGACCATGATAATATCTTTGAAAAATATTGGAGTGCAAGAGGTCAAATGACTTTATTGTCAAACGCCTGGCATTAGAAAACAACAACAACAACATACTATAAAAGAGAAATGTCCAGAGTATTGTGAGGGTTTCAGAGGAAAGTATGATTGAAGAAAAATTACGTATGGAAATATTATAAATTTTATGGTCAGGAAAGTAGGTGATAATGTAATGGAAAATTTAAATAAAAAATACTGTAGGGGTGTTACGGGAAGGATAAAGAGGATATGAAGAGAATAAACTAGAGCAGGGGTCGTCAGCACAGAGCACGCTGGGGCTAGTCTCTCTTACCCGCGGAAATATCAGTGGACTAGGGTGCACTCCGTAGCTGCTAGCGGGTATGCTCTCTATCTCTCCCTGTTGCACGACAGTGCACACGGGACAGCACCGCGTACCCTTTGCACATTTCAGCGAGTGCTGACGACCACTGAACTAGAGAGAAGAAATGTTGGATATGTTGGCCTAGTACAATGAGTTTCGAGATATTGAGATCGGAATAGTGAGTGTTTTGTGTAGTAGAGAGAGGAAGAATCTGTTAAGAGGAATAGTGAGAAAGTGAAATTGAGTGCATAGAGGACGAGTGATTCATTAAAGATATAAAATTATCATCCAAGGGAAAAAGTGATAAGTGAGTTAAATAATGTAAGTGATAACAAGAAAATATTACAAAATTTGAACAGTTTGACAATGAAAAATTGTAAATTATGTTTTATTTAACGACATTCACAATTGCCGAGGTTAATCAGCGTCGCCGGTATACCGGAATTTTGTTCCGCAAGTCAGTAAATCTACTGACATGAGCCTGTCGCATTTATGCACAATTAAATGCCATCGATCTGGGCCGCGATCGAACCCGCAACCTCAGGCACAGAAGGCCAGCACTGTACCGACTGAGTCACCTAGACAGACTTAAACAATGAATAAATACTAAAATAAGGTAAATGAAAATGGGGAAAATAATATAATCCGATAAGGTAGAGGAAAAAGTGTAACATAGACTAGGCCTATTACACTTTTATCACGTCATACTACTTTTGAGTCCACACCTGTGGAGTAACGGTTAGCGCCTCTCACCGCGAAACCGGGTGGCCCGGGTTCGATTCCCGGTCGGGACAAGTTACCTGGTTGAGGTTTTTTCCGGGGTTTTTCCTCAACCCAATATGAGCAAATTCTGGGTAACTTTCAGTGCTGAACTCCGGACTCATTTCACCGGCATTATCATCTTCATCTCATTCAGAAGCTAAATAAACTAAGATGTTGATAAAGCGTCGTAAAATAACCTACTACTACTTTTGACTAATAAAACGGTACTGAACGACGTGTTTCAACCAATCATGGTTGCTTGTCCTACAATTTCGATCACCTACCTAACATTTGTTTTTATCACCTCCCTAGTATTTGTTTGTCTTTATCACCTCCCTAGCATTTGTTTCTTTTATTATCTCCCTAACATTGCTTGCTTTGTTTGCCAACATTGTACTTTCAATAATTGCACCTTTTAAAAGATTCACGCTTATTTCATCTCTGTTGTATGAGATTATGGATAGCCACATATCAGAGATTGTTTAAAATATATCGATAATTGAAGTGGAATGCAACCGTCTACGCTTTATGAATTGCGACGATTAAATTACATATTATGTTTCGCGTTTTATTGCTAATTAATTGTAAGATAATGGCAATAATTTCGTATAAATTGGAAAGCGATTTTATCGTGACTATTACACTTTTACTACGTTATACTACTTTTGACCAATAAAACGGTACGAAAGGACGTCTTTCAACCAATCATGGCTGCTTATCGCACAATTTTATCGCGTCCCTAGCATTTGTTTAATTTTATCGCTTCCCTAGCATTTGTTTATTTTCATCACTATCCTAGCATTTGTTTCTTTGTTTGCTAACATTTCAAACTGCACTGGTCTGTACGTCAAAAAAAAAAATAAATGAAGAGCACTATTCGGAAATCCTGAATAAGTTTAGGAATACACCATGTACATCAACGAGTTCCACTTCTTTTACACACACGTCCAATATTACATCAACTGAACCACAAACCACTAAAACAATAAAATTTGAAAATTGTACTTTCAATAATTTTTCCTTTTAAAATTATTAATGTTTATTTTTTATTTCAACATCGTTAATTAAAACTTTTCTTGTTTATTTCATCATTCCTAATTAAAACTTTTCTAACACTCGTTTATACTGTTTAGGTTATGTTATAGGTTCTGCTGTATGATATTATGGATAGTCACGTATCAGAGATTGTTTAATGCTAAGAGTTATTGAAAATCATCTGTCAAGTGACGTTGATTACTGGGATCCGGATAATTGAAGTGGAATGCAACTGTTTTAATAAAAATGAATCTGAATCAACAAAGCCTTCTTGACTAGTAACCGTCCACAGAGTTCAATGAAGATTCCATAGTTGGCACAACTGATAACAAGAAAACAGCTAATCATAACACACTACTGCCATCTAGCTTAAGTTAATATTTGTAATGTTGAGATGGTACAATAATACATTTGAAGTCAGTTGTATTTTCGTAAGTCAACTAATATTTTATTGTATTGGATTACTTCGTTACTTCCAATCTTTATATACTTTCTTCTAATCGTGTAATAGTCAATTAAATCCCACTATAGTTTTGATTTTCTCAGCAGTAATCTCACTAGACGTTATGATTTATCTAGAGAAAATCAAAATTCGAGTGGGATTTAATTGACTATTACACGATTAGAAGAAAGTATATAAAGATTAGAAGTAACGAAGTACTCCAATACAATAAAATATTAATTGACTTACGAAAATACAACTGTCTTCAAATGTATTAATGTACCATCTCAACATTACAAATATTACGCTAGATGCTTGCTTGATGGCAGTAGTGTCTTTATACAGACACTGTAATGATTACTAGCAATGCCTTCTCGTCGAGAAGTTCTCGATCTATAGTACACGATGGCAATGTTACTAGTCAAGAAGGCTTTGTTGATTCAGTTTCATTTTTATTAAAACAGTTGCATTCCACTTCAATTATCCGAATCCCAGTAATCAACGTCACTCGACAGATGATTTTCAATAAATCTTAATATTAAACAATCTCTGATACGTGACTATCCATAATATCATATAGCAGAAGCTATAACATAACCTAACTAATATACACAAGTGTTAGAAAAGTTTTAATTAACGACGATGACATAAAAAATAAACATGAATAATTTTAAAAGAAATAATTATTGAATGTACAATTTTCAAATTTGAATGTGGTTGGTGGTTCAATTGATGTTATATTGGACGTGTGCGTAATAGAAGTGGAACTCGTTGATTTAAGCCTACATGATGTATTCAACTTATTCAGGATTTCCGAATGGTGCTCTTCATTTATTTGTAAATCGGATTTCAGAAGATGCATAGGTATGATCAGTGATTTTTATTAATTCTTGTCCTTGAATGCCAATGCGAGTCATATTTGAAACTGCTGTGCATCAACTGGAGTGGTTTGTAATTTTATATATATATATATATATATATATATATATATATATTTGACGTCTAGACCAGCGCAGTTTCAAATGTTTTTTTTTAATTGGGTTATTTTACGACGCTGTATCAACATCTAGGTTATTTAGCGTCTGAATGATATGAAGGTGATAATGCCGGTGAAATGAGTCCGGGGTCCAGCACCGAAAGTTACTCAGCATTTGCTCGTATTGGGTTGAGGGAAAACCCGTTTCAAATGTTGGCAAACAAAGGAACAAATGCTAGGGACACGATAAAATTAAACAAATGCTAGGGACGCGATAAAATTGTGCGATAAGCAGCCCTGATTGGTTGAAATACGTCCTTTCGTACCGTTTTGTTGATCAAAAGTAGTATGACGCAGTAAGAGTGTAATAGTCTAAATAAATCAAAACCTCTAGTGAGATTACTGTTGAAAAAATAACACTATATTACGTATTAAGCGTTATAACAATGATAAAAAAAGGTTTCAGACAACAATTTATTCTACATATTAAAATTAAAGACAACTTTATAGCACTGAGAAAAAAAACATTTGTATATGATATAATCATGTGACTTAGATTCGTGCCGTAGTCTGTCTTTCTCGTTAGCCATGATAGAAACTAAGAACAGCTGTCCTTATGTCTGAAAGCTCTGGGCTAGAGTACGGCCACAACTTGTAGGCCTAACCCTAATATTATTTATATTACCGGTACTGTTAACTCTACAATTATTAGTGTCGCTACAACTATTACTACTACTAATATGAAGAGTACTATTATTTCTATAACTTTTACAACTTGTACACTACTACTACTGTAAGCACCAACACTAATCTTTCATTTGATTTAGTAAGTTACTAATTGGTCTTCTACAATACTGACGGTAGAAAATAAATGCAATATGAAGACAATACTGTAGACATGAAGCAACTATCAGGTCTTCACAATACTCTCAATGAGAAGAGATAAAATGGCGGAGGTGAGCAGGTATGGGGCAGTAGCAGTGTTTTAGGATCCCGGAAGTTACGTGAGTCGAAATGGCAAGTAGCAGGGGTATGCAGAAGCACCCCTACCTCTTGCTATGTCGAGAGCAATTTCCGGTCTCTAACCCTATCACGTGACCTAGGAAAAAAAGAAGATCTTCCACTTCTCGGCACTTAAAAAAAATCATTTCCGGGCCAGGAGATGAAGTTCAACCACCGGATTTCTTCAAGCAGAAAACTCCGGTTTGGTCGGACGTACGGAGGGGAAAAAATAAAATAAAAGGGAGAAAGAGAATAAAATTTTATAGCTGCAACATTTGCATCTTAATAGAGAAGAGCACGAAATTTTGTTTAGTTTTATAAGGCTTAGAAATGAGAGAAAGTTTTGTGCTCGTTTTACGTGCAAGCTCGTAAAATGAACATGTTAAACTCTGTGACGGGAGAAACAGTTAGGAAAGTTCCGAGTTCATATCCCACTTAGCTCTTTAACATCCTTTGAGAACACTAACGTGCTTTCGTTTTGTGGGTTCGAAACTCGTTTGGGTCATGGATATCGTGCCTTGTCTTTTAAGTGTTCTTACCTCTTTTCTATGGTAGGACCGTTTCTGAGAATTGGATGTTAGCTATTACTCCCTCCAAATTGAAACACAATAATCATTCTGAAAAAGGGGATAATAACCTAAAATTCACGTTACATGTGCATTTCGTACTCAATTATTTCATAGCTAATATTTACTATTAAGTACCGTGGAAAATTCTGTGATGTCAGATGTACAGTACAGTTTGAGAAAACATAATTACAGAATAACTGCACATTTCTTCGAGACTTAAATAATAATAATTATGAATAAACAACTTTAAAACACAACTTACAAGAAGAGAACTGTAAACGTCTTGTAGCTGTAATGTTAAATTATACTATATTTTCTCGGCTTCTATCAAACTTTGAGTAATACAATTTTCACACATACAGCTTATTCACTGTTTTTAATTTGATGCCAAAGATTCTGGAAGAAAAATTATAAACTGAATAATTACCTATTTAATATGCAGAATATAACCACACATTCATATATCATATAATTACAATAAAATTACAAGAAACTCGCATCAAATGTTAGTAAACTAATCTTAGAACGTTGGATGAAAGTTTTAAATAATATTTTCTGAGAAAATGTGTTATGGAGAGACGGAACTTTAATAATGGTAGAAATGCGCACAAGTATAAAGTCGAATTTTTCATCTTTAATCTTCTTATTCTTCTTCTTCTTCTTCACTATATTCGGAGATGGAATTTGTTCTTTCTCTACAGTCTAATATATGATATGTACCACATTTTCTGAATGACGAATGGTCTTCCGCAAAACGGCAGATTATCGACACAGGATAGAATAACTCATGGAGGTACCACCTAAATAGGGTAAAGGTTGATAATACTGTGATACGAGTAATATTGTGGTAGTACTTTTTGAGAATTTATTATAATCTTAGTGAGCGAGAAAAGGACCGGTTTTGTGCAGCAATTTGTCCACGAACATTCCCTTAATACGTTGACGCAAAAAAAACCGGCCTTCCTCTCGCTCAGTAAAATTGTAATAAATTCTCAAAAAAAAAAGAAACTATCACAATATTACTCATATCACAATATTACCCACCTTTACCCTATAACGAACAATTTGAAGTACCTTGGAGACGAAACTTTAACATTATAGTGATAAAATGTCTCGAAACCCCTTAAAGTACGTATAATTTGTAAAAAGTTTAACGTACTCTCAAAATTTTTCTTCTTATTATTCTGAATTTTCGAGTTACAAGATTACTGTAGTTTTCTGTTCCGATTTTCACTGGTCCATCCATCTTCTGAGTGGCTTTCCTTGGTGTGTTTTCTACCTCCTCTTGGTTTTTTATGACATTGCTGCTTTTGGAAATCGATAATTTTTCATCCTTTCTACTCTCAGAATAATAGAACATAAATAATGAAAGAAAGTGATGGCAGCTTTGTTGACTATATTGTTTCTTGTTGTTATTAACATAAAATTACTGCTGTTCTATTTACGAAAACGTAAAAGCCCTCTACTGCACCCTTAGTATCTACTTGATAATCAATAACGCTTTTCTAGAGGGGAGGAGTTCTACAAGCTGGGTTGTGAAATCTGGTCTACATTACATCTGAGTCACACAAAGTAAAAACCCGAGTTTGTATCAACTCCTCGTCACCAATTCCCACCACGCGTCCCTCTGTCGTGTTGATTGAAAAAGCAACCATATTTTCCAACACATGCCCTTGTAGGAATGAACATTTCCGAAGAGAAGGAAAGAATAATAAATTAATATTAGGCCTACTGATCAAAAATTTTGTCATAGACTTACTATAGGGTTCTAGGCTTTCACATGATTTTACTCAGAAAATTTAGGTTTTTCAACCATGAGTTTAGAATATTTTTGGCTTCATTGGTATGATTTATTACTGAAACGTAATATTTAAAATTATATATCTGTATATATATATATATATAGTGTAAATACAGGCTGTTTCAAAAATACGGGGCATAATTTCAGGTATGTATTTCCCACATGTAGACAATCAAAATAGTTCATTACAACATGTGTCCGGAAATGCTTTATTTCCGAGTTATGGCCTTCACAACATTGAAATTCACCGGAACGTTTTTCTTTCCGCAGGTCGTTGCCGTCAAAGGAGACATTAAGAGGGCACTCTGACAGTCCATTCCGAGGCGAAGGTTACATTCAGTGTTGTGTAGGTACTTGGATCGAAGGTTTTCTGATCGATGGATAGGTAGAGGTGGCCCAAATGCTTGGCCTCCACGCTCACCTGATCTGAACTCTCTCGATTTCTACTTGTGGGGCCATTTAAAATCATTGGTTTATTCGTCTCCGGTGCCTGATTTGGAATCCCTTCGGAATCGAATTGTGGCATGTTCTGAGGACATACGTTAATACTCCTGGAGTTTGGGATCGTGTTCGCAAGTCAATGAGACATCAATGTGAGGTCTGTATTCAAGCAGAAGGTGGACATTTTGAACATCTTCTGTAATGACAACGACCCGCGGAAAGAAAAACGTTCCGGTGAATTTCAATGTTATGAAGGCCATAACTCGGAAATGAAGCATTTCCGGACACATGTTGTAATGAACTATTTTGATTGTCTACATGTGGGAAATGCATACCTGAAATTGTGCCCCTTATTTTTAAAAAACTCTGTATAGTGAAATATTGTTCAAAATCTGAAAGGCCTCACAACATTTTGAGTCTATTATTCTTGGATCAGTTGTTTGAGTTAGCCAGACTTCAACGGATTATGTTATTACGAACCGTGGATATATTAAGAAGCAATATATCGATGGCTGAGAACCAGACTGTTCAAAGTCCAACTTTTTATAGGAAAGAAATTTGTATTTCATTGTGTTCCAGTTCTTGTCTGCATATATGAATCGAATAAAATTATAAATATTCCTCTCCATAAGGTTGCTATGAAGCTATTCCAATTTGTTTCATGAAGCTTTGAATGTCAGGAGCTTAAAATAGATCTTCTGAGAAAGAAAATAGTAAAATGGACTTGGAACATTCTGGTTCTGGGCCATCGATATGTTAATAGACCAAAATTCTTTTTCTAATCTCACCTTCGCCATCAACGGGAGCATCATCATCATCATCATCATCATCATCATCAATCAGAAATAATAATTAACACTATTGTCCAAACCAGCAATGAAATGGATTTCTACAGACAGATGAAAAGGTTGAACCCAGTAACTGCTGACAATTAAATTTGAAGTGTGTCAGAGGATAAAAATCACTAGCCTATTTGAATGTGGGACATTTGCTGTACGTATGTGATTACTTGGTATTTGCGAAAGAAAGACGAAATAATTAATGTATTGTCTAATGCCCAACCACTTTACTTTACATGATTAGAGTTCCGCATATTGCGGATAGATGGCTGGACTGTGACCCATTTCCTAGTTCCACCATTTTGGTGGGCTATGCTGTTAGGGCGAGTGTATACGTCTAAGTGTTCGTGTAAGTGTAGTGTATGGAATGAGTGTTAATGATGTACACAATACAATTAATAAACAATAATTACAATTAATAATAATACATCAAATAATCTAATTAATAAGTAAACCTGATTTTACATTACAACTTACATATTATGTATAAGCCCTAAATAAGTTTCACATCGGTACTCATAATAATCTTTCACTTTACTCTCATCTCACTCACTGTACTGGCACTGTGACACATTTCACTGACACTTTAGAACACATTTCACTGACACCATATAACACATTTCAGTGGCACTATAGAACACATTTCATTGACACTATAAATATCACTGTTCGGAACTATTCACTGCACTGCAAAACCATAACTTCACTAATCCACCACGCTTCACTGATACAACAGTTCAAATAAGACAAACATTATGCATACTTATAAAAAGAACTACATTTAAACTAAACATTTCTATTCTAAGACCCTCTTACAACCTATTTTTAAATAAATTTACAATTCAAACCAAGGGAAGACTAGCAAGGAAGAAGGGGAAACCCGGTGCCGGCACGTAGCCTACTCCTGTCGAATAGCACCAAGGGGCCGCCAGGCTTAACGTCCCCGTCCGACGGACGAATCACTATCAACAGTGATATATGCCTTCTCTTCATATGCACTGCGGAGAGATTTGGGATTTAACCCAGGCATATTGGTGCACAATCTAATGATTAGATCTCTCCTAGTCCCGAGGTAGAAATTTTACATGAACATTTTCGACCCCGTCGGGAATCGAACACGGGCCGGCTGATCTGGAGACAGACATTCTACCACAGAGCTAACCTCGCGGAAGGCGAAATAATTTAATTATGAGCCGAATTTATTACTTTGTCTCTTTTTCTTGTTGTTGAAACATTGGACTTTAAGTCTGTTGTACTTCCAGATATTCAAACCACCAACTTTTCGATTGTTCCACATTTACTCTTATATTAGATTTTAACATATTTGCATGTTTTATTGCTTATTTGCAAAGCACATGCTAGCATTATATAAATGCATTACAAGTTATTTGTAAGCAAAGGTCAAGATTCAGTAGTGCATATTTATCTATTTATGTATTTATTTATTTATATATTTATTTATTTACTTGTTTACTTGCTTACTTGTTTATTTATTTGTTTGTTTATGTGTTTATTTATTTGTTTATTTGTTTATTTAGTTTTTTAATTTTTTATTTATTTATTTTATTTTATTTATTTATTTTATTTATTTATTTTATTTATTTATTTACTTAATTTATTTAATTATTTATTTAATTTATTTAATTATTTGTTAATTTGTTTATTTATTTAATATATTTCATTATTTATTTGTTAATTTGTTTATTTATATAATTAATTTTTTGTTTATTTGTTTATTTATTTAATTTATTTATTTAATTTATTTATTTTATTTATTTACTTGTTTATTTATTTTATTTATTTATTTACTTATTTAATTTTATTTATTTAATTTATTTGTTTATTTATTTGTTTATTTGTTTATTTATTTCTTTGTTGTTTGTTTGTTTATTTGTTTATTTATTTATTTAAATAATTATTTATTTATCTATTTATTTATTTATTTATTTACAAGTTTACTTGCTTACTTGTTTATTTATTTGTTTGTTTGTTTATGTCTTTACTTATTTGTTTATTTATTTATTTAGTTTTTTAATTTTTTATTTTTTTATTAATTAATTTATTTGTTTATTTATTTTATTTTATTTATTTATTTATTTTATATATTAACTTAATTTATTTAATTATCTATTTAATTTATTTAATTATTTGTTAATTTGTTTATTTATATAATTAATTTAATTATTTATTTGTTTGTTTATTTATTTTATTTTATTTATTTATTTCTTTGTTTATTTAATTTAATTTATTTAATTGTTTATTTGTTTATTTACTTGTTTATTTATTTTATTTATTTATTTAATTTTATTTATTTAATTTATTTGTTTATTTTCGTTATTTGTTTGTTTATTTCTTTGTTGTTTGTTTGTTTGTTTATTTACTTCTTTATGTATTTTATTTATTTACTTAATTTTATGTATTTAATTTTTTTGTTTATTTCTTTGTTGTTTGTTTGTTTATTTGTTTATTTATTTAAATAATTATTTATTTATTTATCTATTTATTTATTTAAATAATTTTTTATTTATTTATTTATTCTGGTATAGTTTAGGCCATCAGGCCATCCACATTTAAAAAGTAAATGCATATTTCAGGTTTTAGTACATATAAAAGTATATTTCGTTATTTTTTCGAAATGTGGTGTTAAAACCAGGAGTAAGAACACGGAAAATCGGGAAAATGTAATACATAAGAAGCGCAAACATTGAATATTTTATTTAAGGCAGTCTGACAACATGGAGACAGTGCACTGTTGTCGGCGAATCAATGTGACAATTTCACCGCAATCAAAAAAGCATTCCGCAATAAAATTAAATGCATTGCTGAGTCCGTACTAATATACGGAGTGTAAAAGATAAAAACTGCCAACAAAATATTGGTGGTAGAGCATGAGTAAATGAACAAAAAAGTCAAATGTTTTTTTTTTGTAATTGTCATGGTTTTCTCAGAAAAAAAGTTGTTTTGTGAGTTTAATGTTATTGGAAAGAGAACACAGTCATTATTTTTAGTTACATTGTCCTGTATGTAGCCTACTCTATAGCAGTCATTTGTTAGTCTTTTCTCTTGTGTATTGGTATGTGTTGAATGAGGGGTGCAAGGTAATTGACAATAACATTTACGTTCAGTCAAAATATAAACAAATACTAACTAAACTACTGTCAGTCCAGCGTCGTTTGTCATATTGTATTTTTCGTAAAGGAATACACTTAAGGATAATTTGTTTAAGGAACGAGATATTTAATAAATGTACTTGATTCATTACGATTGAAAATAATGTAATTAATTATTTTTGATTGTGTAAAGAAGGAATTAACAAACAGGCACAAGCAAATTATGCAAATCTAGTCTTTCAGGTAAAGCTCCCTGTAAAGCAGATTTGAATAATTTCAAGGGAAAAATCGTTCCGGGGCCGGGTATCGATCCCGGGACCTCTGGTTGAACGTACCAGCGCTCTGCCAACTGAGCTACCCGGGAACTCCACCCGACACCGTCTCAACCTTTCCCTTTATATTCACACAACTCGCGTGGGCTGACGAAACGCCAGAGACCCACATCGAGTGCACACAATCTCTGTGTGACTTGGAATTGTGTTTTTCTGTTAACGTACACAGTGACGTATATATTATGCAAATCTAGTCTTTCAGGTAAGCCCACACCTGTGGAGTAACGGCTAGAACGTCTGGCCGCGAAACCAGGTGGCCCGGGTTCGATTCCCGGTCGGGGCAAGTTACCTGGTTGGGGTTTTTTCCGAGGTTTTCCCTCAACCCAACATGAGCAAATGCTGGGTAACTTTAGGTGCTGGACTCCGGACTCATTTCACCGGCATTATCACCTTCATCTCATTCAGACGCTAAATAACTTAAGATGTTGATAAAGCGTCGTAAAATAACCTACTAAAAAAAATCTTTCAGGTAAAGGTCCCTGTAAAGCAGATTTGAATAATTTCAAGGGAAAAATCGTTCCGGGGCCGAGTATCTATCCCGGGACCTCTGGTTGAACGTACCAGCGCTCTGCCAACTGAGCTACCCGGGAACAAACAAATTTTGCAAACAAACGCAAATAAAAAATTAAAGGGAAATAGCATCTTAGCTTCACTGCTGAATGAAGGTATAATAACATCTTTAAACTAGGCCTAGTAGCAGTTTATTGTTACAATTATTTTTTATTGTTAATGCCACTAGTAATACTATTTAGAGTCCACACTTGTGGAGTAGCGGCTAGCGCGTCTGGCCGCGACACCAGGTGGCCCGGGTTCGATTCCCGGTCGGGGTAAGTTACCTGGTTGAGGTTTTTTCCGGGGTTTTCCCTCAACCCAATATTAGCAAATGCTGGGTAACTTTCGGTGCTGGACCCCGGACTCATTTCACCGGCATTATCACCTTCATCTCACTCAGACGCTAAATAACCTAAGATGTTGATAAAGCGTCGTAAAATAACCTACTAAAATAAAAAAAATACTATTTAGTAGTAATTACCATAACATTAATAACAGTACATAAGATTTGATGATGATATGGCGTTATTAGCAGAAGAGGAGACCACACTAAGGGGTGAGCACTGGAGCTAAATGACAGCTGTGACCAGTATGCGATGAAGATAAATGCAAAGACTGAAGAAAAATAAAGGAGGTAAGCGTGCGAATTTTAAATGAGGCAGTAGAGCAAGTGGACAGCTTCAAATACTTGGGATGTACTACTGGGTGTTCATTTCAAAGTGTGTCATGACGTCACTGTTGTTGGGTCACCGATTTGAAGCGAGTTTCAACTTATATGTTAGAGAAGTTGCCTATTATTTAAGGCGTTCTTCAATCTGAACTTGAGAACGTGTACGGTATAACTTGAACGTCGTAGCAACAGATGGCGGTCTGTACGGTCTGTGTGCTACCATAACCTCTTTCGAACTGTGTTTTGCGCCGGCAAGTCGTACGCAGGGTATTTGTTATCATCGGTTGCGTACGGTAACATTCCACAACACAAATCAAACGCTCCGTGTCCATGTTGACCGTCGAAGTTAATGTCAACAAATACCCTCTCCCCATATCCCGACAGTACGTATTTCCAAAAAGTTCACATTCCTGCCACTACCGGCGTTACCGTACGTATCGGTACGTACTCTTCAGAATGAACGCCGTACTTGCTAGGCAACTTCTCTGCCTCTTAGGTTATACACCTGAGCTGCGGAAGTGTAGGAAGATTGAATTCTCTAGGCTCATCAGCTAGCCACATGACGGCATACAGCGAGCCATGACACACTTTGAACTGAACACCCAGTATAAGCAGTAACATGATCTGCTGCCAGGAAGTCAAAAGGAAGTTAGCAATGGCAAAGGAAGCTTTAAATAGAAAAAGGAACATCTTCTGCAGACGTTTGGAAAAAGAATTAAGGAAAAGACTAGTGAAATGCTTTGTGTGGAGTTTGGCATTGTATGGGGCAGAAACATGGACATTATGACGGAGTGAAGAGAAGCGAATAGAAGCATTTGAAATGTGGAAATGGAGAAGAATGGAGCGTGTGGAATGGACAGACAGAATAAGAAATGAAGATGTGTTGGAAAGAATGGGTGAAGAAAGAATGATGCTGAAACTGATCAGGAAGAGGAACAGAAATTGGTTGGGTCGCTGGCTGCCTACTCAAGGATTCACTGGAAGAAACGGTGAACGGGAGAAGAGTTCAGTGTAGAAAAAGATATCAGATGATAGACGACAAGATATATGGATCAAATTAGAAGACAAAGAGGAAGACAGGAAATATGAAACAATGGAGAAAGCAGAGTTTGCAGTGAAAGACCTGCCTTTGGACAGAACACTGAATGAATGAATTAATTAATTAATTAATTATGTATTTAATACGTAACAAACTGCAACACTAATATATTAAATTGTAAAATATGATTACAATAATAATAATAATAATAATAATAATAATAATAATAATAATAATAATAATAATAAATGTACGACACGGAACCAACATTTATACATCCCTTCCGGAGGAAGCCATACTAAAATTATATCGCCCATTAAAAGCCATCACCATCGGTCGCATTTGAACATGTAAATCTCGGAGTTCAACTTTCAGTTTGAAAGATGCGAGAACAGAGGGCCCACAAACAAGTAGTGTTAACCAGAAAACTAAATACAGTAACAAGTGTGCAGAATCTCAACCTAATTTGACTGGCTGAACTCACGTGGACAGGTTATCTTATACAGATTTACCTTGTTCAAGGAGCGTAAAAGATATCTCGTTCGTTACTTGTCTTTGCTGTTATTTTCCTTGAAATGTAGTATTGCGATAGTTACAAACGATAGGTACATATTTTTAATTCTATTTTTTTTTCGCAATAAGAAAGAAGAAGGGGTTCTGTAAGAAGGGAGAGCTACTGGGTAACAACAGACACCATCGTGCCCGTACAGCAATTGCCAACCTGCTAAGAAACAGAGGATGGGAAGTACATGAGGAGATTCATTGTGTGTCTGAAGATGATTCTCATAGAAGGGTGGATATAATTGCCATCAATAGAAGAACCCAGAAAGCGATGGTCTTAGACCCTACGATTTGCTTTGAACGAGACACTGCAGATAAATGATGACAAGCGAGCTAAATATGTACCTTGTCTTCCATACCTCAGTGAAAAATATGGCATTTCGCTTTACAACTGGGATGTTACAGGCTTACCATTTGGAGCGAGGGGTTGTTTACGAAAATTTACATGTAATATCCTTAAATCCTTTAAAATTCCCTTTTATGAGATTCAGAAGATCGTGATGGAAATTCTGAAGGCCTCTCTTCAAATTCTACACTATCATCTATATGTTAACACATAATTTTTTTTGTTTTAATATACAAATCGAATAACTATTTTACTCGCTTCATTTCCCTTTATCTTTTATGTTTGTTAATTCTGGATCCCAGTGGTCAATCCTACTGAGAGCTGTTATAGTAATTGCTAACCCTTAAATTGACAAAACTTCATTTCTCACACTAGTTTATTAAACTGTGTCGGACTGTAAAGAAAACAACTAACGTAATGTCCACATTTTATATGTTGTACAATATTATAGTATTGTGTAATTTGGTTATTTAATTTTCCTAACAGTTTTTTATATCTTTCTATTAAAATTGTAGTATGGCAGCCTCTAATTTGACGAAGCTTTGATAAATAAATAAGTACAATAACCTGTTGTATCCTATAGGATTCTTTGTTAATTTAAGGGTTAATGTAACAGACTTTATAATAAAATTACAAACCATTTTATAAATTTAAAATATTTTAAAATTGATGCTTTTAAAATAGTAATATACGTTACAAGAACGGTATGTTGCCGTTTTCATATTCGAGGAAAAGTTTGAAAAAGCGAAACGTAGTTGAGCTTTTTTAATTTCCGAGAACATGAAAACAAATATACCGCTCGTGTATCGTACATTATTTTGTGCGAAGATCGTTTATTACATACCTGAAAGACGAATTTCTAATTAGTTGCAATGAAATCTCCATCTTGGTTTCCGTTTAATGACGGCAACTTCGGAAAACCAAAATATCTTTCTTCAACATTGTTCATATAAAATGTTTTCTGTGTTGACTATACTCCAGCAGGCCGTGATATACGTCTGTTTTTTCCCCCCAGTCTATAAATGCGAACTTAAAACAAACGGTAAGGTTATGTAATGATTTATTTTTCATTTTAATATTTTAACAATATTATTTATATAACATATTGCAGTAATAACATCGGCATCTGGAATCTCGTTGATTTTTTCACGGCTTCCTTAATGTTACTTGTATCAGGAATGCAATAAGTTTCGTGGAGTAGTAGACTTTACTTAATTTTTGCAAATATTTAAAAACAATAATTAACATTGCAATTTAGGTGAAATTGCAGTGGTAAGTTTCCAATTTATAATTATTACTATGTTAAACATCTCTAAAAATAATATGTTAAAAGCCTAAAGCAGTAAAATGAATGTCGCGCTTAAGCGGTAAGAAGAGGGAAATTGTTATGTGTGTTACGTTGGGAATACTGAATGTGGTATTTCACACTTACCGCATATTGGTTCTGTGCGGAAAAGAAGCAAATACGCACGATCTCGCACAAAAGAAATTTGTAAAATTATCCATGATATATAATATTAACAAATGTATTTTTTTACCTTAAATTTCTGTCGACTATATTCATGTTCTTATTGAATATCACTGGCTTCTGTCGGATTGTCAATTTATATTAAACCTGTAAATGTGTATTTTTCTCTCTTTTTCTCTTTCTTCTTTATTCTTGCTCTTGTGTTCTATTTATTGGTTTAAATTAATTTACTTACTGTATTTAGTAAACTGTCCTTGTAAATTTTATGTTTATTATTGACTAAGACCACAACGTACACGAGCCTGGCTCTTACAGTAGTGGCTAGAAACATTTTTCTTTTATAAATGTAATTTGTACTCACTAGCTAGCTAGTTAAATAAATAAATAAATAAATAAATAAATAAATAAATAAATAAAAGTGATATTCACAAAAAATATTAATGGTAGAGAATTAACATATTTTTAATACATTAAGCATTTACTATAAATGATTGTAACAGTTTATTCTAGGGATAACTGCAAGAGTTCTTATCGAAAGATTGGTTTTGCGACCTCGATATTGGATTAAGATTTACTCGTAATTAAGGTTTAGAAGTTCAAGCTGTTTACGAGTATTTCCTAAGTACTGTGTGTGTGTGTTTGTGTGTGTGTGCGTGCGTGCTTGCTTGCGTTTTCGCAAACTGCCCGCAAGTAGCATATATACTGGCGCTCTTGCTTACTGCACATGCGCAAGGCGTTCTATCTGGAATTCAGTAAAATTAGGCGGTCTATTTCTTTTTTTCGAGAAGCTTATCATTACTAATATGTGCCTACTTAGCCAGCAGTAGACGGAGAACTTAATCTTAGGCTTACGACATTCGACATAAGATCTTTATATATATATATATATATATATATATATATATATATATATATATATATATATATATATATATATATATAAAGGGTGTTTCAAAAATACGGGGCATAATTTCAGGTATGTATTTCCCACTTGTAGACAATCAAAATAGTTCATTACAACTTGTGTCCGGAAATGCTTCATTTCCGAGTTATGGCCTTCACAACATTGAAATTCACCGGAACGTTTTTCTTTCCGCAGGACGTTGTCATTACAGAAGATGTTCAAAATGTCCACCTCCTGCTTGAATACAGACCTCACATCGATGTCTCATTGACCTACGAACACGATCCCAAACTCCAGGAGTATTGCGTATGTCCTCAGAACATGCCACAATTCGATTCCGAAGGGATTCAAATCAGGCACCGGAGACGAATAAACCAATGATTTTAAATGGCCTCACAAGTAGAAATCGAGAGGGTTCAGATCAGATGAGTTTGGAGGCCAAGCAATTGGGCCACCTCTACCTATCCATCGATCAGGAAACCTTCGATCCAAGTACTGAATGTAACCTTCGCCTCGGAATGAACTGTCAGATTGCCCTCTTAATGTCTCCTTTGACGGTAACGACCTGCGGAAAGAAAAACATTCCGGTGAATTTCAATGTTGTGAAGGCCATAACTCGGAAATAAAGCATTTCCGGACACATGTTGTAATGAACTATTTTGATTGTCTACATGTGGGAAATACATACCTGAAATTATGCCCCGTATTTTTAAACAGTATACAAGACTGTTCGGAACTGAGTTACGATTTTTGTAACCAAGTAGAATTATTATCGATTGTGTAAAGACCTAAAAATGTCAATTTTTGTAACGTTAGTTTCACACTAAGCCCTCGAATAATATCATTCTTATGTAAAGCTACAAGAACGGTTAACAATCGCTTAACATGTACCGATGTTCAATTGTTTCATTGATTTGTGACTCAAAAGATGGCTTTGATTGTGGCAATTGCTATTCTATTTCAACTGTAATTTAATTAGCTTAGAAGGCAATGATTCTGATTGCCAACATTAGAACCAGATCGTCAAATCTCGACTTACCAAAGTCATAGTCAAAGTCTCTGAAGTATTGTCTATGAATTGGACTTTCAACAAAGTTAAACTTTACTACGAAAGTTGACTTTGGGAAGTCTTCATCCAAAGTATCGTTTATTAACACGACTCTAAGTCCTCCAAGTAGATTTAAACACGGTAGTGATAAAGGCCATCCTTGACGTACTCCTGTCCCTATTTCACTTCCTTCTTACATTATCTTCTCCTATCCTGATTTTGACTCATTGTTTCGTACTTATAAATATTACTGAACAGTCTTCTCTCTTTCCATTCCACACCTATTTTCTTTAGGATCCCCATTTGCACAGACTCGCATGTGGTCATGCAGGGTGTCACCAGCGCGCTGAACTGTACAACTTCGGATGACGGGAACTTGAAGGCATCGAAATGCTACAGCAGAACTTGTGAACAAAGACGTTACGTTGTCAGTTTATTCCAGTCCACTCTGTCAAAAGCTTTTCTAGGTTCATAAATACTACATACACTTCTTTATTATTCTCTAGGTGTCTTCCGCCGATTTTTTTATAGCAGTTCAATTGTACCTCTAGTACGGTTTCCCTTCCTGAAGCCAAGCTGCTCTTCTTCCAACTGTACTTCCAACTTAGAATATTAACGTCGATTCAGTATTTGCAAATACATTATATAAAAATAATGTATAGTGATAAAGAGGTAGTAGGAGGAGTGAATTATATTTACAGATAAATTCATGAACTAAGAGACAATAAACAATTCTAAAGACATCTTTAAAAAAATGGCTTTCAGTTATAAAGTAAATAGGAAGTTGAATTATGAATTATAAACGAAAGTGTAGAGATAATGCATGAACCATTTGGTATTCCCAAAAACTAGTTAGATTAATAAAAATGTGTCTCAGTGAAACGTACAGCAGAGTTCGTATAGGTCAGTTTCAGTCAGATGCGTTTCCAATTCAATGTGGGCTGAAGCAAGGAGATGCACTATCAACTTTACTTTTTAATTTTGCTCTAGAATATGCCATTAGGAAAGTCCAGGATAACAGAGAGGGTTTGGAATTGAACGGATTACATAGGCTGCTTGTCTATGCGGATGACGTGAATATGTTAGGAGAAAATCCGCAAACGATTAGGGAAGACAAAGGAATTTTATTTGAAGCAAGTAAAGAGATAGGTTTGGAAGTAAATCCTGAAAAGACAAAGTGTATAATTATGTCTCGTGACGAGAATATTGTACGAAATGGATATATAAAAATTGGAAATTTATCTTTCGAAGAGGTGGAGAAGTTCAAATATCTTGGAACAACAGTAACAAATATAAATGATACTCGGGAGGAAATTAAACACAGAATAAATATGGGAAATACCTGTTATTATTCGGTTGAGAAGCTTTTATCACCCAGTCTGCTGTCAAAAATTATGAAAGTTAGAATTTATAAAACAGTTATATTACCGGTTGTTCTTTATGGTTGTGAAACTTGGACTCTCACTTTGAGAGAGGAACAGAGATTAAGGGTGTTTGAGAATATGATTCTTGGGAAAATATTTGGGGCTAAGAGGGATGAAGTTACAGGAGAATAGAGAAAGTTACACAACACAACTCTGCACGCATTGTATTCTTCACCTGACATAATTAGGAACATTAAATCCAGACGTTTGAGATGGACAGGCATGTAGCACGTATGGGCGAATCCAGAAATGCATATGGAGTGTTAGTTGAGAGGCCGGAGGGAAAAAGACCAGTAGGGAGGCCGAGACGTAGATGGGAAGATAATATTAAAATGGATTTGAGGGAGGTGGAATATGATGATAGAGAATGGATTAATCTTGCTCAGGATAGAGGCTAATGGCGGGCTTATGTGAGGGCGGCAATGAACCTCCGTGATCCTTAAAAGCCAGTAAGTGAGTAAGTAAATAAGTAGTAAAGAAATAATGCACAAAATTGACTTAGTTACAAATTAAATAACCTAAGTAATATACCGGTAGTAACAGTAAACAATAAGAAAAAATGGCATAGTTACATACTGATTATGAATAAATACATGATTTAGAAGCAATAAACAACAATAAAAAGATAACGGATGATTTGAAACATTAGACAATAGTAAAGAGATAATAACAACATTACTTGCAGTTACAAAATATATACATAACATAGAACACCGAACAATAGTAAAAACCATGATACATAGTTAAGAGCATACAAAAGAACCTTTGTTCATTATTGATCGTTCCAGGCAAAATTTCTCGGAAATTTGTCGTCCATTTTGAATTTTGACACTAAATAACTTCGGAAGTCGAATGTGTCGTTGAATAAAGTGGCTTTATATTTAACTGTGTACATCTATTTAATTTTTAATAAATTGAATTTTTGTCGAAGGACAAGAAATTCATACACGTACGTACTTTGTTAAAAAATACGACTAACTTTGATTCTTCCGAGAAATGCAAGTCAGTTAACATTGTTACCTAATCCATTTCATTCATTACTCTTCTTATGAATACTGTACACAACTGTTATGCTTGCGGCAATTCAATCTTCCTTTTGTTTTCAATTTGGTATTAAAAGAACTTAGTTTCTTCTAAAACACAAGTAAGAATATTCAGAGAGAAAGAATATATCTCGTTTGCTTTATATCATCGTTGTCTTTTTCATTTTCTTTATTCTTCGGTAAATTTATTTTTACCGTTAAATTAAGTGGGAGGTAAGGTTTTGTGTATTGATGTTTGCTTATCTTGAAGTGCAACCCTGTACACAGTCTCGCTCTAGCAATCTGTTGCTTAACTATAACTACCAAGTTCTCACGTCGGCCGATAGATGTCAGGAAGTTAGACAGTTGACCAGAGAGTCCGTCACGGACTCTGCAGTTGACTTCGTAGAACACAATATTGTGAATCAATTTTCTTACAATACCTTGCAGTATGATCAAGTGTCCAAATTAAAAACAAATGAATACTTCGACAATAAGAAAATTTGTAATATTTATAAAATAATATAACTTATGGTGGAATGTGAGATTTGATTTAAGTGGGGTCTACATTTGATTAAGTGAATTATGAATTCAAGTTGAATAATCTTATATTATGTCCCGAAAATCAATGTTATTAGAACATCGTTTTAAGTATTATATTAGACAACTGTTATATCGCTTCTGTATTGTACAATCGAAGCCTGAAAATTGTAAGGAAGCATAAATTGTACCTTTCCAGTTTCCTCCAAATACAAAACTCAAAACATTTATTGGTGTAAGAAACAATTAGCCTGTTATTGATTTGGCTATAAATATTCGTCAAAAGGACATGGAAAATTACGTTGTTAAAACAGAGTTGTGTACCAGATAAGTAAAAAGTATGAAACACTACTTGTAGACTTCTTATTTTTAATTTCATGAAGTAAATATAATAAATATAAGTCGCTCGTGGATTTATCGGGAAATCTCAGACCTCTCGTGACATTACTATAGATAATTTATATTTAATCTGCATTACCATTTTCCCCAACACTATTAATCGTCCCAATAAGTGTCCCATCTATTAAAAACTAAAGGAACTATATCAAAGTTTTTGACTTTGTTATCTCTTTGATTCTGACTTAAACCGTAGGATAAAAAGCTCGCTTACACGATCAGAAAATTGTAGGTGAGATATCACTGAATGCCAGTGCACAATCCAGCTACTTAAGTTTATTATGGTGCAAATGACTTATGCAACAGTTCTCTTTTATTCTCATAGTAACCTAAATACTGCAATCATCACTCTTCAGACATCCTTACAGGAGCTGTCTAAATGGTTCTCTGACTGGAGATTACTACTCAACATTACCAAGACAGAAGCTAAAATCTTCTCTTTAAGGCCTATTCATAGTACACCTCCTTTGGTTCTTCTAAATGAACAAGTTACATGGCTCTCTAGTCAAGAAGCTGTCAAATATTCGAGAATATTATTAGACACGAAACTTATATGGAATGCCCATATAACTCGCATTGCTACACTAACCTCTTCTAGAATTCGAAAATTATACCCTTTGGTTAATAGACGTTCACAAATTGGATTGGACTGTTCAATGCTACTCTACACCTCGCTTGTGCGACCTCTTTTAACTTATGCAGCGCCAGTGTGGGGGACTGCAAATAAGACTCACATGCATCGCCTACAAGTTCTCCAGAACAAGTTCCTCCGTACTGCAACAAATGCCCCCTGGTTTGTAAGAAATCAACAACTGCATCAAGAATTGGGGATTCTTCCACTAGAACAGTACATCCATTGACTGTCAAAATCTTTCTTCAACAAACTCCCTGGTGTTCCTGGAGCTGTGACATATATCATTGGAGAAAGATCTTGTCAGCCATCTCGACTTAAAAGGAAACTCCCTCAAGACATCCTTGTTAGTGATACTCACGACTCTTCATAAATTTAACACAGAAAATCATTATATTTTTATTCACATAATTCACAAAATTAATTAGAGGAGCCTTTAGAGCCAACCTCAGCATAATATTCTGCATGTGATATTCCATACACTGATATGGAATATCACAGCAAACCACTGGGTCTGTATAGCAAGTTTACTGGTCGACCAATATTAAACATAAAAAAATGATTTTTGCAGATAATTGAGTAATATCAAAGATACAAGTCTAACTGTTGATGTACATCGTAACTCAGATGACCATGCGTTGCCAAGGAAACTTGTTTACCGCCGTTAGTCTGTTTTTTACGTTTGTTTGACGTGCACAGCAGTTTAGTTTCATTTGCGAGCAAAACAATGGCAGGATATTCATTTGAGATGGATACGTAGAGAGGACTAAGTCTATGGCCTATGCGTTAGCCCGACTTTTTTCTGTGGGGACAACTAAAAGTCCAAATTTATGCAACGGATATTAAAAATGCACGTATATTTCATCAACCTATTGTAGAAGGCTGTGGAACCTCTCGAAACAGTTCTGGGGTCTATGAAAGCCTGCTACAGTCAATGATTTGATGTGTCCATCCCTGCATAGAAGCAGGCGGAGAAAATTTTGAACTTTCGCTTGGAGTTTTAGTCTGAAAATAATTTGTACAAGTATTGTTAATATGTTATTTTAAATCTAATCCTTTTGAATTGAAATATCGCTATGTGTTTTTGTATTGTAATAACTCATAAACCAGGCATTTGAGGACATACGTTTATATGACTTTTTTTCGTGTTTTGATGTGAAGAACACACATTCAAAGTTTGTTCCCGTTTTTTTATTCACCCTGTATATTATCCTCCGAAGCAATCGCATCAATATGTGATTCCAAAAGTAAATCTTGACAGTTTATTATCAGTATGTCTTCCCTTGACAATAATAATTATTGTAATTGCCCACATCTAACACCTTCCACACAAGTCAAATATTTAGGAATTATTATAGATTAGCATTTACGTTGGAATAAACAAATTGATTTTATGTGTACAAGTATAAGAAAGACAATTTATAAATTCATAATACTTCGAAATTTTATCATTGAGAATAATATTTTTAGCTTTAATACAATCATTAATACAATATGGTATAAGAAATTGGGGTACTTAATCCATTAATTTTATTGCACAGAAGATTAATAAAAATTTGTCTGAACAAAAATATGGATTACCCAACAAATTTATTTTTATACAGATTTTAAAGTATTAACTATTGAGTAAATTTATAAATATAGTTTACCAACTCACTACCCAGAAAACAAATAAAACATAAATCTAATCGACATGAATATCGTACTCGAAGACAATAGTCTACTTTCCCATTAATTGAGCCTAAATATCACACAAGTGCAGCTCTTAAACATGGTGCTAGTTTCGGCCCAAGACTTTAAAATAAAATTACAAAACCATTTTCCAAATTTGAAATATTTTAAAATTGAAGCTTTTAAAAAAGAAAATTAAAATTATTTATGATATTTATAATATTAAGAAATATGTGTATTTTTTACCTTTTATTTCTGTCGACTATATTCATGTTTTTATTGAATATCACTGGCTTCTGTCTGATTGTCAATTTATATTAAATGTGTTTTTCTCTCTTTTTCTCTTTCTTCTTTATTTTTTCTCTTGTGTGTTATTTATTGGTTTGAATTAAGTTACTTACTGTGTTTAGTAAACTGTTCTTGTAAATTTTATGTTATATTATTGACTAAGACCACACCGTACACGAGCCTGGCTCTTACGGTAGTGGCTAGAAACATTTTGTTTTATAATTTTAATTTTAATTAATTAAATATCTTAAATTAAATTAATCCAGAACATCAATGAAAGAAGTACTCGTCCCTATTGTCTGTGTGTCTCGTCTACTGAAAATCATAAAGAAAATGAGATGTTGAAGATTTTACTTCGATTTGTCTGATTATAAGCATTCGAAAGTGCATAAGCTCACTTTGAAGCGAATGATACCGGAATTACTGGATGCAACTATTGTCTAGGCCCTCATTTGTTATCTTTGCTGGAGCTCTAGTGCTGTAGTATATAAATTCCTGATACTGGTATTCAAAGCCCAGTTAATCTGAGGCACCTCTAAGGAATTACGCTGCATACCGCTATCCATAAATTCCCGAACAAGTAGATAATTAGACTGTAGTTTTGTTCACAGAATACCAGTCACAGAATGTACTTGATATCAAAGAAACTTCCTATCTTGCCCTTACTCAACTTCCAGGCTCGTGTAATGAACTGAGGGAAAATTTAGCACGCCCTCAGGAGGTTAAATTCTTCGCCATCTCCACTATGTACAGGGCGGAATTTAAAAACAGGTAACTGAAGTTGAATAAAGATCTAATAGCAATTATTTTCTGTAACGTCGGCTTTTTTTAAGTTTGGTGTTTTATAGGATTTTAATTATTTTCTTTAGTTAGTCGGTGCACTATAGAGGACGCTATAGATAGGCCTATTACTGATGGGGATGCTGAAGAAAATAGGTGTGAATTGGAAAGAGAGGAGGCGGTTGAGTAATATTTATATCAAACGAGTGAAACTCAGGATAGGAGAACGAAGCGAAATAGGGAGAAGACTACGCCAAAGATGCCCTTTTTTCACCTACACTGTTCAACATCTACTTGGAGGGTTCAGTGAAGAACTGAGACCTTGCAAACCCAAAAGAGCTAAGTGACAAAATTGTATTTTTTGGGAAATAAGTAAAAACTGATACATGCTTCAGGGTTTTAATATGACATGTAGCAAAAAATTATTAACATACTTTGAATCATGCTTTATTTACTACGTGTGTTTTTTTTATTATAATTACTCATATACTTCACAAAAAATATCTGAAATTGAGATATTTGGAAAGGAGCTAAGTGCAACCTGATATTTATATTGAACAGAGCTAAGTACCGTGCAATCTTTCGAAACCATGTACAGTAGATTAAAGTTTGGCTGGTATTAGAAAAAAAGTGAAAAATAAAGAAAAATTAATGTTATCAATGCTACAGGATTGTTTCTCATAACGAATTTGAATGATATCATGTGCGTCAGGAGCCACACGACAGCTGAACTGTGGCGCGAGGTGACAGATCATGATTAGAGTGCACGGTGTATCACAGTAGCAATGCCCAAGAAAATCGAGCCTTTTTTAGAGGGGTACATGACAATCCATTCCAGTTACTTGAAAATAAAAGAAGCCTGCAATAAACTAGGTTTCGTTATTTCCAAGAAAGACATCTTCTTTGTACTTAATAAGTTTGGTAAAGCTGTAATGGAATAATTTGTATCATCTTGTGGGGTGCAGCGACTTGTGACGGGGGTGCATTTTGTTGCTTTTTCCACTCTAGAATTAATCCCTCCGAGCTTTGCCAGTCTTATTAGACTAGACGGCAATTCGGAAGGCGGGTGGCCACTAGATGCGCCGTAGCCTGTATGGCATGTGACGTCACAAGCTTGAACAGGAGAACCAATCAGAATCAGTCTATAACAAGCATTTCTTGAGTTCGTTTGTTCACGTGCGAGTGTTTCAATTCATTGAATAAGTAAAACTAACATTTACTATGTGTATGTAAGGTAAATAAATGGAAGAAGAGACTGTAAAAACACAAGTATTATACAAGCAGGCGCGGAAAATAGTGTTTAAGGTGTATAATTATTATAAAAACGTTAACGAGCAGAACGCTGCCGGCCATCTTGATGCTGGCAGCAACGTTGCCAACGTGCAAGAAACGACTGCAGAAGCATGTGGTGTGGGATTGAGAAAAGTGCAAAGAATATTGTTAGTGAAGGAAAAAGGGTTTGTTTGGTGTCATGCTTACAGTAATCAACGGCTAAGATCATTATTGTCTTTTGATAATTTAAATTCTCTCCTGCGCTATTTGTATTGCACGTGCGTGAAGAACGATGTGGCAATGTTGTACGCTGCCTTGCTCTCTCTATCTGTCTCTCTCGACGCAAACGCTAGCAGACAACCCGCCTTCCGAATTGCCGTGGACTCTAGGTACATACAAGATGCCTTTCTTGGAAATAACGAAACCACGTTTTTTGCAGGCCCCTATGATTTTCACGTATCTATAGTTGGCATCGGAAAGGGTTATGTTGCCTGACCTTACCTCTTTACTTGAAAGTGGGTTTTCAAGAATATGTTTACCACTTCCAGTTACATATGAGTTCCCACTCACACGTGCTTTGTGCATTAACTTCTTAAGGGAAACTTTTAATTGTGTTTCGTCATTAAATGCAGCAGGTTCCTCGATCATTATAGCAAAAAGTACACCAAAAATACAGCAAAACAGTCAATAGTCCGCTTTCCACTGAATAGAATCAGCTGCACAGAGCTCCTTTAGAATTGCAAAGGGGTCTTGACATAAATCCTGTGTCATTTTTTGGTCACTGTTGGAACTACTAGAAACTGGTTAAGAACATATCTCTTTTAGCTTTGCATTGGCGCTGGTTCATAGATTACTTAGGTGTACAAAACTCAGTTGTCACTTAGCTCCTTTGGGTTTGCAAGGCCTCAACTGTTTTCAGAACATGGAAGGATTGATAGTAGGGAAGAAAAATAAATTTCATCAGATTTGCTGATGATATGGCGTTGTTAGCAGAAGAGGAGATGATACTAAGGGATATGCTACTGGAGCTAAATCACAGCTGTGACCAGATAAAGATACATGTAAACAAGACGAAGACTATAGTTTGCGGAAGGAAAATAAAGGAGGTAAACTTGTGAATTCTAAATGAGACAGTACACCAAGTGGGCAGCTTCAAATACTTGAGGTGTACTATAAGCATTAACATGAGCTGCTGCCAAGAAGTAAAAGGAGGATAGCAATAACAAAGGAAGCATTTAATAGAAAAAGGAGCATTTTGTAGGGACTTCAGGAAAAAGAACTAAAGAAGAGACTAGTAAAGTGCTTTGTGTGGAGCAGAAACATGGGCATTACGACGAAGTGAAGAGAAGCGACTAGAAGCATTTGAAATGTGGATATGGAGAAGAATTGAGGGCATGAAATGGACAGACAGAATAAGAAATAAAGCTGTGTTGGAAAAAATAGATGAAGAAAGAATGATGCTGAAACTGATCAGGGAGAGAAAAAGGTATTGGTTTCATTACTGAATGAGAAGAAACTGCCTTCAGAAGCATTCACTGCAAGGAATGGTGAACAGGAGAAGAGTTCGGGGTAGAAGAAAATATCAGATGATAGACGACATTAAGATATTATGGATCATATGCGGAGACAAAGAAGATGGCAGAAAATAGGAAAGATTGGAAAATGCTGGGTTAGCCGTGAAAGATCTACTCTTGAGCAGAACATTATGTAGGCCTATGTCTATAGGCCTATGTATAGCTATTATTGTGTATTATGAAGATGTGACAGTTGTCAATTGTTAATTCAAAGAATATAAATTAGAGGTGGTAAAGTCTGAGATCAGAGTTCTTCTAAAGCACTTACATTTAAATATTTGTTGTTTCTAAAATCTTAATGGTATTTGCGACATCTACAAATTTGTTTTTAATGAATAGAGACCGGTTTTTGAGGCTTTTGAAAAGACCATTTTAGGTTTTTGGAATAGGTGAAATAGTTTTTTTTATCCAACCTATGAAAGGGGTAGCAAAAACTTCCCGATCGTTAAAAATCTATCCTTACAGTTATTCTTTATATATATATATATATATTAAGGCAACATGGACCACGAAACTAACCTTTTTAAGAACCAAACTATCTATCAAAAATTTATAAGATTCTAAATTTTTGCTCCTTCTCTTTTAACATTATTTGTAGTTAGAATACAGAGGACAGGGACCGATGGGGGGCTTATGTGAGGGCGGCAATGAACGTCAGGGGTCCTTAAAAGCCATTTGTAAGTAAGTAAGTAAGAATAAATTATTGTAAAATTAACATTTTATTTAATATAATTTTCCTTGATGTAAGTACATAAATTTCAATTTTCAATAGTTAAAAGGTACAGTACACCCAGATTCTCGAATGAAAACTACTTTCCATTGTCTCTCAAAATACATTTGAAGAACGAAAAGGTTATTTTGACAACACATGACATCATAGATGCGAATTTCATCGCTGCCACTGGAGCAGGTACCCACGGTAACTGACAAATGAAGCTTTCTCCCTGGAGAATGGAGCATACATTTTTCATTTTTTCAAACCTTGGATTCCTCTGCAATATTTTCTTCAGTTTTAATGTGACGGCTTCACCCACGAGTTCTGGTACTTGTTTCTGTAGAAGTGAGTCAATGACACCAATTGCATATTTCAGTTCTAGCGACGAAGATTGCAAATACTCAATATATTTTGAAAGGTCACTGAAATATGCCTTGAGGAAAGCAAGGGAGTCATAGATGTTGTCACTGCTAAATACAGATTTTGCCTTAGGGATTGAGGCAGCCTCCTCCATGTCGAGTGTGTTCTTTCATCTCTCTTTCTCTCGAAATCTATAGATATTTCTCTCAAAAAATATATATAACCCAGTAAATACAGGCTAACGCTTATCAACAATGATTTAGGTTTTTTTAGATACTAAGGTCCAATTTAGTCCCGCGCCGTGGCGTCGTGGTCTAAGGTATTCTGCCTAGGACCAGCGTTACGGAATGCGCGCTGGTTCGAGTCCTCATGAGGGAAGAAATTTTCTCATGAAATTTCTGCCAGTGTATGGGACCGGTGCCCACCCAGCATCGTGATGCACTTGGGGAGCTACGATAGGTAGCGAAATCCGGTTGCGAATGCCAGCTATAACGGCTAGGGGGATCATGGTGCTAACCACCCGATACCTCCATTCTGGTTGGATGATCGTCCACCTCTACTTCGGCATGTGGAGGTGAGGCCAGCAGCCAGCTGGTCGGTCTAGGCCCTTCATGGGCTGTAGCGCCACGGATTTTTATTATTAAGGACCACTTTAGGTTTTTTAGGTTCAACAGAGTTCACATATACGATTCCTACGATCATAATTCGGAAAAGTACTGAAGAAATTCTGAGTTCAGAAGCAAGGTAAAAATAGGTAAAAACTTACAAATCCGGTCCCTAATAGTGAATAACATATGTTATATACGCTATCTACCAAAAGGCACTGTTTTTGCCCCTTTAGAATCTCGTGGTACCACCTCTTGTTGCTATAACAGCAGCCACCCTGTCAGGCATGTTCTCCACTAGTTTGTGTAGGATATCCACTGGAATGCGTCGCCATTCCTCTTGCAACATGGCACTCAGTTGGACAATGGAAGTTGGCCGCATCTCCCGAGACCTCAATCGCCGGTCCATTTCGTCCCAAGGTGCTCAATGGGATTGAGATCGGGACTCTGTGCAGGCCAGTCCAACCGGTGAACATTATTGTCTGCATACCACTTCATAGTAGCCACCGAAACATTAATACATTAAAATTACAATAAGTCAAAAATAAAATACATTATTCAAGAGTTCAAAAGCCCACACATGCACCCTCTAGACCAGTGATGTCAAAGCAAGCGCATTTTTCTGACCTTGACGTCGTGCGCGGGCATCAGGCCCTAAGTATGGAAAGAGGAAGGGTTGTGTATATGAATAAGCAGCCTGTTGGATTAAGAAAACAATGGTGCACAAACTTCAAACTCAACGTGAAATTTTATGTCGTTATTTTTATATAGTTTCTTTCTGTTTGATATTATCTATATTGTCTATAAAATAAAAGTACTAAGATCAATTTCTTAATATTGCAGTTGTGTTTTAAATGTTAATAAAATAATAAAGAGTTAAGAAGGAATATTCACATAAATTCCAAAGTAGTAGAACTATACTGTACCAAATGGATGAAACACATCATTCATAAAGAAAGTGATATCCCAAAAAAAGACATTGAGTATGACATGATAAGTAGGAATTGATATTGATGGTACCTTTAGCCTTATAAAAGTAATCAATAAACCAATCAAAACAATATTACAGTACAAAGCAAAGTTATC
Organism: Periplaneta americana; assembly: GCF_040183065.1. Classification (NCBI taxonomy): domain Eukaryota; kingdom Metazoa; phylum Arthropoda; class Insecta; order Blattodea; family Blattidae; genus Periplaneta; species Periplaneta americana. Next base: position 24,656,696 of record NC_091121.1, read on the forward strand.
TAGGTGCTGTGTATGTTTTAAGTGTAACTAATATTCCATAACAAAACTCTTATCGCATTATGCTTTTAAGGTGATATAGGTGAGCAACTTCCTAACATCAGAATATTAAATTATTTTCTCGAAATGTGCTGAAGCTATACAGCTGACATTTTTACAACACATGGGCACATATCTTTTGCATATGATCTAACAGAAGTTGCTTTGTTAATTATTCATTTCCTTACAAACAATTTCCATGCGAATATTTTCAAAATTTTCAATACACTATCTTCAGTAATATGTATTTATGTTGTATTAGATTACGAAAATATTCTGTAAGGCTACTAAATAAATAGGCTTATATCTCAAAATTTCACTTTTCTATCAAAAAAAAGTTGAGACAATATTTCTTTTGAATAAAAAACAAACTTGTGAAAAATGAACATTAAAATTAAAACTTACATTCTTATAATGCACTTATACTTCTAAGACAAATCTAAAAATTAACATGAATAGAGTTTTAATAAGTTCTCTTCCCTTTATCCATTGAACCAGTGCTGGCCATCCCTGAATATAGCTCGACCAAGCGGCATATACTACCTCCTTCGTCTGTCTCTTTCCTTTCCGCTATAAAGCGCTCAGGCTGTCCTGAGCTCTAAAGCGCGCGCTTGCTCCTATGGGCATCAATTGACATTACTGCTCTAGACTGTAAGGACACAAATACATTAATTTACTTTTTATAGATCTCCTGAATTTATGAGTATTATTTGTATATTTAATATCCTCAGGCAAGCTGTTGTAAATTTTAATACCATAAACCATATAAGTTCTGCTAATATTTGTAAGGTGGTGTACCGGAATACTTAAACTATTTTTATTACGAGTATCATAAGTATGAAAGTCAGTATTTTCTTGGAAGTTCAGAAATATTTGAATACATTAATTGCAATACATTAAAAAAATATATAGTAATGTTATGCTTTATTTAACGACGCTCGCAACTGCAGAGATTATATCAGCGTCGCCGGATGTGCCGGAATTTTGTCCCGCAGGAGTTCTTTTATATGCCAGTAAATCTACTGACATGAGCCTGTCACATTTAAGCACGCTTTAATACCATCGTCCTGGCCCGGGATCGAAACCGCAACCCTGGGCATAGAAGGCCAGCGCCATACCAAGTCGCCAACCAAAAAAAAAAAAAAAAAAAAAAAAAAAAAAAAAAAAAAAAAAAAAAAAAAAAAATAAAAAAAATATATATATATATATATATATACCATAAACAGTGAGAATTTTATACTTTTTTTTTCCTATGTACTCCCCTTTTTATTCAGTATGCTCCATTGCTGTAACGCAATACTACACACATTTGTTGCTACACTGTTTTTACATTCTGTCTGAACTTAAATAAACTATTAGTAAACTATTTGTAACAATAGTAGTGCTTTGACTATTTACAATATTTACAAGGATGTAAAGTCAGTTGACTAAATAGAGTTTATGAATTACTTACAATTATTAATACTAGCTACTAATTTTAACTTGAGTAGTATTTTCATTATTTACAATAATTACACTGCCGTGAAGTCTATTGACTTAATAAAGGTCGTGAATTGCTTATAATTATTTTAACGTATCTAACTTGAATACTAATATTAATACTAATTTTAACTAGAGTAGTGTTTTCACTATTTACATTATTTACACTGCTGTGAAGTCTATTACCGTAATAAAGTTCATAAATTGCTTATAATTATTTTAACAGCTCTAACTTGAATACTAATACTAATGAGAATTTTGTACTGTAAAAAATATTCCCTACAGGAGGTTCTACTGTCAACACCCGCTATGCACCTGACAATACGCTTCTCAGCCATAAAAATGTCATTCAACATGGTTCCAGATCCCCAAAAACAAATACCATACGAAAGCCTTGATTCAATTTGTGCAAATTAATAGTACATTATGCAACGAGCCTATAATGATAGTAATTAAGAATCGAGTATGGATATTTATGAAACGAGCGCAAGCGAGTTTCATAATTTTCATACGAGCTTCTTAATTACCATTATAGGCGAGTTTCATACGACTTTTTATGCTCGACCATATTTCTAACTTGAAATTACCGGTATTCAGATGTATACATTTTATTTGTAGGTATCTGACAAGATCGGAAGTGACCTTGTTCTAGGTCGTGAATTGTGAGATGTGCGCAGACGCGAAAGTATTGCTTTCTTCCGAGGAACAATAATGTCATTGACCTTGACGTAGTCCCGTTAAACTTGATAATATTATAATATTATAACCTTGATTATTGAATTCGACATTGAAAAACGAGATGACAAATTGAATTTATTTGAATATTATTTACAATTAACGCTAATTATTATAGTAACAGAACATAACCTTCTGCGACAATATTGGATTTCCAGCCTCCGTGACTTTTCGCTAATTCTCTTTCGATTGCATATCCGAGAATAATCGATACTTGCGGTTTTATAACGGTACAAAGCTGACTTGTCATTGGCTGAACACATGTAAGCTGAGTTATCATTGGCTGAAGACCTGTACTTTAATGAGTAGGTGTACTTTAATGACATGCATTAAAGGACTGCTACCGGGTGTATAATTAGTACATTTCGGCATGGTCGAGCATAAAAATACATTAATACATCATGATTAATTATAGTCCTCAAAATTGTGATTTGATAACAAATACTGTTAAGTTTAGAAATTAAACTTATACATCATCTGAATACACGCTCTCGCCATGGAACAAAGTAACAATACCATCCCTTCGCACCTACTCATATCACAATAGCCCTGCCAAGACTCTGGAATTCGCTGTCGAAATAAAATTGAATTCAAACGCAAACTAACTAGGCACTGGTCAGTAATTGATTTCTTGTAAATAGTTTCCTTAATCTATCAGAAAATATTTCAAAATCCAGTAATTTCATCACTATACAATTTTTTTTATTCTAGGTTTAATTTGTAATTCAGTAAATATAAAATATTCTTTGTTTTTCTATGACTATTACACTCTTACTACGTCATACTACTTTTGGCCAATAAAACGGTACGAAAGGACGTATTTCAACTAATCATGGCTGCTTATCGCACAATTTTATCGCGTCCCTAGCATTTGTTCAATTTTATCGCGTCCCTAGCATTTGTTTAATTTTATCGCGTCCCTAGCATTTGTTTCTTTGTTTACCAACATTTGAAACTGCGCTGGTCTGGACGTCAAAAATATATATATATATAAAATTACAAACCACTCCAGTCGATGCACAGCAGTTTCAAATATGACTCGCATTGGCATTCAAGAACAAGAATTAATAAAAATCACTTATCATACCTATGCATCTTCTGAAATCCGATTTACAAATAAATGAAGAGCACCATTCGGAAATCCTGAATAAGTTGAATACACCATGTAGGCCTAAATCAACGAGTTCCACTTCTATTACGCACACGTCCAATATAACATCAATTGAACCACCAACCACATTCAAATTTGAAAATTCTACATTCAATAATTATTACTTTTAAAATTATTCATGTTTATTTTTTATGTCATCGTCGTTAATTAAAACTTTTCTAACACATGTGTACAGTATATTAGTTAGGTTATGTTATAGTTCTGCTATATGATATTATGGATAGTCACGTGTCAGAGATTGTTTAATATTAAGATTTATTGAAAATCATCTGTCAAGTGACGTTGATTACTGGGATTCGGATAATTGAAGTGGAATGCAACTGCGTTAATAATAAAAATGAAACTGAATCAACAAAGCTTTCTTGACTAGTAACATTGCCATCGTGTATAACTATAGATCGAGAACTTCTCGACCAGAAGGCATTGCTCACTACTGCCATCCAGCATGCATCTAGCGTAATATTTGTAATGTTGAGATGGTACAATAATACATTTGAAGACAGTTGTATTTTCGTAAGTCAATTAATATTTTATTGTATTGGGGTACTTCGTTACTTCTAATCTTTTTATACTTTCTTCTAATCGTGTAATAGCCAAATAAATCCCACTCGAGTTTTGATTTTCTCTAGGTAAATCGAAACGTGTAGTGAGATTACTGTTGATAAATTATCTAGCTTTCATTAGTGAGGTAATCTTTTCGTACTTTGATTTTTATTGTAATTGTAATTATAAATTTAATATTAACTCTAATTTTATTTGTAATTGTAATTGTAATTTTAATACTAATTGTATGTAATTTTATTCTTCATATTATAGTTGTAATCTGCTGGTAGAGGGGCAGAGAAGGCCTGACGGGCTTATCTCTACCAGGTTAAATAAATAAATAATAATACTAATACAGTGGGGTCTCCAAGACAAACAATCATCAACTGTAACACCCGAAAATTTAGTTGTTTCTCATTTACGTAAGTATTGATCTTGAATAGAAACATTAATGTCCTATGCGCGTCTTAGGTAACTTGATTTCTTCTTCAGTGGATACAGGCTCTAGCTCTTGTTATTAGCGCCCATTACATTTTGTCGCTCTCAACAGAGCAAACATGGCAACCCCTATACTACCGAGGAAGACATTCAACGTAATGTGAAATAATTATTATTTCGAAAATATTCGGGCACAAGCTTGTAGCTATGGAAGCACAGATTTCCTCGAGAGGAACTGTAACGAAATAATTACAGCGTGATATTCTTGAGGAGTTGAACAAGTCCATGCTTCTAGGGAGCCAGATGGTTCTTCACAGTCCATTACATAAGCTTAGCAGGACTTCGCTCGTAGTTTCTGAACCTAACATTCTCATTGCTTGTGCACCCCCGCTGCAAAGTGGTCTGACTCGTGACCTTTATCTGCTATGCGGAACAAACTTTGTACGCATTTATTGCGTAGGCACTTGTACCACCGAACAGCTATAGCTGGGTATAATTACGTTCCGTAATATAGCGGAGTATTTCAAGTATTGAACACTATTATTCCGGGTACCCATGCATACCATATGACACGATTCCCTAAACCAACCTGGAATTATAGTTACGTAGGTATATTAGCGTGTAGTTCAATATACTGAAGATAATCATTATGTAATTGTCTCCATTTAACTTTCTGATTATATAGAATTTACAGAAAATATTCTAATGCTGTAAAAATATACTTCCCGCGGTTTTTACGTAGCTAGAAGTTTCTCCACACCCGATATCGATGTGATAGTTTTGACATGCCTAACTTAACTCTCTCAATCTTCACAGCCTTTCTGTCTACATTACTTAATTTATTTTTGACGTAGAACTACTGTTCGTCCGAGTGCTTATGTCGTATCCCGGTTTTCCCCATCCGTTTCTGCTAGCCCCTCTGTAAAGACTAGTGACTGGGCTGTTAAGTTCTTTCCTCAAAATATTTGTTGTACGGAACTGGAAGCCTGTGTAATATTATACAACTGTTTAAATAATTTAAAGAAAAGGCTCCGTTAAGTAAGAAACTCTCATGTGATTTCCCCCGTTTCGACAAACCTACAACATAACCACTAGGACGGACAGTAAAGGTAAACGTTCACTACATCGTATCGCACACATCGGACGAATCGCACTGATCGGAAAAAGACTGTCTTTGCTGTAATTGTTATGTAACCGCGTTCACTACATCGCATCGCACGCATCGGACGAATCGCACTGATCGGAAAAAGACTATCTTTGCTGTAATTGTTATGTAACCGCGTTCACTACATCGCATCGCACGCATCGGACGAATCGCACTGATCGGAAAAAGACTATCTTTGCTGTAATTGTTATGTAACCGCGTTCACTACATCGCATCGCACGCATCGGCTCTCGGCAAATCCGTCCACGTTTCTCGGATGAGCAACTTTTCCGATGCGTGCAATCATGGCCTTCTTCAATAAATCAATTTTAATTTGTCAACTATTATGTTGTGCCATGTTCAGTGTCGCGCCAAAATGTAAGATGGGAAAATTCGCTTGTAGAAAATTGTGAAGAATTATATAATTTGAGGCGTTCCCATTACAGTAATCAAGACGTTTCTTACATATTATTATGCAACCAATATCTCTTTCGTTTCTTCCTCTTCAATTAAGACGCATGAAGCAATTACAAATTCTTATTCGCTAACACTCATGATTAATAGACCTAACCTCAAACTCCTCTGTTTTCAGCAATGTCAATATCGTTGTTTTAAACATATGATAGGGAATCCGATGAGACGATGAGTTAGAGCCGTTACAGTGAACGCACTCCACTTAAAATATCCGTTGCGTGCGATTCGTACGAGGAGTGCGATACGATGTAGTGAACGCTTACCTTAAGTCTTCCTTCTCAGTAGGTGTGGGAATTGACATCACGTAAAAATGAAACCTCCCTCTCGGGTTTCTGTTGTATCCCATTTGTTCTCCATATATTGTCCTTCTTTTCCTTGTATCCTCTTGTTCTCCTTTTACCTCTTTGACCTTTTGTCTTCTGTATATTCCCATTGCTATCATTGTACATCCCCTTTTCTCCTTTCATTCCCCACTTTCTCCTTGTAGGCCTATTCCCATTGATCTTCTAGTATTCACGTTTTTATCCCCGTATTTTCCTTGCTCTTGTCTCTGGTCTTCATTTTCCAGTATATCAGTTCTTCATAGATTTCAAAAAGGCATATGGTTCGGTTAAGAGAGAAATTTTATTTGATATTGAAATTGGTATTCCGAAGAAACTAGTTCGATTAATTAAAACTTGTCTCAGTAAAACGTACAGCACAGTCCGTATAGGCCAGTTTCTATGTGTTACTTTTTCAATTCACTGCTGGCTGAAACAATGAGATCCACTATCACCTTTACTTTTTAACTTTGTTCTAGAATATGCCATTAGGAAAGTTCAGGATAGCAGAGAGGGTTTGGAATTGAACGGGTTACATCAGCTGCTTGTTTATGCTGATGACGTGAATATGTTAGGAGAAAATCCACAAACTACAATATTAGGGAAAATGCGGAAATTCTAATTGAAGCAAGTAAAAAGATAGGTTTGGAAGTAAACCCCAAAAAGACAAAGTATATGTTTACGTCTCCTGACCAGAACATAGTACAAATGGAAATATAAAAAGTTGGAAATTTATTACTTGAAAAGGTGGAAAAGTTGAAATATTTCTGGAGCAACTGTAACAAAATATAAATGAAATTAAACGCAGAATAAATATGGGAAATGCCTGTTATTATTCGGTTGAGAAGCTTCTGTCATCCAGTCTTCTCTCAATAAACCTGAAAGTTAGAATTTATAAAACAGTTATATTACCGGTTTTATGTATAGTTGTGAAAATTGGTCTCTCACTTTAAGAGAGGAACAGAGATTAAGGGTGTTTGAGAATAAGGTACTTAGGAAAATATATGTGGCTAAGAGGGATGAAGTTGCATGAGAATGGAGAAAGTTACACAACGTAGAACTGCACGCATTGTATTCTTGACGTGACATAATTAGGAATATTAAATCGAGACGTTTGAGATGGGCAGGGCATGTAGGACGTATGGGCGAATCCAGAAATGCAATTAGAGTATTAGTTGGAAGGTCGGAGGGAAAAAGACTTTTGAGGAGGCCGAGACGTAGATGGGAAGGTAATATGAAAATGGATTTGAGGGAGGTGGGATATGATTGTAGAGACTGTATTAATCTTGCTCAGGGTAGGGACCGATGGCAGGCTTATGTGAGGACGGCAATGAATCTCCGGGTTCCTTGAAAGCCATTTGTAAGTAATAATAATAATAATAATAATAATAATAATAATAATAACGAATTACTTATTTCAAGACAGTTTGTATGCAATAAAATATATTTTTTACGTCGGTTAGACAAAACTAAAAAAAAAAAAAAATCACGAAGCAGCCTCTTCCTTTTCGGGAGTCACCACATTCTGCCACACATCCAATTAGAAAACCAATCGAGCAAAGATGAAGATATATTTAGTGAAATATATTAAACAGTATTAAATATCTATACAATGCAAACATCCTACAATTAAAGACTCTCTACGCTCTCCACTGAAGCAATGTAGTGACAATATTTTGAGCTGCGTAACAAATGTAGCGATATTACCTAATTTAAAAAGCTCATTCGAATTCGTCAATTAGGGGTTAAATAAATACAGAAGAATCTTGACTATCCGACCTTCGGTCATCCGACATTCTGTATCATCCGTCACTCTTCGTGGTAGATCTCGCAGCGAGAAAACGTCAATCAGCAGGCAAGTAAGCATTAATGACACATTTGTTTCTTAAATACTACACTGTAAACGTTTATAATTACTTCGGACCTACTATGTTTTGTTCATTAACGTTTTGTTCTACTTTTGTATTCAGTAAGTAATAGTACATTATGCAACGAGCCTATAATCGTAGTAATTAAGACGCGAGTATGTTTGTTTATGAAACGAGCGTAAGCGAGTTTCATAATTTTCATACGAGCGTCTTAATTACCATTATAGGCAAGTTTTATACGACTTTTTATGCTCGACCACATTTCTAACTTGAAATTATTCATAAGTATTCATGTTATGGTTATGTAAGTGAAGAGCGTAACTGACCTGAATTTTGAGATGTGCGCAGACGCGAAAGTATTGATTTTTTCCGAGGAACGAATGTCATTGACCTTGATATAATCTAGAGAATAACATGAAGATTGGTCTTAATATAACCTGGAAATTGATTTAGAATTGAAAAACGAGATGACAAATTGAATTTATTTGAATATTATTTACAATTAACGCTAATTATTATAGTAACAGAACATAACCTTCTGCGACAGTATTGGATTTCCAGCCTCCGTGACTTTTCGCTAATTGTCTTTCGATTGCATATCCGAGAATAATCGATACTTGCGGTTTTATAATGGTACATTGGTGATTTCTCATTGGCTGAACAACTGAATTAAAATGAATAGGTGTACTTTAATGAGGTGCATTAAAGGGCTACTACGAGGTGTATAATTACTACATTTCGACATGGTCGAGCATAAAATATTTTACTATAACACTTTTTTATTTTATCCGACATTATCCCCTTCTTGATCTTGTTTAGATCAGATAATCGAGATTCCATTATATGCACTAGACACCCCTGTCCTAATTGTAGATGTCATTATTTTCTTTCCGTTTTTACTTATACATATCATAGTATAAAAAATGTAGAATGTAAAACACAATGAAAATTTCGGAAGATGCATGATTGCCTTCCCAATGACCGATAATACCATTACTCCGTAAGATGGACTGTATATTCAGGGACATCATTTCATTTTTACTTCAATTTTTATTGTACCTGAGTTTTTTAATGTACTTCACTCCCACCCCTTCTACTAATGAAGTTCAACCGTCCTCCACACAGATCCAAGACTGCATATACGGTCGTAGTAAACAGTACGTTCCAAAAATATGTTCGCGTTTTCCAGTGACGAAAGAGCTTTTAATTTTACATCATTTTCCATTTGCCTAAGTCGCATCCCGGTTTCCCCCACCTGCTTCTATTCGCCTCTCTGTAAATGCTAGTGGCTGGGCTGTCTTAGCTCTTTCCTGAGAACATTAATTTTTGTTAGGAATTGGACGTCTACGTAATTTTATACCCATACATTTGTTTAAAATAACTTAAATAAAAGGGCCTCGTTAAGTAATTAACTGTCACGCGATTTCCTCCCTTTCTACGATGCTGCGACGTAACCACTTGGACGGACAGTACATAGCATGTTTGAGTAATTTTATCTTTTCGGATCGGGCAGAGGTGAAGATTGAATTTACAGTACGTAAGGTACTCTTTTATAGAGTAGTACAGAATTATTTCAACATGAGTTACTGATACGAAGTACGAACCTGGTAATTGGAATTACGTACAATAGTCTATAGTGCGATAATATGCACATTAGAACTGAAGCCTGTATCGAAATGAACGGCCACTATTTTCAAAAATGTGTTTAAATATCCATATTATGATTATTTTTCAATTTAACTTCATTCTCTATAGTGTACGCTAATGTGCTGTAGACAGTATAATATACACTACATAATGAATACGTCCGCATGGAAAGCTCAGTTTGCGAGTAAAAACACTCATTGTTAATACTGTATTGTGTTTTGATTAAACAAAAACCCAATAAAAATTATCAAACTCAAAATCGCGATATTTCCTAGTTTACGTAAATGGATGAACTACTTTTCTTCCCTCCTGATATGTTTGTATATTACGCCAGTATCATCGAACTGCAGTCGTGGAAGAAGGTAGCAAACGGTGTTTCCGGTTCTTCGTTGATCCAAAGGTTAATATTAGAAATGTTAGTAAAAATAAAATGATGTCTCTGTACAATAAAATTGGTGTCTCGTTAGGAGCTACGTGGTGGCCCACGTCATCTTCCCTGAATTAGAAGCAACAGCATCCCTAACAAGCAGACGTATGGCAGGCAGGGAGGCAGTGTATCTAAATCATTTGAACGTAAGTTGCACACACGCTGTACGTGTGTTGTGATAGCGCTGTAGATTCGACCGTGGCAGCCACCCTCATCCCCCCACCCCCGAGCTCAACCCCAACGTGAGGTAGATAGTATGTTTACAATTCCCTTCTTGTTAACAAGGCACGGTTAACTATAGTGGCCGGAAACTGCACATTTGTTCCATTCTCTTTCAAATAATACCGCAGTTGCCAAAAACCCCTACATCAACTGGTCTATTCATGTCCTCGTATGTACCATCTTTGTCTACGCAGGGGACATTGTTTTCTCTCTGTGTGGCTAAATTTCTAATCTTTAATTTATTGTTAGACTAAATTAGAACTTTAAGACCCGCGTCACCAGGATAAAGAGTGGAGCACGAACAGCTAAATGAGTCAATATTAGATTCCTTCCTCGCAAGAATGATGCCGGACTCAACAAGCTTAGAAGTTATTAATCTTTATTCACGTGTTGGTTCATTAAGTTAATGAATAACATCAATAAGCTTTATTTCAAAACCGACATACTATAAATACATTTCTCTATTTACACAATATATATCAGATAATAGCTAATGACAGACATTTTCGACTTAACCCTCGCATTACGAATGGGGTTCTACTTTAAATATTATTTACGCTCGACCATGCCCGAAATGTAGTAATTATACACGTGGTAGCAGTCCTTTAATGCATGTCATTAAAGTACATCTACTCATTAAAGTACGGGTGTTCAGCCAATGACAACTCAGCTTACAGGTGTTCAGCCAATGACAAGTCAGCTTTGTGCCGTTATAAAACCGCAAGTATCGATTATTCTCGGATATGCAATCGAAAGAGAATAAGCGAAAAGTCACGGAGGCTGGAAATCCAATACTGTCGCAGAAGGTTATGTTCTGTTACTATAATAATTAGCGTTAATTGTAAATCATATTCAAATAAATTCAATTTGTCATCTCGTTTTTCAATGTCGAAGTCAATAATCAAGGTTATATCAAGTTTAACGGCATTACACAAGGTCAATGACATTATTGTTCCTCGGAAAAAATCAATACTTTCGCGTCTGCGCACATCTCACAATTCACGACCTAGAACAAGGTCACTTCCGATCTTGTCAGATACAAATAAAATGTATACATCTGGATAATTTCAAGTTAGAAATATGGTCGAGCATAAAAAGTCGTATGAAACTTGCCTATAATGGTAATTAAGACGCTCGTATGAATATTATGAAACTCGCTTGCGCTTGTTTCATAAATATCCATACTTGCGTCTTAATTACTATCATTACAGGCTCGTTGCATAATGTAATATTATAAAACAGTTATATTACCGGTTGTTCTTTATGGTTCTGAAACTCGGACTCTCACTTTGAGAGAGGAACATAGGTTAAAGGTGTTTGAGAATAAAGTGCTTAGGAAAATATTTGGGGCTAAGAGGGATGAAGTTACAGGAGAATGGAGAAAATTACACAACAAGAACTGCACGCATTGTATTCTTCACCTGACATATTTAGGAACATTAAATCCAGACGTTTGAAATGGGCAGGGCATGTAGTATGTATGGGCGAATCCAGAAATGCTTATAGAGTGTTAGTTGGAAAGCTGGATGGAAAAAGACCTTTGGGGAGGCCGAGACGTAGATGGGAAGATAATATTAAAATGGATTTGGGGAGGTGGGATATGATGATGATAGAGACTGGATTAATCTTGCTCATAATAGGGACCGATCGCGGGCTTATGTGAGGGCGGCAATGAACCTCCGGGTTCCTTAAAAGCCAGTAAGTAAGTAAGTAATTGAAATCTTGAACCTCTATCTTCTGTTATGTTTTCTGTGCTTTTATTGCACTAAGATAAATATATATTGAAAATCATTCTCTCTTCCCACTTACGGAAATAATATTTTAAAAAATGTGGACCAAAATTGACCCTATACCGTAATAGCTGTGACAAAGCTAGCACCGTATTGGTCCGAATATAAGCCTCACCCTTAATATTCGAGGAGAAAAAAAGTTTTTGTACGAATATAAGCCGCACCCGGGTTAAGGAAAGAAACATTTATTTTCTTTTACTTACGTGTGAACATTTTTTTCCTAACGTACGATTTTATATAAAATTGTGTAATAAGGACAGCCTGTTCATAAGTTGACCTTTTCTCTGGATTAACTTCCACAGGTTAATTCTAATGCGTCTCGAATCTGATGGCCGGGTCCAGGATAAAATATTTTATCTCTCCAGGGTTAAATGTCATAATGTCAATACACAGAACACTTCCAGTGTCGGCTATTGCACGGACTTTTTCGAAGTTAGTGTATTCATTGGACTTAAGACATGTTGCGTTGACAGACCTGATCTTACGATATCTGCTGTTGCAAAAATTTCGCCAAATGGATATGAACCCAAAACATAAGTCAAAGTTCCAACCTCATTGTGACATCGCCTACAGTTGTTATTGTCTTGAGTTCTGCTTCAAACAGCGCATACAGGAGTAACGTTACCCGTCATCTTTAACGCTTCTCTCCACTCTGAGCTAGAAAGGCTTGCATGTCTGACCCAGCTGTTTGCGGGAGTAAAGCCTTGATATTACCTGATCGCTTTACCTTTTTGTGGCGGTTGACATTTCTTAAATGCTTCAAATCGAAAAATTTTTCTGTTGAATTTTCTTAAGTCAATTACACCTTTTTTTTGTTTTTATTGGTGTTAAGAGAGAAGATAGAAGTGTTATCCGAAAGTAATTTCCCGACTGTAGTTTTCAGATCGCTGTCTAAATCTCTTGTGCTGACCTCATCAAAAGTTGACAATAACTGTTAATTTGTTGAAGGACTGCCTCCCATGTACTTCGAAATAGACCAAGGTCTTCATATTATTGTTAGCGCAAATAATAAATCTGTAGTTTCTGTTGGTAGACATAGTGTTCCTTTTAGTTTCGTTTTAAAAATTTTATTTGCATCTTGTAGAAAGTCAATTTGAAATTTTTTGGGTTGTATTTAGATGGGGAGCAACTATTACCAGCACTGCGACCTAGAAGGATACATTCATTGCTCTTATCCTCAAGCTAAACGTATTTTCAACCCATATCGACTGACTACGCTAAGATTCTCTAAGTATGTAGGTTTCGAGAAGGCGACACCACTCACCCTAGGCCAGCTCTCTCCGTGAGTCGACAACCGGCGTTCGGGTAATACCACAGTCTAGTATGTACAGTCACGAAGCTCAATACGTAGTAAATATGCATACATAGATAGTTGCTCACCACTAGGATCGCTAATATCGCCTCATTACAGACAATGCGAAATAGTACAGGCACTGTCATTGTTTCTAGCACCCTCAAAACTCAAGCTTCGTGACTGTTTATAGTAGACTGTGGTAATACTATAAAATCATACTAGAATAGAGATCGGACGGGATGATGCTGATGCCTAAGTGGGAAAACGGTAGAACTCCAAGAAAACTCAACTGTGACCTTGTTCGAAATAATATTGTTACTACGGATTTCGGAGCCACCGGCGTGGCTCAGTCGGTTAAGGCGCTTGCCTGCCGGTCTGAAGTTACGCTCGGGCGCGGATTCGATTGGGCTGATTACCTGGTTGGATTTTTTCCGAGGTTTTCCCCAACCGTAAGGTGAATGCCAGGTAATCTATGGCGAATCTTCGGCCTCATCTCGCCGAATACCATCTCGCTATCACCAATTCATCGATGCTAAAAGTCCACACCTGTGGAGTAACGGTCAGCGCGTCTGGCCGCGAAACCAGGTGGCCCGGGTTCGATTCCCGGTCGGGACAAGTCACCTGGTTGAGGTTTTTTCCGGGGTTTTCCCAGCAAATGCTGGGTAACTTTCGGTGTTGGACCCCGGACTCATTTCACCGGCATTATCACCTTCATCTCATTCAGACGCTAAATAACCTAGTAGTTGATAAAGCGTCGTTAAATAACCAACTAAAAAAACTACGGATTTCGGGACTCGAATCGACTGCGTGAAAGGTTTAAGGTCCGATCATTCAGGCACCGCAGGGGGGGGGGGATAGATTATAAAAGTATTATCGCCGCGCTTTCATGGTTAACATTCGGCAGGTCTTTGAGAGGCCTCGTGCATAACATTCGGCAGGTCTTTGAAATTTAATTGTATTATTGTTTTCAATTTCTTATGTGGCCGCTCCAATCGCTCGCCTCAATTTCAATATTGCAACCAATAAGCTGCTTCCATTATTAAGTCGACCTGGTTGGCAAGTTGGTATAGCGCTGGCCTTCTATGCCCAAGGTTGCGGGTTCGATCCCGGGCCAGGTCGATGGCATTTAAGTGTGCTTAAATGCGACAGGCTCATGTCAGTAGATTTACTGGCATGTAAAAGAACTCCTGCGGGACAAAATTCCGGCACATCCGGCGACGCTGATATAACCTCTGCAGTTGCGGGCGTCGTTAAATAAAACATAACATTTCCATTATTAAATGACACCTACTTACCTAATCCACGTGGACTAAAACCGAGGTTGCAATGTCTTATGCTGAGGACGAACATTAAGGTATGTGATTAAAAATTATTATTAAAGAGTTATTATTAAGAGTTAAGAATGTCAACGTACTCGTATATGAAATAATAATAATAATAATAATAATAATAATAATAATAATAATAATAATAATAATAGCCATTTAACAATATAAGAAACTAGTGCTTATTCTTATCGAGGAAGTAGACGTGACAACGTGACGCTTAGAGTGAAACCTACAGAGCAACAATCGGTCGGCAAAATTATGTTTTAAAAGCACACCGTACGTTATTGTATGATGCCGACATGTTAACCATGAGAGCGCGGCGATAATATATGTACTATATTGCAACAATGACCGTTATTTTTACTTTCTTCGTGTTACCGTTGACGGGCAGACTTTTATCCCGGCTGTTGGCCCTGTATCTACGAAGCATAAATTTGCCGCGTCCGCGGACGCAAAAAATATGAAACCGAAAGTACAACCGTGGCCAGTTCAAGAATTATTTAATCGGCCCAGGTAGACGGACACGACAGGGGGTATGCACCAAAGACAGCACAGAAGATTTCAATGACAGTGGACTAGAAATTTATATCAGACACAGACATCGAACCCGCCGCCATGGCATGGGAAAGCTGGAACTCTGCTTTCCTGTCATCACGAAGGGCTGATGTTGACTACACTTATGACAGAGCTGACGTTGCAGTGCTCACGATAACACGTTTAAATGCTATGACGAGCTTTTATAACCTACAGCATGAGCGATGTTCACAACAGAGCTTAAATGATGACAGATTTTGTAACATTTAAATTAAAAATGGGAGATAAAAGCGTGATGTGAATTCCCGCCCTTTGGTTTCACTGGCATGATATTTATTTTCCGAGAGACATAGTGTTAAATTTCATGATTAATAAATACTTGTCATTCCTCGTTTAATATGTGTTGTTTTTAATTCCACATAATATTCTCCATGATTTCATAGAATTTCGAACTACTTCGAATATTTCTGTTAGTTAAATATTTACACCAGATATTTTTATAATTGCCTACATTAACTAGCTAGCAAGCGAGTAAACATAGAAATTAGTTGGTTGTTAGTTTTTATCAAACTAAAAATATGTTTCGTTTTAATTAACACATTCTTGCCTCTACTTTTCTGATTTAATTTATTGTATCACACATCCACCGCTAACGGCGTGGTAGAGGGTTGGCCTTGCATTTGGGAGGTCCGGGGTTCGATCCCAGGGGCGGGCAATCCTAACTGAGGATTTCATGGTTTCCTCAGTTATTTCCAGGCAAATGCGGGGATTGTACCTCTTGAAAGTCCGGCCATAGACGGCGATCCTTCCCTTGATCCTTTCATATGTGTGAGTGAATGCTGTGTAATGTCTTAAATGTTTGTGTTGTATCGGAGGTGGCCCTGGCATTGAGCTGATCCCTCGTCCGGGGAGGCCCTCCATGTCCTTGTGTGGTCAAAAAAAGTCATATAGGGTGCTGTGCATAGACATTTCGCTAGCCCGCGCTACGAGCGTGCTAAACTAGACCCGTCTATCAACTGATTACTTGTACAAGATTCATATCATAGAGCGTATTCCGAATCCCACCGGTGATCAATCCGATGGCATCACGGTGTTCCGAATTCCACCGATGACGTCATTGATGCCCCACCGGTGTCGCACCGGTGCCATCAGCTTGCAGAGGTGGTGGCAGTCTTCATCAGCCGCCATCAGTGAATCTGATTGGTTCTTGTATAGGACGGGAATTAGCAGACGAATGACATCGTGCACTGTTGTGTCATGACGGTGTGTTCTGCTTTAGTTCTGCTGTATTGTTTGTAATGAGCACAACGTAAAAACAATATGTTAATAGCTTATGAGCGAACATGTCAACGGACCAGTTATTACTACCGGTTCAAGAAATAAATTGTTTATGCTCTCTTTTCTTTGAACGAGATGGTAGTGCGGCAATTTTGCTAGCGTAGCACAGACAACTTATACAGTCGCCATGACAGCCATCGATCCTTCCAGCAGTTTTGTTCCTATTTCGCTGCAGCATGACGTCATTGTTGTCCACCGGTCCGGTGAGATTCGGAATACGCTGACACTGGTTTATGAATACGAAAAACGTTAGTTCGCTGATCATCCACCGGAAGCCCGCGCTAAGAATGTCTATGAATATGGCCCCCACATATTAATTCCTCTCCCGACAGGTCGCGGTCCTGTAAGGTCCGGGGTGGCGTGGGTCGTGTAAATGAACCTGAAAAGGAGAGGTTAAACTAAGGGAAATAAGAAGTATCACACATCCGTTTAATTTTATTTTTATTTCATTATTATCTTTGCCTCTGGAAGCTATTGATGTTTTTCTAAAAAACTGAGGGTAAAGTTTTGTGATTTTGCTCTTGAGAACCGTGAGTTTGTGTCATCAATAGAATTCAAGAAATGCCTAAGCTGAGATAGTCCGAGTCTCTCCCAAAAGAAAGTAGGGGAGAGTCGGGTAGTATCGGACATCGGGTAGTATCGGACAGTGCGTTTCTTTCACCTACCACCATATGGTAGTACCTGAATGACATGGTTACGTTTCTCTATGCGACATCACTGAAACGTAACCATGTCAATCAGGTACTATCATCGTGTGGTAGATGAAAGAAACTCACTGTCCGATATTACCCGATGTCCGATACTACCCGACTCTCCCCTACAGCTCTATTCCCTCCCATCTGAGATCAAATAAATGGAGGTCGTGTACCAGTTCCTCAGGATATAATTTGTAAACACAGGTAATCGGCAACACTGTTCCTTCCGTGCAATTTAAATATAACTTTTCGTCCCACTTACAGACTGCTGACTGACATTTTGTTATGCTTGCAAGATAGCATTAACTTGAACACGTTAACTTGTTAAAAGTAATCAAGCTAAGAGCAAGGAACATGTTAATCATGTGGAGTGCTATATTTAACATTAAGGAGAGACATAGTCTCAAATACACTGTTATAGCCTAATATATGTAATTATCACACTTTCTGAGCTATCCATCTGAAATTTGGTGCAGATATTTACAATTACTTAAATCTATTATGATACTTAATTACAATACCTTACCATGTCAAGAAGCCTGATTACGAAACCCCCCAACCTAACCTGATATCACAAAATACGAGTGTAAGGAACATTTTCTCATGATCTATTAACTAAATACCACAGACACTATCCGTTCTCGAAATTCGTTACGTACAGATGTTAGAGGCTTCTTGACCTTCCACGCTTTCAAGTCCAAAGTGAAAAATCTTGCTTCATATCTCACATTGCCTCAGGGAATATATAATTTATGATTGTAACTAGTTTATATATTAATTTATAGTTTATCTGCCACCTAATTTAAGTATACTAAATTACATTACATTACGTACTCTATATTCTGTATTCTTTAGTTCGATTCCCGGTCGGGACAAGTTACCTGGTTGAGGTTTTTTCCGGGGTTTTCCCTCAACCCAATATGAGCAAATGCTGGGTAACTTTCGGTGCTGGACCCCGGACTCATTTCACCGGCATTATCACCTTCATCTCATTCAGACGCTAAATAACCAAAGATGTTGATAAAGCGTCGTAAAATAACCTACTAAAATAAAAATAAAAAATGTATTCTTTAGCTTATTGATATTTTTCTACTGCGATTTTTCCTTGTGCATATAGGTTAATAGTACATTATGCAACGAGCCTATAATGGTAGTAATTAAGACGCGAGTATGTTTATAAAACGAACGCAAGCGAGTTTCATAATTTTCATACGAGCGTCTTAATTACCATTATAGGCAAGTTTCATACGACTTTTTATGCTCGACCATATTTCTAACTTGAAATTATTCATAAGTATTCATGTTATTCTTATCTGACTGGGGAGCGGAACTGACCTTGTGCAATATCTCGTAAATTGTGAGATGGGCGCAGACGCGTAAGTATTGATTTTTTCCTAGAAACAAATGCCATTGACCTTGATATAATCTAGAGAGTAAAATAAAGATTAATCTTGATATAACCTTGAAATTGATTTAGACATTGAAAAACGAGATGACAAATTGAATTCCTATTTACAATTAACGCTAATTATTATAGTAACAGAACATAACCTTCTGCGACAGTATTGGATTTCCAGCCTCCGTGACGTTTCGCTAGTTGTCTTTCGATTGCATAACAGAGAATAATCGATACTTGCGCTTTCATATGGCTACAATTGTGTTTTGTGATTGGTGGAACACCTGAACTTTAATAAATAGGTGTACTTTAACGAGGTCCATTAAAGGGCTGCTACCAGGTGTATAATTACTACATTTCGGCATGGTCGAGCATAAAATATTTTTATGTAAAACATTCTATTATTATGTAATTTCGTTTTCATTCTCTGGGTGAATGCAAGAGAAAGTCTTACGGCCTTAAGTCGTCCAGAAAAAATAAAGCATTATTATTATTATTACTATTATTATTATTATTATTATTATTATTATTATTATTATTATTACTTGTTTTTAGGTAACCCGGAGGTTCATTGCCGCTCTCATATAAGCCCGCCATCGGTCCCTATCCTGGGCATACTGTCAACTTGACATTCCCTGCAGACGGAATGAACTTAAACCTTTTCTTATTGCTGAAATTCAGTGTTTCTATTCCATGGACGTCAGTTTCGCTTCAGGGGTTTAATGATGCACTCTATAGATATATTAAGCAAAATTGACACCTGACAGAAAACCACAAGGTTATGTTTTCTCAACTACTTTTATTAACTTTGTTATTTTCTTTGCACCTTGATGAAATACTCGAATTGTAACATGGTTACTTACTTACTTACAAATGGCTTTTAAGGAACCCGAAGGTTCATTGCCACCCTCACATAAGCCCGCCATCGGTCCCTATCCTGTGCAAGATTAATCCAGTCTCTATCATCACACCCCACCTCCCTCAAATCCATTTTAATATTATCCTCCCATCTACGTCAACATGGTACATGTACGAAATTAATGTCACTTCCTGGAATCTAAACGAGGTTCGCTCAATCTGTAGCTACAAGCGCTACTGTTCGACTCACAGCGTAGGTATGTGAAATAATGCTATATAAAATGTTGCCCGAGTTCACGCTGTGCTAAATAAGTTGGATGTGGAGAAGTCCGCATTCGTCAGCAAGAAAGGGATCTTGATTGTGGTTCCCGCAAATTGAGGAAGTTTGTATGGTGAACCGACATCTGTGGAGTGACCCAGATTGTGCGCTGCCCGATGTGTACTCTACGCTATGTTACGTCAAACCCGACACATCTTATCTCGAAACTGGTTGCTGGATAATGAACGGAGAGCAGGAATTTTTTACAAACGCAGGATATTCCAGTTCGTGCAATGCACAATGGGAATCGAAAGTTTTAAATCACAGTAATGTATACCTCTATCGTAAATTTGCCAAAGCCATTGATTATACAGTATTTATAACACTTAGTATCCATGACATAATTAATGACTTTGGTAATAATAATAATAATAATAATATAATAATAATAATAATAATAATAATAATAATAATAATAATACCTATTAATCAGTAAAACAAGTATTGCCATCATATTATGGGGTAAGGTTTAGTAATATTGTGATAGTTATTTTTGAGAATTTATTACAGTTTTACAGAGCAAAAGAAGGACCAGTTTTGTGCAGAAACTTGTCCACGAACATCCCCTTAAAATAGGCCTGCAGAACTGTAGCTTCTCAGAGCGACTGTCTTCGTACTCCTCCTATCTCACCCACCTTTTCTACCAGTTGCGCTCGGCTGTATTAACATTTTATTCTTGCGGCGGCAGGTACACAATACGCTGTCAAGAATTACAAATGAACAGATAATAAAATCCTTAGGAATATACCTTTGAAAAGTGACAGAAAAACGAATGATGGAAATAAATACGTTATAAGAGATATGAAATAGATTTTAAAATTATTTGTACATATAATACAACAAGGTCTACCTATGTTGATAAGTGATAGCTATATGACCGGAAGTCAATGCTGTGATTCAACATTGTAACGCACTGCAGCGAAATAAATAAATAGATAAATAAATAAATGAATGAATGGATGAATTAATGAATGAATGAATAAATAAATCATTAAATAAATAAATAACTAAATAAATAAATAACAAAATAAATAAATAAATTAGTTAAATAAACAAATAAATTAATTAATTAAATAATTGAATGAATGAATTAAATGAATGGATGGATGGATGGATGAATGAATGAATGAATGAATGAATGAATGAATGAATGAATGAATGAATGAATGAATACGCGTATTGCAGTTTGAAGAGAATTGAAACATGGCAAAATTGAAACCCGTGAAGAAATACTACTTCTAAAGGAAATGGGGAATATGATCATGTTGTGGAAGAAGACGAAAGAATTGCATTTACTGTGTCCTATCCAATTTATTTCTACTTGTCATTTCAATATTAAACGATATTTCAACAAAGCCTATATTAAGAATTATGGAGTAGATAAACTTTCGGATAACTTCATTATTACGAACTGTTGTCTATATTGAATATTTATTTATATACTGTTAAATTAAGGACATCACTCGTGTTCATTTTGTATTGAAATGAATAATGACATTTATATTAACTTTCAAGGTTCATTACTTAAATGATACAAATTTGTGTTACCGTAAGGTGATGTTAGGAGGAAATTTTTGGTAAATCTAACGCAGGCTAGATGCAAAGAAATCTCAAAGAACCTACCTACAGAAAATGTAGCATTATCGTAAACCTTGAAACGACATAACGCATTATAAATAGAATGACATTATTACAACCCTTTTTAAAAATTACAGTGCCGCCACTGACGGACCTTCCACACCCAAAGAATGTCAACAACTTTAAGCAGAAGTCGATCATCTCCAATAGAAGTGGAGTGAGGCTGACGTCACATTTCTCCTACTTACGGGTTCTGCAGGCCTGCCTTAAAACGTTGACATAAAAAACTGATCTTCCTTTCACTCAGTAAAATTGTAATAAATTGTCAAAAGGAACTATCACAATATTACTCATATCACAATAATACCAACCCTTACCCTACTTATTCGTTACCTTTAAAAGACAGAGCTTCAAATTGTTATCACTAATATTATTTTTCTTTCTGTCATGGCTTAGGCCCTTCGAACACTTCTGATGTCAATGTCATATCCTTTTTAGTCTTTCTCTGATATTCTTCTTCCTTAGATTGGTAGTTCAATATCCTTTTTGGAACCTGCTTTTCTTCCATTATTGATAGACGATCTTTGCAATTTGCTTGTCGTTTAGTCAACTGTCTGACGACAAGTTTGAACCTCAAAAGTGGCACCAATATATTATCAGTTATGAGACAACTAAGACAGAAGATAATGGGGTAGGGTAGTCAGTTCCTTTCCCCTTCCAGTACATACATCGCCTTATCTCATGTGACCTCCGCGATCTCCAGATTTTAATCTGGCCGACTTTTCGTTGTGGGGTTACCTTAAAGAAGGAGTTTTCCTGACACATCCAACAACCCTACTGCAACTGAAAGATGCCATCTCGCAAGAAATTTCAGTATTCCAAGACATTATCTGCAAAATGCTGTTCATGGTATCGCAGACAGAAAGATGTACGTTGAACAAGAGAACGGCGGACATCTTCCCAGTGTTTTGTAAACCTCGTTGTTTGCCCAACACTGTGATATTTTTTCCCCCCTATCTCAAATATTATAATATTTATAGTGGTTTAATGTTTGAACTGACTTTTGAAATGCCCCATAAATCTAGTGGATTAAGGTTAGTTTTATACAGTAAGTAGGTACTATTCCATCCTAATGTTCCATACTGGGTTATAGACTGAAATAAGGCAAGATAAACAGTACGTATTACATCCATTGGTAAGTAATTTCGTAACTGAACAAAATAAAATATAATTCTACGTTATTTTGCTACATAGATAGTTGATTTGTTTGTCCTATTTCAAATGTTTATAAATAATGATTCTTAAATAATTTAACCTCTGAAAATTAAGTTATAATTGGATAATTACAGAAAATTGTAGAATAACCATAATTGTGTAGTTTAATATTTAGGGGAAAATTAGGCAATTTATAATACTTTACAGTTAATGAAAAAGGAATAAGTGTAGTTTTAGCAGTGTTAAGAGAAAGAACATTGGAATCAGACCATGATTTTATTAATTTTAGTTTAAATCAATATGTAAAAATATAACTAGGCAAAATGATTTTAGTAGTATCAATGAAATGCGATCCCTAATATTTTTTAATGAATATAAAATAATATGGGGAAGGAGTAGATATATAGAAAATATGAATATGAAAGAAAGATTTGGACTAGCCTGGTTCAGACTGGGGATTTGGAAATTAAGAAGTAATAGAGGCAATATACCTCAAGGCACGTGCCCATTATGTGGACAGAGAGAAGATGACATTCACATCGTTCTTGAATGTCAAAATACAAAAGATATACGAATGAAATTTATAAATGAAAAGTTCCTAGAAATAAATAAAGAAATAGCTATAGAAAACTGATGAATAATAATAACACAAAATTGCAAAACCAATTAGGTTTATATCTTTTTTTGACTAAAAAATTAGAATGGAAAGAATAAATGAAGTAGAATTGAATGAAAAAAAAGAAAATAAATAAATAAATAAATATATAAATAAATAAAGAAATAGGAAAGTGAACAAATACTGATTGTGACTACATACTGGAATGAGTTGAGTCTTGCACAAAACTAAAAGCAAGTACAAGATAAAACAAAAAAATTGTTTATTAAATATGTAAATTGTAGAAACTGTATTTAAATAATACTATATCTTTGTGTAAAAAATTATTATAAATTGTGTAATGTGAGGGTTCAATTGATTACTTGTAAGTACTTTGTGATCTATACTATAATAGATATCATATAATATTAATTTTTGACCATATTTACGTTAAAATACAGTAAGTGTCGTGCCAAGATATTCCTCCTAATAATAATGCTGTATCATAGGAATACAACACATCTTTGTGGTTTAAAATAAATCAACATAAAACCAATGAATATAAAAAATCAGCATTACTCGGTAGGAGTAGGAAGGTCCATCTTCCGTGTATTCCATGCACATTAGTTCCATCTGGCACAGGAAGGCAGACAGCTACGGTATATCTATAATAATCCAATGTAGTAGGCTAATACAACTGCGGGGACATGGAACTAAATTCAATTACTTTGCCTTCAACTATCACGCGATTCATCTGAGAGACTGGAGCATCTTGTTGTGTCTTGGCAAATATTAGGTCACTTGAGAGATACAGATAGAGAGAGAGATAGAGAGCATAGCTTGCAAGAGAAGCTTTCACTTCGGCACCTTCAATCACAGGGGTAAATGTTAAATGTAGTTCAACATCTTTTAATGTAAATTGATAACAAATGCTATTACTATTGGTATTTATAACAATAATATTACATGGGAGGAATGATAAATAATAGGAGGAAGAAGAATAAAATGCATAAGATTTGCTGATGATATGGCGTTGTTAGCAGAAGAGGAGATGATACTAAAGGATATGCTACTGAAGCTAAATGACAGTTGTATGAAGTATGGAATGAAGATAAATGCTAACAAGACGAAGAACATTCAAATTCAAATTCTAATTCAAATTTATTTACAATTTACATTTGAAATGAATACATATGAATATATATCCGAAATGAGCATATGCTCGTGCTCGGGTACAGTCCAGTAGTCTACATAAATTTTACAGGGATCAAATAATAATGCTGATGATAGAAATAATAGTAACAATAATAATGATAATAATAATAATAATAATAATAATAATAATAATAATAATAATAGAATAATCGTGACAGAAATGATACAAAGATTGTAATATAAAATAATTTAATAATAATAATAATAATAATAATAATAATAATAATAATAGTGATAAAACAAAAATATTTACAATAATAAAATAAATACTAAGACGGATAAAATAAAATATAAAACCACTAGCGAGAGTTAACACAACTTAAATAAGCATATAATAACCAGAAAAAATGACGAACTCGAAAATCGACAGAAAAATTGGTTGTAACGCAGACGACAGCAACCGCCGTATTCACATTGTGTTGCGCATTAATGGTAGTAGGGGGGGGCCGAAAGTCTACGTAACTGTCGTCTCTTCGAATGTTCTCGTACAATCATGGGAAGTTAATGCTGCAAAAACAAAATATCTACGAGTCAAACTGTTCGTAATTGCCAGGGTAAATACAAATAATACTGAAATATATTAATCTAGTTTCAGTTATAGATCTCCCCTTTTGTGCAAGAGGTATCATATCAAAATATTTTATGAATGGCGGGGAAAATATAAATTTCAATAACTCTCTAGTGACAAGAGATAGTGACAAGTACAATCAAGTGTATCTGTGGTGATGCTAAGAAATCATTTATTGGAGATATACACTGTTATGAATTAAGAAAATGATCTATTTATATTTATTACAATGTTTTATCTTATAGATTACCTGCATCAGATAAATACAATAAAAATTAGTACCATATAATGCTAGTAACACTTAAAAAAAATTATGAAATATCATGCAAACATTTTCACTTTATTTTTAAACTTACGAATGTGTAAATTGCTCAGGTCTGGATTATTTTTCAATACTGAATTGTATAGTCTTGGATGACATGGTCATAGGAAGAAAAATAAAGAAGGTAAACTTACGAATTCGGCATGAAGCAGTAGAGCAAGTGGACAGCTTCAAATACTTGGGGTGTACTATAAGCAGTAACATGAGCTGCTGCCAAGTAGTCAAAAGGAGAATAGCAATAGCCAAGGAAGCTTTTAATGAAAGAAGGAGAATCTTCTGCGGGCCTCTGGAGAGAGAACTAAGGAAGAGACTAGTGAAGTGCTTTGTGTGGAATGTGGCATTGTATGAGGCAGAAACATGGACATCGCGACAAGGTGAAGAGAAGCGACTAGAAGCATTTGAAATGTGATTATGGAGAAGGATGCAGCGCGTGAAATGGACAGACAGAATAAGAAACTAAGTTGTGTTGGAAAGAGTGGGTGAAGAAAGAATGATGCTGAAACTGATCAGGAAAAGGAAAAGGGATAGGCTGTGTCACTGGTTGAAAAGAAACTGCCTTCTGAAGGATACACTGGAAGGAATGGTGAACTGGAGAAGAGTTCGGGGCAGAAGAAAATATCAGATGATAGACGACATTAAGATACTGTATATGGATCTTGTGCGGAGACTAAGAGGAAAACATTTATTTTATTGATACTGTCAATGAATTGCATACTCCTACTTTCAAATTTTATAACTGCCGCTCATGTAAACCATCAATAACAAAATTATAAGTGAAATTGTTCATTTATATTTATTTGAAGAAGATGCTTTGATGGACAGCCAGCCTGTGTACTGTCACATGCCATAATAAATGTCAATAAATAAACAAATAAACTACTAGATAGATAGATAGAACAATAGATAGATAGATAGATAGATAGATAGATAGATAGATAGATAGATAGATAGATAGATAGATAGATAGATAGATAGATAGATAGATGGATGGATGGATGGATGGATGGATGGATGGATGGATGGATGGATGGATGGGCGGGCGGGCGGACGGACGGACGGACGGACGGACAGACAGACAGACAGACAGAGACGAACTTGTGGGTGGGTGGGTGGATGGTTGGATAGGTGGGTGGGTAGATAAATGGATGGATGGGTAGATATCTGGACATGGATGGATGAATACATGGATTTATAAACTCATGGATAGATTGATGAATTGGTAAATGGGTGGACGGATACATGGATGTATTGATACATGGATATATGGATACCTGGATGGATGTATGGGTACATGGATGGATGAATGGATGGATACATGGATGGATGGACACACGAATGGATTGATGGACACATGGATGGATGGATGGATACATGGATGGATGGATGGACACACGAATGGATTGATGGACACATGGATGGATGGACACACGAATGGATTGATGGATGGATGATGGATGGATGGATGGATACATGGATTGATGGATACACGAATGGATTGATGGACACATGGATGGATGGATACATGGATGGATGGATACATGGATTGATGGACACACGAATGGATTGATGGACACATGGATGGATGGATGAATACATGGATGGATGGATACATGGATGGATGGATACATGGATGGATGGATACATGGATGGATGGACACACGAATGGATTGATGGACACATGGATGGATGGATGGATGGATGGATGGATACATGGATGGATGGATACATGGATTGATGGATACACGAATGGATTGATGGACACATGGATTGATGGATACACGAATGGATTGATGGACACATGGATGGATGGGTGGATGGATACATGGATGGATAGATACATGGATGGATGGATACATGGATTGATGGACACACGAATGGATTGATGGACACACGAATGGATTGATGGACACATGGATGGATGGATGGATACATGGATGGATGGACACACGAATGGATTGATGGACACATGGATGGATGGACACACGAATGGATTGATGGACACATGGATGGATGGATGGATGGATACATGGATGGATGTATATAATTGGTACACAGATAAATACATAATTATATACAACGATATATACATAAATAAATAGAGACATAAATATATAACTATTATAATTTATGAGTTACACAATGAAAACCCATTCTAAGCAATATCGAGCTTGCTCATGAGCAGTAATGTTGGTACAGTGCGGCTTGCGTGTGACATTTCCATACTCTTGTGTACATAAAGAAACTATACTGGGTGTTCATTTCAAAGTGTGTCATGACGTCACTGTTGTGAGTCAGCGATTTGAAGCGAGTTTCAGCTTTTATGTCAGAGAAGTTGCCTATTAATCAAGGCGTTCAATCTGAACTTGAGAACGTGTACGGTATAACTTGAACGTCGTAGCAACAGATGGCGGACTGTACTGTATGTGTGCTACCATAACCTCTTTCGAACTGTGTTTTGCGCGGCCAAGTCGTACGCAGGGTATTTGTTATCATCGGTTGCGTACGGCAACATTCCACAATACAAATCAAATGCTCCGTGTCCATGTTGACCGTCGAAGTTAATGTCAACAAATGCTGTACGTAAGTAATCGTCTTAACCCTCTCCCCATATCCCGACAGTAAGAAAAAAACCCATCTCAGTACATGTTTCCAAACAGTTCACATTCCTGCCACTACTGGCGTTACCGTACATATCAGTAAGTACTTTTCAGAATGAACGCCGTACTTGCTATGCAACTTCTCTGACACATAGGTAATACACCTCTCCGGAAGTGTAGGAAAATTGAATTCTCTAGGCTCATCGACTAGCCATATGACGGCATACAGCGAGCCATGACACACTTTGAACTGAACATTCTGTAGTTCTTGACGACTCATAGTTGTGTACAGCAAGCACAGAAAGCCTCAGAGGATTATGATAATGATACAGAACTATGACGAACGGCTAATCACCACCAGAGGTATGGTACGCCAATTTGAGGGCTGCACAGTAATGCGTAGTGTGGCGGATGATGGTGCCGGCTTAACCGGGCGTCACTGTCGGCATGTAACTCATTCCATCACGGGTGCACAAAATACTTGCTTGGGCCGAAGTGCTTAGGAATGCTCTATGTGCCGCCAGATAGGCACAGGCTGGTTGTAAGTTATTATTAAAATGAACTCAAATGAACGCGCAATTAAATTCCAAAAATAAAATAAGGAAGTATAATTACTTAGTAAATGTGTACAAAAGAGTAACACAGCGTGGGTTAAATATATTATATCCGTTCCAGTGAATTAAATTTTGATGTTGGAGGTTTTTGTTTTTATTCATTACGAACTTCTTGTTTCTATAGAAGGTGTTTAATTTTCATTGTAGCTCGTTTCAATCTTTCTTTATTAATTTAACGCACGTTGGCAGAGCTTCTAATTTACAAGTCTTGGGGGGGGGGGTTACATAATACACAGAAAACATATTCCCTATTCCAACTATGTTACCAAAGCGAAAGCGGCAACAAAAATAATATAAGCAAGCAAGAAATATGACATAGCTTGGTATAGTATTTTGTAAGTGAAAACATTTCAAATGAGTTTGTTGGCAGATTAATTTCATTAAGAGGTAGTACACCGCTATCAAGTGTGATTTCTGTCTTCTGTTATCGCCATCTCGCTCCTTCTAATGTTTCGCCTTCTTCTTTCTTTCTGTGCCGCTCTCACATGAACTTCTATCTTTTTACTTTAACGTTGTTCCCAGTTATTACGTGTAATATCGTTTTCATGCTTTCCCTCTGTAGGTTTTAATGAGACCACCTGGTGCCCGTGTTTGTATGGAGGAGAAAGCATTACCAAGAGATGGCGCAGGTGTGCAGGGGTGTTATACAACTATTTTGTAGGCTCAAATGTTTGGTAGGGTTATACAAACTGGAGAATAATTTTCTATTATTTATATGTAATTGGAATAAACATTTAGTCCTTTTGCGTGTCCGTAACAGAAACGATAGAGTGAACTTAAGAGAATAATAAAGAACATTCCATATAGTTTACAAAATTGGACGAAAAAGCCTGCAATTTTCTTTTATTTTTTCCCCATTTTCCTTCTCAAAGCACTTAGTATCAGTTCGCAGCGTCTTGAAGTTCAGCCTGTTCCCTTGCAAGGTCTGACAAACGAGAATTAGCAAAATGTCGGTATAAATTGAAGCTCTGGGTGCCATAACAGCTTAAACTTTATTATTCCGGCGGTGGCATCTTCATAATCTTCCATGTCTTTTCTATCGACTGTAAAAGTTGTAAAGGGACATCATTTTATTTTTACTAACATTTCTAATATTAACCTGCCTATACCTTTGGATTAAGGATTGAGAACCGGAAACGACGTTTGCTACCCGCTTCCACGACTGGATTCGATGATACTGGCGTAAAATACAAACAAATCACTTTACTAGGTATAGGAGGGAAGAAAAGCAGTTCATCCATTTACGTAACCTAGAAAATATCAGGATTTTCAGTTTGATAAGTTTTATTAGGAATTTCGTTTAATCAAAATACAGTACTGTATTAACGAATTGAGCTATCCATGCGGACGTATTCATTATGCAGTGTATATTATTCTATCTACAGCACATTAGCGTACAATATGGAGAATGAAGTTAAATTGAAAATAATCATGATATGGATATTTAAACACATTTTTGAAAATGCTGGCCGTTTATTTTGATACAGGCTTCAATTCTTTTGTGCATATTATCGCACTATAGACTATTACATCTCATACCAATTATCAGTTTCGGCTTCGTGCTAGTAACTCATATTGAAAGAATTCTGTACCTACTCTATAAAAGAGTACCTTACGTACTGTATATTCAATCTTCACTTCTGCCCAATCCGAAAAGATAATAGTAATATACGTTACAAGAGCGGTATGTTGACGTTTTCATGTTCGAGGAAAAGATTGAAAAAGCGAAACGTAGCTTTTTTAATTTCCGAGAACATGAAAACAAACATACCGCTCGCGTATCGTACATTATTTTGTGCGAAGATCGTTTATTACATACCTGAAAGACGAATTTCTAATTAGTTGCAATGAAATCTCCATTTTGGTTTCTGTTTAATGACGGCAACTTTAGAAAACAAAAATATCTATACTCCAGCAGGCCGTGATATACGTCTGTCTTTTTTTTTCCCCAGTCTATAAATGCGAACTTAAAACAAACGGTAAGGTTATGTAATGATTTATTTTTTCATTTTAATATTTTAACAATATTATTTATATAACATATTGCAGTAATAACATCGGCATCTGGAGTCTTGCTGATTTTTTCACGGCTTCCTTAATGTTACTTGTATCAGGAATACAATAGCTTTCGTGGAGTAGTAGGCTTTACTTAATTTTTGCAAATATTTAAAAACAATAATTAACAGTGCAATTTAGGTGAAATTGCAGTGGTAAGTTTCCAATTTATAATTATTACTATGTTAAACATCTCTAAAAATAATATGTTAAAAGCCTAAAGCAGTAAAATGAATGTCGCGCTTAAGCGGTAAGAAGAGGGAAATTGTTATGTGTGTAAGGTTGGGAACACTGAATGTGGTATTTCACACTTACCGCGTATTGGTTCTGTGCGGAAAACAAGCAAATACGCACGATCTCGAACAAAATTACTTAGACATGCTATCTACTGTCCGTACAAGTGGTTATGTAGCAGGGTCGTAGAAAGGGGGGAACTCACATGACATTAATTACGTAATGAGGCCCTTTTATTTAAGTTACTTTATACAGTTGTATAATATTACGCAGACGTCCAATTCTTAACAGAAATTAATATTTTCAGAAAAGAGCTAAGACAGCCCAGCCACTAGTCTTTACAGAGGGGCGAACAGAAGCGGGTGGGAGAAACCGGGATGCAACGTAGGCAAACGGACGACAGTACCTGTGCGAAAACATGATTCAATAATGAAAGCTCTTCCGCCACTGGAAAACGCGAACATATTTCTGGAACGTACTATACTCACTAACTCATTACTGCTTACTATGATTGCATACCCGGCCTTGGTTCTGTGTGGAGAACGTTTGGAAATTTACCAGTAGAGGGGGTGAGAGTGAAGTACTGTAGGCTACATTAAAAAATTCAGGTACAATAAAAATTGAAGTAAAAATAAAATGACGTCCCTGTATTTCATTTTGCTGATCTGAAATGGCAGGAGAGTCGATTATGTGAAATGCTGTGCTAACTAAAAAGCTTCAAAATTCGCAATAAAAAATACGCTATGCTCATGTTTTATACATCAGAATCTTTGGCAGTGTCATATACTTTCAGTTTTTCAGGACAAAATATACCACCAAACGAATAAGCTAATCTAAGAAATCCCCCTCGCCCTGGCTTAAAATTATCAACAGTAATCTCACTGGAGGTTTTGATTTACCTATGGCGAAGTGCATCAACATTGATTAAAAACGCAGTAATCATAGATTACGAAACGATGGTTAAACAGTAGCCGTGGTTAAAATGTAATTTATGTGCACCATTCATAATCACCGATTACTAAAACTTGGCTAGCTGACACCTCATTTAACCAGAGTAAAGTCTATGATGGTACATTGTTTCTACAAAATGACTAAAGGAAAGCATCCATACCGCTGCAAAGATAATAGTCAACGTCTAAAAACGACTGCGCTCACTATGTTCTACATCGAAATGAACGTATCCTACATTTTCGCGTTGCATTTGTTTGCCTTTGGGCGCTGTTATATTTGTAAGTTCCATTTCTTTGTTTTTCAGTACTTTTAGGTTAAAATCGTACAAAATGGAAAATTGAATCCAAAAATGATTATATCCCAATGTTAGGTTGAAGTATCGATAGACTTAATTACTAGATTTAAATGTAGGCCTATTATATAAAAAAGATGGAATATCCATAAAGGAAAAGGATGCAGAAAATTGGTAGGAATGTGTGTACGATCTTGGACTACACCAGGGAATTGTGCATTATCCTAAGATCCATCCATAACCTCTCTTTGTTCAGCCAGTGACATAGAGAAAGAGATACTGGTATTCGAGTATTCCCTCTTAAAATACAGAAAATAATAGTTACATAGAATCGTAATATAAGCAGCCGATCCGTAGGAGAAATATGATTGTTCTTGTGTTATTTCAATTGATCCATTTGTAGATTTTGATAAACGAAATCCCTCTTGAAATTTTCTGTCACCTAATTGCTCGCAAGAATTCTCTCTTTCCACTAAAGAACCTTCACGCTCACGCTCTATCCAAGTAATTCAAGTACTGCACAATAATAATCGTCTTCGAAATAAACACCTGTGATTATGGCCGCCATTTTGCTTTACTTGCTCTACTAATCGCTGGTTATCTCCTTTAACCGCTCATATTTGGCCGGTTAGAGATTACTGTGGTTAACTTCCTATTTAAGTCGTAACCGAGGTCGATCCACCGTAAAAATGCTTAATCGGGGATTAGGTCACAATTTTAACCGATGGTTACACTAACCGACGTTGATGCACGTGGGCACTAGACAAAATCAAAATTCGAGTGGGATTTAATTGACTATTACATGAATGGGAGAAAGTGTATAAAGATTAGAAGAAATAAAGTACTATAATACACTAAAATATTGACTTACTAAAATTATATTTCACTATTGTTAGCTACACCAAAACGTTTGAACCCGCCATTTTTAGTTGACTATCTACTTATGCGGGAAACAAATGACGATCGCAAAGCATGTTTTATAGTACCGTAAAGAATTTGCAGTTTGAAATGTTAGCAAACAAGGAAATAAATGTTAGAGAGGTGATAAAAGCAAACAAACGCTAGTGAAGTGATATAAATAAACAAATGATAGGGAAGTGATAAAAGCAAACAAACGCTAGTGAAGTGATATAAATAAACAAATGATAGGGAAGTGATAAAAGCAAACAAACGCTAGTGAAGTGATATAAATAAACAAATGATAGGGAAGAGATAAAAGCAAACAAACGCTAGTGAAGTGATATAAATAAACAAATGATAGGGAAGTGATAAAAGCAAACAAACGCTACTGAAGTGATATAAATAAACAAATGATAGGGAAGTGATAAAAGCAAACAAACGCTAGTGAAGTGATATAAATAAACAAATGATAGGGAAGTGATAAAAGCAAACAAACGCTAGTGAAGTGATATAAATGAACAAATGATAGGGAAGTGATAAAAGCAAACAAACGCTAGTGAAGTGATATAAATAAACAAATGATAGGGAACTCATAAAAGCAAACAAACGCTAGTGAAGTGATATAAATAAACAAATGATAGGGAAGTGATAAAATTGTAAGATAAACAGTCATGATTGGTTGAAAAACGTCCTTTCGTACTGTTTTATTGGTCAAAAGTAGTATGACGCAGTAAAAGTGTAATAGTGAAAGAAAAATGATACTATTGGTATTCTTGAAATCAGAAAATGAACGTTCCCTTCAAAATATTTTGGATTCTCAACCTGAAAATCTTCGTGAAAGTGAAATCAGTGAACATTAATAAGAATATTTGATACTGTAGTACAGACCGATAAGGATGAGAATGGTGACTTGCTTGCAGACTCTCCATCAATCCTAAACAGATGGAAAAACTATTTTGCGCAACTACTAAATGTACATAGGCCAAATAGAAATGATCGGGACGAAATTGAAATACAAACTGCTGAGCCATTTATACCCGAACCCACGCTTTCAGAAGTCGAAATTGCGATAGAAAATCTGAAAAAGTACAAGTCTCCAGGTATCGATCAAATTCCAGCAGAATTAATACAAGAGGGTGGAAGTGCATTATATAGCGAAATTTATAAACTTGTACTTGCTATTTGGGAAAAGGAAATTGTACCAGAACAATGGAAGGAGTCCATAATTGTACCTATTTTTAAAAAGGGGGACAAAACCAACTGTGGTAACTTTCGAG
The DNA here is from genome assembly GCF_040183065.1 of Periplaneta americana. NCBI lineage: Eukaryota > Metazoa > Arthropoda > Insecta > Blattodea > Blattidae > Periplaneta > Periplaneta americana. Next base: position 24,691,165 of record NC_091121.1, read on the forward strand.
GAATATCACTTTTGTTGACGTCGTACAAAATTTTGTCCAATATTCTTTTGAGGAGATTAACTCCGTACGTAGATGAAATTATTGGGGATCATCAGTGCGGTTTTCGGCGTAATAGATCGACTATTGATCAGATTTTTTGTATTCGGCAGATAATGGAGAAAAAATGGGAATATAAGGGTACAGTACATCAGTTATTCATAGATTTCAAAAAGGCTTATGACTCGGTTAAGAGGGAAGTATTATATGATATTCTTATTGAATTTGGTATTCCCAAGAAACTAGTTCGATTAATTAAAATGTGTCTCAGTGAAACATACAGCAGAGTCCGTATAGGTCAGTTTCTATCTGATGCTTTTCCAATTCACTGCGGGCTAAAGCAGGGAGATGCACTATCACCTTTACTTTTTAACTTCGCTTTAGAATATGCCATTAGGAAAGTTCAGGATAACAGGCAGGGTTTGGAATTGAACGGGCTACATCAGCTTCTTGTCTATGCAGATGACGTGAATATGTTAGGAGAAAATACACAAACGGTTAGGGAAAACACGGAAATTTTACTTGAAGCAAGTAAAGCGATCGGTTTGGAAGTAAATCCCGAAAAGACAAAGTATATGATTATGTCTCGTGACGGGAATATTGTACGAAATCGAAATATAAATATTGGAGATTTATCCTTCGAAGAGGTGGAAAAATTCAAATATCTTGGAGCAACAGTAACAAATATAAATGACACTCGGGAGGAAATTAAACGCAGAATAAATATGGGAAATGCGTGTTATTATTCGGTTGAGAAGCTCTTATCATCCAGTCTGCTGTCCAAAAATCTGAAAGTTAGAATTTATAAAACAGTTATATTACCGGTTCTTCTATATGGCTGTGAAACTTGGACTCTCACTCTGAGAGAGGAACATAGGTTAAGGGTGTTTGAGAATAAGGTGCTTAGGAAAATATTTGGGGCTAAGCGGGATGAAGTTACAGGAGAATGGAGAAAGTTACACAACACAGAACTGCACGCATTGTATTCTTCACCTGACATAATTAGGGACTTGAAATCCAGACGTTTGAGATGGGCAGGGCATGTAGCACGTATGGGCGAATCCAGAAATGCATATAGAGTGTTAGTTGGGAGACCGGAGGGAAAAAGACCTTTAGGGAGGCCGAGACGTAGATGGGAGGATAATATTAAAATGGATTTGAGGGAGGTGGGGTATGATGATAGAGACTGGCTTAATCTTGCACAGGATAGGGACCGATGGCGGGCTTATGTGAGGGCGGCAATGAACCTTCGGGTTCCTTAAAAGCCATTTGTAAGTAAGTAAGTAAGTACAGACCGATTATTTAGTCCTAACAGCTCAGCGACGCGAAAGAGGGGAAGTAATAGGAGTAGTGGGTAGAGTTCCGGAGTAGAGATAGGGCGAGCGGTCGGTAAAGGCAAGCGAGTGAATAACCCAAACACCCCTTGGCGTAACTAAATGGACTCGCCTGTCCCACGCGCACATCTCCGGCGACTGTCAGGACTAAATAATCGTACTGTAGAAGAGTTTTCTTGTATAGCATAGTTTCACAACTGATTTTCTTAATACGTCTTCTGTTTTTCTTATTAGAAATTTAAAACAAATGTTGTTCTATTTCTATAGTATAGTTCTATAATAAATATAAGGACATATCGGCTAAAAATTCTTAATGTGTATTATTTTGATAAGCTGAAGCCTTAATGTATTATTATTTCTTATTATTCATTCAATCAAGTTCGTGTATGTTAGTCAAATAACGTTTTTCTACAGGTTTTTTTTAGGCTAAGTTACTCTAATTTATGAAGTTCCAGACTTTCTATGCAGTAACGACTTAAATGTTTCGTAATTTATTTATAAATATTTAAAAATTGTTTTTGTTTAAATTATAACATATTGGAGTTGAATAATTTATACGGTTTAAAATGTTATACGAAATAAATAATACCAGTATATGTATAAATAAAATTTCTACATTGTTCTAAACCAAACCTGCACAAACAGCGCTCAACGAGCGCTCGCGCTCCTTCGGAGCGGGAGAGCCGTATTTACCACTCGCCGAAACGGAGACGAAGATACGTCAGAATGACATTGACTTGCTATAGGTAGAGGAGAGGGAAGCGACCACTCAATTATCTAGTGGAGTGCAGTGTGTAGGCCTATTCTAAGTAACTGTTTCACGTTGCTTACCTACTGCTACAGTACAGTATGGAGGAATCTAAAAGACGGAACATAACATTTAACGATTTACAGCTCGAACTTATTATCTTCAATGTGACCTAAGGGCCAAAGATCGTTTGAATAATACTACTAGCCTGGTTGAGTTTTGCAAGACTAAACATTAGCAATAATATCCACGACTAAACAGGCTCGCTGTGAAAATGATTGCTATGTTTGGCTCAACATTTATATTTGTGAGCAACTGTTTTCTATAATCAACTTTAATAAAGGCAAACATCGAACATCTGTAACTGATGTTTCATTACGATCAGTAGGCTACTGTTTCTTTCAGCTCCCAACAGCATAAAACCTCGTTTTGATGTACTGATAAATAAAAATATAACAAAATAATATTGTACTTTTAAATAGCTATAGGATTTCTATTACTTCTGTGAAATAAATATTTATTTATTTATTAATAATAGTCCAAGATAGTTTTGCAAACACTGAACGGGAATTCATTTCATAAACACTCTTACTAATACTTGCTTTTGTGTATATTTTGTACGAGATCATCCCTTCTTCCAGTCCACCCTAATACAGAGCGCAGCTAATATCTATTCCACTCATGAGCTGTGAGCCGGCACGGAGGGCGCAAACCTTGTGCAGGCCTGTTCTAAACCTTTGACATTGTATTTCTCAAAACTTAGGATTTCAACTTAAGCTGTTATTGCACCCAGCGTCTCAATTGCAGTTCGATTTTCAGTTTGTGTAAATGTGAACGTTATGATGACCAACAAAGATGAGCGATTAATTAGCGAAAAGCAGTTTCATTATTCTAGATACCTGCCTAAATATACGTATATCTATTACGAAATTGGCTTAAACAGTGTTCATTTCAGACCTCATTCCCTGGGGTGTTTATACTATACCCAGGGGGAGGTGAAACATAAAAAGGAACAACAATTCAGTTCTTGCCTAATAATAACACAGGCAATCTGTGTGAAAGGTAACGTAGAAAATTGGGGTCAAGTTAATAAGCAGATCTTTATTCGTTTATATATTTGAATAGATGGAAAAACTATTTTAGACAACTACTAAATGTACATAGACCTAATAGAAATGACAGGGACGAAATGAAAATACAAACTGCTGAGTCATTTGTACTCGAAGCCACACACTCTGAAGTCGAAATTGCGATAGAAAATCGGAAAAAGTACCTTTCAAGTTTCCAGGTATCGATCAAATTCCAGAAGAATTAATACAAGAGGGTGAAAACGCATAATGTAGTGAAATTTATAAGTTTGTACTTGCTATCTGGGAAAAGTAAATTGTGCCAAAACATTGAAAGGAGTCCATAATTGTACCTATAGTTTAGAAAGGGGACAAGACTAATTTTAGTAACTTTCGAGGAATATCAAATTGACGTCGTACAAAATTTGGTCAAATATTCTTTTGAGAAGAGTAACTCCATAGTATGTAGATGAAAACTGGGGATCATCAATATGGTTCTAGGCATAATAGAACGACTATTGATAAGATTTTGTATTCTACAGATATTGGATGAAAAAATGGGAGTATAAGGGCATAGTACATCAGTTATTCATAGATTTAAAAGAAGCATATCACTTGGCTAAGAGAAAAGTTTTATATAATATTCTTGTTCAATTTGACATTCCCAAGAAACCAATTCGAATAATTCAAATGTGTCACAGTGAAACGTAAAGCAGAGTCCGTGTAGGCCAGTTTCTGTCTGACGCTTTCGCAGTTCACTGCGGGCTAAAGCAACTTTTTAACTTTGCTCTAGAATATGCCATTAATTAAGTCCAGGATAAAAGAGGGAGTTTGGAATTGAATGGGTTACATCAGCTGCTTGTTTATGCGGATGACGTGAATATGTTAGGAGAAAATCCACAAGCTATTAAGGAAATTTTACTTGAAGCAAGTAATGAGATAGGTTTGGAAGTAAATACCGAAAAACAAAGCATGTGATTGTCTCTCGTGACCAGAAAATAGTGCGAAATGGAAATATGAAAAATTGAAATTTACCCTTTGAAAAGGTGGAAAAATTCAATTAACTTGCAGCAACAGTAACTTATATAAATTACACTCCAGAGAAAATTAAACGCTGAACAAATATGGGAAATGCTTACTACTATTCGGTTGAAAAGCTTTTGTCATCCAAACTGCTTTAAAAAAAGCTGAAAATTAGGATTTATAAAAACAGTTGTAGCTATTACTGGTTGTTCTCCATGTTATGAATCTTGGACTCTCACTTTTAGAGAGGAACAAAGGTTTAGGGTGTTTGAGAATAAGGTGCTTAGTAAAAAATATTTGGGGCTAAAAGGGATGAAGTTACAGGAGAATGGAGAAAGTTACACAACGCAGAATTGCACGCGTTGTATTCTTCGCCTGACATAAATAGGAAGATTAAATCCAGACGTTTGAGATGAGCACGGCATGTAGAACGTATGAGCGAATATAGAACTGCATATAACTTAGAGTGTTAGTTGAGAGGCCGGAGGAAAAAAAGAAATTTGTGAAGGCCGAGACGTAGATGGGAGGATAATATTATAATGAATTTGAGGGAGGTGGGATATGATTGTAGAGATTGGAATAATCTTGCTCAGGATAGGGACCGATGGTGGACATAAGTGAGGGAGGCAATGAACTTCCGGGTTCCTTAAAACCATAAGTAAGTAAGGAGATGAATTACCAACTCTTAAAGGCCCATTTACCTGTCATATCATAATCTCTTCACACGCACGCAAAATAGCCGCATACTAGCCATACCAACACATAAGACATCATCGTATTCATCATCATACACAATCTCGCTCTCGCGTTTGTGGAATACCCTACCCAGTGACATCAGGGACTGTCGGAATTTAGTAGCGTTAAAAAGCAAGCTTATTAAGCATTTTCTTATTGCGTAGAGTAGGTCTAGGTTTTATTAATCAGTTAATCTTTTTGTACTTTGATTTTTATTGTATTTGTGAATTTAATATTAATTGTAATTATGATTGTAATTATATTTTTAATATTGTAGTTGTAATCTCCTGGCAGAGGCGAAGAGAAGACCTGATGGCCGTATCTCTACCAGGTTAAATAAATAAATAAATAAATAATTAAATAATTAAATAAATAAATAAGTAAGTAAGTAAGTAAATAAATAAATAAATAAAAATTTACGTATTTTCGTTGTTTTTCTGCCCATAATACAGTATTCCTCGACTTTCATGCACTAATTAAACATGATGCGTACCGATTCCAGGGGACTTGCTACGCGTGTTTTATCTAAGTAGGTGAACATTCCCTTTCTTCTATATCGACGGAGCAATGTATATCATTTTCATTATTCCCAACCGGTTGTGCAGTGCTTTAACGGAAGAAGTCCACAAAAATATACTGTGAAATACTGTCTTTGTCCACTGCAAATTCCAGTTAAACCCGCCAGGATTGGAACCAGGATAACCAGTGTGGAAAAGTCGATGGCCGTTCATCTAACGGTGTGCCAGAGCCTACAATAGAGCCTATAATAAATTGATACGTTTTGTTTTATTGAATTCAATCTCGACTAATTCGTTAGTCAATGTGTGTGTGTGTGCTCGTCGCGACGCCAGAATAGAGGGCAAAGCAAATATCTGCAGGCATTACGTACTGCTTCCATTTTCCTCTTCCTTCGTTCCCTCCCTCCGCTCCTTCCTTCCTTTGATGAAGACTCTGGCAAGCATGTAAAGGCAGCAACCATCAGAAATTCGAGGTGCGATGCATCTATGATTCCCTTTGTCTGCGTCGCAACTTGTTTACTCTCGGTAGGTGACATGCTCGGTCTGTAACGCAGTCCTCTTATTCGTGGGTGAATTTAACCAGAATCTATCCAGTTTAGAATCTCTTTGCCGAAAATACCGGCCTCACTATTTGACTTTGGAATGTGGTCGCGTGTGTGTTTGAGAATACCACTTTGTGGTCGTACAAAGACAAGCAGAAGGCTTTTAAAACGGGATAGCACTTCAGTTTTTGCTTAACTCTCTTCGTATGAACATTCCTTCCACAAAAACTGAAGATGCTTTGAGAATAGTTACAAATTTATGTAGTCAGAGTGACTGAAATTCTACGTAGAATAACTGAGCGAAGCGAAGGCTCTTAGAAAAGTCTAAGATTTTTAAACCATAAATTTTTGAATCTATATTTCTTCAACTTTTACCATACATTAATGTGATATGATATGATATTTATTTGTCAGCAAACTTTACAATTCATAGTTATGGTGGGTCATCACATTTCTGCTTTTCGATCCACCATTCATTTAATACATACCACCCTTTTCTACTACTTACAAATGGTTTTTAAGGAACCCGCAGGTTCATTGCCGCCCTCACATAAGCCCGCCATCGGTCCCTATCCTGTGCAAGATTAATCCAGTCTCTATCATCATATCCCACCTCCCTCAAATCCATTTTAATATTATCCTCCCAACTACGTCTCGGCCTCCCCAAAGGTCTTTTTCCCTACGGCCTCCCATCTAACACTCTATATGCATTTCTTGGTTCGCCCATACGTGCTACATGCCCTGCCCATCTCAAACGTCTGGATTTAATGTTCCTTATTATGTCAGGTGAAGAATGCAATGCGTGCAGTTCTGTGTTATGTAACTTTCTCCATTCTCCTGTAACTTCATCCCTCTTAGCCCCAAATATTTTCCTAAGAACCTTATTCTCAAACAACCTTAATCTCTGGTCCTCTCTCAAAGTAAGAATCCAAGTTTCACAACCATACAGAACAACCGGTAATATAACTTTCTTTTTCTAAATTCTAACTTTCAGATTTTTTGACAGCAGACTAGATGACAAAAGCTTCTCAACCGAATAATAACAGGCATTTCCCATATTTATTCTGCGTTTAATTTTCTCCCGAGTGTCATTTATATTTGTTACTGTTACTCCAAGACATTTGAATTTTTTCACCTCTTCGAAGGATAAATCTCCAATTTCTATATTTCCATTTCGTACACAATGTTCCGTTCACGAGACATAATCATATGCTTTGTCTTTTTGGGATTTACTTCCAAACCTATCGCTTTACTTGCCTCAAGTAAAATTTCCGTGTTTTCCCTAATCGTTTGTGGATTTTCTCCTAATACATTCACGTCATCCGCATAGACAAGAAGCTGATGTAACCCGTTCAATTCCAAACCCTGCCTATTATCCTGAACTTTCCTAATGGCATATTCTAGAGCGAAGTTAAAAAGTAAAGGTGATAGTGCAGCTCCTTGCTTTAGCCTCTATTAATAGCCTATATTCATTTGCCAAGTATTTTCTGATTACTTCCTATTCTTCTGTTTTAAACAAATTGCTATCTATTCTTCCCTATCTATCCTACTTTATTCTCTCTCTCATACCTAAACTGTCTCCCTTCCATTTCTCGTTTTCCTATTAACTATTGCATATTTCCGTCCTTAGTCATTTATATTATTTATTTATTTTATTCTCTGTTCTCAAATCTACCTACTCTTAACAATTATTTTGCATCTATTTTCTCCGAAATTATTTGTTTACATTTCCCTTTTTTCTATTTTACAACACATCACTAACTACTGTATTTCCCTACTATTCTGTCCCTATTTATTTACATATTTAACTTTCTCTCTTCATTTGATTCCTAAATTTACTCTGTTATTACAACCTCTTACCATGAATTTATTTCTGTAATAGGCCTACTCCTACAGTTATAGTACCCCTGATGCTACTCCCAACCCACAACATTGGAAAACAATAACATATCTAATTCACTTAATTACACTTACAATTTCTCTCTCTTCCACTTTACATTTGTTCAGATGTTATTTCATTTTAATTTTCTTTTATTCATTGTTTGTATGTCTATCTTACTATACTCTTACACTATTTTCTTCACTTAACACTTTCTACTCTATTTCTTTTCTATCACTTTTTCCACCCCTTACTTTCTTTTTTTAGCACTCTTCTTCCTCACCAATTCCATCCTTCTCACTATTCTGTCCTCCATTTCGCCATTTAATACCCTCTGAAAAGCTCTATCTATTCTGTCCTCACAACATACACTAATATATACTATCACATCAAATTTTAATATTACAGGTCAAGTATCTTTTTATTTAACTGATTATTGCATTGTTTTTCAGGTCGTCATATTCAGAGTTTTTCAGAAGTAACGCATCATTGCAATTAAAATTGAAAGTGTTTGCTTTGGATAAGAAGCTGTTACATGTAAAATGTTGTATTTGTAAAGAAATATTTTTATGGAAAGAAAATATTTTTGCGACTATTGTGCTAGGTACGGCAAGACGACATCGAGAAAAATTTTTAATGGACTCTATAGTTTTTAATATCATCTAAAAAGCATATTATTTATATAATATTGTAACTTTTATTGTCACAAAAATAATCACTTTCTATACTGAATTTAAACACTCCCGACAACAATGGGATTTCCACTCCACACAGCAACACAGTATTCGTTATTGCACTCCACAGACGACAATGACAATTTACTTGGATTATTGAGAACAACAATGTACTGCTAACCTTAACTAATGTTCACAAAGCACTATTTACAAAACAGAACTGTCAGTTCTCAGTTCACAGTTCGTTGCCTTGGCTAGTTCCTCTAGCTCATTCACTCAAGTTCACGATATATCGAACCCAAGGCTTCTAGAGACAGTCCACTGCACTCGAACTCAGGACTTCCGAGGACAATCCACTGCACTCGAACTCAAGTCTTCCAACAGCGTTGCTTCCGCCTGGACACTACTCAAGTTCGCTCGCGTGTCGAACCCTAGACTGCTGGTTCACAAGCTGAACTCACTGTCCAATACTAACAACTACAACAACTGCTGTCAGCTCACGTGCGTCTTCTATTTATAACTAAACCATAGTTTCCAGAAAGTACGATGCTCGAAATTTCTACAGATGCCGAGAAGATGGCGCCTTTCTAGACTTCTCTAGATTTCGCCCCTCAGTTGCAGCTGCTTTACTTCCCCCTCTCTGCCGCGGCCTAGCGTGCCGTCGTTCCCCTTACGTCGCGCCACACTCTTCTGCCGGACGCGCACGAAGTTCCCCGAAGCGGCCAGGAATGCCGAAATTATTCGGCCTGCCGTCACATTATTTAATTTGTTTTATACAGAAGCAATACGATTATGGTTACTATGTTGTCAGAGTGCTAAAAATTCCTATTCAACCTAGTAGTTGATACAGCGTCGTTAAATAACCAAATAAAAAAATTCCTACTCAATGTTCTATTTAACCGTGCATTTAATCACAAAACATAATATGATTTCTATTCTTTTAAGTGAACCCTATCGTCCCTTACAATCTGCAGCATTACTTCACTTCCACCCTGTGTGTATGTACACACACACACACACATATATATATATATATATATATATATATATATATATATATATACAGACGTGGACAAATCATTAGCAAAATTGGAGATTTTTATTATATATTTTTACAAACTATGATTCTTCAATTTAGACTACAGTTGACATCTTTGCGTATTTCCAAATTATTAGAAAAATCAAAGATTTGTATTGTATATTTTTTACAAAATTTCACTCTTCAATTTAGACTACAATTGATAATTTTGCATATTTACAAATTATTAGCAAAAGTGAAGATTTTTTGTATATTTTTACAAAATTGGACACTTCAATTTGGACTACAGGTGACATTTTGGATATTTCCCAATTATTAGCAAAACTGAAGATTTTTATTATATATTTTTACAAAATTTGACTCTTCACTTTAGACTGCAGTTGACATTTTTGCATATTTACAAATTATTAGTAAAATTGAAGATTTTATTATATATTTTTTACAAAATTTGACTCTTCAATTTAGAATAGCCTACATTTGACATTTTTGCATATTTATATCTACTGTAATGATAGAAATATGCAAAATTGTCAACTGTAGTCTAAATTGAAAAGTCAAATTTTGTAAATAGAATTATCAAAAAATCGTCAATTTTGTTAATAATTTGTCCACGTCTGTATATATATATATATATATATATATATATATATATATATATATATAAAACACTAAGTTAAGAATATAGCATTGTTAAATTGACAATAAATATAAATTCATTTTAACTTCGATTTTAAAAACTGTTCAAGCACTTGCTTTTGAACAATTTATTGTTTAATAATTTCAGTTTTAGATTATTTTGTATAAAATTAGTGTACAGCTTTGGAGCGAAATTAGAACTACATTAGATTCGTCTGCAAAAGATTCAGTGCCAGTGACCTAGGTAAAAGAGAAGTCTAAGTAGACCATAAAAAGAACACGAATGATTCCTTTCTTGGTAGAAAGAGGCTACAAAGTCAATAAAAGTAAAAGAAAAGGGACATTCCATTGCTTCTATTAACTTTGTATCTGCCTTTCCCTCTCTCTCTCTCTTGGGGTAGGAGATGACGGATAGTTTCTTAATGAAAGTCGAATCGGTCACGACATACAAATATAAAGCGAAAAAGAAAGGGCGAAGAAAATAGCGTGCGTTTTCAGTGCCATAGCGTTTTAACAAATGGCCACACTATCCTGAACCACCCACATCGTCTCTTGAACAGCCTTAGCTCTGTCACGCCAGCATAGTTCACGGCCTTCTAAAAACACAGCATGTTAGTGGGCCATGACCCTTCTTCTCCCATCCACAGCCATCTCTACCTCGGGACTTGTTTTTCGAACCGCGAAATTGAGGAAAGAAACCCCTTCCCACCATTCTTCCCACTCTCGTACAATTTTTTCAGTCTCTCTTCCACTTTTTAGTTCTGTGCAAACCGTAGGTTTACGTAGATTCCTAACACTTGTCAGTTTGAAAACTTTTTTGTTCCCATTTGAAGGTAAAGCTTCCATTTTTCTCTCTCATCCTCAACTCAAATCCTTTTACTAACCTCCATTCATGACGATTCTCTCTCTTTCTTCGATAATTAAGACGCAAGAAGTGAAATTAAATCATACAAAAATATGAAAACAGGAATTATATAAAAAGAACGTCAGATGAAATTAAATTACTACATTGAGAGATCCATGCAGTTTGTATTTCCACAAGGGCTGTCAACCTTGTAGTAGAATTCAAGTTTACGTAGAGAGAATTATTAACATCTTTCATAAAGCGATTTTCGCTAAAAGATGCAGCAGTATTAAATAAACATACTTAGTGTCCTTGTGGTCTGTAGAAACTCATTTGCAGAAGATGGTAGAGCAAAAATAAACTAAGTGACTTAATTCCACGGTACAGGAAAGGCGTATAGGCCGCGCCACCGTTTTCGGCATGTAAAATAAGTAATGGGAAGCTTAAGTGCGAGTATCTTACCTTTGTAGCAGTCTAGACGATAAAGTTGACAATTGTGATTGGCAGATTGTCGATGTGACGTGTATTTAGGAGGAGGTACCGTTCTCAGCTGCAGTGTCAACAGAAACTCACTGATTGGACACTGTACTCAAGGACACACCGCAGGAAAGTAAAGTGCGAGTATCTTACTATTGCCGCAGTCTGGGCAGCAAGACTGACAACTATGGTTGGCAGATTGCTGACGTGACGTGTATAAGAGGCGGTACCATTCTCAGCTACACTATCAACAAATGCTCGCAGACTATGCATTGTACTCAAGGACACGCGCCAGAAACGCTGGCGTCAGCAATAATAGATCTTTGTTTTAGTCTTTGGGTGTGCTCCGAAATCAGGCAACCGAATAAATATTAATAGTCTAAAACTGATTTTAAACAGAAAAATTAACTATTCGTGATTAGAAGATACGTAAATTCTTACTACCGGTACTTTTAAGGTATAATTTACATATTATTATTATTATTATTATTATTATTATTATTATTATTATTATTATTATTGTTATTATTATTATTATTATATCGTCTCCCAAGAATAATGAAAAATTACAAATCCTGGGGAACAAGACATCAGGGACGGCCATTCAAACGACTACTGGACAACTGATGCCAGAAGGAATCAACCATTTATTCCAAATCCATTAAAAGTTTTATTATTATTATTATTATTATTATTATTATTATTATTATTATTATATCGTCTCCCAAGAATAATGAAAAATTACAAATCCTGGGGAACAAGACTTCAGGGACGGCCATTCAAACGACTACTGGACAACTGATACCAGAATGAATCAACCATTTATTCCAAATCCATGAAAAGTTTTATTATTATTATTATTATTATTATTATTATTATTATTATTATTATATCGTCTCCCAAGAATAATGAAAAATTGAGGGGTTTGCCGGAAAAAGGGCATATACGTCAATATGGCGAATTGAGATACATAGGCCTACAATCTAAGATTTTAAAACGCAGCTGAATAAAATGTTATACTCACACGCAGCCCTGTCCTGCATGTATGTACAGTACAATCAAAACAAAATTTCGCTACTATAATTATTCATTACATTTTAAACCGTTTTCCCGAAGAAAGACGTATAGGTCTATCCGCCTTTCTTCCGGCAAAGCCCTCAATTACAAATCCTGGGGAACAAGACTTCAGGGCCGGCCATTCAAATGACTACTGGACAACTGATACCAGAATGACTCAACCATTTATTCCAAATACATTAAACGTTTTATTATTATTATTATTATTATTATTATTATTATTATTATTATTACCGTGTGCGGTAGCATAGTGACCATTTTTCTCGCCTTGTATTCCAGAGATTCGGGGTTCGATCCCATGGGCTGGCTATTTTCACTTAATGTCTCGTGGCTTTATCCCTTTGCAGTTTTTTTTTCAATAAAATGAACGGGTTCTTCCCAAATCAAATACAAAAAACTAGCACGTATCGTTATTTCCTCTCATTAGGAGATGCCTAAGGGATATGTATGTGTATATATATCTCGAGGGTATCATACCAGAAGGGTGTATCAACAAAACTGTAACTTCACACTAGATCTATTTAAATTTTTCCCATCCTTTTCTGTATAACAAGGTACATTCTTTGATCCTTTCGTATACCATTGTATTACTTAACCAAGCTTGGAATAGGCTGGACTGGCGTCGCTACTACTGGGTGTTCAGTTCAAAATGTGTCATGGCTCGCTGTATGCCGTCATGTGGCTAGCCGATGAGCCTAGAGAATTCAGTCTTCCTACACTTCCGCAGAGATGTATAACCTAAGAGGCAGAGAAGTTGCCTAGCAAGTACGGCGTTCATTCTGAAGAGTACCTACCGATACGTACGGTAACGCCGGTAGTGGCAGGAATGTGAACTGTTTGGAAATACGTACTGTCGGGATATGGGGAGAGGGTTAAGATGATTACTTACTTATTTGTTGACATTAACTTCGACGGTCAACATGGACACGGAGCATTTGATTTGTGTTGTGGAATGTTACCGTACGCAACCGATGATAACAAATACCCTGCGTACGACTTGCCGGCGCAAAACACAGTTCGAAAGAGGTTATGGTAGCACACAGACCGTACAGACCGCCATCTGTTGCTACGACGTTCAAGTTATAACGTACACGTTCTCAAGTTCAGATTGAAGAACGCCTTAAATAATAGGCAACTTCTCTAACATATAAGCTGAAACTCGCTTCAAATCGGTGACCCAACAACAGTGACGTCATGGCACACTTTGAAATGAACACTCAGTATAGCCAGCGCAATGATGTCTTATTACCCGTTAGATGGATGACTGACCTGTTTTGTACTGGTTGTCAGTGAAGCCACTAATGCTGTCATGTAGCACGGCAGAATGTATGTCAGTTCTTCACGTATAATAATACCGTACAACCGATGATAATGTCGTGGAGTATTAAGACAACATAAGAGGCAATAGACGTGATGCCAATAATATTGAGTTATAATTTTTGCTTTTTAATGTTTTTATTACAAATTTAATTGTCACAATCCCGTAAATAAGAGGTCTACAAGTTTGTTGCTGCAATTTCTATAACCAACTTCCGTTTTCTGAATTAAATCAGTACCTATAACTTTTTTTTTTTTATCGAGCGAACTGGTTGTGACGGTAACGTTTGAGACTCGCATTCGGAAGGTCTGTGGTTCAAATCCCGTTTCTAGTCATTCTGATTGTTTTTTTTTTCATGGTTTCCCTCAGTCACAAGGGCAAATGCCCGATTGAACATTAACATTCAATGATTCATAACTAGACGGCGGGCTTGGGATATCTGTACGGCGGCAATAGGTTGATGCACGGAACTTATACATGTGACGTTACTCTCGTAGATACATTTTGTTAAGAACGCAAAATGACCTGTCAGCCGTCCCCTTGCGCGCTGTAGGAATCGAACCTAAGCCAGCAGAGTACAGTGCGCAGTCATAGTGAACAGTTGTCTGACGTTAGTGTTGAGGTTGTTTGTCACAGAATCTATACTGTTTTCGCTGTAAGAAAAATCCTAATGTAACCATAAGCACGTGGCTGTCATACCCGTGATTGGCTCGCAGTCGAAACACTCACACGACGCAGGAAAATATAGTCCGTATTTGGAAACTATCATCTTGTATTATTTGGAAATAAAAAAAAATTGAATTCTAGTTAAATACAAAGAAACATATAACTTCGGTCATATGTAAAACGCTATGTAAAAGAAAAACTACTTTTATATTTTGTTATGTACTATGAATGCGGATGAATACCAAAAGTAATACCGAGGTAGTCTGTTCTTGTAACAAGATGGCGTCACGTAAGCACTTGGTGCTGAAGTATGACTTCTGCATCCTCGGTATGTTTGGTTATTAATCATTAGAGTGGAAACCCTCTCAAAAGCGGAGAAAAACAATTAGTCTTAAATGTATATAATAAGTTAAGTGAGTTTTAATTACAGTAATTATAAAGTAAATGTTTCTTAAGCAAACTAATGCATAGTAGTGAGGTTAGGCCTACTTGACGAGTAACGGGAAATGTTCAACATGAAACAGAATGTACAACAGTAGGCGGGAACACGTACTGAGAATCTATGGCGCCAAACAGCGGCCAATGAAGCCTCACTTCAGTCACGTGCTATTGTTTATATTAGGATTTTTCTTACAGCGAAAAGATTATACGTGTACAGTAGAGCGTCTCGTTTAGGCACAGTGAAAACGTAAACAAAGTGCAGGTAACGTGTGGGGGAGGTCGAGCCGTATGATAAGCACGTGGGATGCACAAGGTTTTAGTTACAATTAATTATAATAATAATAATAATAATAATAATTAACATTATATTTTCCAAAAAGAAATTTGATTCGGTGTGGATTTAAAAAAAATAACCGGTCGTTCGGTTATTGAGGAAAATAAGCGATTATCAAGTTAAACCGGCAAGCAAAAATAACAGGTAATTACCCGGTTAAGCGCATGAAAATAACCGGTTATTTTTTTCCCATCGCTAGTAAATACCTCTCTCTATAAGAGAAGTCTCCTGGCAAAATTTGTTTGTCACTTTTTGCCCATATCGCATTTCCAGAATGAATAACCTGTTCGGTAAAAATCGTACTTACTTACTTACTGGCTTTTAAGGAACCCGGAGGTTCATTGCCGCCCTCACATAAGTCCCTATCCTGAGCAAGATTAATCCATTCTCTATCATCATATCCCATCTCCCTCAAATCCATTTTAATATTATCCTCCCATCTATGTCTCGGCCTCCCTAAAGGTCTTTTTTCCTCCGGCCTCTCAACTAACACTCTATACGCATTTCTGGATTCGCCCATAAGTACTACATGCCCTGCCCATCTCAAACGTCTGGATTTAATGTTCCTAATTATGTCAGTGAAGAATAAAATGCGTGCAGTTCTGTGTTGTAACTTTCTCCATTCTCCTGTAACTTCATCCCTCTTAGCCCCAATTATTTTCCTAAGCACCTTATTCTCAAACACCCTTAACCTGTGTTCTTCTCTCAAAGTGAGAGTCCAAGTTTCAGAACCATACAGAACGACCAGTAATATAACTGTTTTACAAATTCTAACTTTCAGATTTTTCGACAGCAGACTGGATGATAAAAGTTTCTCAACCGAATAATAACAGGCATTTCCCATATTTATTCTGTTTTTAATTTCCTCCCGAGTATCATTCATATTTGTTACTGTTGCTCCAAGGTATTTGAACTTCTCCACCTCTTCGAAAGATAAATTTCCAATTTTTATATTTCTATTTCGTACAATATTCTCGTCACGAGACAGAATGATATACTTTGTCTTTTCGGGATTTACTACCAAAGCTATCTCTTTACTTGCTTCCAGTAAAATTCCCGTGTTTTCTCTAATCGTTTGTGGATTTTCTCTTAACATATTCACGTCATACGCATAGACAAGCAGCTGATGTAACCCGTTCAATTCCAAACCCTCTCTGTTATCCTGGACTTTCCTAATGGCGTACTCTAGAGCAAAGTTAAAAAGTAAAGGTGATAGTGCATCTCCTTGCTTTAACCCACAGTGAATTGGAAATGCATCTGTCAGAAACTGACCTATACGAACTCTGCTGTACATTTCACTGAGACACATTTTAATTAATCGAACTAGTTTCTTGGGAATACCAAATTCAATAAGAATATCATATAAAACTTCTCTCTTAACCGGTAAAAATCGTGATTGAATAAAATACTGCTACTTTTAACAACGACTATCCTACAACTTTCAATAGGCTATTTAGCTAATTTCCACAACTTTTGTAGTCGCTACAACGTTTGTGATTGTTCCAGCTGCGGTTTGGCTATAATATAATTACTCAAAATAGACCCGAAACAATTAATTCACTCTTGCGTTTCGTCATGCGTACGGACGCAAGGACTGAGTGATGGACAAGAGAACTTGATGTCTATGAATGCAAGCGATGTGCTGCGTACATCAACCGGATCTGGTAACATATGTTGGCAATAAATCTCACCTTCCTCGACAAATTCTTCTCCCATGCGTGTGGTCCCGTGTCCTCCATTCTATTAGGATCCTTCGTCACCCCGTGGTGTCTGAGAACGGATGTATTATTTATTGCCAGCAGGGTTTAAACTATAATTATAGATAGCACATAGTTCGGGGTGTGTCTAAATGGATAACTGTACCTGTTCGTAGTCATTCCAAGCGAAGGAAGTTGGCATGGAAATCGGCGGGGTAAGAGGGAAAGCTGCGAGACTGTTCCAGGGGTAATTGTGACTGCTGTTGCGTAATAATACATAGCCCGTGCTAATTAACCCCGATGCACCTACTTGATGGTACAGTAGCTTCTGTTATTCAGCGTGCAATATCGGCCGGAATATTCATGTCGTGCTCGATTGTTGCTGAATTGAATACTACTCTTACAATCTGCATGTTACTTAGATTCAGTTCATTTTATGAACAAATAAAAGCGGTTATGATATCGTTGTTTTTGGCAAAAGCTTCAAGTGTTTTAGAGTCGTGAAAAGCAACAAATGTACGGGGACATCATTTTATTTTTACTTCAATTTTTATTGTACCTGAGTTTTTTAATGTACTTCACTCCCACCCCTTCTACTAATGAAGTTCGACCGTCCTCCACGCAGATCCAAGACCGCATATACAGTCATAGTAGCCTTACGGTCATAGTAAACAGTACGTTCCAAAAATATGTTCGCGTTCCAGTGACGAAAGAGCTTTCAATATTAAATCATTTTCGCACAAGTACTGTCGTCCATTTGCCTACGTCGTATCCCGGTTTTCACCACCAGCTTTTATTTGCCAGCTAATGGCTGGACTGTCTTAGCTCTTTCTGAGAACATTAATTTCTGTTAGGAATTGGACGTCTACGTAATATTATACCCATACAATTGTTTAAAATAACTTAAATAGAAGGACCTCGTTAAGTAATTAACTGTCACGTGATTTCCTCCCTTTCTACGACCCTACGACATAACCACTTGGACGGACAGTAGATAGTATGTCTAGGTAATTTTATCTTTTCGGATCGGGCAGAAGTGAAGACTGTATTTACAGTACGTAAGGTATTCTTTTATAGAGTAGCCTAGGCACAAAATTATTTCAACATGAGTTACTAGTACGAAAGACGAAACTGGTAATTGAGATTAGGTACAGTAATCTATAGTGCGATAATATGTACATTAGAACTGAAGTCTGTATCGAAATGAACGGCTACCATTTTAAAAAATGCGTTTAAATATCCATATTATGATTATTTTTCAATTTAACTTCATTCTCTATATTGTACGCTAATGTGCTGTAGACAGTATAATATTCGCTGCATAATGAATACGTCCACATGGACAGCTCAGTTCGTGAGTAAAAACACTAATTGTTAATACTGTACTGTACTTTGATTAAACAAAAACCTAAAGAAAATGATCAAACTCAAAAGCGAGATATTTCCTAGTTTACGTAAATGGATGAACTGTTTTTCTTCCCGCCTATACCTAGTAAAGTGATTTGTTTATATATTACGCCAGTATCATCGAACTCCAATCGTGGAAGGGGTAGCAAACGGCGTTGATCCAGAGGTATAGCCAAGTTAATATTAAAAATGTTAGTAAAAATAAAATGATGTCCCTGTATTAACTCAGGGAAGTACAGAAACGGATTACACTTTAATGTAGATGAAATAAAAAGAAGACCTTCGTGTGAAGTTATAATCAGAGCCAGGAAGTTGTATCAAAACTGTTAATTTGGGGGAGCTTGGACTATATCTCTATCGAATGAAAAGTAGTAGCACAGCTTTCAATGCCAGTGAACCAGAACGACAAACATGTAGAGCCGGATGGTAATCAAACTTGTGCCCCAATCGTCCAAGGTCTTAGAACAAGAAAATAATAAACGAATAATAAACAAAGCAATAATTAGTAACTATAAAGTACGTAACTCCCAATCTAAAATAATTTACCCATATATATATATATATATATATATATATATATATATATATATATATATATATATATAGCATACAAGGTGTACAATTATAATTCTAGCCTTTAGTTTGTAAATCATCTTAGAGGAGTTCCCTTGAAGACTGTTAGAGAACGGGAAAGGTGGAAATCTGAGGGCGTGAGATTAGAAGAATATGGGGATGTAAAATCACCTTCCAAACAAGCTCCTGGATAGCTGCTTCCTTCATACTAGTGGAGTACGGGCGTTCATTATCGTGTTGTAGCAGTACTTGATGAAGTCTTCCTGGTTGTTTTCCAATAATTGAGCCGCAAGTCAGTAGTTATAGTTGCATTCCTGGGAAGCAATTCGTAGAAAACGACGCCTTATTTATCTCACCAGACGCATAATATCGCTAACTTTTGTGTTGAAGCGACAGAACTATGTTGTTGCAGTGCTTTCTCCGATGGCATTCTCCCCGTATAAGGCACAAATATTTCGAGCCAGCTCCGCTGCCTTTGATATTAAGCTCAAACGGAAGACGTGTTCGTTTTCTTTCACTTGACTCCATTTTCTTTAGCTCAAAAGTAGTACAATTTTTTTTTTCACATTCGCAAAATTCATTGCGTATTCACAAGCACAACACTCCAAATAGCTGTCGAACAATAAACAATCTCCTAACAAAGTACTATTGTGATGAGTGATGACGAAGAAAAAGTTACGACCTTACTATGCATTAGTCTGTTGTTGTTATTATTATTATTATTATTATTATTATTATTATTATTATTATTTTAATTTTAATCATAAAGAACATTCCTGTTGAAATGAAGATTTCAAACATGAAAGAGACTGGAAATGAACAGTAGTGGCAAAAAAAAACCGAACCGACCCTTGTAGCTGATTTCAAAGCCTTGTTCACTCCAGAGCACGATAGACTGGTAACTAAGACTTTCGTTGTTCGAATCCTGCTTGGGAAGGAAAAGTTTTTTTGTTCCTTATTCAAATTTATTCACAATACTTTTCGATTGCTGGTAAAATTCATGTTCTGGGAATAATAAGTTAATTAAGTAGTAAAATATCGCAGCAATCGAAAAGTATTGGGAATAAATTTGAATAAGGAACAAAAAAAAAATGTTCTCTTCCCAGACAGGATTCGAACCACGAAAGTCTTAGTTACCAGTCTATCGTGCTCTGAGAAAACAAGGCTCTGAAATCAGCTACAAGAATCGGTCCGGTTTTTTTTTTGCCACTACTGTACAATATATAAATAACATAAATACTTAGGAAAATAGAATAATAGATATCTGGAAAATAGCAAAAAATCACTTGAAAGAAAAACAAATAAAATCAGTATTTATAAAGGGACATAATTTTATTTTTACTTCAATTTTTATTGTACCTCAGATTTGAATGTACTTCACTCCCACCCCTTCTACAAATTATGTTCCAACTGTCCTCCAGACAGAATCAAGGCTGAATATAGTAAACAACACTGAGTTAGTGAGTATAGTACGTTCCAGAAATATGTTCGCGTTTTCCAGTGACGAAAGAGCTTTCAATATTGAACAATATTTTCGCACAGGTACTGTCCGTTTGCCTACGTCGCATCCCGATTTCCCCCACCTGCTTCTGCACGCACTTCTGTAAAAGCTGGACTGTCTTAGCTCTTTTCTGAAAACATTAATTTCTGTTAGGAATTGGACATTTACGTAATATTATACAACTGTTTAAAATAACTTAAATAAAAGGGCCTCGTTAAGTAATTGACTGTCACGTGATTTTCCCCCTTTCTACGATCCTGCGACATAACCACTTGGACGGACAGTAGATAGCATGTCTGAGTAATTTTATCTATGCGGGTCGGGCAGAAGTGAAGATTCAATTTACAGTACGTAAGGTACTCTTTTATAGAGTAGGTACAGAATTATTTCAACATGAGTTACTAGTACGAAGGACGAAACTGGCAATTGGAATTAGATGCAATAGTCTATAGTGCGATAATATGCACAAAAGAACTGAAGCCTGTATCGAAATGAGCGGCCACCATTTTCAAAAATATGTTTAAATATCCATATTATGAATGTTTTTCAATTTAACTTCTTTCTATATATTGTACGCTAATGTGCTATAGACAGTATAATATACACTGCATAATGAATACGTTCGTATGGATAATTCAGTTCGTGAGTAAAAACACTTATTCGTAATGCAGTAGGCCTACTGCATTTTGATTAAACAAAACCTAATGAAAATTATGGAACTCAAAATTGCGATATTTCAAAGTTTGCGTAAATGGATGAACTACTTTTCTTCCCTCCTATACCAAGTAAAGTGATTTGTTTGTGTTTTATGCCAGTATCATCGAACTCCAGTCTTGGAAAGGGGTAGCGAACAATGTTTCCGGTTCTCTAAAGGTATAGCCAGGTTAATATTAAAAATGTTAGTAAAAATAAAATGATGTCCCTGTACTAATTCACAAACCAATTTGTAAAATACACTTTAAATCTTAAGCAGTCCAGTCACATATACGGAGCTGTTAACTACATATTGAGTAAGTGTGTACTTCTGAAACTTTCAGTACCTTTCTTAGAATTGGTAAGGCAACAATAACTGTAAACTTGTTTGAAAACGAAATTTGCATACTCGCGATAATAACGGTTTAATTGGTGTGGGGTGACTCCAACACCCCGCGCTCCTATTGTAAATAGTGACAGTGACTAAACTGACCATACCTGTGTAACAAATAATAACAATGGATGTGAAGTACTGACTGTGCTCATAGAAAAATCAAGAAAGTTGTCTGAAAAGGGAAATTAAATTAAATTATGATTAGGAGTGAATAGACGTTCGAATATTACATGTGAACCAATATTGAAATATTACCATTCATCATCATCCTAAGGCACCACAACTTCAAAATTGAAAGTTTTGGCCTTCTCAGTAACCCTCTTCCAGACACTCCTGTCTTTGACTGCCTTCAAATTAGTCATTTTCATTTTCTTCAGGCCATCCATCACAACATCTTCCCATTACAATGAAATTTAGGTCTGTCGACTGCTATACTTGCTACATGTTTCCATTTCACCTCATTTAATGTTCTGCCCAAGGGCAGGTCTTTCACTACAAACCCAGCTTTCTCCAATCTTTCCTATCTTCTGCCTTCCTCTTTGTCTCCTCATATGATCCATATATCTTAATGTCGTCTATTAAGCTTATCTGATATCTTCTTCTGCCCCGAACTCTTCTCCCGTTCACCATTCCTTCCAGTGCATCCTTCAGTAGGCAGTTTCTTCTCAGCCAGTAACGCAACCAATTCCTTTTCCTCTTCCCGATCAGTTTCGGCATCATTCTTTCTTCACCCATTCTTTTCAACACAGCTTAATTTCTTATTCTGTCTGTCCACTTCACACGTTCCATTCTTCTCCATTTATCCACATTTCAAATACTTCTATTCTCTTCTCTTCACTTCGTACTAATGTCCACGTTTCTGCTCCAAACAATCCCACACTCCATACAAAGCGCTTCACTAGTCTCTTCCTTAGTTATTAGTTCTTTTTCCAGAGGTCTGCAGAAGTTTTTCCTTTTTCTATTAAAAGCTCCCTTGGCTATTGCTATCTTCCTTTTGACTTCCTGGCAGCAGCTCATGTTACTGCTTATAGTACACCCCAAGTATTTCAAGCTATCCGAATGCTCTACTGCCTCATTTATTAGAATTATATAACTCTTTTACCAGTTTCTGGTCATCCATCCTTGTTAATAATAATAATAATAATAATAATAATAATAATAATAATAATGTTTTATTTTCGCTGGCAGAGTTAAGGCCGTAAGGCCTTCTCTTCCACTCAACCAGCCTTAATCAATACAATACATAAATTTAAATTACAAATATTTTCACTACACTTAAAAGGTTCTCCAGCAATAATCTTCACTACACATTTATTTAATGCCCCAACCATTCTATTCTGAGAGATCTATTATAATTTATCACATTTTGATTTTTAATTAGCTTATTTAATTTTCCAATCATTATGCGCTTCTTTATTTGGTCCAAAAATTCGTCTGAGTATTTTCCTTTTAAGAATTAGTAATTTTTTGTTTGTTTCTTTGACTACCCAGGTTTCCGTTATGAATATTACCATTACTGTACATTAATTATAACATTGTGATAGCTGTTAAAGTGTTTAATACAGTCTAATAAAAAAGAGTGATATTTTAATTGTTCACTAAAACAAATCGCCCGTAAGAACCCATTATAATATTTCGGGTGTCAGCAACATACTGCGTGACTTTTAATGTTACAAAGTTAGACGTGACTGCTGAAGGGTTAATGACCTATTTCCATGTATTTATTTATTTTATTTATTTATTTAACCTGGTAGAGATAAGGCCATATTTGTAATCTATTTGTATTGAATAAGCTATTGGAATAGATTTTGCAATGAAATAACGATTCTAATTCTTCCGAGTTATGCTTTCTGCAGTATTAAATGCCGTAACCTGATTTCATAATATTGTTGGTCGAATATCAGAACAAATAATAATACAGTAGTTACTATTGCAATGTTTGATGCAGGGATCTAACTAAGCATTTCAGAAAATAAATGAAATAATGAATTTAGTAACATCGGCCGTTCCATTCCCAGTGGCATTGACGGACCGGAGCGTGTGAGCACAATGTAGGTCTACCTGTATTCATTGACGTTCGGGGTATAAGGGAGGAAATACACAGAGCTTGAATTTCATGTATCCATGCAGGTCTGCATGTATTTTTGTTTGAATTTTAATTCATACGTTTTGTAGCTACTCCATATCAAGTGAACAGATTAATTTAGTATCCAACGAGCTGATAGGGTGGTCACAAAAGAGTGATAAATAATTTATTTTGAAACAACATTCATGGTGTAGTACTACAGGGTGTTTCAGTGAAAGGAACTACAGTAACAGAGTAACCGCAAATATAAAATATTCATCTACTTTCATTATTCTTAAAGATTCCTTTGTTTATATCATCAATATAATGAAAATATTTATCGAAACTTATTAAATTAATAGTAAGGAGGAATTATAGGGTGGTGAAAAAGTTTCCTCTTACGCAGTAATTAATGAGAAAAGACATGCTTAGATTTAGGTATAATTCGGTAACAATAGTTGGCAGAACTACATAAACAAATACATTCGTCCATCGTCAGTCGTGAGTGAGCTATTGTTGTTATTGAGTGGAATCTGTGTTCAGATCTGTGTTGTGTAACTTTCTCCATTCTGCTGTAACTTCACCCCTTTTTGCACAAAATATTTTCCTAAGCACCTTATTCTCAAACACCCTTAACCTCTGTTTCTCTCTCAAAGTGAGAGTCCAAGTTTTACAACCTTACAGAACAACCGGTAATATAACCGTTTTATAAATTCTAACTTTCAGGTTTTTTGAGAACAGACCGGATGACAAAAGCTTCTTAACCGAATAATAAAAGGCATTTCCCATATTTATCCTGCGTTTAATTTCCTCTCGAGTGTCATTCATATTTTATTATTGTTGTTCCAAGATATTTCAATTTTTCCACCTCTTCAAACGATAAATTTCGAATTTTTATATTTCCATTTTGTACAATGTTCTGGTCACGAGCCATAATCATATAGGTACTTTGTCTTTTCGGAATTTACTTCTACACCTACCTCTTTACTTCCTTCAAGTAAAATTCCAGTCTTTTCCCTAATAGTTTGTGGATTTTCTCCTAACACATTCTCGTCATTCGCATAGACAAGCAGATGATGTAATTCGTTCAATTCCAAACCCTCTCTGTTATCCTGTACTTTCCTAATGGCATATTTTAGAGAAAAGTTAAAAAGTAAAGGTGCTAGTGCATCTCATTGCTTTATCCCGCAGTGAATTGGAGAAGCATCCCACAGATTTTATTAGCAGAAATGGAAAACATCCAATCTATACTCTATAATTCGTATATTTAAAGTTAAATAATACAATAAAAAATTTAAAAAGTATATTTTGTAGCATTTTTTGCATATCTCTGTCAAACCTTACCAACACACGTGGAAAGAATAGGAAAATGAATGTAGTTTTACAAAATTTTGATTCCTGATTTTTCGTATTTTTTCAACTGAGGCGGCACTTGAATTACTCATTTTTAATAATTATTTTCGTATTAATATTTTAAAATGAACTGTAACGACACCAAATCAAAATATGCATGCTTAAATTTTATATTCATAAGATCTTGTGTTACAAATTATTCATGAAAACCCACACAGCTACTGATTATATGATACAGTTAATCTATAGCTGACAACCAAACGGACTTAGAAATATGGGGTCTTTCCTTACATCGCAAGCACAGCGGCATTTTCTGTTACACGTCTCGCACAGTTACTGCGAAATCTTCTACTGTAGTACAAAGTGACCATTTTTAATGTGGAGCGTAAATAGCGACGCTGCGATCTTACGTTGTTACTCTGTGCGAGAGAGTAAGACATTTTCTATGACTAGAATAAGACATCGATCGTACTATCACAGTCTAGTACATACTGTACCTGCACAAACAGCGCTAAACGAGCGCGCGCTCTCCTTCGGAGCGGGAGAGCGGTGTTTACCAGAGAGGGAGATACGTCAGAATGACATAGACTTGCTATAGGTAGAGGAGAGGGAAACGACCACTCAGTTATCTAGTGGAGTGCAGTGCGTAGGCCTATTCTCAGTAACTGTTTCACGTTGCTTACCTACTGTACAGGACAGTATGGAGGAATCTAAAAGACGGAACATAACATTTAACATTTAACGATTTACAGCTCGAACTTATTGATCTTCAATGTGACCTAAGGGCTAAATGTCGTTTCAATAATACTACGAGTACTAGCTTGGTTGAGTTTTACAAGACTAAACATTAGCAATAATACCCACGACTGCACAGGCTGGCTGTGAAAATGATTGCTGTGTTTGGCTCAACATTTATATTTGTGAGCAACTGTTTTATATTATCAACTTTAATAAAGGCAGACATCGAACATCTGTAACTGATGTTTCATTACTATAAGTAGGCTACTGTTCCTTTCAGCTGCCAACAGCATAAAACCTCGTTTTGATGTACTGATAAATAAAAATATAACAGAATGATATTGTACATTTAAGTAGCTATAAAATTTCTATTATTTCTGTAAAATAAATATTAATTTCTTTATTAATTAATAATAGTCCAAGATAGTCTTGCAAACACTGAACGGGAATTCATTTCATAAACACTCGTAATAGTACTTCCATTTGTGTATATTTTGCACGAGATCACCCCTTCTTTCAGTCCACCCTTATACAGAGAGCAGCTAATGTCTGCATTCCGCTCATGAGCTGTGAGCCGGCTCGGAGAGCGCAAACCTTGTGCAGGCCTGGTCTAGAATATACAGTCACGAAGCTCAATGCGTAGTAAATATGCATCCATAGATAGTTGCTAACCACTAGGATCGCTAATATCGCCTCATTACAGACAATGAGAAATAGTATCGGCACGGTCTATTCTACCTAGCACCCTCATAACTCAAGCTGCGTGACTGTATATACTAGACCAGAGGTCTCCAAAAAGCGTATCGTCATTCGTGCTCTCGATGCTGTCCGCCGAATACAGTGTGCTGTAAGGCTAGAGAAGGGGAAGAGACTCGTACCTCAACAGATGGAAGCGATCAGTGGGGGATAGCGGCAACAGTCTGCTTATATTTACAAATAATAACATCAAAAGTATAAGAAATATCATACGTTTCTATATTATTATTATGAAGCTGGAGCCCCGTCTGTTGCTATCGACACAAGCCATTGCAAATTCAACCTCTTCTGTTCTATGATGCCTTTCAGTACCTGGAAAAGATCTTCTACATTTGTATTTTGTAATTACATCTAAAAGACATTCAGACACAGTAAAATATTCATTAACTCCTCGGGTGAAAATGGCTAGGTGAGCTTTGTCATTTCTATCTGTGCTTTCGTCCAATGCAAGTGAGTAAGCTACAGACTGGTTAATTGTGGTTTCTACTTCAGATTTAATTACATTTACAATCTTGAAATTCCTTATCTGAACTGTAATTGGAAACAATTTAATTTTCTTGAACTGTGACTTTGTTCTGGACACAGTATTTTAGTAGCGTCCTGTATGCACGATTTTATAAATGATGCTTCTGTAAAGGGCTTCATTGATTTTCCAATATTCCAAGCTAGAACATACAGTAGCTAGCAATAAGCTTTTTTTGTTTAATACTGTGGACACGTGTGTGATTTGTATATTTCCTTGTTTTATATTTATCAAAATATTTGTAGGCCTACGCATTTCACCTAAAATTAAACGAAAACCTATATGTTAGTCATGCGGAACTGAGTGTAAACGTATTGTAATATACTGATTATTATGTATAACCAACAGTTATACAGATAGCCCCAAAATAAATTATTTTCACATGTCCAACATGCTTGTAATTGTATGATATTCTTTGTGCAGAGTCGAGTATTGTCGTCGCATGTTGAATTTTAACACACCCTTAAGAATTTTCGAACAAATTAAGCATTTCACATTCTCCCCACTAACACAATAAAATTTCTCTTCTTATTCATTCTTGAATGTACTACAGTACGTCCATGATTAGAAGACATTGTGAAACGGTGGAACACTCCGACCAACACAATGATAATGGCAGTCCGCCACTGCTTTTCGTTTGCGCATAAACACTAAGTACAGTACAGGTGGGGATGGGTGAGGCGGAGCGCGCTCATTACGTACTGGCTTCGGTTCCGTTCAGGGGCTTACTCGCGAGTACACTTTTGGAGACGTCTGTACTAGACTGTGGTACTACACAGTTGACGTAACAGCGATAAGCTGTGTATTAGTACAAGCGACAGCCGATCCACAAACAGAATGTTCGGGTAAGAGTTTAGTTTATAAAACCGTATTGGCTAGGACAATTTTTATAAACAACTTAAAAATCAATACAAGGACATCTTAACTGTGCAACAAGAGGTTTTAAAGCAGGGATACCAAACATGCTCTCCCTAGAGCACAAACATTACTATCCCTACTTCCTCCACCTCCTGTCCGCGACTCTGTTTTCAGTCTGTTTAGTCTGTCGTTAGCTGCAGAATGTAAACATTCAGGGCCATATTCATAGACATTCTTAGCGCGGGCTTCTGGTGGATGTTCAGCGAACTAACGTTTTTGGTATTCATAAACCAGTGTTAGCGATATGATATATGATATGATATGATACGATACGATACGATATGATATGATATGATATGATATGATATGATTAAATGATATATGATATGATGTGATATGATATGATGTGATATGATGAAATGATATATGATATGATATGATATGATATGATATGATATGATATGATATGATATGATATGATATGATATGATATGATATGATACGATACGATACGATATGATACATGATATGATATGATATGATATGATGTCATATGATATGATATGATATGATATTATGTGATATATGATATGATACGATACGATATGATATGATATGATATGATATGATATGATATGATATGATATGATATGATATGATGATATGATATGATATGATATGATGTGATATGATACGATACGATACGATATGATACATGATATGATATGATATGATGAAATGATATATGATATGATGTGATATGATATGATGTGATATATGATATGATATGATATGATATGATATGATATGATATGATATGATACGATACGATACGATACGATATGATACATGATATGATATGATATGATGTCATATGATATGATATGATATGATATGATATGATATGATATGATATGATATGATATGATATGATATGATATGATATGATATGATATGATGTGATGTGATGTGATATTATGTGATATATGATATGATACGATACGATATGATATGATATGATATGATATGATATGATATGATATGATATGATATGATATGATGTGATGTGATATGATATGATATGATACGATACGATATGATACATGATATGATATGATATGATGTCATATGATATGATATGATATGATATTATATGATATGATATGATATGATATGATATGATATGATATGAATCCTATACAAGTATTCAGTCGATAGCCGGGATTAGTTTAGCACGCTCGTAGCGCGGGCTAGCGAAATGTCTATGCATAGCACCCTCAATGGCGAGCAGTTTAGAGTATATTTGAAAATGACACTGCCTACAGTACTAAGTGAGGAATAGGAATACGGTTATTTTCTTGTTGAAGGATATAATAAAGCTATCCGGTGCTGTGGATTGAACTTGGACGTAGCTCAGTGGTTAGAGCACTTGGTACGGGTTTGATCCCCGGCGCCGGAGCGAATTTTTCTCCTCTAACAACGATTATTATCATAACAGATATATTCTGTAGGACCAAAAATTAATCTTTACGTAAATGCGGATAGAGCTAAGATAATGAATAAATAAAAGAGGAGGTGGGAGTTTTCTAAGCAGGCTGTACACATTGTCCTCCTCTAAGGAATTCTATACATAAAGTGGCAGGCGTTAGGGGTAGTCTACCCTCCACTCGGCTACCTGGTTGCAACCTACAATAACAAATTAAGGGATCCCATAACTCGAGTTCCTGCGTCCTAAATTCCAACTAATTAACAACTTTACAAGAGATCAAAGACGAGTGAAGGGGTAATGAGGGTTAATGCTCACCCGCCATTACTCCCGTGTGGTCTTAATTTGAGCCACTATGGCGAAGGGGTGAGGTTCCGACCTCACTGACTCTAACCTAATTAAGGTTCAGGAGAACTGCAACTTGTCAGATACACTTCCTTATTGTTAATTATTTTTTGTGTGGTCCTCTGCTAGACGTAAGGCTTTCAATACCGGAGACCGGGGTGACAATCCCGGACCGTTGCTTTGGATTATTTTTTATGGACAAATACTGTCCTTTCTGCAGGTTTTCGTGAGGTGCTGTCATTATTTTTGCTTGCACTCAACCAATTTTTAATCATCACCGGCAATAAAATGCAATTAGATGCAACTCCCATGCTGTAATATGGTCAACATCGGACGAGCCAATGGGAACAGTAGACAAGCTCACAGATTGTATCGGGACAAGTACTCACGTAGGAGACATCCGGTCCATACCATCTTTCCACGACTGTTCCAAAGGTTAAGGGAAGGAGGGCACGTGGTGCTAAATTACAATTCCATTTCCACAAAACTATTTTTGCTTATATACTTCGCACGAAAACATGACGGCCTTCCCTCATCCCCTTCACCAGTTAACTGCAGGCACGCTCAAGGGATAAACCCTTAGCCGAGTTGCCAATTCTTCAAGTCATTGTGATCTGCGAACATTCAGCCAACTGAGCTACGCCAGTGGCTCTTTATTAGTTCTGAAGTTATGATTTTTATTGTAAAGTGCGGCATTGGCTATAATAGCTGTTAAGTGGAAAACGGCATGAGCTTTTTTTTCTTCTTCGCAAACTATGTTCCTTAAAAACCCTTTTCCTGGTAATTCCGAAAGTGCTGGATAGAATCGAATGAAATTTTTTCTGCATTCTTAAACATAATGTACAAATCAGGCCAGAATATTTCCGCAAGTTTATTTGCTGTTGGCGATATCTCTTTCGCGTGCTGTTCACATACTGTTCGACGAAGTAAATCACGCATAAAATCGTCTACCTTACCGAATTCTATTTCAGTTTGTTTATTTTCTCTTTAGTTGGTGAACTGTAATTCTTAATTTCTATGGCCAATATATTTTGTACTGTAGTAATACCACGCCGCCGGTTGCGTCCGATGTTAAGTGATTAAGATTTTTACTTATCAAACTATCGCACCTTTCGATTACTCTATGGATAAAATTCCTAACATTAAACACAATTTTAACACTTCGTTTTCTTAGCTACGCTCCTCTGCAAATAAGATATTCTGTTTTCTTCGACGGTGTTATTTGTTCTTGTCGTGATGGTCGTGGATCTTCAGGTGAATCAGGAGGCCTGACTGCGGATCATCTGCTCCAACACTCATTAATCATGGCCGGAATAAATTAGACATATTGAAGCGCACAACGGTATAAAACAACACGTCGACAAATGTCTGAAAAGACACTAACGAGTGAAAGCTAAGAGGCAATGACTGCTAGATTTGGCAATGCTGGGATCTATTGTATTTCTGCCACGCGGCTAGGGGTTGAGTAGTGGATGGAGGTTTATGAGGGATTACCAATTCCAAGAAGAGTGGCCGTCATGTTTTCGAGCCAAGTATAACTCTCGACTCAGTCATTTCCGGACCATGGTTCCTTATCTCAAATTGATACATGTACCCTTCGCCATCATCCCTGAAAGTTTGTAACACCAATTCGGAAACACCCTGAATAGTCTAAGCTCACATAAGTTAACAGTTTTGGTATCAATTTCCTAGCTCTGGTTATAACAAATTCAACTTTTGACGGCCTTTGAAATTTTACATATTGCCAGCTTATAAATATTTGCAAAAACAAATCATCTTATTCTTGAAAAAGTAGAATTTTTACGGAATTACACCCTTGATTCGTCCTAACCCTTCCCTTGCTAATAGTGGGCCTATTTATGTTAAAATTAGTTGAGGATTTCTATTGTACTGAGCAATTCTAAATTAATTTACATTAACTTTTGGAATGGAAATTTGCTGTCCGCTGTTATACTTTTAACGTTGTCTCTAGAGAGTAGGGCAACTAAGTAGCAGGAGACGGGATTATTGCTTTTGTGTGTCATGGAACCACGATTTAAAAGAAAACGAAACTACTAAAAAGCGAACGAGTCTTAAATCTTGCGTTCTACGCCCGAGGCCTAGCTGTTGCCTCGACTTCCAATATCGAAGCCAGCGCCGTCTATCGCGAAGCGCGCTCAATTGTTTCATGATATAAATGCGAAACGAATAACAATTTATTTTGTCTTTTAAATTGTACATTCCAGCGCTCGCTAAGTCCAACGGAGCTATTCTTCTCTCTCTGCTCTGTTGGCAATATAAGCTACGTGCTTCAGATGTCTGTCCGACGCTCGTTGGGTGTGAAATATTGCGTGGAAGTTTGCCGACAAGTCAACTTTCAACACGACGTTTGCTTTTATGCTCCAGGTGTTTTATTTTATAAATAAATGGATCGAATTCCGCTTTTATGCTTTTGCAAAATGTGATAAGTAGGTATTTTGAATTAAGACAGAGGATTACAATTTTTAAAATTCTCTGAAATATTAATTTTACTTTTTGATGTAATCTTCAACTTACGATGTTTGGTGACGTATACACGTCCTTTGATGTGACGTGTATGTGACGTTGATGTGACACCAAACCTCGTAAGATGAAGATTACATTTGTAAAGTTTCTTTCCACCCATAAGCAGTGCTGACTAGATCAGACGTTATGGACAGTACTCTATAACAGAGTCGCCAGTATGAAAGGATGATTCCAAGCATTTGGCGTGAGACGAATTCGATAGCTCAGTGGTAGAGCGCCTGACCGGAGAACAGGAAGTCGCAGGTTCGATTCTCGCTCGAGGTAGTACAATTTTTCTTTCATGCCATGGCATGATTGTAACTAACTGTGATAGTATTTAAATTCATTTATTTTTTGTTTCGAACTCAGCGCAGTCTGAAGACTTGTGATGCTTGTCGGTGGAATTGATGATAAAGACCAGGAAACTTAAATTCTTAGAGAAATACAGGGACATCATTTTATTTTTACTAACATTTTTAATATTAATCTGGCTGTACCTTTCTATTAACGATAGAAACAGGAAACACCGTTTGCTACCCCTTCCACGACTGGAGTTCGACGATAGACTACTGGCGTAAAATACAAATCACTTTACTACGCATAGGAGGGAAGAAAAGTAGTTCATCCATTTATGTAAACTAGGAAATATCGCAATTTTGAGTTTGATCATTTTCATTAGGTTTTTGTTTAATCAAAATACAGTACTGTATTAACACGAATTGAGCTATCCATTCGGACGTATTAATTATGCAATGTATATTATTCTATCTACAGCACATTAGCGTACAATATAAAGAGTGAAGTTAATTGAAAAATAATCATAATATGGATATTTAGACACATTTTTGAAAATGGTGACCGTTCATTTCAATACAGACTTCAGTTCTTTTGTGCACATTATCACACTATAGACTATTGTACCTAATTCCAATTACCAGTTTCGTCCTTCGTACTAGTAACTCATGTTAAAATAATTCTGTACCTACTCTATAAAAGGGTACCTTACGTACTGTAAATTAAATCTTTACTTCTGCCCGATCCGAAAAGATAAAATTACTCAGAAATGCTATCTACTGTCCGTCCAAGTGATTTTGTCGCAGGGTCGTAGAAAGGGAGAAAAATCACGTGACAGTTAATTATTTAACGAGGCCCATTTATTTAAGTTATATTAAACAGTTGTATAATATTACGTAGACGTCCAATTCCTAACAGAAATTAATGTTTTCAGAAAAGAGCTAAGAAAGCCCAGCCACTAGCCTTTACAGAGGGGCGAACAGAAGCAGGTGGGGGGAAACCGGGATGCGACGTAGGCAAACGGACGACAGTACCTGTGCGAAAATATGATTCAATATTGAAAGCTCTTTCGTCACTGGAAAACGCGAATATATTTCTGGAATGTACTATACTCACTAACTCAGTACTGCTTACGCGCCCTAGGCTTTGTGTCGTGAACGGTTGGAAGTTTACTAGTAGAAGGGGTGGGAGTGAAGTACTTGAAAAACTCAGGTACAATAAAAAATGAAGTAAAAATATGATGTCCCTGTAGAACATTCATACTATATAATTTCCTACAATAACATGCAAAATAGCATGTGCTGCATACTCCTAGAATTAAAGTAGCCAGTAAAACGTGAACTTATATTCTCTATTCAAGCCAAGAATCATACTAATGTATCACTACTCTAACCACAAATCGTTGAACTTTCAGCTAGAACTGATAGAATCGTATTAAAGAAATTCTTGTTAAAATTACATAATAAATTGTATACTAATAAAATTATAATTACTTATGCGTTTATATTTGTGACTTCATCTCTGAAATAACATACAGCTTATCCATGTCACCTTATTATTTTGTATAAAAGGAATAATTTTGAATACAATTCTGGAACATGTATGGTGTATATTTTATTTTCGTTTCTGCGGGACAGAGTTATGGCACCATCTTTTGAACCAGTCGCTGATTTATCTGTATTCCGTGATAGCAGATCGATTATACCGACATTGCTTTTTTTACTTACACTATTTCTAAATATATCAACGAAATGAATAATGGCGAGGGATACCAATAAATTAGTCGAATCGATTTTATTCAATGCAGATTGATGGCTGTACTTTCGTGTTTGGTTTATTCGTCGTATTTGCAGTGCAAGTATTTACAAAGTAGTGGAGAAAAAGGCTTTTCAATATAGATCATCGGGCTAATAAACAAGAGGTTTAGAGCTTTCCAGTTCAAGCAAACAAGACTAATAATAATATTTCTTTCGGAATAATGAGTAGGCCTGTGGCATTGGAGCATGTTTACAGTCGAAAGAAGCCAATTCACTACAGGATATACACAGAGTACGCAAGTGTATGTGTGTACGGAGAGACACAACCACCGCGGTGTAATACGAACTGTCGTGAAGTGTAGTGTGCTCGGCAGTACGACTCCGAAGGAAATAAACACGTCTCGAAAATAGAATATTTAGTTTCACAGTATGGTGCAGTTTGCATTCTAAATAAAATCTGTATTGTAAACTTTGCAATGTCAGCATTACATCTGCTAAAAACAAGGAATATAAGGTTCAAAGGCACGTAAGTACAGGGACATCATTTTATTTTTACAAACATTTTTAATATTAACCTGGCTATACCTTTAGAGAACCGGAAAACCCGTTCGCTACCCCCTTCCACAACTGGAGTTCGATGATACTGGCGTAAAACACAAACACATCACTTTACTAGGTATAGGAAGGAAGAAAAGTACTTCACCCATTTACGTAAACTAGGAAATATCGCGATTTTGAGTTCGATAATTTTTATTAGGATTTTTATTTAATCAAAATGCAGTACTGTATTAACAATGAGTGTTTTTACTCACGAACTGAGCTATCCATGCGAACGTGTTCATTATGTAGTGTATATTATACTGTCTACAGCACATCAGCGTACAATATAGAGAATAATGAAGTTCAATTGAAAAATAATCATAAAATGGATATTTAAACACATTTTTGAAGATGGTAGCCATTCATTTCGATAGCCTACAGGCTTCAGTTCTTTTGTGCATATTATCACACTATAGACTATTGCATCTAATTCCAATTACCAGTTTCGTCCTTCTTACTAGTAACTCATGTTGAAATAATTCTGTACCTACTCTATAAAAGAGTACCTTATGTAATGTAAATTCAATCTTCACTTCTGCCCGACCCGCATAGATAAAATTACTCGGACATGCTATCTACTGTCCGTCCAAGTGGTTATGCCGCAGGATCGTAGAAAGGAGGGAAATCACGTGACAGTTAATTACTTAACGAAGCCCTTTTATTTAAGTTATTTTAAACAGTTGTATAATATTACGTAAACGTCCAATTCCTAACAGAAATTAATGTTTTCAGAAAAGAGCTAAGACAGCCCTGCTCTTACAGAGGACCGTGCAGAAGCAGGTGGGGGAAATCGGGATGTGACGTAGGCAAACGGACAGTACCTGTGCGAAAATATGATTCAATATTAAAAGTTCTTTCGTCACTGGAAAACGCGAACATATTTTTGGAACGTACTATACTCAGTAACTCAGTGCTGTTTACTATAAGCGGCCTTGATTCTGTCTGGAAAACAGTTGGAACTTCATTAGTAGAACGGGTGGGAGTGAAGTACATTAAAAAACTCGGGTACAATAAAAATTGAAGTAAAAATAAAATGATGTCCCTGTACAATGAGACATAAACGGCTGGAACAAGGAAATGTGCAGAACGTTTTTCCAGCGTAAAAAAGGTGATAGAGATGTTCGATAAGAATGATGCAGCTTTTATAGATATGGTTCAATTATCATATTGAACAACAGTGTCATTTTATTGCATCAAATTTTGGATTTATTCCTCATCCGATTCAAAGTTTAGAAAAGAGTGGAGTTTAAACTGGTGGAACAAATTTCAGTAATGAATAATATTGTGTCTAAACTAAATAGTACACAAGATGACGTAGGCAACAAAATCTGAAACAAAAATTAAATATGTATTACAAAAAATAATGGGTTCAGTTCACTCTTCCAGGTAACTAATTTTCTATCGGGTGACAGATACACAGTAGATAATTTAGATGTCGAATTGAATGAAGTCAAATATTTCACTATGCACCTGTCGTTTCGCACCTTTTCTGCATTCAAATCCATACCAGACAGTAGTAGACACTCACTCACTTTCGAACTTTGAGAATGCATCTTGTTGTTCACTGTAATTACAAACTAAACACTCAATAGGCAATATACCTAAGTCCACATGTGTGGAATGAAATTTTATAATAGTTGAAAAAAGTTAAATAAAGATAGAAAGTAATTCAAAGGGATCTGTGTATTATTGTATTCTACAGACTGTACTGTACAAGACGGAGCGGTGCAGCGTACTCTGTGTACATATACAGAGTGTTTAAAATACGGGGCATAATTTCAGGTATGTATTTCCCACATGTAGACAATCAAAATAGTTCATTACAACATGTGTCCGGAAATGCTTTATTTCCGAGTTATGGCCTTCACAACATTGAAATTCACCGGAACGTTTTTCTTTCCGCAGGTCGTTGACGTCAAAGGAGACATTAAGAGGGCACTCTGACAGTTCATTCCGAGGCGAAGGTTACATTCAGTGTTAGACTGTATGACATGTATTCAAATCAAGAGCTGGCAGAGATACACTTCATGTACGGTAAGGCGGACGGCAATGCTGCGCTGGCTCGCCGTTTGTACCAGGAGAGGTACCCACAGCGACAATGTCCAGATCGGAAGACATTTGTACGTCTCCATTACCGTCTGTGCGAGTATGGAAAATTTAACTCTCCTGGTTTGGGAAGGGGACGACCAAGATCTACAACTCCAGAAGTACAGGAGGAGATTCTGGAGGCTGTGAACATGACTCCTTCTATCAGCACACGAAGGGTAGCGTTGCAAGTCAATGTTCCTCATACGACTGTCTGGAGACTGTTGAAAGAGTATCAATTGTATCCTTATCATTTGCAACGTGTATAGGCCCTGTCACCAGCAGATTACCCTGCACGAGTTAGGTTCTGTCAGTGGTTCTTGCAGCAGTGTGGTGTAAATCCGAACTTTCCTGCCTTAGTATTATTTACAGATGAAGCACAGTTCACACGAGATGGCATAACAAATTTCCACAGTCAGCATGTATGAGCGTATGAAAACCCACGTGCAACTGTTCCATCTCATCACCAGGTGCGGTTCTCCCTCAACATGTGGGCCGGTATCATTGGTGATCGATTAGTTGGACCCCATGTACTTGTAAACAGACTTACGGGGCAAGCGCACACAAACTTCCTGGAAAACACCATACCTCATGTTTTAGAAGACACTCCACTGATCAATCGTCAACACATTCACTTCTTGCATGATGGCGCTCCTGCACACTTCAGTCGTACGGCACGCCGGTACTTGGATCGAAGGTTTCCTGATCGATGGATAGGTATAGGTGGCCCAATTTCTTGGCCTCCACGCTCACCTGATCTGAACCCATTTAAAATCATTGGTTTATTCGTGTCCGGTGTCTGATTTGGAATCCCTTCGGAATCGAATTGTGGCATGTTCTGAGGACACGCAGTACTCCTGGAGTTTGGAATCGTGTTCGCAGGTCAATGAGACATTGATGTGAGGTCTGTATTCAAGCAGGAGGTGGACATTTTGAACATCTTCTGTAACGACAATGACCTGCGGAAAGAAAAACGTTCCGGTGAATTTCAATGTTGTGAAGGCCATAACTCGGAAATGAAGCATTTCCAGACACATGTAATGAACTATTTCGATTGTCTACATGTGGGAAATACATATCTGAAATAATGCCTAGTATTTTTAAACACCCTGTATATCCTGGATTGAGTTGGCTTTCTTTCACCGTAAACATGCTCCAATGTCACAGGCCTAATAATGAGCAAATTGGTGACCGTATATACTTGGGTCATTACCGTTTTATTGCAACATTCCCAAAGAATTATAATAATCATATTGTGCTAGTTACAGCTCTGAAATTTGCCTTACAGGTAGAATAGGCGTCATATTCGACCATTCAATTTGAACTGGCGCAAATACAGGGTGAAAGGGGTTAAACTGCATTTATTTTAAGAACAGAAACTTTGGGTTGTAAGTAACCAAGAAGTAAAATGACATTTTGATATTTGAATAGCTGTTTAGGCGAAAAAAGTTGTGTCTGAAGCTTGACTCCATCATTTTATGGTAAAACTATTGGGTAATGAGACGTGTGAGTGATAACTAGAGCTAGGATTTATATGTAGTATGAGTTAAGAATGACACCGAGTATAGTTGAGTCGATGTGATACCGGCTAAGAAGGTGTTAAGCCTGGTTGACAAGACTCGAAATGCAAGAAAAGTCACAATGACTAGACAATGCAGCTTTTAAACCCCCGCTGTTTTGTAAGTGGTGGTTAAGAGGATTAAAGACCCTTAGCGCTAACTAATGGAAATACTGAATGACAAGAATGGCAGGTGTGAGAAGGGGGGGCATGGCTAGCATGTTTGTAAACTATACCGACTAAAAATATTAGCTATTATTACATACGAATCCTAGCTCTAGTGATAAGATATAAACGCGAAGAACAAGCCGAAAAAAATATTCCTTTGCCATTTTTTCGAAAAACGCTTCATTTATGTAATAACATACAAAATTAACTGATTAAATTTCCGTAACACTGTAAATTAATACGTTTTAATCAGTTAATGTTATACTTTATAACTAGAGGCGTGCGTTTGGTTACCTTAAGCCAGTGGTCGTCAGCACTCGCTGAAATGGGTAGAGTGCATGGAGGGTAAGGAAATATGCTCCGTCGTGCACAAGGAATAGAGAGACAGCATACCCGCCAGCAGCGACGATTGCACGCTAGGGCAGTGTCTTGTCAGCGGGTAAGGGTAGGTACACGTTGGAGCAACGATAAACGATAAAAGAAACGATCTAGCGACGCTTTGGTATTATCAAAGACACAAGCGTTCATATCGGAGCAACGAGGACGCGGGAAGCGAACATTTTGATTTATCAACAGTAATCTCACTAGACGTTTTGATTTTTCTAGAGAAAATCAAAACTCGAGTGGGATTTAATTGACTATTACACGATTAGAAGAAAGTATATAAAGATTAGAAGTAACGAAGTACTCCAACACAATAAAATATTAATTGACTTACGAAAATACAACTGTCTTCAAATGTATTATTGTACCATCTCACCATTACAAATATTACGCTAGATGCATTGCTAGATGGCAGTAGTGAGCAATGCCTTCTCGTCGAGAAGTTCTCGATCTGTTATACACGATGGCAATGTTACTAGTCAAGAAGGCTTTGTTGATTCAGTTTCATTTTTATTAAAACAGTTGCATTCCACTTAAATTATCCGAATCCCAGTAATCAACGCCACTTGACAGATGATTTTCAATAAATCTTAATATTAAACAATCTCTGATACGTGACTATCCATAATATCATATAGCAGAAGCTATAATATAACCTAACTAATATACACAAGTGTTAGAAAAGTTTTAATTAACGACGATGACATAACAAATAAACATGAATAATTTTAAAAGGAATAATTATTGAATGTACAACTTTCAAATTTGAATGTGGTTGGTGGTTCAATTGATGTTATATTGGACGTGTGCGTAATAGAAGTGGAACTCGTTGATTTAGGCCTACATGGTGTATTCAACTTATTCAGAATTTCCGAATTAATAATTTTGAAAGGAATAATTATTGAATATACAATTTTCAAATTTGAATATGGTTGGTGGTTCAATTGATGTTATATTGGACGTGTGCGTAATAGAAGTGGAACTCGTTGATTTAGGCCTACATGGTGTAGTCAACTTATTCAGGATTTCCGAATGGTGCTCTTCATTTATTTGTAAATCGGATTTCAGAATATGCATAGGTATGATTAGTGATTTTTATTAATTCTTGTTCTTGAATGCGAATGAGAGTCATATTTGAAACTGCTGTGCAT
The DNA here is from genome assembly GCF_040183065.1 of Periplaneta americana. Lineage (NCBI taxonomy): Eukaryota > Metazoa > Arthropoda > Insecta > Blattodea > Blattidae > Periplaneta > Periplaneta americana. The sequence goes on from NC_091121.1 coordinate 24,731,462, forward strand.
CGACTGGAGTGGTTTGTAATTATATATATATATATATATATATATATATATATATATATATATATATATATATATATATATATATATATATTTTGACGTTCAGACCAGCGCAGTTTCAAATGTTGGCAAACAAAGAAACAAATGCTAGGGACGCGATAAAATTGTGCAATAAGCAGCCATGATTGGTTGAAATACGTCCTTTCGTACCGTTTTATTGGTCAAAAGTAGTATGACGTAATAAGAGTGTAATAGTCAGTACAAAATATTCTTTACATCCACTTAATGAAAGAAGATATATAGGAAATGTCAGCTGCTAGGTTCAAGTTTAATAACTTAAATACGTACAAAATTGAACCCGTTTCTCATCCGAAAGGTAGTATAAATTCGTTGTGCTGTGATTGGTTCTTGTGATCACATAATGTATCACGAATAAATACACAACTAATCTATTTGCCAATATCTACTATAATTAATTTAATATACCGAAATAATAATAAATATATTAATATTCGGATATATTGATAACCACCGGTAATTATACATATCAATATTATCTTAATCAGAGATCATATGAACGATAAGAGCGAAGAAAATGAAACTTTTCTTTTTCGTAGCTTTTATTGTGTATCTTCGCTTTTATCGTTACTCCAATATGCACACTTCAATGACAATGCATGCTTCAATCCTCTCTGATATAGCATCGCTGCTTCTTTTATCGTTTATCGTCGCTCCAACGTGTACGTACCCTAAGAGATGCAAGCCCGAGAGTGCAGTGTTCTAATGACCGCTACCTTAAGCCTTCAAGAGACCCGCTATAGTGTGGGTATGTATGGAGTATAAATCGGCTGCACTCGACCCTACTACACTGTTCAGTGAACATGTGAAAATAAAACAAAGCTGTGCGCTTGGAGATCAGTGCTATAATAGAAGAATTTGGCAGTCAGCACTTCATTAGGAAAGAAAAAATGTATTTTATCACAAAGAAGGGAAACATTTTGTAATATTAAAGCTTCAAGTAATAAATAAATGTCTGTAAAAACCTTTCGTGTTTTTATTCTGTTAATGTACTGAGAACATTTCAGCTTATCTTACTTTTGAGGTTAAATATCGTTCTTTCGTATTCCCGCTCTGAGTAGTTGGCAGTAGTATTTAGTATGCCGTGATAAATAACAGTTTATTTTTTAACTTCATTACAAGGAAGCAGGTAATGTCTCATTGCTGTGTTTTATAATTACGCAAGTAATTCGGTTTTGCAAGTTATTTAATTTTATTAGTTGAATAATCTTATTAAATTACACTCGTGGTTTCATCTTACTAGCATAATTTCACGAGCTCGTGAAATTATCAAAAATATGAAAGTGTACTCGTGCGGTTACTACAAATAATTTCACACGAACGTTTCCCAATTAATGGACGAGGTTATTGGCGCCAGATTGACCTATGAAATCGAATTACACTGATAGTTAAAAGAGTGTTACTCAAAATTAATAGCCTGATAGTTTTTTTTCTCTTACGGTCATTTCAGCCCATGTATGGTGGGTCCCTATCACCACGGCATGGCGCGTCCTCAGGTTGCAGATAGAGGAGACGGCCTCCAGATATGGAGGGTAGCTGCGAATATATTGAATAAGCAGTCGTGGACAGCCGATAAGGGGTGGTCCTCCAGCTTGGGGGTTGGGCGAAGGGCTAACAACCCATCACCGTAAAAAACAGCTTGTTACGAATTCCTACAGTAAGCCTCGGAATAGGACTGATTCTCTGGCACGACCACAGCAAAGGAATAAGGTTTTGAGATTTGGCACTTGGAACGTAACTAGTCTTTATAGAACAGGAGGGGTAACATTAGTAGCAAAAGAACTAGCTAGATATAGAATAGACTTTGTGGGAGTACAAGAGGTTAGGTTAGATGGGAATGGCATATCACAAATAGGAGATTACTTGTTGTATTATGGGGAAGGAAACAATAATCACCAATTAGGAACAGGATTCTTTGTACATAAAAGAATAAACTCAGCAGTAAAAAAGGTCGAATTTATCAGTGACAGGTTATCGTATTTAGTACTTAAGGGTAGATGGTGCGACATCATAGTTATAAATGCTCACGCCCCTACAGAAGAGAAAGACGACTATCTAAAGGATAGCTTCTATGAGGAATTGGAACATACTTTTGATCAGTTCCCTAGATATCATATGAAAATTTTATTGGGGGATTTCAACGCTAAAGTAGGACGGGAGGATATTTTTAGACCAACTATTGGAAAAGAGAGCCTACACGCAATTAGTAGTGACAATGGAGTTAGATTAGTCAACTTTGCCACATCGAAAAATTTAATTGTGAAAAGTACAACATTCCCCCATAAGGATATACATAAATATACTTGGACTTCTCCAGATGGATTGACACACAACCAAATAGATCACATCTTGATAGATAAACGGAGACATACTAGTATAGTAGATATTCGAACTTTCAGAGGTGCAGACTGTAATTCTGACCATTATTTGGTGATTGGAGAATTAAGAGAAAGATTATCAGTAGCCAAGCGAGTAGAGCAACAAGTTAATATTACTAAATTCAATATTTTGAAATTAAAGGACGAGGAAGCTAAGCAAAATTATCAGGTCGAAATTTCGAATAGGTTTGCCACTTTAGAAAGTTCCGACGAAGTTGAGAAAGAATTAGATGTTAATAGCGTGTGGGAAAATATCAGAGATAGTATCAAAATTGCAGCTGAGCAGAGCATAGGTTATTATGAAACTAAGAAAAAGAAACCGTGGTTTGATGAAGATTGTTGCATGGTAGTAGAAAGAAGGAAACAGGCAAAATTGAAATTCTTACAGGATCCAGTTGAGGAGAATAGAGATAATTATTTCAATGAAAGACGGGAAGCAAGTCGTACACTTAGGAATAAAAAGAGAGGTTACTTGAAGGAAAAACTGAATGAGGTAGAAACAAATAGTAAGAATAAAAACATTCGATATTTATATAAGGGTATAAAGGAATTTAAGAACGGATATCAGTCAAGGGTAAACGTGATCAAGGATGAGAATGGTGACTTGCTTGCAGACTCTTCATCAATCCTAAACAGATGGAAAAACTATTTTGCGCAACTACTAAATGTACATAGGCCAAATAGAAATGATCGGGATGATATTGAAATACAAACTGCTGAGCCATTTATACCCGAACCCACGATTTCAGAAGTCGAAATTGCGATAGAAAATCTGAAAAAGTACAAGTCTCCAGGTATCGATCAAATTCCAGCAGAATTAATACAAGAGGGTGGAAGTGCATTATATAGCGAAATTTATAAACTTGTACTTGCTATTTGGGAAAAGGAAATTGTACCAGAACAATGGAAGGAGTCCATAATTGTACCTATTTTTAAAAAGGGGGACAAAACCAACTGTGGTAACTTTCGAGGAATATCACTTTTGTTGACGTCGTACAAAATTTTGTCCAATATTCTTTTGAGGAGATTAACTCCGTACGTAGATGAAATTATTGGGGATCATCAGTGCGGTTTTCGGCGTAATAGATCGACTATTGATCAGATTTTTTGTATTCGGCAGATAATGGAGAAAAAATGGGAGTATAAGGGTACAGTACATCAGTTATTCATAGATTTCAAAAAGGCATATGACTCGGTTAAGAGGGAAGTATTATATGATATTCTTATTGAATTTGGTATTCCCAAGAAACTAGTTCGATTAATTAAAATGTGTCTCAATGAAACATACAGCAGAGTCCGTATAGGTCAGTTTCTATCTGATCCTTTTCCAATTCACTGCGGGCTAAAGCAGGGAGATGCACTATCACCTTTACTTTTTAACTTCGCTTTAGAATATGCCATTAGGAAAGTTCAGGATAACAGGCAGGGTTTGGAATTGAACGGGCTACATCAGCTTCTTGTCTATGCAGATGACGTGAATATGTTAGGAGAAAATACACAAACGGTTAGGGAAAACACGGAAATTTTACTTGAAGCAAGTAAAGCGATCGGTTTGGAAGTAAATCCCGAAAAGACAAAGTATATGATTATGTCTCGTGACGGGAATATTGTACGAAATGGAAATATAAATATTGGAGATTTATCCTTCGAAGAGGTGGAAAAATTCAAATATCTTGGAGCAACAGTAACAAATGTAAATGACACTCGGGAGGAAATTAAACGCAGAATAAATATGGGAAATGCGTGTTATTATTCGGTTGAGAAGCTCTTATCATCCAGTCTGCTGTCCAAAAATCTGAAAGTTAGAATTTATAAAACAGTTATATTACCGGTTCTTCTATATGGCTGTGAAACTTGGACTCTCACTCTGAGAGAGGAACATAGGTTAAGGGTGTTTGAGAATAAGGTGCTTAGGAAAATATTTGGGGCTAAGCGGGATGAAGTTACAGGAGAATGGAGAAAGTTACACAACACAGAACTGCACGCATTGTATTCTTCACCTGACATAATTAGGAACTTGAAATCCAGACGTTTGAGATGGGCAGGGCATGTAGCACGTATGGGCGAATCCAGAAATGCATATAGAGTGTTAGTTGGGAGACCGGAGGGAAAAAGACCTTTAGGGAGGCCGAGACGTAGATGGGAGGATAATATTAAAATGGATTTGAGGGAGGTGGGGTATGATGATAGAGACTGGCTTAATCTTGCACAGGATAGGGACCGATGGCGGGCTTATGTGAGGGCGGCAATGAACCTTCGGGTTCCTTAAAAGCCATTTGTAAGTAAGTAAGTAAGTACGGTCATTTCAGCGAATAGGGATTATAAAGAATGGACACTGAGCGAATTTTCCTGTGTTTTGTTTCTCTGTGTGCCGACGTTTAGTTCCACTTTCAAGCGCTAGAGATTAGTGTAATCGAGCAAACGCTAAGATAATAATTGAGAATAGAGTTGAGACGCAGGATCCAAACATCGCCTACCTTATTGCATAATCCAGTAACACTTTGCTTCAAATAAATTCAAGTTAACAGCTTTTCCTTATTTCTCAGTGACAAACTAGTTGTAATAATTATATTTTATATTTCAGATATAATGAATTATATTATAAAATAATATAATACATTATAAAATTAAGTATCCAATTCGTTTAATATTTGTATAATATAATATAATATAGGTATATGGTTTTACTTCTCGTAAGAGTTTTGTTTTTCCATTTTGAGCGCTATCAAATCATTACATATTTTAATTGTTGTTGGGGTCAACGTCTCAACTCTCATTATAAAGGAACTCTACAGTCTAGACATTACAGTTAATGACGGATTTATTATTTTATGGATCCAATTTATTTTATTTGAGTACATAATGTACTTAGATGTATTAATTATGTGTTATATTTCCGCTGTGTCGACTGCTAGCTGGTGTGATGTCAGCGCCAACTCTAGGGAGAAAGCAGAATCTCACGCTTTAGCTGGCTTGAAGGTCATTGAAATCAGTTCGGCTACATCAAAGGTACCGACGCTAAGTGTCCATTCTTTATAATCCCTATTCGCTGGTCATTTGTTTTGTTTGTTTTTTTTTTTTTTTGCGTCTTCAATGTATCAGCAATCAAACGATTACGTCAGACTCGTAGTCTCAACATGCAACAATAATTAATTAGGCCTACAATAATTACACAATTAATTATTGTAAATAAAAATGGTTTACAATAAAATTAAACATTTTCAAAATTACACATAAGCAATGATAAAAAAAAGCTCAAAATAAAGTGTTGTTATAAACTAAAATATTCAGGAGCTTTCTATTCCTTTCATCTATGCTTCGATTCCACTGTTTTTCTAGGATTTATTATTATAACCTCGAATGTTTAGTTGTTCAGAATTACAGTTGTTAGCATTCAGAATAACTCGTCGAATACTATTCGTGTTAATAGTTATCGTCAACCTGAAAATATTAAACAAATCAGGAAATTTGGTGAAAGAATATTTAGTCACACTTAGTCCTTATGATAATAATGCTGTTGGAAATGTTTTAAGATAATATATATTTAATACTGTTATCAACTTGATGTTTTAGTTACTTTTGTATTGAAAACTATGACTGGTCTTACAACCTTTGGTTTTTTAAGGAAAAATAATTATCTATCAAATAAATATCTATCATGCAATTTAATTTCGCTTTTTAAACTCATGTTTGTTGTCATTAGATAATTATAGAACAACTGGACAATACGCACGGTAGAGAAACGTCGACTACGCTGGCCACTAGTCACCGGGCCGTACCGAGCCTTGTGAAATAAAAGACAGTCAAAATGGTGGTAGTAATATTCGCGACTATATTCTTAAATAATGACTGCACTAGTCAAGTTCAAGATTTACGGGGTATAACGACGGTGTTTTGAATACACCGAAAGAAAATGAAAATGTAGTAAGGTGATATAGTAGATTATCACAACGAAATAAAGGCGAAAAGAATGCGTGGTTCAGGAATTATCATTGAAAAAAACGAAAGTAAATTTGCGGTTAATGTTAGCCAAAGCTTTAACTACGTGATTATGACCGCGTTTCCGTTTTATTTTTGATCTAGAGAAAATAACTCGTCATATAACATTTTTGTATTAAATACGAGTAATATTTAAATGAAACGATTTACGTTTAAAGTTACAAATTATTTATTAAGTACAATATGATATGATTTAAATTAGTACATGGAGAATGAAATTAAATCTTATGTTTAAATTAATAAGTTTTGTCATGTGCGGCTCGTGACAGGAACAGATTGGCTGTGAGATGATAACTGCGCATGTACGGACTTAGTTAATAAAAACCTAAACTAACCAATCCTAACCTTCGTATATGCAAGATGTGTAACCACAGAAAGAATAAAATAGGAAAAATAAGAGTATCTAATGGTAACGTCAAATATTGATAAGGAACAACGTATTTCTAATGAGAATATATTTCAAAATACTTTTAAAGAGCAAAATAATCTTAAGAAGAGTATATTTCAAAATATTAAAGAGCCTTATCACTGTCCGTGTGTCTAATTTAGACTAATATATGTATCTGTTCATCAAACCCTACCTAACCTTGTCGCTAACAGTGGTGCTACCTGTCAATAATATTTAGAACAAAGGAGGTAGAGAGAGAAAAATAACAAATTTAAACTCCTAACGAAGCCACAGGTCAATGTCATGCCCTTATGTTGGCGACATTGTGTATTTAGTTCTATTTGGTCGTAAATGTAACGGCACAGTTGAAAGCTGCACTAGTTAATTTTGCAGTTTAGCGATAATGATTTCTCGAACTCCGGTTTCGAAATAATTAACATGACAGCAAACATTCGTTAAGCCCAATTAAATTACAGGATAACGATTAGCACTGGAACTGGTCGCTTTTGGTTTATTTCTGGCCAAAATTATAAAGATGGGCCTCCAAAGTAAATAAAATTTGTGAAGTATTGTGTAGAATATTTTTATGTTAGGCTTATAGAAATTAAAGTTCCTTCCATTTGTTGAGCGTAGCAATACGAAGAAATCTTCGATCACTAACTTAGAACCTCATTTACTGAGTCCTCTCCTCAGAGTCATTTATCTCGCCACCATCTCCCGTGTTATCTCAGTGCCTGTCGCCTTAATCTTCCTTCTTGTTCTTTCTATTGTACTCTTCATCATTTTGACTACAACCAATTTTTCCCCGCACCCTCATTTCGCTCCAGTATCTAACTCTGCTCTCCATTTCTCTACTCGCTTTTAGGATGGCGACTATTGATCGATTACTTTTGCCTTTTTGCGTCATTTCCGCCTTGGTGATCACGCTTTAGAAAGACTTACTTCCTTCCTAAATTTGGACATTTCACAAGAAGGAACCACAATTAATTGAGGATGGAGTACTGTGTCTACTCCAGTCACTGACTAAAATAGGTGTTACGTTTCATTAGGCTGACCGGGGCAGAAGCGATTCCTTAGAATTCTTTTTTAACGGATTCATATTTCACTAAAATTTTCTTAATGCCAATTTTTTGCAATGCGCTTAGTGATATTTACAATACATTCGCCTATAAATATGAATGTATGAAATATTTCTTTCCTCTGTTTCCTTCAAACACAGACTAATATCCATTGCAAACGATGGTGGGTTGTGAAATGCTAGAGAAACAAGTTATCTTTCATTTCTTTTAAATATATAAATGGCAGAAAGATAAAGTAGTGAAGAAACAAACTTTGCGATTGTCAACAGTTACGAACACCTATTAAAAAGTTTAACTGTCACACTTTTCATATTTTTCCCCTCTCCATGTCAAAAAATATTCAATTCAATTCAATTCAATTTATTTTGCCATTAGACATACAGTTTTAGGCTTCGTCAGAATACATTGAAAAACATATAAATACATTTTAAAAATACACTAATAAAAGAAACAGTAAAATTTAAATAATACAATGAAAACATGAAATAATTTGAAACTTTTAAATTAAAGAAAAGTAACTAAATTGCAATTAAACGTGTTTATTAAAATACAATTTCATATAAATTTGTGTTTAAAAACTCAGCAACAGAATAAAAAGGATTTTTTTAATAACCAATTGTAAAATCTAGTTTTGAAGCTATTGATTGGTAATTTATAATATTGACTTGGGAGCTTATTATATAATTTCATCCCCATAATTAAAAAGTTTGTGTTGCTCTTGTATAATCTACAATAAAATTCGTGATTGTCTGAAAAGTGGCCGACAATGTTCCAGATAGTTTTACTTACATAAAAGTCTAATGGCTTTCTTTTGTAAAATCAAGACGCTTCCAATTTGTTGGTTCCATTTCCCCAGAAAATTAAGGCATATCGGATTATCGACTGAAAGAAAGAAAAGTTATTTGATAACATAAGTGGAATAAAAATAGTACTTTGACAATTACACAAGCACAAAATGACAAATCTCCATACGTTTATTATGTCCTATAAAATTATGACACGTTTTTCTACTTGAATCATATATTTTAATACAGTTCCATTGATTTTGAAGAACTATATAGTTTACATTAGTATACAAAATTTCAGCACTTTATCTTAAGTAGTTTTAAATTAAATGGTTCCTGAATTTAAAACAATTGAACTTATTTTCTCACTACTCTTTTCTTTCCACCATTCCTATATTAAAACAATGAAAGAATTTATTTCTGTGGCCAGCTCACAACTCATCAACATTTGTTTTTTACACGGTGCAAAGGATATTATTCTGTGTTTGATATAAACAGGGGGGGGGGAAATTTTTACACGATCATGTTTTCTGTTGTATTTACAGTTATTGTTCAAGGCCTTGAAGGTTAAAATTCCCACACAGAAAATTTTGCTGCTAAGGAAACCATTCTTCATAACATGAAACTATTCTGAATTAGTTACTTAGTTTTGCGAAGACTTTGGAATAATATTGCTCTAAATTTTCAATGAAAAATATGTTGTGTTTGCAATATGATCGTGCGGAAAAGTTGTATAATACATGTTTGTGAAGTACATTACAAAATCTCGGAAATCTTTCCCTGGATTTCGTAAAAAGCCCTTCTCAACCTTGTATCATAATACACTAATATATTCATTTTTATACGTAAATATACCGTTAATAGCACTACACGACACCCTTAACTCTATCTTGAATTAATTTTGACTCAATTTTTAACCAGACGTGATAAATTTGGACAAGTTTCTTAAGATATATTACAAGTCAGACAATAGCTGCCCTGATTTCTACATAGGGCAGGCTGAAAAACCATTCCAAATAAGTTGCAATGAGCATATTAAAGCCATAAAAACAATACAGCACATCAAATTACGCTGATCAAATCACTAATAACAACTATAATTATTATAATAACATGGAATCAGGTATTCAAACACTACACATCACACCAAAACATCCACAATAAAAATATTATAAAAATATGAAATCTGCAAGAACACAACAGCACATCCAAAACATATACTTAATACGCAATTACAATTCAATACACATATTATTTTTTATCTAATAATATATAACATACAAACAATCCCACCCCCACCATAGTCGACAACAAACACCGAAGCAAGTGATGACGCAGCAGTATTCCAACAGATGCTGACGAAGACATGATAGCCAGTGTCGAAGTTATAGGCCTATTACCTTTTTAATAATTTTAACACTTCTAAAGTTTTAAGTGTTCGAAAAACTTTTATAACAAGTGTTAAAGTGAACATCTAAAGAAAACACAATATTTGTTTTTCTAAGAAGAAAAATATACATAGGACCTACCGGGACGTCACTTTATTTTTACTTGCATTTTTATTGTACCTGCGTTTCTGAATGTACTTGACTCTCACCCCTTTCACTAATGTCCTTGCTCCCGTCAGTCACACAAACTTACGGCCGCTATTGCATTCGAAGTCTGGTAGCAGTGAAGTAAACGGTACATAGTATAGTGTGTTTCAGAAATATGGTTGCGTTTTCTATAGAAGAAAGAGCCTATATTATTGAAGCTTATTTCCAGGGGCAGGTATTTATGGAGATTAATTTTATCATTTGTGGTTTTTTAAAATTGGTGTCGGCGGAGATTGATTTGTACTCTTGGCGGATATTAATGGAAATTTTGAAAACTATAATGAGCGCTGCTCATTCGGTCTCAAATTTTGTTAATACTACTGTATCTTCTTTCTATATTGCTTGTATTATCTTAGTTGTATTTCTCTTTGTTTTGTTTTGTAATTATATTTCTTTATTCTGTATATTTTGTAATTATATTTCTTTATTCTGTATATTTGAATTTAAAGAAAGAAAGAAAGAAATAAATAAATAAATAAATAAATAAATAAATAAATAAATAAATAAATAAATAAATAAATAAATAAATAAATAAATAAATAAATAAATAAATAAATAAATAAATAAATAAATAAATAAATAAATAAATAAATAAATAAATAAATAAATAAATAAATAAATAAATAAATAAATAAATAAATAAATAAATAAATAAATAAATAAATAAATAAATAAATAAATAAATAAATAAATAAATAAATAAATAAATAAATAAATAAATAAATAAATAAATAAATAAATAAATAAATAAATAAATAAATAAATAAATAAATAAATAAATAAATAAATAAATAAATTTCCAAATTGGAGTATTAATTCAGTATGAATATTACTTTCCAAATAATTAACATTAAAGGTTCGTTGGATTCTGGTAAAGGTGCGGTATGCCCAATAGACAATATTTGTTCATTAAAAACGAAAAAAAAAAAAAAACTGCAGTCCTCAAATTAACACCTTCAAATTATTAGTGAAATGTTGAATTCTCCCTCTTTTGAGTTCACTAATGTAATCAGAACACCTGGAATGCCATGTAATGTAGCCTACTTGAATTTATAACAAATTCAAATGCAAAAAAAAAAAAAAGTCCGAAAAAAGAACTCAGGATATGAAATTCGCTATAAAACGACGCAATAGTAATAATTCGCGAATGTGTTCATATTTCGCTGTTGGAACTCTATTTCGCGATTTGTCGCGATTGTGTTATCCGTATATTATTAATCAGAATCACTTGATTCGTAAAGATTAGTAAAAATCTATTGTATATCTATTATGTCGTGATTTTCGCGATCTCCATAAACACTTGCCCCTGCTTATTTCGCACAGGTACGGTGTGCAGCATTGACTGAATAACTTTACCTATGTGGACTGAGCAGAATTGAAGATTAGAGTTACCGAAAGTACGGTAATATGCTGAATAAAGTACCTATTATATAATGAATACAACCGCCTGAAGCGTCGAGTTTGTGAAACAAAAAAACTGTTACTAGTTCTACTCTACTGTATTTTGATAAAATATCGCAAAAGTAATAAACAAACTGAAAGTAGTAATATCGTATTTCCCTGTAACATAAATGTATACACTATTTTTCCCTCCTCCTATAGCTAGTAAAATGATTTGTTTACATATTGCACTAGTAACACCAAACTCCTGTAATGGAAGGGGATAACAGTGTTTCCGAGTATAGCCAGGTTAATGTTAAAAATGTTGGTAAAAATAAAGTGATGTCCCTGTATAAGACATTAACTCTTGCTTAATTTCAAAGACTCTGAAAAACAACGTTACTTTATATAAAGGCATTCATATTATTGTGATATGAAATTCGAGCCGCAACTATAGCCTTACGCTGTTTTCAGGTAGGTTTACAAATCATGTTTATAAGTTATGATAGTGTGATATCATTTATCGGCAATAGATCCCATCCCCACTTACTCGTGTATTTTTAACCTTTAGTTGCAATCTGTAACCATGAGACCTATTTTCATTTGTTAAATTATGAATATTATTTTTATATTGTACACAATATCAAATTTTCTATACATAATTAAAATCGTAATATACTTCTACGATGAAACAGAGTTGATAATAGTACATTATGCAACGAGCCTATAATGATAGTAATTAAGACGCGAGTATTATCATACGAGCGTCTTAATTACCGTTATAGGCAAGTTTCATACGACTTTTTATGCTCGACCATATTTCTAACTTGAAATTATTCATAAGTATTCATGTTATTCTTATGTGACTGGGGAGCGAACTGACCTTGTGCAATCTCGTAAATTGTGAGATGTGCGCAGACACGAAAGTATTGATTTTTTCCGGGCAACGAATGTCGACGACATCGATATAATCTAGAGAGTAAGATAAACGATAAACTTGATATAACCTTGAAATTGAATTCGACATTGAAAAACGAGATGACAAATTGAATTTATTTCAATATTACTTACAATTAACGCTAATTATTATAGTAACAGAATATAACCTTCTGCGACAGTATTGGATTTCCAGCTTGCGTGACGTTTTGCTAGTTGTCTTTCGATTGCATGTCCGAGAATAATCGAAAACCTGAACTTTAATGAATAGGTGTACTTTAATGACATGCATTAAAGGACTGCTACCAGGGGCCTGTTTCACAATGTTTACAAGCTTTGTAATTTGTAAACTTTGCTTGTAGATTGTAAACTTCTGTTTCACAATCTTTGTTTGTAATGTTGAACTTTACAAAGGAAATAAAATCTTTACAAATTAAATTCTGCTCACTTTACAAGCATTCTGTTTCACAATGAAGGGTAATTTTACAAAAGTGTAAACTTTACTTGTAAAGTTAGCACATTTTTCTACAATAGCTCTGAGATGTGTAAAGTTTGATATTGCAACAAATTGTGAATAGATACAATAATGATATATTTATTAAATTAATTTTTGACTAACTGGGTAATATTAAGAATTAAACTAGAGCAGTTTTGATGTTAATAAGTAGTTCTAATGTCTCAGACGAAGATATTGAATTTAGGCCTAATCAAACAAAGACGTATACGTAAAATTTTCCGGCAAAGAATTAATAATACGTTCGTATCATTGTATGAATTTAATGAAGGGTTTCGAATGAGTCCCGCGCTATACTTCAGAATACCGCATGAGTATTTATATATAAAGACTGTATTTAATAAATAATCGCACTTAAAAAAGAAGTTCCCTGCACCAAAAATAAATTAATTCAATAATACAATAACGACACTGAAGTCGTTTCGAGTCCCGTTTCGCTGGAATCTCTCCTCCAAGATATGGGACATCACATCCAACATGGAAAAGTGGTGCCCTAACCTCAAAGCGAGAACTGTATTGTTTTGCATTGGTTTAATATACTAGCTGTCATTTCCGTGCGTTAGTAGATAAGCACGCAATTTCTAAGTTATGTGTGCAAAAGTGCCCATAGGGTAATTGATGTTGTTAAAAGAGTTAAATTCGAGACAGGTTTTTGATCATCATCATCTTCACTACACGGAGTAGGCAATATTGCATGTTCCGGCTTCATAGTTTTTGATAATAAATACAATAAATAAATACTTATTAAATTGATTTTTGAGTAAGTGGATAATATTAAGAATTAAACTAAAGCAGTTTTGATGTTATTAAGGAGTTCTAATGACTCAGACGAAGATATTGAATTTAGGCCTAATCAAACGAAGACGTATACGTAAAATTCTCCGGGCAAGAATTAATAACACGTTCGTATCATTGTATAAATTTAATGAAAGGTTTCGAATGAGTCCCGAGCTATACTTCAGAATACCGCGTAAGTATTTATATACGAAGATTGTATTTAATAAATACTCAAACTTAATAAAGAAGTTCCCTGCATCAAAAATAAATAATTCAATAATGCAATAGCGATACTACTTACGCGGTATTCTGAAGTCGTTTCGAGTCCCGTTTCGCTGGAATCTCTCCTACCTACAAGATGTGGGACATCATAACCAACATCCAAAAGAGAAAAGTGATGTCCTAACCTCAAAGCAAGAACTGTATTGTTTTGCATTGGATGCATACTAGCTGTCAGTTCCGTGGGTTAGCAGATATGCACGGAATTTCTAAGATATCAGTGTGCAAAAGTGCCCACAGGGTAGTTGATGTTGCTAAAAGAGTTAAATTCGGGGCAGGTTTTTGATCACCAAAATGTTATTTACTATAGCACAGAATTTTTATGCTGCTGATGGGATCACTAATGTTTGAGAGGTTAGGAATGCAACATTAATAAATACTGATGGATCAACACAAACAATTAACCTGATTTTGTGTTTAGACATCGTAATTATTTTATCAATTGCATATTTGTACGTGGACCAAATCTGTTATTCACTTATTTAACTGAATTTTATGCTAACTTTGGTCATTTAAGTAATAGAATTATTGGTATACTCGACCAATCACATCACATGAAACTCCATTGTCGCCAATATATAAAAATCTAAATACTTTTAATTTTTTTAACAATACTTTTTATTTTCTGTTGGTGAAATATGAATCAGTAAGCTTAGAATAATCTATTTTAGTACAAAATATAAACATATGTATCGACAGTAGTAAAAATACAGCGACTTTAGCTCTGCTCCTTAGCGATTTTAGTAAACTGTCGTTGGCGATATTGTGTAACCAATAATGCGTATTTCTAAATTTCTTTAGCTGATTTTGTAAAGTTCGTCAGACTTTACAAACTAATAAAATGGCATTGTGAAACACAATGTACAAGCATTTGTAATCTTTTACTTGTTATTTGTAAATTGTTAATTTGTAATTTGTAAGGATTGTGAAACGGGCCCCAGGTGTATAATTACTACATTTCGGCATGGTCGAACATAAAATAGGTTATAAAATGATTTCTTATGTTGTTAACCGCTGTCGTAGGAACCAAACGTTATGAAAATATATGTGATTTTTCAATTAATATAATGTAATATAGTACCATAGTGTCCATCATTCTAAAGCGATGATTTGGTTTAGATTTGTCAGATAATTTTTCTTAAAGTGTCGTTGCATATTTTAATTTATTATATTATGTCTTTTCGCCGATTTATTTGGTAATACCGTGAGAATGCACACAAACAAGGTTGGTATATATATATATATATATATATAATATATATATATTTTAGAAAACTCGTGATTAAAACTTGAAGTATGTGATAGAATATAATTATTTCAAATCAGTGATAGAATATAATTATTTCAAATCAGTCTACTGCGTTATAGGAAAAAAATGAACAAAATTGGACTCTCCACATATAAAGCATCAAGTTTGTCAGTCATTTTAAATTAAAAAAAAAGAAAGGTCATAGACCGGAACTAGAACTGCGGTTTTCCATTGCTAAATTTTTCAACAGATGAGTACTGATTTCGGCAGAGTGCAGTTTTGTGTGTGCTGCTGTGACGCAATTTAAAACATGCAAGTCACAGCAATAACGAAAATGGATAGAGAGCATTTTTGTTACAGTTGGTACTGATGAAAGCGTCACAAAGTGCTATATTTACGAAAAAGAGGTACTACACGATTTATATTACAGACGTTGTTAAATAAATTTAGGAAATTCATTTTATAAAAGGAAATTTTTTGTGTGATTTTATTGATTTTTATTTCATTTTATTTTAAGGTGTGAACATAACAGGCCAACCAATTACAATGTTCACTTATAACTACAATATTAATTATTAGATAAAAAATTACATTATATATATATATATATATATATATATATATATAGGCTATATACAGGTTGGAACGTAAGGTAGTACATTAATTGTAGGATGTGATTCCTTAAAATATAACGAACAAAAAAGTCTAATATCATTTTGTTCGTTTTGCGAAGTTTTTGAAGAAATAATACTTTTATGCCGACATATCGTTCGCGAATTTTACGAATACTGTTTAAAATACGCTGTACGTCCAACTGCACACTAATGCAATGTAAACATCACAACAGCTGATCAGTTGCGAGTACTACGCAAACCGTCTGCCGTCTCGACAGCGTTGCCAGATTTTTAGACCTTCTGTACGTGCCTCGACAATCAATGTTTCCAATGTTTCTTCAATCGATTAATTCGTTATCTGTGAATTTTCTAATTAAAATATTGCTGCAACGTGAACTTAACAAACGTTCTCTTCGTTGTTATACAAGAAATTAAACCGTATTTTAAGCAGTATTCGTAAAATTCGCGATCGAAATGTCGGCATAAAAGTAGCCTATTATTTCTTCAGAAACCTCACAAAAACGAGCAAAATAGTATTAGACTTTTTTGTTCGTTATATTTTAAGGAATCACATCCTACAATTAATGTACTACCTTATGTTCCACCCTATATATATATATATATATATATATATATATATGTGTGTGTGTGTGTATATATTTACAAAGTTATTGTAACAAAGACAATCTAATGATATAAATACAAGAAACATATATATATATATATATATATATATATATAATAGGAACAAAGTTGAAACGACAAAGTCAAAATAAAGTAAATTTATTTGATTTGATTTATTTGATATTTATTTGTCAATCAACTTTACAATTCACAGTTGTGGTGGACCTTCACATTTCTGTTTTTCGATCCACCATCCCTTTAATACATATAATTCTTTTCTATTGATGTATTCTTTGCCGAGAACTTCTTGATTACTTTCTAATGTTCTGTTATGACTGAATTGCTATATGTCCTTCGTCCTCTATCCTCTTCTATTCTCTCCCTCCTACCTAGACTGTCTCCCATCCATTTCTCGCTCACCTATTAAATATTGCATATTCCTTCCTTAATAATTTCGTTATTTATTTATTATCTTCTCTACCCTCAAATCCTGCCTACTCTTAATCATTGTTTTCCCGTTATTTTCTCCTACATTACTTGCTGACTTTTGCGTTTACTCTTATTTACAACACTTATTTTTTCTATCCTCTGTTTATTTACATATTTATCACTTCCTTTTCGCTTCACTCCTAAATTTCCTATTTTATTCCTCTTTCCATATATTTATTTCTATAACACTCCTACAGTTGAAGTACCCCTGATACTACTCCCAGCCTATAACACTGAAAAATTGAAATATCTAATTCACTTAATTAACACTTGCAATTTCTCTCTCATTCCACTTCACATTTTTGTATTCATTGTTTGATAGTCTATCATATTCCACTCTTACCCTATCTTCTTACACTTAACACTTTCTTCTCTGTTCCTTTTCCTACACTTTTGCCACCCCTAACTTTTCAGCACTCTTCTTCTTCTTCTTCGCTAATAACCTCAAATAAAGTAAATATAAATCTTGAAACAAAAGTTAATATAAATGAAATAATAATCTTAATACAATAGTAACCTAAATACAAAGCAACAGAAGAACGTAATATAAGCTATAACATTTTCAGAAATTCATTACAATTGTATCTGAATTGTTTAAGACTCATAAAATATATCTATTTCTCCTGTTTTAGACAGAACACGCCTGCGGTTATGCTCGAAAGTAAACACGACAGATCTTGTGGCGGACAGTAGGAAAGGAGCTAGTGTTTGAAGAGGCTAATACATAAAGACTGGCTCCTTTCCTACTGTCCGCCACTGGGTCTACCGGGTTGACTTAAGAACATAACCGGAAGCGTATTCTGTCTCAAACAGCAGGCTTGGAGCGCAACCAATCTGTTTACATTTGTCGGCCATTTCTGAGCATGAGAGTACGTCTGTCATTAGACAGTACATCTCACTTAAAGATATATGTCAGAGGAAGAACAATTGTTTGTATATATCTGAAGTCTGATTAGTGAAATATGTTATTATACTGCGCTCCATGTATAATGTAAACATTACCGGCAGAGGAATGGGGAAGGATAATTGCTGATCAACCAATTGCAGAGGTCACTTTCCAGACATCTTGAGTTGGGTTGAGGAAGCACCCTTCAGACCATCCAACTTCAAGATAAGCCTGGAATGTAGCTTGTGCCATTGGTTGATTAGTAATTATCCTTTCCCTTTCTCAGCCGGCAATGTTTACGTCGCCTGTATCACATTATGAAACGCAGTAGAGTCGGCGATGTATGCAATGGAGGGGGAAAGGAACTGGTCACCCTACCCAATTATCTCCTGTCTTAGTTGCTGCATGAGTAATGTCTTATTGGTGTCACGTATGTTGTTGAAACCTATTTTCTGACGTTGACGAAACAACAATAATATATACACGATGCTGAAATAGTATTAGGCCCTAATACTAGTAAGATATTGACTTAATTTAATTACATTTATATTGGAAGCTGGTATTTTTCATTATGTATTACAATAATATATGTATGTATCCAATGCCTGCCTACCCACTTCACTTTACGTGAGTCGGGTTCCGCATATTGCGGATAGATAGCAGGACTGAGGCTCATTTTCTAGTTGCACACCACTTCGGCGGGCCACGCTGTACATTATGTGTATCTGTGGAGAGTTATGTTGTGTACTAAGGTGAGTGTATAATAATAATAATAATAATAATAATAATAATAATAATAATAATAATAATAATGATAATGATTATTTATTTAACCTGGCAGAGTTAAGGCCATACGGCCTTCTCTAACACTCAACCAGGAGTAAAAACTGCTTTACAAAAACACTACAAATTTACAAAGTACACTACAATTTTACACACAAAACTGAATAAGATAATAATAATAAAATGTAAACAACAAGTAAGAAGAAATCAGACATAATATATAATATAGAGAAAGAAAGAAAAAACCATAATAAAATGTGAACAGCAGGTCAAAATAAATGAGGCATACAAAGTATATAAAAGACAGCTATTGATAATAATAATAATAATAATAATAATAATAATAATAATAATAATAATAATAATAATAATAATAATGTATGTGTAGTATAAGGAATGAGTGTGACGAAGATGAGGAAGGGAGAAGGGAAAACCCGGTACCGGCACGTAGCCCACTCCTGTCGAAGAGCATCAAGAAAGCCGCCAGGCTTAACGTCCCCGTCCGACGGAAGAATCACTATCAACAGTGACATATGCCTTCTCTTCATACGCACTGCGGAGAGATTTGGGATTTAACCGAGGTAATTGGTGCATAATCTAGTAATTAGAAGTTGTGCACCACCATCTGTCCTAGTCCTGAAAATTTCTGACCTCACCTGGGATCGAACCCGGGCCAGCTAGTCCGCAGGCAGACTCGCTGTCACAGAGCTAACTCGACGGACTTATAATAATATGCAGATAATCTTAATCCCTCCAGATTAGCCGGCCCGGGTTCGGTTCCCAGCGGGGTCAGAAATTTTCTTCTAGAATTTCTACCTCGGGACTAGGAGAGATGGCGGTGCATAACTTCTAATCACTAAATTATGCACCAAATATGCCTGGGTTAAATCCCAAATCTCTCCGCAGTGAGAGAGAAGGCATATGTCACTGTTGATAGTGATTCGTCCGTCGGATGGGGACGTTAAGCCTGGCGGCCCCTTGGTGCTATTCGACAGGAGTAGGCTACGTGCCGGCACCGGGTTTCCCCTTCTCCCTTCCTCACCTTCATCATCATCATCATCCTCATTCATTCCCAACACTACATTTACACGAACACTTAACATACACTCACCCTAGTACACGAAATAACTCTTCACACAGATACACATCATGCACAACGTGGCCCGCCGAAGTGGTGTGCTATTTGAAAATGGGTCACAGTTCTGCCATCTATCAGCAGTATGCGGAACCCGAACCACGCAAGTGAAGTGGGTGGGCATTGGACACACACACACACAGACACATATACACACACAGATAATTTTAATCCATTACATACGTATGAATCACTTTTCGTTAAGAAGAGTGATACTAGATTATTACGTATATGGAAAAGGGAACAATTATTATTGTATACCCCCAGTATTTGCATGAAGTGTCCTAATTTTTCGCTTTTGAAAAGTGGCAACCCTAGCCGTGAGGGCTGCTCACAGTTATGAATTTCTGTGTCAGTAGGTCTTCAAAATAATATTCGATCTAACTGAGAGGCTTTGGCGTTCAAAATCTACACCTAAGTGGAACTTAAAATGCCTTTAAAAATAACTGACAACTATGACTTTATGTTTACGTAAGTTTTGCAAGCTTCGTTCTATTTTATTTGTTCGTTAGAAAATATTAATCAATTCTTGTTGTTGTGTATAATACACTTGCATAATAATTGTAGCTAGTCTAATATTAAACCAGATAATGAGATATTAAATATAGAACTACGTTAAAAAAATTGAATAAGATGTACTTTATTGTATACTAGTAAAATTTAAATTAACCAACTCCTGTTGAATTGTTAGAGGAATATTGCAAAGGCAACAGAAAACTGGTTTAATTTGCCCACATTTGTACAGTAGCATTTATTTCACAAACATGTTTGTATGCTCCCTTTGAAAGCATTGTGTATCTTGTTAGTGCGTCGTACTTCCACAAGCTTCCCTTGTACAAAAGCATTCGCTTTAAATATCAATTCAATATATCCCAGAGCGGTCTGAACATTTGATTCTGTTGTTAAGAAAAAACAAAGGGATTTCTATAATTACTCAAAGCGAGTTTAAACAAACGGGAGATATAAAACAGAATAAAACCGCAACCGTTCAAAGTAATCGTGAACAAAGCTGCGGATGAAAATAAAATTATGTTGCTATTCTTACTCAAAACAAGTAACATAAAATGATGTCCTTATATTTAACAGATATCTTGCTCATTATTACCATACTCCTTTGCCATTACGACTTTGACAATTTTATTTTACACAATATCTTAGCACTCATTGAGGTTCTCAAAATAAATATAGGTCTATAATAATTCTTGGGCTTAACTGTTGTAATGTTTTGTCGTGAATATTACTTTGTCCAAGGTAGGATACAGTAATCATTGATAAGAAAATTTAATAATTTCTAATGTAAGAAGATGGCCACGCTAGATGTTATATATCCCAAGGCGTATGAGTACTGCCATCTGTCGAGTGTTGCGTAATCTTCTTCTAAGTCCGAGTCAATAAGCGGCGACAGATATACAGGGACATCATTTTATTTTTACTTCAATTTTTATTGTACCTGAGTTTTTGAATGTACTTCACTCCCACTCCCTCTACTAGTAAACTTCAAACTGTTCACCTCACAGAACCAAGCGTATACAGTCAAAGTCGCCTTAAGGTCGTAGTAAACACAAACAGTATTGAGTTAGTGAGTTTAGTACGTTCTAGAAATATGTTCGCGTTTTCCAGTGACGAAAGAGATTTCAATATTGAATCATATTTTCGCATAGGTACTGTCGTCCGTTTGCCTACGTGGCATCCCGATTTCCCTCACCCGCAACTGTTTTAAATAACTTAAATAAAAGTATGTATGATTTGAGGCTTTCTCGGCGTTGGTTCGCTAATATGTTTTCGCGGGATATCAGCCGAGTTAAGATTTTGGAATGCTCCAAGCTTTCGACTGCTATCTCTGCAGCCATCTTCAGGGAAGTGATGTCCGAACAGAAAGTCGAAAGGTTATATAGATGTGGCTGTCTCAGGTGAAACGGGATTGGTTGGCGGATCGGATCGGCCCCGGATTGGCCGATCCGCCAACCAATCCCGTTTCACCTGAGACAGCCACATCTATATAACCTTTCGACTTTCTGTTCGGACATCACTTCCCTGAAGATGGCTGCAGAGATAGCAGTCGAAAGCTTGGAGCATTCCAAAATCTTAACTCGGCTGATATCCCGCGAAAACATATTAGCGTAAATAAAAGTAATTAACTGTCACGTGATTTCCCCCCTTTATACGATCCTGCGACATAACCACTTGGACGGACGGTAGATAGCATGTCTGAGTAATGTTATCTGTGCGGGTCGGACAGAGGTGAAGATTGAATTTACAGTACGTAAGGTACTCTTTTATATAATAGGTATAGAATTATTTCAACATTATTTAATAGTACGAAGGACGAAACTGGTAATTGGAATTAGATGCAATAGTCTATAGTGCGACAATAGGCACAAAAGAACAGAAGCCTGTATTAAATGAACGGCCACCATTTTCAAGAATATGTTTAAATATCCATATTAAGATTATTTTTCTATTTAACTTCATTCTCTACATTGTACGCTAATGTGCTGTACACAGTGTAATATACACTGCATAATGAATATATAAGCATGAATAACTCAGTTCGTGAGTAAAAACACTTATTGTTAATACTGTACTGTATTTTGATTAAAGAAGAACCTAATGACAATTATCAAACTCAAAATTACGATATCTCCTAGTTTACGTAAATGGATGAACTACTTTTCTTCCCTCCTATACTTAGTAAAGTGTATTTTACGCCAGTATCATCGAACTTCAATCGTGGAAGGGGGTAGCAAACTGTATTTACGGCTCTGAACTATTAATCCAAAGGTATAGCCAGGTTAATATTAAAAAGTTAGTAAAAATAAAATGATGTCCCTGTACAAGGTGTTTCCGAGGTGATGTTACAAACTTTCAGGGATGATGGCGAAGGGCACATGTATCAATCTGAGATAAGGAACCATGGTCCGGAAATGACTGAGTCGAAAGTTATAAGAAAAAATAGTTGTTCGGAAATGGAATTGTAATTTGGCACCACGTGCCCTCCTTTCCTTAACCTTTGGAACAGTCGTGGAAAGATGGTATGGGCCGGATGTCTTCTACGTGAGTACTTAAACCCGATACAATCTGTGAGCTTGTCTACTGTTCCCATTGGCTCAACCGTATTCGAAAATCAGGTCTGCTTACTCCGCTCTCGTGTACTCCTCCATTTCACTGGGACTGATCGACTGGACACTGCAACTTGTACACATACGCTGCTATCTACAGACGTGCATATCAGGACCGACTATGTCCGTTACACATTACGCTATCTGCATTGCTTTAGTGTAGTTTCCTGTCCCCATCCCTCAGACAGCGCACTGAATGGAATACTGTAAGTAGACAACATAAACAACGTCAAATGAATACAGTATGTGTAAGATGTACAGATAAATACACATAAATAATGTGTACAGAGGAATAAAATTATTTCATTTTCATACAACTATTTTTGCTAACCACGCGATATCTCCATTCTAGTTGGATGATCGTCCACCTCTGCTTCGACATGTGGATGTGAGACCAGCAGCCAGCTGGTCGGTCATGGTCCTTCATGGGTTGTCGTCCCTCGGATTATTTTTTTAATTGTTTTAAATAACGACAGTATTTTTCTCGTGTGAACAAAGTGCTATTTGAAGCTGGACTTAGGCAAATTCACACTATATGAGATGGCTCATGTTTTAAGTCTAAGACTGTACATATTCAGAGAAAAAGTAATGCCATATAACCATAGTCGATAGTTTACCATTTCTACAACGGCGCGGTACACGAAGACATTCTCAATAGTGACTTTCATGTGGAGTACGGATTGATATTGTTTTCTGAATTATTAGGCATGGCGCAGGTTTCGGATTATGGACTTGAAATCCTGTTGCCAAATCTACTGAATAAGGAAAGAGGAATCAATAAGCATGAAACAGCACTCCGCATCCCGATCGAAGCACCACAAGTGTATCGATCACAGTTCTCGGCGCAGAGGTTCCTTTGGTTTGCATGCATCATACTGCACATCAAGGAAATATACACGTCCGTGAACATTACCTCCCTATTTGGTTTAGGTGAGAGAAGTGGACACCAATAATTCACAACAGGCTATATCTACCTGTCGAGGGTTCTTCATATATCTGTGTGGTTGTCCCAAATTGACATTCAGGATTTTCTAGACCTATAGTACAAGTATAAATGGATCGATTTCTTTGCTCTGAGGTCACTACCTGAGACAAAACATAACCTTTCGATGGCTACAAACACACATCAATACCACAGACCAGACATACCAAAATAGCATGTATTGGAATTCTAATCTCATTTACGTAAAAGGAGAAAAGTGGAGATGGTTTGTGTATGATCGAATGACGCCATTAAGCGCTGAATTTTGTTATAGCTAAGTCATGTCGTTTGTACAGTTACATCGTAGTTTCACTGATTAACAGGCCAGTCGAGACAACGTTTTTTCACATAGAGTAGACCAGGGTAATTGTAAACAGGGGGTAATTTTAAACAAATGCTGTGAGAAATACAAAACTGTCAATATAAAAATTTTAATTCGCAGAATATTTAAATTAATATGTTGGCTAACCTACAAAGCAGTTTGGCGCCAAATAGGATTAACTGCTTAGTTGTTATGACATGTTTGCATTTGCCCCATAGTTTTAATTGGTTGGGGTAATTGTAGACATGTTTTATTATGGTTACATTTCGTACTTTTCAGCAATCAAAGAGACTCCCACCCAACTACACTGTAGAGGATTTAGAGAGGGTTATCACAGATGTGAAAATAGTAACTACAGTTATCGTGAAGCTCAGGAGAGGTACTGAGTTCCTATATCGTCATGTGTCATAGGTTAAAGGGACGAAATATACCAGTGACCAAAATTGGAGTTGGAAGGAGTACAGCTCTTTCTTCTGAAACAAAACAAAAATGTTTAGTGTCATATAGCCCGTGCGAAAACTGGTGTTTACAATTACCCCCTCTCAAAGGGATAAATGTAAATAGGTGGGGTAAATCTAAACTAGCAATTAAAAGAAGAAAGAAGTCAACCCTATTATTTTAAACCCTCAGGGAAAATAAATATCTAAAAATTACACAATGTTTCTTTGTCACGCTTAACGTTACTGAGGGTTGTGTAATCGTTGAAATATAGTTGAAATCAGTGAAAGTGTTTACAATTACTCTGATGTACCATAGTTCATCATCCACTGAACGTTTCTACTACGACGTAGTCGTGATAAAACAACCAAGAACGACAAAACTGAAAGATCGAGTACATTCGGGTCGCCACTTTTTCTTCACCCCTCCGACAACTTCGTGAGTATGCTTTGCATAGGCAGGGATTTGAACTCGAATCCTCAGTCGTCGTAAGACAGCGTTTTGCTACCTGAACTCATTAATAGAAAATTAATTCATTTCATCAGCATTGAACATTGGATCTCGTGATTTATCCCAAATAAAAAAAAAGGCTTAAGGACTTTACTAATATATTATACTCACTATTTAAAGGGTGTAATTGATATTTGTCATTTAAAGTGTTGTATCAGTGAGGAAGTGTATTGTGTCAGTGAAGTGTGAAGTGTGTAGTGTCGGTGAAGTCTATTGTGTAAGTGAAGTGTGTTTGTGTCAGTGAAGTTTTATAGTTCATAGTGGCTGTGCAAAGTATTTGAACAGTGAAATAGTTTTGAAGTGTTAGTGAAATCAGGATAGAATCAGTCCCGTGAGTGAGTTGACAGCGAAATAAGTGTAGTGCCGAAAGGTACTTGTGCAGGTATGAACCTATCACACTCGTGCGT
Organism: Periplaneta americana; assembly: GCF_040183065.1. Taxonomy (NCBI): domain Eukaryota; kingdom Metazoa; phylum Arthropoda; class Insecta; order Blattodea; family Blattidae; genus Periplaneta; species Periplaneta americana. The sequence goes on from NC_091121.1 coordinate 24,757,205, forward strand.
TTTAGTTCGAACGTAGGGTTAAGATACAAATTAGATTTACTTTAAATGTTATTTTAAGTGACCGTGCTTCATTTAATTTAGGATGCTCATTATTATTATTATTATTATTATTATTATTATTATTATTATTATTATTATTATTATTAATATTATTATTAATATTATTATTATTATTATTATTATTATTATTATTATTATTATTATTATGCAAAAATCTGAAAGTTAGAATTTATAAAACAGTTATATTACCGGTTCTTCTGTATGGTTGTGGAACTTGGACTCTCACTTTGAGAGAGAAACATAGGTTAAGGGTGTTTGAGAATAAGGTGCTTAGGAAAATATTTGGGGCTAAGCGGGATGAAGTTACAAGAGAATGGAGAAAGTTACACAACACAGAACTGCACGCATTGTATTCTTCACCTAACATAATTAGGAACTTAAAATCCAGACGTTTGAGATGGGCAGGGCATGTAGCACGTATGGGCGAATCCAGAAATGCATATAGAGTGTTAGTTGGGAGACCGGACGGAAAAAGACCTTTAGGGAGGCCGAGACGTAGATGGGAGGATACTATTAAAATGGATTTGAGGGAGGTGGGGTGTGATGATAGAGACTGGATTAATCTTGCACAGGATAGGGACCGATGGCGGGCTTATGTGAGGGCGGCAATGAACCTTCGGGTTTCTTAAAAGCCATTTGTAAGTAAGTAAGTATTATTATTATTATTATTATTATTATTATTATTATTATTTATCATTATTAATAATTATTAATATTTTTATTAGTTGTGTTTATTATTAATTGTCATTATTGAGTGTAATTAGTTACCACTGCCACTGGGTATATACCCATTTGCAGTGTGAATAAATACATACACACATACATACAAATTTAAGAGGAAGTATTTCAGTTGAGAGTTCAATAGAATTATCGACTGTTAATCTAGTCCAATGTTTAAATAGTGTATGTTCGTACCAGGATATTTTTCTTTTGTTGTTCTGTCGTGCTTATTCTAGATGAGGTCTGGACACCAAGAACGGATTATACTCTCTCACAGAACATTAAGCGTCCCGTTTAGAGTCTGAATTCGTTCCCGACGCCCAGCCCTGTTCTAGATATTTAACATTTCAGGAATTTGGAGCTTTTCTATTTGTCGTGAAATGTGTAACCAACCAATTACCTTAAAAATTTTAACAGTTTTCACCTTCATTCCTGGTTGCTATTTGATGCCTGGTCCTCACAAACGTATGTTAACACAACAGTGGTCTTCTCATACAATTTTCACCCGGTATTTTGAGGGGTGGGGGGGTTGTTTTTTAATGTTCCTCCCGCTTTTGCACACTTGCCATTCTGAATTAGTCACACTTGTTTGTTAGATTTCAACTGACCAAATACCTGTTCGAACTACTTTTTCGTTAATGACTAGGTACTGTACACAAGATAGTACTCTTTCAACTGAAATATTTATGATTTCAGCTCTCTCTTTGGAAAGTTTTGGATTATGTTGTGACATCTGTTTTAACGTAGAGCTGTGAAAGCTCTTAAAATTTAATTGGGTCTACTCTATTCCCCTTTATTTTTGTCATGTTTGCTGTTTAGTTCTCATTAGCGTACATTAGTATAGGGATGGTAGTTGTGTCATTAGATTGTAATTTAGCTCTCTAGATTTTTAATGTTGTTTCATGTTCATTAATTTAAACAAGAACTGTTAGAGCTTATTAACTAGAATTACAGGATAACCTAAGTAACTGAAATTATATACTTGTCTGAAAGTCATTTTATTGAATTATTGCACACACAGTGGTATTCGTTTGTATAAAAACCATAGACTCTCCATTGCATTTGTCAGATTTTTCTAGTGTATAAGCCTATCTGCGCAGAATGTCTTCCATTTCGCAAAAGGTCAGCTGGTCTTCAGCTAGCAATATTGTTTCCTACCGTTTGCCATTTAAATTAATTCCATTAAAGTTTTAACTGAGCCATAGCTGGTTAATATTTAAATTGAAGAGGTAGATTCTAAAGTCTCCTGAGTCTTTTTTTAACTGAAGGTAGCTTCAGAATTATTGTTTCAATTTCTATCAAAGAGACATAAACACATATTCTACAGGGACATCATTTTATTTTTACTTGAATTTTTATTGTACCTGCATTTCTGAATGTACTTCACTCCCACTCTTTCACTAATGTCCTTGCTCCCGTCAGACACACAAACTTACGGCCGCTGTTGCATTCGAAGTCTTCAAGCAGTGAAATAAACACTGCAGTGTATAGTGTGTTTCATAAATATGATTACGTTTTCTATAGAAGAAAGAACCTATATTAATAATATCGTACTAAAAACTTATATTGAAGAAACGATAAATTCAATTTCATAGAATATGCTTCAAAATGTTTTTAATAATATGCGTACTGAATTGAAGCCTTCATTGTAATGAACGGAAACCATTTTCGGCAACTTGTTTAAAAATTCAGATTAGCTTTTTTTGAATTGAGGTGGCTAGAAGCAAAGGAATGCTAGTGACATTTGTAATAACATGAGTTAAGTGCATCCAGTGTAAGAAAAAGTATCTAAAATTTTAGTGGCAAAAGGATATTTTAATCTCATCACACATTAAAATTTAAATAAAAATTTCACCGATTTTACGAAAGCTTAAATATTTAAACCCCATTTTCTCAAAAGTAACAAGTGCACTTACAGGCCTTTACTTATGAGCCCCTCAATTTAAATGCACTCTTTATATTGTATGTTAACACCAATAATTAATATGCTAAATAAAGTAGACATTACATAACGAACATAGCCGCCTGAAAAGTTGAGTTTTTGAAAAAAAAAAAATGTTACTACTCTACTGTATTTTGATAAATTCCGTAAAAGTGATGATCAAACTGAAAATCGTAATATCGTATTTCCCTACAACATAAATGGATACACTACTTTTCTCTCCTCCTATACCCAATAAAATTATTTGTTTACATATTGCACTAGTAACATCAAACTCCTGTAATGGAAGGGGGCAACTGTGTTTCCGAGTATAGCCAGGTTAATGTTAAAAATGTTGGTAAAAATAAAGTGATGTCCCTGTATAATGCCATAAATCATCCATTACATGCAGTGAGAAACATCAGATTTATTCCAAACTGTTTTAAGTGTTATGTTTATTGCTTCCAATACATTCAGTACGGATTGTAAACAAACTATTGTCATTTGCACTCTTGGCTGAGTATTGTCTGTAGCGAGTGAGAGCATTTCGAGGCGCGGGTGACATCTATTAGAGATGAACAACGATCGAGAAAACGAGACTAACAGCGCCCGCAAAGTCGAAAACCCGCACAACAATGTTGTATTACGTGACGTCCTTGACGTAAAGACTAGTTGTGAGTCTTCCGTGACTCAATATTGATCATCTCCCGAAGTCCCGAAGTCAGCAGTTGTTCATACCTGACCGAACTTTTATCTACTTTGGCAACTGTTATATATGTACAGTGAAAGCTCATAATTTCGACATCCCATAGTTCGACTGCTTACGCAGGAGAATTAGACACGCTCCTATACGGGCACTAAGAAATGGGTCTGCCATTTGAATGGGAATTGTTTCTATGTCTTGTAGTGATGTTTTTGTTAAAGGAAAACAGAATATTTTTTTTGATTAGGACATCCATATTTAATCACTGATTTTAAATTAATGAACTCTTCTTTTTCTATTTGAGAATTGTGCAGTCTGTGAGACGGAACTGTCGAAACCCACTGCGGTACTAGAAGCGCATACACAAATCTCGGGGCGGGCAGGAAATGCAAGTACAGTACTGTATTCGTTGATGGATAACCAATAAGAATTTGTATTCATTTCACCTGCCACACCCACTATCTTTATTAGACTGAACCTTCAATTCTGTTAAGTCGAACTTAGGAGAGTCCACTGTAAAAACAATCAAGTAGCTTATTTGAAGCCACCAGCGTGGCTCAGTCGGTTAAGGTGCTTGCCTGCCGATCCTAAGTTGCGTTCATGCACGGGTTCGATCTCCGCTTGGGCTGATTATCTGGTTGGGTTTTTTCCGAGGTTTTCCCCAACCCTAATATGAATGCAAGGTAATCTATGGCGAATCCTCGGCCTCATCTCGCCAAATATCATCTCGCTATCACCAATCTCATCGACGCTAAATAACCTTGTAGTTGATACAGCGTCGTTAAATAACCAACTAAAATAAAAAAGCTTATTTGAAACAGCTCTACCTTTCAGTGTATAATAATCCGTTCCCCAGTCTTTATTTAATTACTAGACCCTTATTAAAAGGCTAGGGATTTTCTTTTCATATGTTTGAGATCAAATGTGCAATTTCAAGTAAAATAGGTATTAATGTCATATTTTATGTTTCTTAGAAATGAAAATTTATTTGAGAATCGTTTTTTATTATTGATATAATCATGGGTAATATCATATAAAAGAACTAGAACATTTTGATAACTAAGATACTGTTCTGTTTTGTCTTTTTATCACATTTAAACATTTATGTTATTTATTTCAATGATGTATGGTATTCAAAGCTACGAAATCTTTCCACGCCGACCAAATGCTATTTCGAGAATGACGAGCGAGACTCGAAGCGCAGAAGAATGACGAGCCGAGACTAGAAAGACAAATGCAGCGAACACAGCGAGCGAGAGCGGCAGTTAGTTTTGTTCATCTCTAATATCATACTCCTCGCTATATTCACCTGAAATCTAGTGTTTTGGTACGAACTTCCTACCTAGAGTGATTGCTTCAAGTTTGCCTCGAAGCTGGGAAAAATCTCGTAAAAAACCAAATTAATTAGCTTAAGCTCGAATCGAACCCACGACCATGTTCAACTCCGGGACTCAGTTTACCAACAAGATCAGTATCGGAAACTGGCCGAGACAGTTTACCTAGACCAGTGATGTCAAAGCAAACGCATTTTTCTGACCTTGACGTCGTGCGAGGGCATTAAGCGCCTGGTATGCTAGGCGGAATAAGCAGCCTGTTGGATTAAGAAAACAGTGGTGCACAAACTTCAAACGGAACGTGAAATTTTATGTCGTTATTTTTATAAGACTTCTTTCTGTTTGTTATTTTCTATATTGTCTGTAAAACAAAAGGACTAACACCTATTTCTTAGCCTAATATTGCAGTTGTGTTTTAAACGTTAATAACATAATAAATAATAAAGAAGGAATATTCACACAAATTCCATAATAACTACAACTATATTGTACTAAGTGAATTAAACACATAATTCATAAAGAAAGTATTATCCCAAAGAAAGACACTGAATATGACATGATAAGTTGAAATTGATATTGATGGTATCTTTAGCCTTATAAAAGTAATCAAAACAATATTATAGTACAGGGACATCATTTTATTTTTACTTCAATTTTTATTGTACCTGAGTTTTTTAATGTACTTCACTCCCATCCCTTCTACTAAGGAAGTTCCACCTCCACACAGAACCAAGACCGCAGATAGTAAGCAGTACTGAGTTACTGAGTATAGTACGTTCCAGAAATATGTTCGCGTTTTCCAGTGACGAAAGAGCTTTAAATATTGAATCATATTTTCGCACAGGTACTGTCCGTTTGCCTACGTCGCATCCCGATTTCCCCCACCTGTTTCTGCTCGCCCATCTGTAAAAGCTGGGCTGTCTTAGCTCTTTTCTGAAAACATTAATTTCTCTTAGGAATTGGACGTTTACGTAATATTATACAGCTGTTTAATTTAACTTAAATAAAAGGGCCTCGTTAAGTAATTAACTGTCACGTGATTTCCTCCCTTTCTACAATCCTGCGGCATAACCACTTGGACGGACAGTAGATAGCATGTCTGAGTAATTTTATATTTTCGGGTCGGGCAGAAGTGAAGATTGAATTCACAATACGTAGAGTAGGTACAGAATTATTTCAACATGAGTTACTAGTACGAAGGACGAAACTGGCAATTGGAATTAGATGCAATAGTCTATAGTGCGATAATATGCACAAAAGAACTGAAGCCTGTATCGAAATGAACGGCCACCATTTTCAAAATTGTGTTTAAATATTCATATTATGATTATTTTTCAATTTAACTTCTTTCTCTATATTGTACGCTAATGTGCTGTAGACAGTATAATATACACTGCATAATGAATACGTTCGCATGGATAACTCACTTCGTGAGTAAAAACACTTATTCTTAATACAGTACTGTACTTTGATTAAGGAAAAACCTAATGAAAATTATCAAACTCACAATCGCGATATTTCCTAGTTTACGTAAATGGATGAACTACTTTTCTTCCATCCTATACCTAGTAGAGTGATTTGTGTTTTACGCCAGTATCATCGAACTCCAGTCTTGAAGGGGGGAGCAAGCGGTGTTTCCGGTTCTCTAAAGGTATAGACAAGTTAATATTAAAATGTTAGTAAAAATAAAATGATGTCCCTGTAAAAAGTAAAGTTGTCTAGGTATATGTTTTAACTATAATTAATATTACATAATAAAACTCTTATCGCATTATGCTTTTAGGTCATATTGGTGCTCAACTTTCTGTTATCAGAATATTAAATTATCTCGAAATCTGCTGAAGCTACAGAGCTGACGTTGTACCAACACATAGGCACATATCTTTTGTTTGTAATGTAACAGTATTTGCTTTGTTAATTCATTTCCTTACAGACATTTTCCATGCGAACATTTTCAAACATTTTAATACACTATCTTCAGTAATACGTACTTGCGATATATTAGATTTACGAAAACATTGTTTTAGTACCTGTAAGGCTACTAAACAAACATATCTGAAAATTTAACTTTTCTGGGTTCTCTTCCCTTTATCCATTGAATCAGTGCTGGCCATCCCTGTATATAGCTCGACCAAGCGGCACATACTACCTCTTTCGTCTGTCTCTTTCCTTTCCGCTGTAAAGCGCTCAGGCTGTCCTGGGCTCTAAAGCGCGCGCTTGCTCCTATGGGCGTCAGTTGACATCACTGACCTAGACGGTAGGAGAATGGAGAGTATTGGTGCAATTTTTTTTTACAATTTTCAGGAAATTTCGAGAAACTCGGGAGAAACTCTCATCATCCGATCACCACAACCTTCACTGCAATCAACGCCAGGAATCACGTAACTATGAGTCAGGTCTATGGCACTGGGCTACCAGAGGGTCATATGATTGTATTATTTGGAAGTAATATAATCAGAGCTTCAGATTGCACGCCTTGATTGTAATTTCTGCACACAACAGTCAGACGCTCCTGCCTGCCCTGTTCATTTTGCGAGTGATGAGATAGACGCCCTTATAGACTATAAACACTCATATACGTACCGTAGACCTCTAAGAAAACTTGGCCATGATTCCCCATCTCTGCCGATGGTCGATATAACCTCGTCGTCATTTTTTTCCATCGCAATATGAAGGACCTCCCCTCATATCATACAGAGGGGCGAACGATAGGAATGGATCATTCAGCTAAGCTCCGGGGTGTTATAGCATGCTGCATGGTTTCACCCTTCTTCCTCCTTCAAGTTCCACCCTTACACTGCCCTCTCCCCTTCCTCAGTGAAATCAATTTCCTCACCAATTTCTCTGACCACCAATCTTCCTCCTCCTCTCTCCGAGCTAAGCTTTCATAAGCTCCGTACCTTTCCTGTGTCAGATCATCGGTCGCTTCTTAAATGAAATAGATGGTCTGTTATAAAAGAGCTATGCAATCAATACAACGAACGCCGCCAGTTCACACGGTTTCGTTATAGCCAGTAGCTCAAGAGACATACCAATGTATAAATGCACTTCCTTCATTTAGTGAAATATATTTTTATTCGAATTCCTTTATTTTCTTAGCTTGCTAGAAGTTCGGAATATGTATGATAAGTTATTATTATTAGGTTATTTTACGACGCTTTATCAACAGCTTAGGTTATTTAGCGTCTGAATGAGATGAAGGTGATAATGCCGGTGAAATGAGTCCGGGGTCCAACACCGAAAGTTACCCAGCATTTGCTCATATTGGGTTGAGGGAAAACCCCGGAAAAAACCTCAACCAGGCAACTTGCCCCGACCGGGAATCGAACCCGGGCCACCTGGTTTCACGGCTAGACGCTCTAGCCGTTACTCCACAGGTGTGGACTGTATGATAAAACTTTGTTGTGTTAAACTCTAACGTACCTTGTTTACATGTTTCAAGCTTTTATGGATCATCCTCAGAACTGGTCGTTGTTGGTCTTGGCGCCTCTTGTTTTGTTTCCTGTGAGGGTGTGTTCGTGTGGTGTAATGTAGAGTCAAAATGTGTGTGTGTTCTGAAATTGAGTTGTGTGTTGAGCATTTCGTTGGGGTGTGTTTTTGTGTGTCTGTATATTTCATATTGTTCTAGTGTGTTTAGTTTCTGGCTTTTTGATTGGATGTGTAGTATTTCCATGTCTGTGTTGATGTCTCTGTGGGTGTAGTTAGCATTCGTGATGTGTTCTGCATATGTGGAGGTGTTTTGTAATTTTGTTATGGCTGTGAACAAGGTACAGTACGTTAGAATTTAACACAAGAAAGTCTTATCATACATATTCCGAAGTGATGCAGTGTTAAAAGTTGTATAATCAAGATGTATTACAAGAAGTGATTTTTAATGCATATATTGAACGAGCCATTAAAGAAATCAAAGAACATACAGACATTGGGGTGAAAATTCAAGAAGAAAAATGGAGTATGTTAAGATACGTGGATGATATCGCGTTGCTGGCAGAAAATAAGCAGGATCTTGAAAGTATGTTGGAAAAAATGGAACAAATTTTAGAATCATATGGAATGGAAATAAATTAGAGAAAACCCAAAATTTTGGTATGTGGAGAAAAGGAACAAGTCAGTAGATCAAATGTTAGAAGAAGTTAAAAAATTTAGTTATCTAGGCTCCAAAATTACAAAAGATGGAAGAAGTGTTAGAGAGATAAGAAACAGAATTACTTTAGCAAAATTGGCAATCAACAAGAAAATAAAACACTGTTAATATAAAAAACATATCAATAGACATCCGTAAACACTTTTTGAAGTCGTATGTGTGGAGTTTAGCATTATACGACTGTGAAGCTTGGACAATCGCCAAAGAAGAAAAAAGAATATTAAAGGCTTTCAAAATGTGGTGCTATAGAAGAATGCTGAAAGTAAGTTGGATAGATAAAATCACTAACGAAGAAATATTGAAGAGAATAGGACATACAAGAGAAATTATGTATACAATTCAAAAGAGAAAACATTCACCTTTAGGCCATCTAATTAGAAATCATCAAGTTGTCAAAATAACAGAAGGACAAATAGAAGGAAAGAATAAAAAGGGACGCCAATGGAAAAACTACCTTTCAAATATTAAAGAAGGTACCAGATGCTCCAAATATCAAGAAGTGAAAAGACTTGCCATGTATAAGGACGCATGGAGAGCTGTTACAAACCAATCGCAAGATTGAAGACTGCAGAAGAACACTAGAAGTGTAACCTAAATTAAGGGTTTCAGAGCAGGCGTGACTGTCCCACAATACCAAAACAATTAAGTTTATTACATCAGTCACACCTTATCTTAATCTAACTTATGATAGTATGAATATATCTATTGTGCTGAAGGATGCAATTCAAGGATTAAATGCCGATTTTACTACACATGATGCAAGTCTCTCTTACTTAATATTTCATTAAGATTAAGTCCACTGTTAAAGGACGTTGGAACTGAGGTTTTACAAAAAATTACCAAAATATAATTTTCGAATTTTTATACGAAAATATTCCTTAGAAACTTGGGAAGTTGGAAGTAAACAGTTTTTCGCCTCTACGTCTTCTTTGAGTTTCAGAAGCGACTTCTGTATAGGTCTGCTCCATATGTAAATACTGTATCTCTTTTCACATATTTGTCTTTTGCTCAAAACTACATTTTTGATGTTTAAAATGCTCCATGAGCATGCAGTTTTGACCAAAGTCAAAGAAAATATTCGTACATGTCCTCCATATGTTATATGAGATATAATGTTGAGACGTTTTAAGTACCTTGGGAGCTAAAAATTATTATGTAAATAAAAATGTGAATAAATAAGTGCTTGATTTTCAAAAATTTATTTTGCCCAGACTAAACTAAATAGCATGAATTTATCAACATTAAAATATTTCCCGTGAGTCTGGGTCCATATTGAAAAATATGAACTTGCAGTATAAGAATAAAATGCGTACAGAAATTTTTGATTGTATCACTAATTTGCATAATTAAAATAAAATTAACTTCGAAACTAGCAGCAATACGATTGAGCTAAAAATCTGCACACACTTTGTTCCTAATAAATCTAACAAACAGTTAGAAAAATGATATACATCGGATTAAATTCGTAAAAATTTCAAAACTCAGCCCTACTGTCTCTTAAACAAGTCGGCATTTCAACATGACAAATAAGAAATTATTAATTAATCAAAACGTATCGCTGTAGTTGCACTATCAAAAGATATTCGGGTATAGAATTGAAGAACTGACATCAAACACATTCAGCATTTTCCATTACCGGTAATAGTTCATTACACTTAGTTCTTGCTAGAAATCAATGGAGCATAATTATTGTTACACATTGAAAATAGTTATTTATGGTACTTGTGAGGTAAGTGCATCTTTATTGCACGAGTGGAAAGATTTAAGCACGAGGCGTCAGCCGAGTGCTTAAATTACACGAGCGCAATAAAGTTCACGCTCACAAGTACCATACGTAATTTTATCCATGACCATAATGAAAAATTATGTTTTATAAAAGAAAATATGTTGAAAATAAGTCCTCATATAATCACATATCATGGTATGGATTTTAGAATCGATATGTGTGCTAGGTAGGTCATGATGTAGGAGGTCATGATTAGTAAAGAATGATATCTAAGGCGTTGGATAAATAACAAATTATAATTAATTCTATAATTTTAATATATATTTTTTTCATTTTAAACGTGTATTTTCGTGTTTTTGAAGTTTCAGGGATTATTTAGAAGCATTCACGGGACTAATGTGATTAAAATAATTTCACATTTTACTTCTGTAAACTTAAGAGGAATATTAAAAAAGCAGTTAATCATCGTGTCTGTTTAGCTCAGTTGACTAACGCGTGTTGTTATAAAATCCTATAAACCCAACTTCGCAGGTTCAAGTCTCATTGCCTCCCAAAAAGTAAATTATTACACATTTAAAAAAAATTAGATATGAATGCAATGCACAAATTACGATGTAGTAGATAGAGAAAAGAGAAACAGATTGAGTGTATGTATATTTAAGAAATGGTAATAAAGAAGTAGAGGTAGTGACATCTAGTAACTAATATATTTACTTCTCGAGTAATAGTTCAATGGAAAAGTATACGTGTGTGCCCGGGTACTAGGAAAATACTAATGGACTGTGAGATAAAGTTTAAACTGTGAGGTAAAGTCTTTATCTCACTAGTGAAATAAAGTAATGTTGAATGAAATCCCACTTTACAAACGCAAAAGTATTTAGTAAAGGCATGCTTTTCGTTATGATCATGGATAAAATATATTAAAGAACATACACGTAATACCAGTATTTACCTGTAATACAGTATATCAAAAATGAATTATTATTATCTCTGTCATTCATTCATAGTGTTCTGCGGAAATGCACGTCCTTGACTTTAAAACCACCATTCTCCATTCTTTCCTATTTTCCGCCCTCCTCTTAGTCTCCGTATACGTATCATAATGTCGTCTATCATCTATCTTCTTCTGTCCGAACTTTCCTCTCATTCACCATTCCTTCCAGTGCATCCTTCTGTAGGTAGTTTCTTCTTTTCCAGTGACTAGCCAATTTCTTTTTCTCTTTCTGATCAGTTTCAGCATCATTCTTTGTTCATCCACTCTTTCTAACACAACTTCATTTCTTACGCTTTCTGTCCATTTCACACGCTCCAATCTTCTCCACATTTCAAACGCTTCTAGTCGTTTCTCTTCACTTCGTCGTAATGTCCATGTTTCTGACCCATACAGTGCCACATGAAATAATAGTTTCGGAGATATTCGAGCTTTAAATTTAACTGCAAACGATTAAGTCAATATGCTTCCAAACATGGAGCTGATTTCACCAACCGTACTTAAATCTAAGCATCTATTAAATCTTTATTTAAGTAACACTTAGCTTATCTCTCAAGTAGGATTTAGTTATTTCAATTGCAAATAATTCAAATTTTTTAGGCTTATTAGCATATTTGCTTCTTTGAAGATTTCCATATTCTACTTTGATATTTACTGTAAACACATAATTGGAACTTTTTTGACTGAAATTATACTGAGACAGTGCATCTCATATAACGTGGGTTAACCACGACATCAAGCTTAGCATGTTTTAGGAATCATTAAAATAATAAATATTTAAGACACATTATTTATATTCTTCGGGCGGCCGGGTAGCTCAGTTGGTAGAGCAGCTGGCTACGGACTGGAAGGTCCGGGGTTCGATCCCAGGTGGTGACAGGATTTTTTCTCGTTGCCAAACTTTCAGAACGGCCCCAAGGTTCACTCAGCCTTCTATAAAATTGAGTACCGGGGGCAAAAGGCGGTCAGAGCGTGGTGCCGACCACACCACCTCATTCTAGTGCCGACGTCATGGAAAGCATGGGGCTCTACCTCCATGCCCCCCAAGTGCCTTCATGGCATGTTACGGGGATACCTTTATTTATATCCTTCTTCATTCTTCGCCTCCTTTCGTACCGATTTACGGTCCATTGCGATTTAAGGAAGATTGTGTCTTCGGGTCTCCTTGCTTATATTGTCAGCATCACATAGGGTCACCGCTGAGACAAAACAGAACAGCACATGGGAAGAGACAAACACTCAGTCCTATGAACGGAAGAAAAATTTATTTCATTATTTACCCCGCCAATCGAACCCGAACCCCTTACATGGGAAATAATACGCTATCAGCAGAACCAGAAGAGTGGACTAGCATACTTACATTATTTAGGAAGCAAGAGATATTTCAGTAGAAAATTCACAACAAAATTACAATTCAAACTCAGTTCTTATTTATTGAACGAATTCCATCTCTTTGTTTTGTACTTACACAAGAGTACCGACAAAGTTTAAGATGTATAATTTTTCATTGATAATTACATTAAGATAAATTTTAATTAACGTAATAAAATTAATAGGCGTTCTCTTTATTCAAGAACCTCAGAGATTGATTATTGCTTGACATTTTGATTTAAGCTGTCAGGTATTGCCGTTAAAGGTTAACGAATGTAACAGCTTTCATACCATGCATAATTAGTTTGCGGGTAGCGATATTAATCAGTTTAATGGCATTCTATTACATTAATAGAGATGTTGATGTTATTTTGCTACAGCAAGATGGAAGTAAAACATTTTCTATTCTAATTTAGCCTGTGGCGGTGTAGGAAGTTTACTGACATTCATTATTCTCATAAGAGCTAGTGGTTAATTGGATGTCTGCACCACACTTACAATCTTTTATAATGATGCATATTTGCAAACATGACAAGGAAAAAATTGTAACGAATGAGCGGATATCAACATCGGAAAACTAATTTTGATTAAATGTTTCTAACGAAGCCCTCCAGTAAAGTTAAACCTCTTGTATTATTAATATTTTCGTTGCCTTTTTTTGTTATACGTATTTAGAAACTAGACTAGGGTGACCAGACGTCCCGTTTTTAACGAAATTGTCCTTTTTCTCAGCCTCTTGTCTCTAGAAAAGTATGGTCGGGATGCGAAATGTTAGTTTTTTTTAAATTGCGTCCCGTTTCCCTAAATTATTTTTAAAATATTTCTGTTTCTTTTATCTCATTTAATAATCACGTAAAACATTGATTAATTCTATACTGTTTCCATCAGATGTCACCGTAATGAAATCAATAAAGACCACATTAATCACAAAATGTCATTTCAAAAATATTGTATGTCTTGCATGGACTTGTATAGTTTCCTGAAGGAAAGGCCAGCACTTCTAGAGCAAATCCACTCATGAAAGAAATATGATGCTGATTGTACAGTTGATCGTCATGAAGAACAACATCTCATACAGAAAAAATTACACTCTACAAAAACATCTCAACACACAAACAACACAAACAAACAAATGCAACCACACAGGCGTATACAAACTGAAATGTAACACCTACAACTTCTACATAAGACAGACAGGCAGGTCATTTCAAACACATTACAAAGAACACATCACAGCCATAACAAAATTACAAAACACCTCCACATATGCAGAACACATCACAAATGCTAACCACACCTACAGAGACATCAACACAGACATGGAAATTCTACACATCAACGAAAAAGCCAGAAACTAAACACACTAGAACAATACGAAATATACAGACACACAAAAAAACACTCCAATGAAATTCTCAACACACAACTCAATTTCAGAACAGACACACTCTTTGACTCTACATTACATCACACAAAACACCCTCACAAAACAAGAGGCGCCAAGACCAACAACGACCAGTTCTGAGGATGATTCATAATAGGTCGAAACATGTAAACCAGGTACAATAGAATTTAAGACAAGAAAGTCATATAATATATATTCGGAAGTGATACAGTGTTAAAAGTTGTGTAATCAAGATGTACAATGTTAAAATAGTTAGAAGGTAATATGAGGAAACAATTTTGTTATGAAACAAGTTCAGAATACAGTAAAATGGATACAATGCAAGGTCCAATTAATCTGAAGTATTTTTAAACAGATAAGTTAACCTAATTAATCCAGACTAGTTGCAATATAAATAATTGTTAACAATGACTTAAGCCAAGTATCCATGCTACTCGACTCTCAAGTTCATCGTACTGGAGGGAACACTCAGCGAGAAATTCAGAATTGAAATATTGGAGACCTGCGTAACTCCTATGCTGTTATATGGGTGCCAGACATGGTCTCTCACTGCCAAACTTCGTATCAGTCTCCAAATATGCCAAAGGAAGATGCTGAGAAGGACACTAGGCTTATCACCAGGCTTCGAGACTTCGGACCCGATAGAGCAGTTAAGTGGGAAATCCGCATAACGGCGTACTGAGTATAGTGGTAAAGCCTACAGTGGGTTGGGGTACTGTAGAATGAATGACAACAAATACGCAAAGGAAAACGCCCTGGATTTGAAGGTTCTGATGAATAATTTGGTTTTCGTACAAACTGTGTCTGAAAGTATTACACGGTTAGAAAAGTCAGAGCAAGAGATGCCGGAAGCCCTCAAATTAATTTAGAAAATAATGCAGAGAATTAATGAGACATCAAGTACTGAACGTGTAAAACAGAAGTGGAAATCAATTTTATGTAAAAATAACGGATATGGAACATTGTGTAACATAAACAGCAAATTAGTGAACATAGAGTCACTCGAGAATAAAGGACTGTCTCTTAGAAACTGCAATGATGTTAGGTTTTTTTCGTTTTGCTTCTAACAAGTCGTGTGACGTAGAGCGCAGCTTTCTACAGTACAAACTTTGGCAGATAACCGAAAAAGATTTACGTTTGAGACACTGAGAATGTATATTGTAGTAGGTACATTGCAATTCGGTACTGTAACTGCACTTCCCAAAGACGACCAATAGGATAAATGAAGAAATTAAAATTGCTACATGTTTATTTCCACTATTAACACTGTGTATAATTAAACAGAAATGCTTATAAAAGACAGGAGAATAAATGCTTTTCACATTCTTTTGACATTGTCATTGTGTAATGTATATTTACTTTCAGAATGTCCATATGTGTGCGTTTCCCCATACTACCGTAATCTATTCTAAATAGCAACGTTGTTACCTCAATACATCTCTACCTTTCACTACCTGCAGCGAGTCAACAACCTATAGTACATGCACAGTAAACTTATTGTATCGGGTCCAAAGTCTCGAAGCCTGCTTATCACTGAGGGACAGAGTTCCAAACGAAGTGCTACAAAGGATGTCAGCAATTAAAGATCCAGCACTGCAAGCCACCAACACCAAATGGAAGTGGGGAGGCTATGTTGCAAGACTTAGAGACGGAAGATGGACGCAGAAAGTCACACTATGGGATCCCCGTATTGGCAAGAGATCACGCGGAAGACCAAGAAGAAGATGGGCCGACCTCTTCAGTGAACGTGTAGGAAGTCATTGGTCAAGCAGAGTAAGACATAGGGAAGACTAGAAAAATCTAAGAAGACAAGTGAACAGCGACTAAAACCAGTGCGACAGAAACAAGCGAATAATACCAAACAGTGCAGAATGTGAAACAAGTGAAGAATTCCAAGGTCATACTCTTACGCGGAGTAGCTCACCGCGTGAGACAGAGCTCTCCCTCTATAGGAGGAGGCCTTTGCCTTTAACGGGACATTTTTAGGCTAATAATTTCATTTCAATAATGAATGTTTAGATAAAATTTGATTCATGTCAGACACTATTTTAGGGTTGAAGGCTAGTATATAACTCAGTAATGAGATTTAATATCCATAAAAATTCTAACAATGTCTTATTGAATTTCGTACATAAAATCATAATATCTACAGTATATTTAATTTGTATTCATATAAATATAAAACTAAAAGCTCAGACAACACATGCCTTACAGAACCTACATGTACCACAAATGTAGCTTATAATGACAGTAGCAACTTCGGTCCAAGGCTCTATAACAAGATAACAGCTAAACTACAAACCATTCAATTTGCTAATGCTCCTTATTTAAAAAAATCACCTAAAATTATTGTTTAGGGAGAAAATATACAGTTTCAATTACTGTAATATCTGTGCTTTTCTTTTCTCTTTTTACTTTTTATTTGTTCTACTTAATTAAATAGTCTACTTATCTTAAAATTTTATGGAATTTCCCCTCAGTACGTGTATGTACTCTTTCTGGAGGTGCTAGAGTGATTTTTATAAAAAAAAATTACGTTTCTTTGTTCTAGCAATACATTGCTATTATTATTATTATTATTATTATTATTATTATTATTAGTATTATTATTATTATTATTGTTGTTGTTAGTAAGAGTAGAGGAGCTAAAAGTAGGATTAGACTAGATAGATATCAGCAGGACTAAGAAGTAATATTGATAGATGTAAAGTAAATAATAGGATGTAGGCCTAGCTAAGACTATTTAGTACAGTAAAATGATTGTAGTGTAATTGTAAACAAGTAGGGTCTGATGAGAATGCGGAGTAGTAAAAGAAATTATGTTTTATTATGAATAGTAGAAGGTAGGATTAGAAGGAAAGCAGGAATAGTTAATAAACGCAGAAATATAGTAGGCCTAAGTATGGTGAACGAACATGAAAGACATAGTGGATGAAAAATGGAATGATGAATAGTGTCGGTCATTAACATCGGGTAGTGTATAAGTTGTAAATAGTGTATGAACGGGACTGCTGGTCCGAATACTAAAATGTGAAGGTCCAGCAGGTCTAGAGTTTAGAGTGAGAATAAACCATATACCATATCATATTATTATTAATTCACTAATTAAAGTGATATAGGCAACACAGAAATGCTTTGCTTAAGTTACATATAACAGCACTAGACCTACCACATTTATAATTATCAAATTCATTCACAATTACAGTAATCATATTTTGAACAGAATTAATTGTAGATTTATTATCTACAAAATCAAATTGAAATACAATCCATATAGATCTACCATTTGATTGAAAGTACTCACATAGCTGGTTTTCTTCACAGTTTCAATTACTTTTGATATTATGGGGATTTAATTCCAACGCTATGACTCTAAGAAGTGTACTGTACATTTCATGTATTTTTTGGGCATGGCTACATGGGAGATATTTTTTATCAAACGCTGTCGAAGTATAAAATTCCTCACTGACAAGTGTTGGAGAAATAAAAAAAGCGGGACGGGCCGTTCTTATCAAACAGAGTTTTGAATGGAAGTGTGGCGGAAGAAATATTATTAATAGCCCTAAACCCTTAAACCCTTCTCGGCAATCTTTTCAGATGCTGACGCGGTATGAATCCCGAAGCTCTTGAGCGGTAAGCCGCATCATCACTCAAAGCGAAGTATTGGCAAGTCTTCGATCACGTCCAACTGTCCGGGCCACGTGCATAGACCTCGTCCAGCCTCTATTCCTTTATTACTTTCGAAATGCCTGTTGGAAGGTCGTTTTCTAAATCACACTTTAGGGATTCCTTGGCCATCATCTATTTTATTGTCTTCCAATAGTCGTGATCCATTGGAATTACGTACTATTATAGTACTGGCCTTTATCAGCATACGCTTCTTGTTAATTTTAAACAAATACAAAATAAAATAATAATAATATAATAATAATAATAATAATAATAATAATAATAAATGGCAGGAAAATACAAATGCAAAGAAATTGTAAATTAACCAAATTCTAGCACTCCCCTGAAACAGAGTATTCTCGTGCTGAGGGGAGGATTCGAAACATAATAAATTTACATACATAGGCTAAATTACAATAAAATAACATCTAAAATTAATACTTACTCATAATATATTCCTGGCATACAGTAGTGGCAAAAAGAACCGGACCGATCCTTGTAGCTGATTTCAGAGTCTTGTTCACTCCAGAGCACGATAGACTGGTAACTAAGACTTTTGTGGTTCGAATCCTGCCTGGGAAGGAAACTTTTTTTGTTCCTTATTCAGATTTATTCCCAATACATTTTGATTGCTGGTAAAATTTATGTTCTGGAAATAATACGTTAATTAAATAGTAAAATATCGCTGCACTCGAAAAGTATTGGGAATAAATTTGAATAAGGAACAAAAAAAAAAGTTTCCTTCCCAGGTAGGATTCGAACCACGAAAGTCTTAGTTACCAGTCTATCGTTCTCTGGAGTGAACAAGGCTCTGAAATCAACTACAAGGGTCGGTTCGGTTTTTTTTGCCACTAATGTACATTCTAAATTTCAAACTGTTGGAGGTAAATAGATGTGGATTTTTTTTATTAATTTGTTACAAATTCTAGGGCAATATTAGTAGGTCCTACTATGGTTGAAAGCAATACTCGTTAAACACATGAGTTTAAACAAACGTATTGTATCCATGCCTTTGGTTTGTATTTGTGAGTATATGATTAGAAATATAATATGTGATTTTTATGAATAGAATTTAAAGTGCATTGATATGCATATTCAAGACTTTAAATTATAAAGATAATAACAGGATAATCAATATTTTTTCAGACATAGTTTAATTATTCTTCTCTAGTAGATTAAAGTTACGTTGATAAGTACTACCGCATCCTAATATTCCATATTGGGTTTAGACTGAAATAATGTAAGATAAACTTTACGTAGTACAGTAGAACCTCTATTATCCGTGGTAATGAAGGGGGTGGACTGATCGGTTAATCGATAAAATCGGATAATCAGTACCATAAAAAAATGTATATAAATTAAGTGCATAATACAGTAGAACCCCGATTATCCGTTACCCTATTAACCGATTGGCGGATTATCCGACTTTTTTTCTAGCTCCTATTTTCTTTTTGCTGCAGAAAAAATATGAAGTACTCTAAGTTTTGTTTTTACAAAAGATTATTACAAGCCCTTACTCTAACTACGAAGTATGTAGTAGAAATGCTTCGCCGTCGGCAACAAACATAATTATTTGTAAAATAATCACTACTTGCTGCCAAAGAAATTAACCCAAGAATTTCCACAAACGCGTGTACAATTTATTCAGTCCTTTTTCGTACTATTCCAATGGACGTATTGTATAACGTCTATGCAAACGTCTTTCACAATTGTCAAAGAAAACGTATTGTGTTAATTATAAAAAAAAATACAAATAATTGAGAAGTTTGGGAAAGAAGAAATTGTGGTTAATGCTGCTTCAGAGTAGAAAATTGGCGTTACAACTGTACGTGATTTAAAAAAAAACAAGGATAATGTACGTAAAACTACAACACGAGACTTCACGTATTCCTATCTTTCCGCAGACAATAATCAAACATCAATCCTTAGCCCTTAAGCACCCGTCGTTGACAACCAAACTTTTAATGAGGTCCTGATCTACTACATAGCACGTTAACATAAGATCACAAAGGAAGTTACGAAATTGTGTACAGTAGAACCTCTATTATCCGTGGTATTGAAGGGAATGGACTGAACGGTTAATCGAATAAATCGGATAATCCGTACCATGAAAGATTTTGTAATTTCCTCCATGGTCTTGTATTTAACTCGCTAGGTAGTGGATCAGAAGTTCATTAATTTAATGCCCACGTGCATCAACGTCGGTTAGTGTAACCATCGGTTAAAATTGTAACCTAATCCCCGATTAAGCATTTTTACGGTGGATCGACCTCGGTTACGACTTAAATAGGAAGTTAACCACAGTAATCTCTAACCTTCCAAATATGAGCGGTTAAAGGAGATAACCAGCGATTAGTAGAGCAAGTAAAGCAAAATGGCGGCCATAACCACAGGTGATTATTTCGAAGACGATTATTATTGTGCAGTACTTGAATTACTTGGATAGAGCGTGAGCGTGAAGGTTCTTTAGTGGAAAGAGAGAATTCTTGCGAGCAATTAGGTGACAGAAAATTTCAGGAGGGATTTCGTTTATCAAAATCTACAAATGGATCAATTGAAATAACACAAGAACAATCATATTTCTCCTACGGATCGGCTGCTTATATTACGATTCTATGTAACTATTATTTTCTGTATTTTAAGAGGGAATACTCGAATACCAGTATCTCTTTCTCTATGTCACTGGCTGAACAAAGAGAGGTTATGGATGGATCTTAGGATAATGCACAATTCCCTGGTGTAGTCCAAGATCGTACACACATTCCTACCAATTTTCTGCATCCTTTTCCTTTATGGATATTCCATCTTTTTTATATAATAGGCCTACATTTAAATCTAGTAATTAAGTCTATCGATACTTCAACCTAACATTGGGATATAATCATTTTTGGATTCAATTTTCCATTTTGTACGATTTTAACCTAAAAGTACTGAAAAACAAAGAAATGGAACTCACAAATATAACAGCGCCCAAAGGCAAACAAATGCAACGCGAAAATGTAGGATACGTTCATTTCTATGTAGAACATAGTGAGCGCAGTCGTTTTTAGACGTTGACTATTATCTTTGCAGCGGTATGGATGCTTTCCTTTAGTCATTTTGTAGAAACAGTGTACCATCATAGACTTTACTCTGGTTAAATGAGGTGTCAGCTAGCCATGTTTTAGCAATCGGTGATTATGAATGGTGCACATAAATTACATTTTAACCACGGCTACTGTTCAACCATCGTTTCGTAATCTATGGTTACTGCGTTTTTAATCAATGTTGATGCACTTCGACATATATCTGGTTATAAACGACGGATTTTTAAAGGCCAAGGAAGCCCTTTGTAATGACTGTCTCAGGAAAGATAGGAATAAAGGAGGTCTCATGTTGTAGATTTACATACTTTTTTACTCTTTATCCTTGTTTTTTTATTAAATCGCGCAGTTGTAACTCCAATCTCGTATTCTGATGCGAAATGAGCCACAGTTTTTCTTTCTCAAACCATTCAATTATTTACATTTTTTTTTCGATACTTAGCACAACACATTTTCTGATAACACCCGTGGAAGACATTTTATATACAAGTTACATTATAGAACGTCAATTCGAACAGTAGACAATGCTGTGTAACGATAAAGACTTGTATTAACACTCTCTAGCAAAACATATGTAGAACCTACTAACGCAGTCTAGTATATACAGTCACGAAGCTTGAGTTGTGAGGATACTAGGAACAATAGACTGTGTCGGTACTATTTCGTATTGTCTGTAATGAGGCGATAGTAGCGATCCTAGTGGTTAGCAACTATCTATGGATGCACATTCCCTACGTATTGAGCTTCGTGACTGTATATACAAGACTGTACTTTATACAGGGACATCATTTTATTTTTACTTCAGTTTTTAATGTACGTGAGTTTTTGAGTGTACTTCACTCCCACCCCTTCTACTAATGAAGTTCCAACTGTCGTCCACACAGAATCAAGGCCGCACTGAATTAGTGAGTATAGTACGTTCGTTCCAGAAATATGTTCGCGTTTTCCAGTGACGAAAGAGCTTTCAATATTGAATCATATTTTTCGCATAGGTACTGTCCGTTTGTCTACGTCGCATCCCGATTTCCCCCACCTGCTTCTGTTCGCCCCTCTGTAAAAGCTGGGCTGTCTTAGCTCTTTTCTGAAAACAGTAATTTCTGTTAGGAATTGGACGTTTACGTAATATTATACAACTGTTTAAAATATCTTAAATAAAAGGACCTCGTAAAGTAATTAACTGTCACGTGATTTTCCCCCTTTCTACGATCCTGCGACATAACCACTTGGACGGACAGTAGATAGCAAGTCTGAGTAATTTTATCTGTGCGGGTCTGGCAGAAGTGAAGATTGAATTTACAGTACGTAGAGTAGGTACAGAATTATTTCAACATGAGTTACTAGTACGAAGGACGAAACTGGCAATTGGAATTAGATGCAGTAGTATATAGTGCGATAATATGCACAAAAGAACTGAAGCCTGTATCGAAATGAACGGCCACACATTTTCACATTTTTGTTTAAATATTCATATTATGATTATTTTTCAATTTAACTTCTTTCTCTATATTGTATGCTAATGTGCAGTAGACAGTATAATATACACTGCATAATGAACACGTTCGCATGGATAACTCAGTTCGTGAGTGAAAACACTTATTGTTAATACAGTACTGTATTTTGATTAAACAAAAACCTAATGAAAATTATCGAACTCAAAATTTCGATATTTCCTAGTTTACGTAAACGGATGAACTACTTTTCTTCCCTCCTATACATAGTAGAGTGATTCGTTTGTGTTTTACGCCAGTATCATCGAACTACAGTCGTGGAAGGGGGTAGCAAACGGTTTTTTTTGGTTCTCTAAAGGTATAGACAGGTTAATATTAAAAATGTTAGTAAAAATAAAATGATGTCCCTGTATAAGTTATTTATTTCTGAAGAAAAAAAAAAGAGCGAGAAATAGTCAGTCGGATAATCAGCCAATCGGCTAATAGGGTGACGGATAATTAGGATTCTACTGTACTAATATTATACATATAGCCTACAAATCTTGGTACCAGCTATTGTAAAACATCACATATACAAGCAGTAAAGACATAATATCTGATGAAATTCTATCCGATTCTTCGGAACTAATTTCTTACCCATCATCACTCTTTGGAATCCCACATACTCACTCACTCTCCTGTGAAACTAGCTACGCATATCAAATACATCGATCGATTAGTTTCACAGAAGTAAAAAAAATATCCTATGCATCCCACATTACATTCAGCGAACGAAAGCCATAGGTCAGAGTTCAGACACAGTCTTTATCTTACTAGACAGTGGAAGACTGCAAAAAATTACGGGATGTATTTCACTGGAACAGAGATACTGGGTACAACGTTGTACAAATATTGTATAACTACTCCACTGAGAATAAAACTTCATAACAAATATAGTATCTTACTTGATTTAGACGTGCCCTAGTTTGTGTTAGTTCATGTCATAAATCATCACCAATAACATGTAAAAGATATGCTTTTCGTTAGTGTTTCCGAGTCTGTTGTATGACTATGAATTCGTGGAACTCATATCGACGAGAAGAAAGAGACAGAACGTATTTTAAATTAAAATTTCCAGAAGATAACTACAGGGACATCATTTTATTTTTACTAACATTTTAATATTAATCTGTCTATACCTTCAGAGAGCCAGAAACACCGCTTGCTCCCCCCTCCAAGACTGGAGTTCGATGATACTGGCGTAAAACACAAATCACTCTACTAGGTATAGGAAGGAAGAAAAGTAGTTCATCCATTTACGTAAACTAGGAAATATCGCGATTTTTTTATTGGGTTATTTTACGACGCTGTATCAACATCTAGGTTATTTAGCGTCTGAATGATATGAAGGTGATAATGCCGGTGAAATGAGTCCGGGGTCCAGCCCCGAAAGTTACCCAGCATTTGCTCGTATTGGGTTGAGGGAAAACCCCGGAAAAAACCTCAACCAGGTAACTTGCCCCGACCGGGATTCGAACCCGGGCCACCTGGTTTCGCAGTCAGACGCGCTGACCGTTACTCCACAGGTGTGGACTATCGCGATTTTGAGTTTGATAATTTTCATTAGGTTTTTCTTTAATCAAAGTACAGTACTGTATTAAGAATAAGTGTTTTTACTCACGGAGTGAGTTATCCATGCGAACGTATTCATTATGCAGTGTATATTGTACTGCCTACAGCACATTAGCGTACAATATAGAGAAAGAAGTTAAATTGAAAAATAATCATAATATGAATATTTAAACACAATTTTGAAAATGGTGGCCGTTCATTTCGATACAGGCTTCAGTTCTTTTGTGCATATTATCGCACTATAGACTATTGCATCTAATTCCAATTGCCAGTTTCGTCCTTCGTACTAGTAACTCATGATGAAATAATTCTGTACCTACTCTACGTACTGTAAATTCAATCTTCACTTCTGCCCGACCCGAAAATATAAAATTACTCAGACATGCTATCTACTGTCCGTCCAAGTGGTTATGCCGCAGGATTGTAGAAAGGGAGGAAATCACGTGACAGTTAATTACTTAACGAGGCCCTTTTATTTAAGTTAAATTAAACAGCTGTATAATATTACGTAAGCTTCCAATTCCTAAGAGAAATTAATGTTTTCAGAAAAGAGCTAAGACAGCCCAGCTATTACAGAGGGGCGAGCAGAAGCAGGTGGGGGAAATCGGGATGCGACGTAGGCAAACGGACAGTACCTTTGCGAAAATATGATTCAATATTGAAAGCTCTTTCGTCACTGGAAAACGCGGAACGTACTATACTCAGTAACTCAGTACTGCTTACTATCTGCGGTCTTGGTTCTATGTGCAGTTGGAACTTCCTTAGTAGAAGGGATGGGAGTGAAGTACATTCAAAAACTCAGGTACAATAAAAATTGAAGTAAAAATAAAATGATGTCCCTGTACAAAAATGTACGGAACAGAAGAAAAGTATTTTTTTTTTAATAGAGTAAAGGCTGATCCACAATAAACCGGGAACGAGAACGGGAAGCGAAGGACGTGAACTTGAAGATTTTTATTCACAATAAACCGAGAACGGAAACGACTATGCATATTGATGTGTGTGTCAACAATGATATGAGCCGTTCAGAGCAGAAGTGGTGTAAGTCAAAATTTGGTATTGAGGTTTAAAGTAAAAATTCTGTTAAATACAGCGCAAAAAAGCAATTAATATTCAATTTATTTAAACTATTAGTAGTCAGTGGATAGCACGAAGGACATATTAATTACTACTACTTTGCCCTGTATTTTACAGAATTTTAACTTTAAATCTCATTACCCAATTTTGACTTACACCACTTCTGCTCTGAACGACTCATATACAAAGTCAATATTACGCATTCTGATTTTATTTGTGTATACTTGACCAATGACATTGTCTCATGAGCACAAGCTAGCCAACACAAACACAGGATAAACAACTTAAAATTTAAGACACTGAGTATTAAGAATTCAATTCACAGGATAGTCTGGTCATTATACACGTAGCATATGGAAAGTAATTCTATTGAAATTCTGAGTTAGTTACAAGCAATAAATGAACAAGATATGTTACGGCCTTCTTGCTACAAAATAAACTTGAGTCTCCTGGCGCTAAGTAGGATGTGGGGGCAGTTACTAGTATCCCAATCACTTGTTAACATTTACATAATTATTTAACCAAATCAAATATAATGTGGATTATAGGCTGTTAACAACTAGAAAACTGTCAATCTGAATTTTGAGGGTTGTCACTATTAATCCCCGAGGTCTTAAATTGTGAAATGTAGACTGTCACTTCGAGAGGTCCACCGCTATGGTCTCGTGGTAGCGACTTAGCTCCCAAACCCAGCAGGCAGGAGTTCGATTCCCCGTTTAGGAGAAGTTGCCTGGGTGAGGTTGTTTCGGGTTTGTTCCTCACTCCCGTGGATGAATATCAGGTAACTTTATCAGGCGTATGGAACCCCGTTCATTCACGCCACTTTCTTTCTTCTCTTATCATCCTTTCTTTTTCATTTCTGGTTGTCTTACTTGGTTTTCGGATCGCGCCTACGGCGGCCCTCCGAAGCTGCTGAATCTCTCGGCTGCTCCATGGATATGTCAAGCTGTAGTAGCAGCGGAACCCATTCTCCTCCCGAAGAGAGAGGGGGCTTAAACCTCAGACCGTTGAAGAGACGGGAGAGAGAGGCTTATCACTCAGACCATTAGATGGGGGAAATGTGAGGGGGAGCTGTTGACGTAGAATGGTACACGAGTGTGGAAGGATGTCGGGACTGGTCGTCAGAGTGTTTGGTCGGTTCGGCTTAGATGGGATCGGTGGGCATACAACGTATCCCAGGGGCGCACAATAGACCTCAGGTAGCGGTGCAAGAGATGTTCCTCTCCCCTCTTTAGAGAGAGAGAGAGAAACTATGACTTCGAGAGAGGAACATAGGTTAAGGATGTTTGAGAATAACGTGCTTAGGTAAATATTTGGGGCTAAGAGGGATGAAATTACAGGAGAATGAAGAAAGTTACACAACGCAGAACTACACGCATTGTATTCTTCACCTGACATAATTGAGAGCATTAAATCCAGGCGTTTGAGATGGGCAGGGCATGTAGCACATATGGGTGAATCCATAAATGCATATAGAGTGTTAGATGGAAAGCCTAAGGGGAAAAAAATTTCCGGAAAGTTCCAGATGTGTAAGGGAGGTTAATATTAAAATGGATTTCAGGGAAGTGGGATAAGATGGTAGGGACTGGATTAATCTTGCTCAGGATAGGGACCGATGGCGGGCGTAAGTGAGGGCCACAATGAACCTCCGGATTCTTTAAGATCCATTAAAAAAAGTGTAATTAAACACATGACATTTTTTCTCTTTCTGAAGGAATGTACAGTATAACGGTAGTAATTTTAGCCGATGAGGGGCGTGCTTAGAAGTGTGAATTTTTCCTGACATGAACGTTGCCCCATGCCATCCATAAAATCGCCATCTTAAGTGCGTTTTATACTGCACGGCGAACACGTCACATTCCTGGAAAGAGAGAGAACAGTAGTTGACTTCGTGTACCATTTTGCACATTTCAGCAGGTTCTTAATTCTTACGATAGCAGGTTTAGCCATCTGATTAATAACCTCAATTTGTCAACGTTGCTTTATATCGGTCTTTCTTCAACGTGGTAATATCTTTAATCTACTACATTCCTACTAGCATGAAACATATTTTACCTCAAGCAGTGAACATTGCAAGTAAAAGGGGAGACGATTTTGTGTTCCTTTCATCTTTATTTTAATCATATTAGTTTATTATACAGGGTGAACAGATTATGATTCTCCCGCCCGCGCACGGTCAGTCAGTCCAGCCACGGCAGGGAGCGCTGGAACTCGTAATCAGACTGAGCTAAACTGCTGTCATGGACAAATATATAATAGGATGCGAAACTGCGGTCAGCACCATCTGGCATTGGGGGTCTGAAATAAGGTGATCAGCGCCCAACGTCGTAGGTGGTGAACATTAGAATTACGTGTTGGGTATACATTACCCAGAGTTCTCTATTTATCCGTTCGAGATATTGCTGTACGGGAGAGTCGAGGAGACGAGATGGCGGACTGAAACTTGCTAATAAGTGAACATAAAGTGATACGTGTGTGTATAAGCAGTGTATATTAAACAGTGAAGTTTATGGACGTTGTAAAAATAGTGTTGAATATATTGTAAAGTAATAGTAATATAATAAATTGAACTATCTAAAGTAGTTCTTGCAGACTTTTCCATTGCGCTGTACAATAAACACCCAAAGAATACAATCCTAATTATCTAACCTTTTGCTTTATTTTTTGTCTCTGTCTGGTTATATTTTAATCGGGTAGTGTAAAATAGATCGTCTCTTTTATCTTCCTGTTGGGTCCGGTAAGAATTTTCAGTAGAAGATGCTGTGAGGAATAAAAATATAAATGTTTTATTTAAAATTGGGTTAGTTTTGAATATCGATGAGGGTGGGAGGGAATACTTTCTGCACAGTTTAACATTTTCGTCACTAGGTGCGCTGCTAAATGCATGGAGTAATTACTTTTATCGCTACTTGGTGCACTGCTAGATGTAATAACGCCCCTCCCCCTAACAGGTGGCAGCAAGGTCAATTTCTACAAGAGCGCCTCTAGTATGTGTTACGGGAAACTCAGTAAGTTTCGCATCCTATTATATATTCATCCATACTGCTGTTAAAACCAATAGGCCAAAATATTCTATTTCACAAGGAGTGTTTATTTACGATTCGTATGTGTGTACTGAATCGGCTCGTGCTGCCAGGAGATTATTCCAAGAAATATTTCCTGATGATCGCGTTCCAACTCGTGCTGCAATTCATAAATTAGTTACCGGTAACACAGTTCGGGAAACTGGGAATGTTCGAAATAAGAAGCGAATGCAACGACGCACAGTGATCACTGAAGGAGTTCCCGATGACATTGGCCATCGCCAGAAAAGGGATACTAAACATACGCTCCCTAGAGCGCATACATTACCATCCCTACTTCCCTCACCCCCTGTCTGCGACTGTGTTTTCTTCCTGTTTAGTCAGATATTAGCTGGAGAACGTAAGCAATCAGTGGCGAGGACTGTACAGAATATTTGAAAGTGACACTTTCTGAAGTAATGAGACATAGCTTCAATATGCATTGGGGAAAATGGTTATTGTGTTGTTGAAGGAGATCATATAGGTCCGCTCAATTTCTTTTATACGGCATTATAATACTGGGTGTTCATTTCAAAGTGTGTCATAACGTCACTGTTGTTGGGTCACCGATTTGAAGCGAGTTTCAGCTCATATGTCAGAGAAGTTGCCTGTTATTCAAGACGTTCTTCAATCTGAACTTGAGAACGTGTACGGTATAACTTGAACGTCGTAGCAACAGATGGCGGTCTGTACGATCTGTTTGCTACCATAATCTCTTTCTTGCGCCGGCAAGTCGTACGCAGGGTATTTGTTATCATCGGTTGCGTACGGTAACATTCCACAACACAAATCAAATGCTCCGTGTCCATGTTGACCGTCGAAGTTAATGTCAACAAATACGTAAGTAATCGTCTTAACCCTCTCCCCATATCCCGACAGTACGTATTTCCAAACAGTTCACATTCCTGCCACTACCGGCGTTACCGTACGTATCGGTACGTACTCTTCAGAATGAACGCCGTACTTGCTAGCCAACTTCTCTGCCTCTTAGGTTATACACCTGAGCTGCGGAAGTGTAGGAAGAGTGAATTCTCTAGGCTCATCAGCTAGCCACATGACGGCATACAGCGAGCCAAGACACATTTTGAACTGAACACCCATTATAAGACGTCATTTCAATGGTAAAGTTTAGGAGGAAAAGCAAATTTAAAAGTACCGGTACATAAGTATGTAAAATAATTATTGTTACTGGATCGTTCATTTAATGAAATTTTGTTTTTATTCGGTACTTCTCTAATTTCATAAATGAAAAAAATAGTTAAACAATTTATTGTCAACAATTCATAAAAACATCAGGGAAAAGTGGTAGAGATATGCAGAGTGTTTCCGGGCTGGTGTTACTAACTTTCAGGGATGATGGGAAAGGGTAAATGTATCAATTTGAGATAAGGAACCCTGGTTCGGAAATGGCTGAATCGAAAATTATAAGAAAAAATAATTGTGTGGAAATGAAATTGTAATTTGGCACCACGTGCCCTCCTTCCCTTAACCTTTGAAACATTCGTAGAAAGATGGTATGGGCCGGATGTCTCCTACGTGGGTACTTGTCCCGATACAATCTGTCAGCTTGTCTACTGTTCCCATTGGCTTATCCGTATTCGAAAATCAGGTCTGCATATTCCGCTCTAGTGTACTCCTCCATTTCACTAGGACTGATCGGCTGGACAAGCAACTTGTACACATACACTGCTGTCTACAGACGTGCATATCAGGACCGACCATGTCCGTTACACATTATGCTATCTGCATTGCTTTAGTGTTGTTTCCTGTCCCCACCCCTCAAACAGCGCACTGAACGGAATACTGTAAGTAGACAACGTAAACAACATCAGATGAATACAGTATGTGTAAGATGTACAGATAAATACACATAAATAACGTGTACACAGGAATAAAATTATTTCATTTCCACACAACTATTTTTGCTTATAACTTTCGACTCAGTCATTTCCGGACCAGGGTTCCTTATCTCAAATTGATACATGTGCCCTTCCCCATCATCACTGAAAGTTGGTAACACTAGTCCGGCAACACCCTGTATATCTGTCATTGCCAATAGAAATAAATCGTAACATAAACAAATGTTTCATGTCGTGTAATTGCAATGTTTGCATTGACATATTGTTTTGAACAGTTATTTTTTAATGACTGAGTTTAAGTCAGCTGCGCGCCCAAGATTAAAATGATAATCATCTTAGCTTTGCTCTACGTCTATGCACTAACACAGTCCAAGAGAATATTGATACAAGAGGTGCCAGCGATTAGTTAATCACTAAATAGATTAATGTTCAATAGTTCGTGTGTGGACTTCTCAGTCTTATCTTAATTTATATTTACAGTGGTCATTGTTTTTACAACACGAGTTTGTGTACTACTCACCACTGAAGCAAGTTTCAGATTGAGGGTGATGCATGAACGTCAATAGTGTCTAATAGATTTGGAGTGAGGTTACGTCACACTTTCCCTTTCACCTGAGTTTGGCATGGCTATTGGGCATGGCTGGCCTAGAAAATTACCCTGGACAATTGCATTAGTCGATGTTAGAAATGTTTGGAATATGAAGGAAATCAGTTCCAACATCTCCTTAGATGACAGGGGTGAGCACATGTCTTGTTTTAAATAATTCATTTGTGTAGTATTATTAGCCAGTTCCTGCAATATTGAAGTTTC
Source organism: Periplaneta americana (assembly GCF_040183065.1). NCBI lineage: Eukaryota > Metazoa > Arthropoda > Insecta > Blattodea > Blattidae > Periplaneta > Periplaneta americana. Next base: position 24,788,200 of record NC_091121.1, read on the forward strand.
AGTTTTGTACAGCACGGATTTGTGTTGCCGTACGGCCGTGAATACAGGGTGCGCGGCCCATGCAGCCCGGCGCGTAGCACGGGAAACTCATAATCTGTTCACCCAGTAGTTCTCTCATGATAGTACCTTATCCCTCTACAGCAGCCGTGGCGAAAAGGCCATGGTGCGCCGAGCCACTGTGTAAGCTGCAACGTGCATAGCACCGATGGAGGGAGGCGGACAACCGAAGGTGAAGTTAATGTTTAGGACGTGTAACGAAGAAAGAAATGAACAAGAAACCATAGGACACATTATCACAACCTAAAATTAACTGTCTTCAGAATGTCTCTGCGACAAAGTTTCAAAACCAGGAATTATGTCACTTACTGCCAATCGTAGTTGATCACGAAGGTATTTGTCTGTCAGTCGTGATCTAAATTTGATTTTTACTATTTTCATTGTTGAAAATAATTTTTCACAAACGTAAGTTGTAGCGAACATAGCTTCTACAGAGCAAGCGAAAGAACGAAGCTTCAAATATTTATTTTTTGTCAAAGATTTGAAAAGTTCAACATTTGTCAAGTCCTTACATCTAGCTTTCATTTAACATCACATTGTAAATATGTGAATTTAAATTGAAGATCTAACCGCATTATTCGTACATCTGCTGAAAAAGGATCGACGTACAGCGATGATGATGATGATGATGATGATAATAATAATAATAATAATAATAATAATAATAATAATAATAACAACAACAACACTTAACCTTTTAATGTTTCATCAGTAACATGTGGTAACTTATAATGCCGTTTTATGTTATACAACCGTTTTCCTAGTAATATTTGTGAACAAATCATACATTAAATATTTTCATCATATTGTAAGCAAAAGAATGCATCCTCCCATCCTACTTGAAACTTTCGTTTTTAAAGAGGTACATGGTTTCGAAAGAGACATTGTGACGATACGCCACTCGCAGGTCAGAGATAAATATACATGGAACGGAGTTTGATTCCAGTGAGTGAGAGGGTGGGGGTTGTAGGTAGGAAGCAAGGGAAATGCACTGCGAGCCGCAATGTGCTCGTGAGTCGCATTTTCCCCGCGGCTGCTCTACAGCATACCTGCACAAACAGCGCTCGACGAGCGCGCGCGGTCCTTCGGAGCGGGAGAGCCGAGTTTACCGCTCGCCGACACGGAGAGGAAGATACGTCAGAATGACGTAGACTTGCTATAGGTAGAGGAGATGGAAACGACCATTCAGCTATCTAGTGGAGTGCAGTGCGTTGGCCTATTCTCAGTAACTGTTTCACGTTGCTTACCTGCTGCTACAGTACAGTATGGAGGAATCTAAAAGATGGAAAAGTGATCATCAGGCAAATTCTTTCAATGTTGCATGGGAAAATGCTTATTTTTTCATAGCTGCTGGAGTAAATACTCAGTGCCTTGTCTGCCACAACATTTTGAAAGGTAGTAACGTAACATAATGCGTCATTACGAGTCCAGACATAAAGATACTTATGCTTGTTTTGTTGCTGAAGATCGCACTGAAAAGGTTCAGGACTTGAAAGCTGCATTATTACCCGATGTAGGTACAGTCCGTATTTATTTTTTATGAATTTGAAATACATTGTCTTATCAGAGGTACTTTCTTAATTACTTCTGTGCCCGAGGTTGCGGGTTCGATTCCGGGCCAGGTCGATTGCATTTAATTGTGCTTAAATGCGACAGGCTCATGTCAGTAGATTGCCCTGCGGGACAAAATTCAGGCACACAGGCGACGCTGATATAACCTCGGCAGTTGCAAGCGTCGTTAAATAGGCCTAAAACATAACATTTAACGTTTAACGTTTTACAGCTCAAACTTATTGGTCTTCATTGTGACCTAAGGGCTAAAGATCGTTTGAATAATACTACTAGCCGGGTTGAGTTTTACAAGACTAAACATTAGCAATAATATCCACGACTACACAGGCTGGCTGTGTTTGGCTCAACATTTATATTTCTGAGCAACTGTTTTCTATTATCAACTTTAATAACGGCAGGCATCGAACATTTGTAACTGATGTTTCATTACGATCAGTTCCTTTCAGCTGCCAACAGCATAAAATCTCGTTTTCATGTACTGATAAATAAAAATATAAAAAAATGATATTGTACATTTAAGTAGCTATAGAATTTCTATTATTTCTGTAAAATAAATATTTCTTTATTAATTAATAATAGTCCAAGATAGTTTTGCAAAGACTGAACGGGAATTCATTTCATGAATACTCGTAATAGTACTTCCTTTTGTGTACATTTTGTACGAGATCACCCCTTCTTCCCGTCCAGCCTTTATACAGAGCGCAGCTAATATCTGCATTCCGCTCATGAGCTGTGAGCCGGCTCGGAGAGCGCAAACCTTGTGCAGGCCTGCTCTACAGGCTATTGAAGGAGATTCTCAGAAACCGTAGCAACAACCTGTCAAGGGAATTTATTCCTCATACTTCCAGGATTCCCTGCAATGTTACAGTGATGAAACCGACATGTACAACCTTGATCGGGTGGAGGGTAGAATCTCTTTTCGGAAACAGATTCACCAGTCCACGCAAGCTTCATATTCCCATTGGTCCAAGGAATTGTAACACCAAAGAGTCGGATGAAGAGAACTGCTGAGGCACGTGTCTAGGGGAGAGAAAGCACTTACAGAGAACCCAGGGTAGGAGTAGGAAGAACTCAATAGGTGTGGAGACGTCAACGTGGCTAGGGGAGTAAATCCCTAAATTAAACTCCAGGTTCCCCAAATTAACTGAGATTGTACTACGATGGAATACTGCCTACCTCGTGAAACATTCTCCTTACTTGTAGTTACATATCTTAATTGGGGTGAAATATAATTGTATTTCTATCATTTACAGTATTGTGGAAGTTATTTCTTTTCTCTATAACCTCGCCCATTTTACCTCTTCTTTCAGCCGCCTTGGAATATCCTTAAACACTTCAGGACACTTAGTAGAGTTCGCCAACCGTCCGTATACTTTGACATCTCAAAAGAAATTTAATTTTTCTCCAGAACTGTGATAGACAAACAACATTTTTACCAATCATGAAACAGACTTTGCTGAGTTGTTTGATACCCACAATAAATAACTGGGATTAATTTTTTCAGTTGATAATAATTAAACACTACAGTACCCATATATTTTTAAATTTAACATTATTATCATTATTATTATTATTATTATTATTATTATTATTATTATTATTATTGTCTAGTATCATTTTAAAGAAACTATTTATCAGAACTTAATGAAAAATATTACTAGTTTGATATTGTAGGTAAAAGTATTTTTGATATGAAGTCCTAAGTAATTCTTTTAATTAATTAATTAACATATTTAATCACATTTTTAATAGCAGGTTAATTAAAAATTAAAAGTCAAACTTTTTATAAGTCGCATCAAAGTGAAACAGATAACTTAAAAAAACTATTGAAGCTAATATTTTTTTGTACAATAGTACTGTTTTTTGCAGAATACAAATTTGGTATAAATATGTACGTGAATTATCATAATGTTTTACATATTCGTTTGAATTACACATCTGTCTGTTAGTTTGAAAAGTATGTGAAAAATAAGGTGCAAATTTAAGTTTGAAGAGAAGTATACTTTTACTGTCACTAAAAACAGCTAAAACTTGGCTTTTTACAAACTAAGTGTTAGCTGGCATTTTAATGTATAACCTGGAATTAAATTATATGTGCAGTAAAAAGAATTGCATGTTCGTGTTATGTCTGAAAAAACTAGAGACTGCGAACTAATCAGTAATATTATAGATTTATTAGTTTGTCCTACAGAATAATATCTGTAATATCGACAATTAATATTTGAGGAGAAAAATTCGCTCCGGCGCCGAGGATCGAACCCGGGTCCTTGGTTCTACGTACCAAGCGCTCTGACCACTGAGCTACGCCGAATTCAATCAACAGCACCGGACCGAATCCTCCTCCTTCAATGTTTCCCTTTGTGGCCTGACTCCAAGTTAGGCATATATGTTGACGTATATATCCAATGTCAACTGCCATTATATTAGGAGCGCACTCAGTTGAGTGACTTGTTTGGCCGGGATTCCGCAGGTAAGTGCACAGCAATGTGTACAGACATATGCACTGAGGCTATGAGAATATTATAGATTTATTAGTTTGTCCTACAGAATAATATCTGTAATATTGGCAATTAATATTTGAGGAGAAAAATTCGCTCCGGCGCCGGGGATCGAACCCGGGTCCTTCGTTCTACGTACCAAGCGCTCTGACCACTGAGCTACGCCAAAAAGGGAAACATTGAAGGAGGAGGATTCTGTCCGGTGCTGTGGATTGAATTCGGCGTAGCTCAGTGGTCAGAGCGCTTGGTACGTAGAACCATGGACCCGGGTTCGATCCCCGGCGCCGGAGCGAATTTTTCTCCTCAAATATTAATAATCAGTAATAGCCAACAGTAGTTATAATAGTCAACAATGGATGGTAGAGATATCAATATAGATTCTCCCAGATCCACTCACTTTCAAGTTTATACTAGCTTCGAGAGAGAATTACAACTCATTAAAATTGTAAATGTTTATATTGATCTCTCTGTATCATAGTGAACAAGGATGGTTTACTTTCACTCACACTGTAGTGAGATATTAAAGAAGCTGTCTTAAATCATTTCGTTGTTTGACCTCGGTTTAAGCCGATGGAAATGGCCACTGTGGTCTGGTCTGTTTATATTATGTCTAATTAATTGCCAATGCCAATGATAATGGAAACACTTTTCAGGGCATTTAATCTGTTCACTAAGTTCCGCGAATGCGAATTGAAGTCCTCTGCTTTTTTGTTATTTTTAGAACAAGTAATTAGTTGTGTAATAAAAATCTCCGCAGTACAGGTAAAGCTAAGAGGATTACAAGCTACAACTAAGGGGTGTTTCCAAATAATTGCTTCGGGTTTCACCCCGGAATAATTTTAAACAGAGTTGAGGTAAACCAACGGCATAAACTCAGCTTGCGACTGTACTAAGTGCGAAGCCATTAAGCCAATACAATCAATATGATAACAGAAACAGGGCACATTGTTATCCGAGCAGCCGTGTAGTCTGATTTCCAAGCCGGAGACATTAGCTGAAACCCCGGCGAATCCAAATTAAATTTGTCGTTGGCAAGTACTAAGCTGGAGACAAATTTTCGCTATGTACTCCGGTCTGCTCTACAATCACAATAATAATAATAATAATAATAATAATAATAATAATAATTTATTTTAGCTGGCAGAGTTAAGGCCGTAAGGCCTTCTCTTCCACTCAACCAGCAAAAAGTATACATACATATGTATGAACTTACAAAGAATTCAACAATTTGATTTAGATAAGTGCTACATGTAATACAAGAGTTATTTACGAATTAAACAACAAAATACTATGAACTATTAATTAAACACTGAAATAAACTGTGTAGCAGAATTAAGCTAAAATACATAGAATGTTAATATATTTCAAATAATATTAGATAATAGAAAGAGATTATTATGAGACAATTTTGAAAATACAGCACTATAAGGGTGTTGTCTAAAGAATGCAGTAACAATGTAGTCAGTGATAGTTTAAATCAGTATGATTGGAGTGAAATGCTAATAAGGTTATCTTTTAAGCTGTTTTTAAAGGTGTTTATTGTCTTGAAGCCCCTAATACTTTGTGGCAAGGAATTCCATTGACGCGGGGTGGGTACTGTAAAAGATGATGAATAACAAGATGTTCTATGAAGAGGTATACTTAGCTTGCCACAGATAAGTGATCTGGTATTTACGTCGTGGTTAGAGTATAGATAGGAGAAACGAGACGAAAGGTAATTTGGTGTTGAGGTGTGCAGAACTCGAAAGAGTAAAGACAAAGAGTGTAAAGTTCTGCGTTCTTTAAGTCGGAGCCACGAAAGACTTGCGAAGGGCGGCGATATGTGATCATTTCGTCGGATGTTGCACACGTATCTGACGCACATATTCTGAGCTCGCTGTAACTTGACTGACAATTCAGAACTTAGGTCACTTAACAAAACGTCACAATAATCGAAGTGCGGCATTGCTAGGGTTTGTACCAGGGCAAGAAGTTTCTCAAGCGACTCAAACAGTGAATGGAGGAACAGATTTTTTTATCGTTTCTTTAACTTGAAAATTCCAACTTAGATTATTATCAAAAAAGAAGCCAAGACTTTTTACGACAGATGAATAAGGGATTAGCGTGTCATGTCATCATGTTGCATTCATCATCATCATCATCATCATCATTTTGGATACAACAAATATTCAATCTATAATACAGAGTAATGAAATGAGTTTCTTGTGGAGAACAAAAGACTGTACTAGATTTTTTTTTTTACAATTCATTTTAATATATCAATATGCCTGGTAAATTATTAATAAGTATTTAATGAATTTCAATCTTAAGGCATATAAACTTGCAAATGTTTATTTGCTATTTAATCACAATATATGAACGTTTTCGCCGTTTAGGGCATCTTCAGATATAACAATACATATTATCTGGACCTATAATAACATATTATGCAAATAACAAGGAAAATAGAGAACAATATATGTGGTACATGAAATTCATGAGCTTTATGTAGATATAACATGAAACAGGATGAATATTAAGATAATCGTCCAGTCTAAGTTCAAATTCAAAGATTATCTTAATATTCATCCTGTTTCATGTTATATATACATAAAGCTCATGAATTTCATGTACCACATATATTGTTCTCTATTTTCCTTGTTATTTGCATAATATGTTATTATAGGTCCAGATAATATGTATTGTTATATCTGAAGATGCCCTAAACGGCGAAAACGTTCATATATTGTGATTAAATAGCAAATAAACATTTGCAAGTTTATATGCCTTAAGATTGAAATTCATTAAATACTTATTAATAATGTACTAGATTAGATTTAATTAGAGATGAATATATGAGAACTGAATTGAATTTTTATGCAATAAATGACCGGATTCAAGAATATAGTGATAAATGAATGCAGCACTCGGGGGAAATATAATCGACCAGAGTACCTAAAATAATGCATACATACAATCCTATAAGCAAGAGAAATATCGGAAAACCAAAGACGAGATGGAAATATTTGCTGTAAGACCGGAACAGGCCTGACGCCTAATCCAATAAGTGGAGGAAAGAACAAGAAGATCATTGTCGACATCGTGAAATGTATATAAAGCTGTAGTGCACCATGAGCGATGTCGAAGGCAAAGAAGTAATCTACGGTTTCTGTGAGTCTCTTATAGAAGAAAATTCTTAGGGGGGGAATGGAATAAAATTGGATTATGAGGTAAAATTTTTATTTGTTTTTTTTTTTTCTTTCTTCCAGCTCATTATTTGATTTTTCTCCTTAAAATAATATATCACCAAGCTTAGGATCCGAGACAACTTCAGAATGAAGTAACGGAGTACAGATGGAGTGTGGTGAATCGTTGAGTTTTGTTTACCTGTGCGTCAGTGTACTATCCGGTTCGTGATCAGAGGTACAGTGTTCTTCCGTCTCTCCCTACGAAAAGAACTCAGGCCATCACATTGCATTTTAAATTCAAAGTGAACAATTTTTCGAACTAGTTGCAGGTACGTACATGGTTGTTTCTTGTAACGCTAACGCCTTCAACGTCGCCGAGGGACATGAAAACATCATTTTCCACCTTCACTAGATTGTAGCCTACTGTTAACAGTAGAATATAACGCAGCACATTGATGTCGTTGTTTACATTCACAGTATGTCTGTCCACTATGTTCAAGGAACTCTATAGTCAAGTTGTGCGTGCATTGTTTGCTAAAGTGTCCCGGATCCTAAGCCTGTATATCACATTTGACTGTATTAAATTGTACCTATTGAAAATTGTTTCATTTTCTGAAAAGGGGTGTACAAGGTTTAATTTTAACGCTCACTTTTCACACGGCGCAAAATGTTCATTTTTAATTATTTACACTTTCTGGAAATAAAAGTTATTTGTCAGATCAGAGCCCAAATAGTGTCCAAATTTTATTGAACTCCCGTTGCCACATTTCCAATAAATATTGGAATGGAATTGAATGGAATGAACTTTCGGGAGTGGGACATTATGACCCAACACTGTGACCTTTCAAGATCTGTTGCGCTAACCCTCAAGCTAGGCGCATTCCCAATCTTACACCGGTTGACTACACTAAGGTTCTCTGCTTACTCAGATTTCGAACGGACAAACTCACTCGTCCTTAGACGAGTCCCCTTCGTGCGTCGTCGTCAGCCGCAGTTCGGGGAATGTTATGGAATGGTGACGGAATGTAGATACACAATGTTGAGAAACGGGAGAGCCCCGAGAAAACCCCCAACTGCTACCTTTGCGCAACAAGTGTGATTTCGCAATGAAAAACCCCAGACTTGACCTGACCGGACTCACTTGACACCTTTTTTTAATTTGGAATTAAATGTTGTGCATTTTATGAGTGTTGCCTCAGTTCTTCTTGTGATTGGTATTCCCTAATTACTTTGTGCTTAAGTACGATTGGTATTACCTAATAGAGACACTACCATGCTCATTTCCATTGTTAATAAATTTATACGAATCTTCGCCGAAAGAAAATGATGATCTCGGAAAAGAGATTGGACTGAATTTCTGTGAACGAAGTTGGTTGTATGAAGATTGTATTTATATGCAAGACGGGATGACAGAAGAAAACTTGCCTCTAAATAAACAGGGTAGGAGCTTTGTTCTGAAGCGAGTAAATTAATTTCCTTGTCAGAGCTCAACATTTGTCTTATTAATGAAAACTACATATATATACGTGCAATACACAGTCATCCAGCCGGTAGCGAGAAAGATCCCCCTGCGTTGTACTAATGTAACTCATACACAAACATTCAAGTTTTCACAACGTGGAAATTACTTTGAAATTTCGGTGAACGTGTTTCCTATGGTTAGATTCTGGTCCTTGTTTCTTACCCCTTTTTAATTTAAAATAACGTTCCAAGGAATTATTACAATGGCAAGTGAAATGAAGTTAGAGAGAATTGTGTTAATGAGAGGAAACGGAGTTATGCGTATACATGGTGTTGCAATATTGCAGAATGATTCAAGATGGGAACCGTAAGACAGTATCAGAAAGGAAACTCGAAATTACGGTATGTACTGTAAGTTGCCGACGTGTATGAATGTAATGCAGGGACTAGGATATATTATTACAACATTGTTTGACAAAAATCACAGGCATAATAATTATATAAATTTCAGAATATATTTTATGTTCGACCATGCCGAAATGTAGTAATTATACACCTGGTAGCAGTCCTTTAATGCATGTCATTAAAGTACACCTATTCATTAAAGTTCAGGTTTTCGATTATTCTCGGATATGCAATCGAAAGACAACTAGGGAAACGTCACGGAGGCTGAAAATCCAATACTGTCGCAGAAGGTTATGTTCTGTTACTATAATAATTAGCGTTAATTGTAAATAATATTCAAATAAATTCAATTTGTCATCTCGTTTTTCAATTCTAAATCAATTTCCAGGTTATATCAAAATTAATGTTCATGTTATTCTCTAGATTATATCAAGGTCAATGACACATTCGTTCCTCGAAAAAAATCAATATGTTCGCGTCTGCGCACATCTCACAATTTAGGTCAGTTCCGCTCCTCACTTACATAATCGTAACATGAATACTTATGAATAATTTCAAGTTAGATATATGGTCGAGCATAAAAAGTCGTATGAAACTTGCCTATAATGGTAATTAAGACGCTCGTATGAAAATTATGAAACTCGCTTGCGCTCATTTCATAAACAAGCATACTCGCGTCTTGATTACTACCATTATAGGCTCGTTGCATAATGCACTATTGTAGAACAACTGGACGTAAAATGAAGGGGGGGAAAATTACAAAGAATTCCATTCTAAAATTTTACTAAGTGATGGTTGAGCCTACTCTTCACATGAGGAGCGGAACGTTGAGCTCTTAATTACACAGAAGGAATAGGCACAGAAACGGCCGAATTGAGATTTCTTAGAGGGGTTTCTCGATTTATTAATTTCAAATTTATTTATTTAATACATTACACTTGAGCTACATTAGACATTACAGCCCGAAAGAGCAGAGGCTTGTGCTCGGGCGCAGTTCAGATCAGTTATATAAAATACAGGGGCATCATTTTATTTTTACTAACATTTTTAATATTAACCTGTCTATACCTTTAGAGAACCGGAAACACCGCTTGCTCCCCCCTCCAAGACTGGAGTTCGATGATACTGGCGTAAAACACAAATCACCCTACTAGGTATAGGAAGGAAGAAAAGTAGTTCATCCATTTACGTAAACTAGGAAATATCGCGATTTTGAGTTTGATAATTTTCATTAGGTTTTTCTTTAATCAAAGTACAGTACTGTATTAAGAATAAGTGTTTTTACTCACGAAGTGAGTTATCCATGCTAACGTATTCATTATGCAGTGTATACTGTCTACAGCACATTAGCGTACAATATAGAGAAAGAAGTTAAATTGAAAAATAATCATAATATGAATATTTAAACACAATTTTGAAAATGGTGGCCGTTCATTTCGATACAGGCTTCAGTTCTTTTGTGCATATTATCGCACTATATACTATTGCATCTAATTCCAATTGCCAGTTTCGTCCTTCGTACTAGTAACTCATGTTGAAATAATTCTGTACCTACTCTACGTACTGTAAATTCAATCTTCACTTCTGCCCGACCCGAAAATATAAAATTACTCAGACATGCTATCTACTGTCCGTCCAAGTGGTTATGCCGCAGGATTGTAGAAAGGGAGGAAATCACGTGACAGTTAATTACTTAACGAGGCCCTTTTATTTAAGTTAAATTAAACAGCTGTATAATATTACGTAAACGTCCAATTCCTAAGAGAAATTAATGTTTTCAGAAAAGAGCTAAAACAGCCCAGCTATTACAGAGGGGCGAGCAGAAGCAGGTGGGGGAAATCGGGATGCGACGTAGGCAAACGGACAGTACCTGTGCGAAAATATGATTCAATATTGAAAGCTCTTTCGTCACTGGAAAACGCGAACATATTTCTGGAACGTACTATACCCAGTAACTCAGTACTGCTTACTATCTGCGGTCTAGGTTCTGTGTGGAGTTGGAACTTCCTTAGTAGAAGGGGTGGGAGTGAAGTACATTCAAAAACTCAGGTACAATAAAAATTGAAGTAAAAATAAAATGATGTCCCTATATATCACAAAATTAAGAGAGTTCATTGAGCACAACAACATTAATAGGTGGTAAAATACATACAGCCTGTAATAATATAGGCTATGCCTGGCCTGGGCACCGGGAGCGGAACCAGACTCTAAACGGGGACGCTTAATATTCATCCGTTGCGCAATCAACGCTGCGCGGTGTTCGGCGGGGAAGAAAGGGGATGAAGAGAAATCATATGGCTTCCCGTGAGAGAGTAGAATCCGCTCTAGCTGCCCAACCCTGGGCTATACAAATAGAAAATACAAAAGTGCATGAATATTAGAGTATTAATTTTTAACTCAGCTTAAAAGAAATACAAAACAATTAAATAATGAATCTAATTTGTTTACTAAATCTATGTGTGTTAAGTGTACTTAGTTCAGAGTAAACTCTAATTAATGCATTATATATTCAGGGTCCAAAATTTCTGCTGTGTTTTAATCCAGCAGCTGTGTGACATTTAGGGGTGTTTAGAAAGAAAGGGGTGTTTGTGTCTTACAGTATTCATGAGGATCAAAGTTAAATTTATTGCGATTTTTATAGAAGTAAATCAGCAATGTTTGTTTAAAAATTTGTTCTAGATTTGATACATGAACTTCCTGAAAAATTAATTTTATTGGGTACGGTAATCTAAAGGTTTATATGGACAAATTTTGTTAATTCGTTTTGGAGCAAATTTAAAGAGTAGTATTATTTACGGTTCACCATATATATATATATATATATATATATATATATATATATATATATATACTGATAGCAATTTATTAGTTCATTTAACACTTCGTAGGGTGCCTACAAAGAAAGAAGGTATGTAAAATAACAAAAAGTACAATTTCATATATACATATTCAGATACATGTTTATCACAATGTAAAATATTAATATAAAACTATTTATAATTTTATCTTAAATAAAAAATGATAAATATCTAATAGATATGGCTATAACTTAATGAGTTACATTTTTCTATTTACAAAACGTCGATATAAGAGGTATGATATTCATTTCAAAGTTAGAGGAATAATAATGTACATAAAGTCATTAACAAGTTAGAGTTATGAATATTTACGCAATTTATAATTGTTTATCTCTCTTCTTCTGCTTCTTCTTCTTCTTCTTCATATCACGTATTAAGTCTAGTGACCTGTTACGGTCTCACTTTTACTGTAGTGAGACTTGAAACCAATTGGTTGCCAACAAGAGGAAGCAAGTCCAGTAGTGGGGTTCCCACCTTTAGCCTCAGGACAGGCTGTGCATCTGATGGAACGGTTATACCGCCATGACTCGGTCCCCATTGCCTTTTCTGTAGAAGCAGAGTGCACCACGAGCAGGTAAAGGTTGGGATTATCGTTCAAGTATAAGTAGACCCTAGTAAAAGCTTGCAGAACTGCGCTCCAATTGTAGCGTTACGTCACTCACTCTCTCCTTCCAGCCCCGCGTAGGGGAGGGGATTTGTATTCAGTGTATATCTTATGTGATTGCGTACGGGCCACATTACGTCATTCAACACCGGTGGACTGTGGACGGGGAACCAACGCTTTCCCCATGCTTTCCACCCCTCTCTTGCCAGTTCTGTATCTCTACCCTAGTAGCTATGACTGGACTTTTTTAACTTCGAGTGTTTCAAAGTTATAGTTATGACATTTTTATTATGAATTTATTCGCTTATCATAAAATACTGTATCAAATTTGGAGGATGTGGGTTCATTGATTCTCAGGTTATTAACATTTGTTTATTTTTAATTGTCGACAAAAAGTTCCTTCAGTAACAGTTTTGGTTTGACTGAGCTGAAATTTTGAATAAATATATCTCGCATGTGAATAAACAAAAATTGCTCTGGATTTAATGTGGTAAATATATTTCAACAACAACAGATTTTTAAACTTTTTAATAGTATTACTATTTAAAATCCCATTATTGTTTTAATTCAACCAATCAAAATTTATGGTAAAACACAATGGTCATAAAAAAAACAAATTTGAATCTCTATACTTATTAGAATATTTTCAGAAATGTCGAACTGATTATAATAACTAGACTTCGTTGAATTGCCACACGCAGCATGCAATCAGGTTGCCGATGCACGGTAGTATAGAGGAGGTGAGCGATCGCCCGGTCTCTTAGTATAAGCAGTTCATGTTAAGAGTTGTGACCGGTCCAAATAGATAGAGCAGCTACAGCTAATGCATACCTATGTAAGCACTTGTTTTTGCGTTACTGTGGTTGGAATAGACAAAGCTTAACATTTGTTCAGTGCAGACAAGAATTCAATCAAACATACTACAATGAGATTGTTGCTGTCCCAAATAATTGCCCCTGGAATACCCTTACCCCCGCAGTCAATTTTGACCCGTTGGGGAACGTGGTCGGATGCAGTTTATTATGCAGAACATTACGGAAAAATAATGGAGGTAATTGATGCACCGGATAGCACAGACAGCTCCGCTGTTGCAGCTGTAAAATCATTGCCTTCGGAACAGCTATTGGAAAATATTCTGTTCATTGATTCTAATATTAAAATAGTGTCCAAAAGCATCATCCTGCTAGAATCGTCTAAACTACAACTCTCAGAAGTCCTTAATATAGTGGATAAAGTATCACAAACCGTTATCCAAAATAACAGTTCACTAATTTCAGAAAAAGTGAAATGTATGTTGAAAAACATTATTGCTACAAATTCTGCCTATTCACAAGTTCATATTATAAATCAGGTCACGACAAGACGTCTGAAGTTGGTGTACTAAAAAGCAGTGACTTCCCGTTCTTCAAATATGCACCCATTATATCGTGTGATGTTGAACGTACATTTTCCCAAAATAAAAACTGTTTAAGTGACCATCGGAGGAGGTTACTTTGCAGTCGTTCAAAATGCACGTAACTCTTCACTGCAATGCACACATTCAAGGACGATATGAGTATCTTACGTTAAATTTTAATAGTTAATATATCTCACTGTAAAATAATTGTGTATTTACATGTTTAGACATTTCCTACTTCAAAGATCATTCATTATATTTCTTGAATGCAGGATACAGGTTTTATTGTAACCGCAGTATACTGCTCAGTGTTTACATAAGAGGCATACTCCAGGCGTTGCACGTCCCCTTATCATACAGTCTATACCGCGTGCGCAGTAAACCTCACGATTCTCGTGGCAATTCCACGAAGTCTAATAATAACTTTACATAGGAAAATTCTGAAAAATAAAAAAACTGAGAAATTAGCGAGGAAGGCGTATATCGGTTCTTTACACAACGCGCATTCCTTTTTAAGATGTCCTCTAGGAACTTAATAAAGGGTGAAGCAATAAGTTGATATAATTTTCTGATAGAGATAGAACTGGATTTTTATAGGAAGGACTGAAGATCACTTTTTATCCCAATGTATCCAATTTCATCATCAATTCCTTGCATCTATAGGCTACACATCAGATATTTTACTGACATTTCTAACTTTTAATGAAAGTTTAGATGTGGCAATGTAAATCATCGGTTAACATAAAAGCGAGAACTGTATTAAAACTGTAACATAATCGACAGCAGACCGTGGGTGTTGAATAAAAGTCCCTGTTTGCAGAATAAATTTACTGACTGATGAAGTTGGTAGCATTGAATGTTGCTTTACAAATTGCGGGAACGGTCGGATGCGTTTGGCATACACAATCGCTGTATGACACTGCATCAGATTGTATAACACCACACGCGTGTATTTAGGACAAACTTTTCTGGTTGTCAGTCATTTGGCTGCGATGAATGAGCTCAAAAAAGTGGAAAGAAGTACCCGCGCACGACTAATTATTTCGGGTTTGATTTGATTTGTTCATGTTGGGTATGACACAGCAGTACGTGGGATCAATAGAAAGTGGAGGGCTGTTTTCACCTTCCTCGGTACATCTTTCTAAATCAAAAGGGCGGAAAATCAGGTAATTATATTTACGCAATATTGCATTCACTGGCGTAGTCGCAGAAATTTCAAATGGGAATGGAACACGTCGTGGTTAAAAATAAAGTTTCTCGTTTGTATTCAGAGCTTTATCAGGCAGTGAAGTATGAAATGTGGAAGCGTATTCATGACCTCTTTTAAGGTGTATGTTTGTGTGTGTGTGTGTGTATGTGTATGTGTGTTTGTGCCAGCTTTCTGTTATATGCATCGCATATTATTTATACAGGACATTTTCACTTCAAGCCGTATTTAATAACAGAATAAGTATACAGAATCTTATTATGTCAGAAGGCTGACTATTGGGAAAGTTATGATCCAACATTATTTTATAATAATAATAATAATCCGTGGCGCTACAGCCCGTGAAGGGCCTAGACCGACCAGCCGGCTGCTGGCTTCAAGCCCACATGCCGAAGCAGAGGTGGACGATCATCCAACCAGAATGGAGGTATCGTGTGGTTAGCACGATGATCCCCCCAGCCGTTATAGCTGGTATTCGCAACCGGATTTCGCTACCTATCGTAGCTCCCCAAGTGCATCACGATGCTGGGTGGGCACCGGTCCCATACACTGGCCGAAATTTCATGAGAAAATTTCTTCCCCCATGAGGACTCGAACCAGCGCGCATTCCGTAACGCGAGTCCTAGGCGGGATACCTTAGACCGCGACGTCACGGCGCGGGACTACATTATTTTATACATTTCTTAATTATTTTCTTTCCAATTACCGTTGTCTAGTCTTTTTTCTTTACCTATTATTAAATATTTATTTCTTTGTTATCTTTTATTCATTTATGCCATGTGTATTACCCTTGTTCCTTCTTCTCGTCTCCCTTCATTTATTTACTTACTAGCCGTACCCGTGCGCTCCGCTGCACCTGTTAGAAATAAATATAAAGTAATTACATAATTAAAATAGGACGTTTGATCCAGGGAACATCTTTTACAACAGCGCAAGATAATCTGCTTCGCTCATTACCCAATTTTTTTTGCATTGCATTTATTGCATATATATTTTATGTGTTTTAACACGATTCAATTGAGCATAGTTAAAATTTGAATTATAAAATAATGGATTGCTAAGCTAACGTACTATTACTGCATACTAAATCAATACACTCTCGTTATTCGTTAATTCTCTGAGATTAAAATGAGTGTACATAAATATTATTTTAAGAAATACAGAAAACGAATGTACAAAATAGCCTATCAAATTTTCTGTGCATAAGAAGCTATTTTAATCTTACCTGTCCTCGATTTACTCAGACGTTACTGTAATAACATTATAGCATTATGTCCACCTAGAGAAACTACACTTTCCAATGGTGAAATAATAATTAATTATACAAATCGGTTAATTTAGCTTCTGATATTACTTCACAAAAACATAGAAACATTCTCTGTAGGCTATGTTTAACAGCTTTCGATTGTTGATGTCTAAGGCCCCTGTTTCGATTGTTGTTGTAAAGGCCCCTTATAGACGAAGTCATTTGTTCTTAATTCATTGCACCGTCTTAGATGGCGTTATTTTAATTTTAAAACAAATTTATCTCATTAAATATCAGTCATATCAAAATTTTGTAAAGAATAAAACATATCGGAAATCATTTTCAAAGAAACGTTTGTTACGTAACATTTTTCACAAAAATCAATAATAAGCGAGATATTTCGATTTATTTAATTAAGGCCCCCTTATAACCCCCCCTTTTAAATAAAGTATTTTGAATGCCATATAGCCTAAAATCTAAGTTACAACGAACTTAATTTATATTCCAATTTTCATATAAATCGGTTCAGCCATTATCGCGTGTTAAGGTAACAAACATACAGACAGACATAAAACAAAAATTTCAAAAATGCGATTTTCGGTTTCAGGGTGGTTAATTATATATGTTAGGACCAATTATTTTTGGAAAATCGAAAATTACCAGAAAAAATTCGGCTACAGATTTATTATTAGTATAGATTTACCCATTATTTATGATATATTTAAGTATTTATTTATTCATTAATATATTCATTTACTTACTATTCTCACATTTGTTTTACTGCATACTTTTATATTATACCCTACACTATCTACCAAAAAGTAATTGGACACTATTTTTGCCTCTTTAGAACCTCGTGGTACCACCTCTTGTTGCTATAACAGCAGCCACCCTTCAGGCATGCTCTCCACTAGTTTGTGTAGGATATCCACTGGAATGCGTCGCCAGTCCTCTTGCAACATGGCACTCAGTTGGACAGTGGAAGTTGGCCGCATCTCCAGAGTCCTCAATCGCCGGTCCAATTCGGCCCAAAAGTGTTCAATGGGATTGAGATCAGGACTCTGTGCAGGCCAGTCCAACAGGTGAACATTATTGTCTGCATACCACTGCATAGTAGCCACCGAATCATGGGGCCAACTTCGAATGTCCAACTGAGTGCCATGTTGCAAGAGGAATGGCGACGCATTCCAGTGTATATCCTACACAAACTAGTGGAGAGCATGCCTGAGAGGGTGGCTGCTGTTATGGCAACAAGAGGTGGTACCACGAGGTTCTAAAGGGGAAAAAACAGTGCCCAATTACTTTTTGGTAGATAGTGTATTTCTGGTAATATGTTAGAATGTGTCACCCGTATATGCAGTTTTCGTCCTAACAAGACAATATAAGTACAATTTGTTGGCAATACGGTAGCTGTAGGAATTGAAACTACAGCGTGTCCCTAAATGATAATCGGAATTTCAAAGTTGTTTAATTTATTTACTTCAATTATACAGGATGTTTCCGAGGTGGCGTTACAAACTTTCAGGGATGATGGCGAAGGGCACATGTATCAATTTGAGATAAGGAACCCTGGTCCGGAAATGACTGATTCGAAAGTTATAAGCAAAAATAGTTGTGTGGAAATGGAATTGTAATTTCGCACCACGTGCCCTCCTTCCCTTAATCTTTGGAACAGTCGTGGAAAAATGATATGAGCCGGATGTCTCCTACGTGGGTACTTGTCCCGATACAATCTGTGAGCTTGTCTACTGTTCCCATTGGCTCATCCGTATTCGAAAATCAGGTCTGTTTATTCCGCTCTCGTGTACTCCTTCATTTCACTAGGACTGATCGACAGGACACTGCAACTTGTACACATATACTGCTGTATACAGACGTGCATATCAGGACCGACCATATCCATTACACATTACGCTATCTGCATTGCTTTAGTGTAGTTTCCTGTCCCTACTCCTCAGACAGCGCAATGAATGGAATACTGTAAGTAGAGAACGTAAACAACGTCAGATGAATACAGTATGTGTAAGATTACAGATAAATACACATAAATAAGGTGTAAAGAGGAATAAAACTATATAATTTCCACACAACTATTTATGCTTGTAACTTTCGACTCGGTCATTTCCGGACCAGGGTTCCTGATGTCAAATTGATACATGTGCCCTTCGCCATTATCCCTGAAAGTTTGTAACACCATCTCGGAAACACTCTGTATAAGAACAAACCTTATATGGGAATAAAGAGCAGCTCTACGAGTTTTCATACCGTACCTTATAAGTGTTCAGGTCACGCGCCAGACATCCAGCTAATAGTAGTCAGCATGTCTGGAATGGTAGTCTCAACAGGAGCAACAATCCTTCCTCTCATCTCTGTCAGGTCGGCAGGTATACATGGTCCTTCATTTACCCCCTAAAAGGAAATCATTTTGTGTAAGATAAAATCTCTAGCATGCCTTCCTTCTGGAACGAAGTAAATCTGTCGTAGATTTGCGGCAAATAAAATAACTCTATCACTGATTAGGGCTCCAGAAGAAAAAATCGTGGGTCATTTCCTTCCCATGTTCAATTTCGGCGTTGAGTAATCTTTACAATAATTGAAAGCATCATTAGATATAATAATTTTTACTCACTACTTTAATTTTGGTAAACAAGAGCTGTGGAGTTACCCCAGTGAACTTTCAATTTACGAATTCACTGTAGGGGTTGCTGAAGATCACGATCAGTATTTATATATTTCAAAGCGGATGGAACATTAACAAATTTTGCCTCCCTTCATGCAGGCTGATGTTCATCTTTAAAAGGACGTCACATTGGAACATCCTGTAAAGAGTTGAGATCATTTACAAAGACGAGAAAGAAAGAGAAAGGAGTTCGTGAAGGGCGGGATATTAATAAGTAAGGAGCGTGCTTCTGGGGGTGAATTTAGGAGGGTTGAACTTCATGAGGGATTCTTGTAAGAAGGGACAGTTGATACCTTCCTGTCTTTATGAGCTTAATGAACGGCTAATGTAGCTTTGTCTCCAACTTAAGGAACCTCATTGGCACATACTCAATTTTTAACGAATTTCTCCCTGTTCAAAGCATCAGTCTAACAAGAAGATTTATTGCTTTATGAAATTAATAACTCTATATAAACAGCCGATGTCAAAGCTTTCGTGAAAGATAACTGAATGTGACAATAATGTGGATACATTGTATAAAAGGGGGAGAAGAACGAATTTGAAAACAACTTCTTATTATGCAAATCAAGATTTCAGGTATAACTCCCTGCAAAGTTGATTTGAATAATTTCGAGGGAAAAATTGTTCCGGTGCCGGACATCGAACCCGGGACCTTTGGTTTAACGTACCAACGCTCTACCAACTGAGCTACCCGGGAACTCTACCCAACACCGATCCAATTTCTCCCTCTATATCCACAGACCTCAAAGTGGACTGACAACAACTTCGAGTGCACACTAACTCCGTGTGACTTAAATTGTGGTTTTCTGTTAACGAACAGTGACGTGTATTATGCAAATGAAGATTTCAGGTATAACTCCCTGTAAAGTTGATTTGAATAATTTCGAGGGAAAAATTGTTCCGGGGCCGGGCATCGAACCCGGGACCTTTGGTTTAACGTACCAACGCTCTACCAACTAAGCTACCCGGGAACTCTACTCGACACCGATCCAATTTCTCCCTCTATATCCACAGACCTCAAAGTGGGCTGACAACCAACTTCGAGTGCACACTAACTCCGTGTGACTTAAATTGTGGTTTTCTGTTAACGGACAGTGACGTGTATTATGCAAATTAAGATTTCAGGTATAGCTCCCTGTAAAGTTGATTTGAATAATTTTGAGGGAAAAATTGTTCCGGGGCCGGGCATCGAACCCGGGACCTTTGGTTTAACGTACCAACGCTCTACCAACTGAGCTACCCGGGAACTCTACCCCACACCGATCCAATTTCTCCCTCTATATCCACAGACCTCAAAGTGGGCTGACAACCAACTTCGAGTGCACACTAACTCCGTGTGACTTAAATTGTGGTTTTCTGTTAACGGACAGTGACGTGTATTATGCAAATTAAGATTTCAGGTATAGCTCCCTGTAAAGTTGATTTGAATAATTTCGAGGGAAAAATTGTTCCAGGGCTGGGCATCGAACCCGGGACCTTTGGTTTAACGTACCAACGCTCTACCAACTGAGCTACCCGGGAACTCTACCCAACACCGATCCAATTTCTCCCTCTATATCCACAGATCTCAAAGTGGGCTGACAACCAACTTCGAGTGCACACTAACTCCGTGTGACTTAAATTGTGATTTTCTGTTAACGAACCGTGACGTGTATTATGCAAATCAAGATTTCAGGTATAACTCCCTGTAAAGTTGATTTGAATAATTTCGAGGGAAAAATTGTTCCAGGGCTGGGCATCGAACCCGGGACCTTTGGTTTAACATACCAACGCTCTACCAACTGAGCTACCCGGGAACTCTACCCAACACCGATCCAATTTCTCCCTCTATATCCACAGACCCCAAAGTGGGCTGACAACCAACTTCGAGTGCACACTAACTCCGTGTGACTTAAATTGTGGTTTTCTGTTAACGAACAGTGACGTGTATTATGCAAATCAAGATTTCAGGTATAACTCAACTTCTTATTACTTCGAAATAATCATAACAAACATATTATGAGATTCATTTACTTGTTGTGTTTTTTGATTCAGTATGACCGATAATATAATAATATGATAGTGCTGCTGTTCTCTCATCGGATAATGCTGGAAATAAAAAAAAATCTTTATTCATTAACAATAAAATTATAGGAATATCTTCCTTCCCTCAATGATAAAATAAATGGATGAAAAACTCCTTTCTGATGACAAAACTTATTTTGCCTTTCAAATAAAAGAAGAAGCTCTTAGAATTCGTTCATTCACTCATAGTTTTCTGCTGAGGTGCAGGTCTTTTACTACAAACCCAGCATTCTCCAATCTTTCCTATTTTCCGCTTTCCTCTTAGTCTCCGCATATGATCCATGTATCTTAATGTTGTCTATCATCTGACATCTTCTTCTGCCCCCGGACTTTCATTCCGTTCACCATTCTTTCCTGTGTATCTTTCAGTAGGAAGTTTTTTTCTATAGCTAGTGGCCAATTTCTTTTTCTCTTCCTGACCAGTTCTAGTATTACAGTATTCTTTTTTCATCCACTCTTTCCAACACAGCTTCATTTCTTATTCTGTCTCTTCATTTCACACGCCTCATTCTTCTCCATATCCTCATTTAAAATGCTTCAAGTCACTTCTCTTCACTTAGTCGCAATGTCCATGTTTCTGACCCATATAATGCCACATTCCATACAAAGCACCTCACTAGATTCTCCCTTAGTTCCTTTCCCAGAGGTCCGCAGAAGATGTTCCGTTTTCTATTAAAAGCTTCCTTTGCCATTGCTGTCCTTTAGACCAGTGACCGGCAGAAGCTGCAGTTATGACGTAAGAGCCAGTCAGGCCTCAAGAGCTTGGAAGAGCGAGCAGTTGAGTCGTATTACTGTTAACACGCACCAGCGCAGTGGCGTCAGTGCAGCAATGATACGACAGTTCTTGGAGATAAATTGAAGGAATCACATTCCTGTATTTTGCTAGGGAATAACTACTCTGCGGTCATGATGGCAACATTCTTGGCAAATTCCCCGTCATTAAAAGAACGCATGTTCTTTGCAATGGCTAGTGAAATCCTATAACTTATCTTAGGCCTTAAGCTTACCATTGATTCACTGACAGTGTGTTCCCTAGCTTCACTTAACAATTTATCTTTCAGTTGCTGCACCAGTATTTGTCGATATTCTCCCCCATATTTGTCATAATCATTGGTGTGGCATACAGAATAATGGCATTATATATTGAATTTCTTTACATGCTGAAACAGCTTGCCACAAATCAAACACTTCGCCATTCCTCCATACTCCATAACACAGTTTGATCTCGACAAAGCATTTAGCTTGGGCACGATAGTAACACAAAGTAATGGTGTGTTTCAAAAGTTGAAATATACTTTGGATACTACTCACCAAGTTAGGGCCTAGATAGTTCAATCTGTATATTGTGTAGGAAAATGTCTATTAAAAACACTTGAACTCTTTTCAAGTTTCCGAGTAGACAAAGTATTGTAGTACTGCTTAAATTATTTATTTCTATATTTATATATTTATAGCAGTTTCGGAGCCTCATTTACATAATGCGAACGCTTCTGCAGCTGGCTGTATTATGAATTTCATATTATTATAAGTATATTAAATTTGATTACAAACCAAAATATTTTGTTACATTGATTTATCACGGATGTACAGTTTTGTTTTCGTACAAATGTATTGTAATTGTGCTGTTCCCATACTACCTCAGACGAATGGATCACGCTCTGTCAGTGCATAGGCGCCGTACCACCACTTTTCAGTTGAACCTTCTCTCCTCGCTGTGCTCAGTACGCAGAGTTTCCCGAGCAAAGAGCGTGGCGGCTCCGTGGTATGACGTCACAGAGCACGGAACATGCCGGTCACTGCTTTAGACTTCTTGGGTGTAGCTGTACTTACTACTTACAGTAGGGGAATTTGGTGTAGAACCGGTTAGCGGGGTGAAACTGGGTACGTGTTTATTTTTACTTGAATATGGTGCTACCTGCCTTTACGAAATATGACGTCTAGCACCCCTGCTTGGTAGTTAGTTGGAGTGTGTTCATGCTTGTCAGACACGTTTTAGCGAATTTATTTTGTGATAAAGAAATTCAGGGTTTGTGATCTTATTTAGCATCATATTCACCGAACCTACAAAGACTGAAGATTCTGGTTGTGTATGTTACCAGTAAGTATCATAGAAATGTTGTTTTTAAGGTATTAAAAGCATAGGTTTAAAGTTTAATTTAAGTGTTTGTTTGAAAGCATTTCTACTTATTTTTAAATATGGGACTGGGGACAAAACCGGGTGGGGTAAAATCCGGTATACCCGGTTGTACCCCATGCATTTAAATATTTTATCGTCGATAATACATACAATATTTATGGTTATATTTGAGTTACATAGCTTTTTAGTGTATTATTATATTGTTCCAAGTAAATATTCAGTGGAAATGAAGAAATGTATTATATGAACCTCATGAATATCTTAATTTCTTAGAGAATGTTTTAATCTCGGGTTGAATGTTGGCACATTTCTGATTTAATTTAACATCTCTGTAAGTTTTAGATGAAATTAAATTATATTCTCTCTATTTTTTCATGCGAATCCGCGAAAGAACTTGAAACTTTAAGTCGAGTAGTATACATTGCAGGACGTGATTACGCATAGAATGGTTGTGCTTAATTTGTAATAATTGTCATAATATTAGAATGGTAACAGAACATTTAATTTCGCTGTAGATAAAAACAATAAACTCTGAGGAGTAATAAATTATGTAAATGCACTCAACTTACTAATGAATGTACCGCAATTGAATCTTGATTGTTGACGTGCTGTGAGAGAGCAAAGACTTTCGAAATAAAATAGAAGCATGCTATAAATGTGAAATATAAAAAATACACATAAATTCATAGCTAATGATATACTATATATTTCCTTTAAGGGGCAACGCAATATGCTATAAAACTTTTACATCAAACAGTTCTTGAGATATCTATGTAGGGTTATTACATGAAGAAATGAAAAACAGTGCAAATTTATCTTAAGGTATGCTTTGGAGGAAAATCTACATTTTTTAACCAACCTTTTTAAGATATTTATCAGACAACATATGAAAGTAGACTAGCATAACCATATATCAGAAACTTCAATTTCACTTTTTGATTCCTTAAAAAAAATAATCAATAAAAAATTATTCTATTTCTTCAAAATGCCATATATTTTCTAAAAATTACTCAATTTTGAAATTTCTTTCACTGAGGTAGACTATTGCTGTTTATGTGTACAATGCTCTGTACTAGGATTTTGCAGCTAACATTATTACAAAGAAAATTTTAGTCAAAAAAACGCCATTTCAAACGTTAATGGATACTTTAAAAGCAAAATCTTCCACAAAAAGGATGGTATGATAATGTGACACGTGATGAGACGCTTATTTCTAATATTTTATATAGTAAGGTAAGTTATTAGTCCTAGTATGCAATAGAATTCATACAAAAGTGTTAAGAAGCATTAATTACATTAACAGTTTACTGTACAGATTATAAATTAAGCTTATATCTCGTTTAATTTCCTGATTGATGGCACTTCTCTGATGACCTGTCTTGTTTGACAGAGGTATGTTATTTATTAACAAGTACATATTGAAGGATCTATAAATATCAGAAGAAACATACTGCCAATATAAAATGAAGTTGGAAATTTTAAAGGCACGAAAAATTTAATCTTACAATTAAAAATGTTAGTTAAAATTCAGGAAACATTAAACCTTCAATAATTTTCATTTTATATATATATTTTTTTTCCTTTTTACTTTGAATTTGAACACTCTTTATAACTTACGTTTGGTTACAAAACATCGGAGCTCTATTTAATTTCAATTTTGAACTACGATATTTACTTTGATGAATAAAGTGCAGTTTCTTTTGTGTAGGCTAAGGTACTTGAGAAACAAACATAAATTCATACTTCTTGAGGTAATACTGTATATTTCAGCTACAAGATTTTTTTCCTTTAGCAAAATCTTTCATTTTTAATATAGATTACGGTAGAACTACTAGAAAGTTGGTATATGAAAATAAGACCTGTAGGCAAACAAAACAATTTGTAGGGATGGTTCGACGCTATACTTGTAGAAATCCACACAAGATACAGATCTATGTCTCAAATTAAATGTTATTAAACTCATTTTTCTAATTGACTCCAGACGGCTTTTCTCTTTGGTCCACTGAGAATTGACTGGAGAGAAAAGCAGGACAGTTTTGAGTTTCTACAATGCCTGGCCAGATGAAGGACATATCTAAAAAATCCTATACACAATGGACTTCAGAGACAATTTTTCACTAATGTTATTGAAAAATTAAGTATAATAGTGAAAATATTCTGAATTCTGAATAGTGTAATATGTAGCTAGTCTGTAATGGTATGCAATGAAAGGGGAAAGAAAATGGTCACCCTACCCTTTATCTCCTGGATTAGTTGCCTCATAACTGATGCCTTTTAAGCACCACTTGTTAGGTTCAGACCTGTCTTCAGACAGTTGATTAAATAACAGTGAAAATATTACTTTTCATGATATTGCGAATAATTTCCAGCCATTTAGAGTAAATGAAAATTCCATAACCGAACAAGGTTGCTCAGTGACAAAATACTGGACTTGTATGCGGGAGGTCCCGGGTTAAAATACTAATACGGATTTGTAGTGGTTTTCTCGATAACAAAATTTCCCGATAAATTTATTCCGAATATAAACAAAACCAGAATAGTAATGCAGGAGAAATCACTGTATACGTATAGAGAGGCAGACAGTACAGAATATTCACATTTTTAGTGTAGGAATATGAAAAAGTATATTTCTACGGAAATATGGAACTCGATTTCTTTACAGTAGACATATCGCAGTAATTCATCTACGTACAACGTGTAATGTAAAGGTAAAAACTGAACCTCGGAAATATTATAGCTCCGAAAGCATGTGTTGCGTTGGTTTTATGTCATTATAACATTTTTTTTTATCTAACAGGGTCTTACAGCACTTAGTATTAAAGATTTTATTCTTGTTCGTTAGTAAAGAAATTTACATTTAAATTATTCATTGCAATGCCACTACGCATTCGTCATTCTCATATTTCATGCCTTTTTTAACTGTTTTTTAGGCCTTAATTATACCAACACTTCATGATGTTGACTACTACTGGATTGTGTAGTCCATTGTCCATGGCAAGACAAATGAAGAACAGATTCCGCTTGTAATCCAAGTTCTTGCAAAAAGATCTTGTACGGTTGAGTTTAATTGCCGAAGAGTGGCGAAGAGGGAAGAAGGGGGAGGAATTGGGGGTGCACCACTTGTTAATTGCTTGGATGTTCCCACTACACGGGGCGTCTGGATGCACGCCAACACGCGCCGCAACGTAGCCTCGCGACGTTCCTGGAAAACATATTTCAACACGTCTTTCGAATGTTTTATTAAACAAATGCCTACGCTAGTGTTTACGGGATCGATCGTTCATGACTGTTAATTTATTACACTTTGAAAAAAGTATGCAGACAAAACGCCTTTCAGTTTCTTACTCCTTTCTAGCTATGCTCGTTGATAATAATCAATTGGAAATTCGAAAAATAATGCATAACATTATACTCAGTGCTAGACTATTTTATGAAACTAAAACATAAGCGAATTTTCCCATTACAGCTCAGAAGGCCAGTATCATTTCTTTTGTGCGAGATCGTGCGTATTTGCTTGTTTTCCGCACAGAACCAATACGCGGTAAGTGTGAAATACCACATTCAGTATTCCCAACGTAACACACATAACAATTTCCCTCTTCTTACCGCTTAAGCGCGACATTCATTTTACTGCTTTAGGCTTTTAACATATTATTTATAGAGACGTTTAACATAGTAATAATTATAAATTGGAAACTTACCACTGCAATTTCACCTAAATTGCAATGTTAATTATTGTTTTTAAATATTTGAAAAAATTAAGTAAATTCTGCTACTCTACGAAACTTATTGCATTCCTGATACAAGTAACGTTAAGGAAGTCGTGAAAAAATCAAAAGATTCCAGATGCCGATGTTATTACTGCAATATGATATATGAGTAGCTTAATATCAAAGGCGGACATCTGACCTTCAGATGAAATTTAGATAATGTGGATTCTTATACATTTTTTCATGCTTTTTTCAGTTATGGTGAAACTATATACAAACTTTAACACTACATTTATAAAAATAAATTGTTTTAAAATACTACAAAGAACACTGTGAAACAAAAAAGTGCCTCTAGATCAGAACTATGGAGACGACAGATGTCCGTCTTTGATATTAAGCTACTCATATAAATAATATTGTTAAAATATTAAAATGAAAAATAAATCATTACATAACCTTACCGTTTGTTTTAAGTTCGCATTTATAGACTGGGGGGAAAAAAAGACAGACGTATATCACGGCCTGCTGGAGTATAGTAAACACAGAAAACATTTTATAGCAACAAGATATTTTGGTTTTCCGAAGTTGCCGTCATTAAACAGAAACCAACATGGAGATTTCATTGCAACTAATTAGAAATTCGTCTTTCAGGTATGTAATAAACGATCTTCGCACAAAATTATGTACTATACACGAGCGGTATGTTTGTTTTCATGTTCTCGGAAATTAAAAAAGCTCAACTACGTTTCGCTTTTTCAATCTTTTCCACGATCATGAAAACGTCAACATACCGCTCTTGTAACGTATATTACTATTACACAACGTGTTACATCATATTGTGTAGGCTTTCGTATTGTATTCTATATTGTGTATTGTACATCTGGACAGAAGGGACAACTTTTTAACCTAATATTGTATGTGTATGTATGTATTTATTCATACTGCAAATGGGTAAATACCCGGTGATAGTGATCACTAATTACACTCAATAACAACAATTAATAATAAACATAATTAATAAAAATGCAATTAATAATAAATTAACAATAATAATAATAATAATAATAATAATAATAATAATAATAATAATAACAACAGGGAGCATCCTAGATTAAATGAAGCACGATCACTTAAAATAACATTTAAAGTAAATATAATTTGTATCTTAACTCTAAGTTCGAACTAAAACTCACGAGTGTGATATGTTCATACCTGCACAAGTACCTTTCAGCACTACACTCATTTCGCTGACAACTCACTCACTGCACTGGAACTACGACACATTTCACTGATTCTACCCTGATTTCACTGTTAAAATACTTTGCACTGCCACTATAAACTATAGAACTTCACAGACAGAAACACATTTCACTTACACAACACACTTCACTGACACAACACACTTCTTCACTGATACAACACTTCAAATATCAATTACACCCTTTAAATAGTGTGTATAATATTCTTCCGTCTATTAGTAAAGTCCTTAAGCTATTTTTAATATTGTGGCCCTACATAGTCCATGGAGTGTAATTTACAACTTTCACCTTGGAACAACTTTAGGACATAGGTAAGTAGCTAAAAACGTTGCAAAAATTAAGGTCAACAGGAAAGAGAAGTTTGTAGAGTAATTAATTAATTAATTCATTAATTCATTCATAGTGTTCTGCCCAAGAACAGGTCTTTCATTGCAAACCCAGCATTCTCCAGTCTTTCCTATTTTCTGCCTTCCTTTTAGTCTCTTCACTTGATCCATATATCTTAATATCGTCTATCATCTGATATCTTCTTCTGCCCCGAACTCTTCTGCCGTTAACCATTGCTTCCAGTGGATCCTTCAGAAGGCAGTTTTTTCTCAATCAGTGACCCAGACAATTCCTTTTCCTCTTCATAATCAGTTATTAATTTTGAAGTTGGTTAACCTGTGTTTATGTTGTACTCAGGAGAGAACGCCACTGGTCAGTTACACACAAATAACATCAGAATGCGTAATATCGACTTTACGTATGGTTATTGAAATATGTATCATTATGCCCAGCCGTTTCTGTTTTCTGTCTATTGAGAATAAAATGTCTTCGGGTTCACATTCTCCGCTTCCCGTTTTCGTTTGGTTCTCGTTCCAGGTTTATTGTGGGCCAGCCTTTATTCTGTATAGTAACAGACCGTAGATAGAAATCCGACTTGCTTTCAAATGTTTCTCGCATAGCGCATAATGTTTTCATTTGTTTGTTAAAAATTATTGTACATTAGATGGGACATAATCACTGCGGATATTGATCTATTATACTTTTTGGCGTTACTGTTACGAATTCTTAATTAATTTTCTGGAATCTTCGTTTCATTGATTTGTTTGAAGGGTAGCGTGTAGTTAAATACAAGTTTGTTTATGTGTTAGTACTGTAGCCTCTCGAATTTTCATGTTTTTTTTTTTTTTTAACTTCTTCCTGTTAACTTTAGTGCAATGTTAAACTTCCAGAAACTTAATCTAGGTGTAAGAAAGATCACAAAGGAATTATTTTCCTTTTTGAATATTATGTAGCATTACAAAATTTATTTTTATAACGAAAAGTTACATTTGTTCGGATCAAATTTCTGCAAATGTAAATGACAAAAGTAAAATTCTTTCAATAACCTATTATTATAATACACTGCTAAAATCGGCGAAAGATACCTAGAGAAAAATAAAGAAGTGTAATAGTAGTTGTACTTACTTACTTATTGGCTTTTAAGGAACCCGGAGGTTCATTACCGCCCTCACATAAGCCCGCCATCGGTCCCTATCCTGAGCAAGATTAATCCAGTCTCTACCATCATATCCCACCTCCATCAAATCCATTTTAATATTATCCTCCCATCTACGTCTCGGCCTCCCCAAAGGTCTTTTCCCCTCCGGCCTCCCAACTAACACTCTATATGCATTTCTGGATTCGCCCATACGTGCTACATGCCCTGCCCATCTCAAACGTCTGGATTTTATGTTCCTAATTATGTCAGGTGAAGGATGCAATGCTTGCAGCTCTGCGTTGTGTAACTTTCTCCATTATCCTGTAACTTCATCCCTCTTAGCCCCAAATATTTTCCTAAGAACCTTATTCTCAAATAGCCTTAATCTTTGTTCCTCTCTCAAAGTGAGAGTCCAAGTTTCACAGCCATACAGAACAACCAGTAATATAACTGTTTTATAAATTCTGACTTCCAGATTTTTTGACAGCAGACTAGATGACAAAAGCTTCTCAACCGAATAATAACAGGCATTTCCCATATTTATTCTGCGTTTAATTTCCTTCCGAGTGTCATTTATATTTGTTACTGTTGCTCCAAGATATTTGAATTTTTCCACCTCTTCGAAGGATAAATCTCCAACTTTTATATTTCCATTTCGTACAATATTCTGATCACGCGACAGAATCATATACTTAGTCTTTTCGGGATTTACTTCCAACCCTATCTCTTTACTTGCTTCAAGTAGAATTTGGTCACGGAAAATGTTTTTGACAGAGTGGATTGAAATAAACTGATGTGGATGGTAAAGAAAATAGGTGTGAATTGGAAAGAGAGAAGACTGTTGAGTAACCTTTATATTAAACGAGTGAAAGTCAGGATAGGAGAAGAAATGTCAGAAGGAAGTGAAATAGGAAGATGAGTACGTCAAGGGTGTCCTTTATCACCTACCATGTTCAACATCTACTTGGAGGATATAGTGAAGAATTGTTTCCAGAACATGGGAGGAGTGATAGTAGGAGGAAAAAGAAAAAAGTGCATATTAATACTATACTACTGAATGAACGCTTTGACTTTATAATTGAAGTTTAATACACATGGACTTCTGTAGTTTCTATATTAATTTGTATATATTATCATATGTAGTCTTTATTTTATTTCATATTAATGCTATTGTACTGAATGAACACTCTTAGATTTTGTAATAGTACATTGTGCAACGAGCCTATAATGGTAGTAATTAAGACGCGAGTATGTTTATGAAACGAGCGCAAGCGAGTTTCATAATTTTCATACAAGCGTCTTAATTACCATTATAGGTAAGTTTCATACGACTTTTTATCCTCGACCATATTTCTAACTTCACATTATTCAGAAGTATTCATGTTATTGTTATCTGACTGGGGAGCGGAACTGACCTTGTGCAATATCTCGTAAATTGTGAGATGTGCGCAGACGCGAAAGTATTGATTTTCTCCGAGACACAAATGTCATTGACCTTGATATAATCTAGAGAGTAAAATAAACATTAATCTTGATATAACCTTGAAATTGATTTAGACATTCAAAACGATATGACAAATTGAATTTATTTCAATATTATTTTCAATTAACGCCTTATTATTATAGCAACAGAACATTACCTTCTGCGACAGTATTGGATTTCCAGCCTCCGTGACGTTTCGCTAGTTGTCTTTCGAGTGCATATCCGAGAATAAGCGATACTTGCGCTTTCATATTGCTACAATGGTGTTTTCTGATTGGTGGAACACCTGAACTTTAATGAATAGGTGTACTTTAATGAGGTCCATTAAAGGGCTGCTACCAGGTGTATGTTTACTACATTTCGGCATGGTCGAGCATAAGATATTTTATACAGGGACATCATTATATTTTTACTAACATTTTTAATATTAACCTGGCTATATCTTTAGAGAACAGGAAACACCGTTTGCTACCCCCTTCCACAACTGGACTTCGATGATACTGGCGCAAAACACAAACAAATTACTTTACTAGGTACAGGAGGGAAGAAAAGTAGTTCATCCATTTACGTAAACTAGGAAATATCGCGAATTTGAGTTCGATAATTTTAATTAGGTTTTTGTTTAATCAAAATGCAGTACTGTATTAAGAATAAGACGTGTTTTTACTCACGAACTGAGTTATCTACGCGAACATATTCATTATGCAGTGTATATTATACGGTCTACAGCACATTAGCGTACAATATAGAGAATGAAGTTAAAATGAAAAACAATCATAATATGGATATTTAAACATATGTTTGAAAATGGTGGCCCTTGCATTTCGATACAGGCTTCAGTTCTTTTGTGCATATTATTGCACTATAGACTATTGCATCTAATTCCAATTGCCAGTTTCGTCCTTCGTACTAGTAACTCATGTTAAAATAATTCTGTATCTACTCTACTGTATAAAAGAGTACCTTACGTACTGTAAATTCAATCTTCACTTCCGCACAGATAAAATTACTCAGACATGCTATCTACTGTCCGTCCAAGCGGTTATGCCACAGGATCGAAGAAAGGGGGGAAATCACGTGACAGTTAATTACTTAAGCATGCGCTTTTATTTAAGTTAGGGCCTATTTTAAACAGTTGTATAATATTACGTAAACGTCCAATTCCTAACAGAAATTCATGTTTTCAGAAAAGAGCTAAGACAGCCCAGCTTTTACAGAGGGGTGTGCAGAAGCAGGTGGGGGAAATCGGGATGTGACGTAGGCAAACGGACAGTACCTGTGCGAAAATATGATTCAAATTTGAAAGCTCTTTCGTCACTGGAAAACGCGAACATATTTGTGAAACGTACTATACTCACTAACTCAGTGCTGTTTAGTACACGCGGCCTTGATTCTGTCTGGAAACAGTTGGAACTTCATTAGTAGAAGGGGTGGGAGTGAAGTATATTCAAAAACTCAGGTACAATAAAAATTGAAGTAAAAATAAAATGATGTCCCTGTATAACTAAACTGATGTACGTCCAGCACAAACTTCTGCTCTATCGGACTGCAACGCCGAATGTAGCTGAAACCTAATGTATTAAATAAAATAAATAATAAATGTGTATATATGTATGTGTATACCTATGTAGGTGTTTACTTAAGTGAGGTCGCGATGTTCCTCCGTGCACTGGATGGTCACGTGACATCGATTTGACTAAGATTGCTATTGGGCTTTTGGTGAATCTTGAAAAAAAAAATATATAGGGACATCATTTTATTTTTACTAACATTTCTAATATTAACCTGGCTATACCTTTGAATCAACGATTAAGAACCGGAAACATCGTTTGCTACCCCCTTCCACGACTGGAGTAATATGCAAACAAAACACTTTACTAGGTATAGGAAGGAAGAAAAGTTCATCCATTTACGTAAACTAGGAAATATCGCGATTTTGAGTTTGATAATTTTCATTATTGTTTGTTTAATCAAAATACTGTACAGTATTAACAATGAGTGTTTTTACTCACGAACTGAGCTCTCGATGCGGACGTATTCATTATGCAGTGTATATTATACTGTCTACAGCACATTAGCGTACACTATGGAGAATGAAGTTAAATTGAAAAATAATCATAATATGAATATATTTTATATATATTTTTTTATATATTTTGATGTACCGAAGTACATATGATATTTCCATGCAGATATTCTGCGTCATCATATGATGAAAGAGTGATGGAACGGAGAAAAATTCTCTCCGGCGCCGAGATTTGAACCCGGGTTTTCAGCTCTACGTGCTGATGCTTTATCCACTAAGCCACGCCGGATACAACCCCGACGCCGGTTAGAATCGTCTCAGATTAAGCTCCATCTCTTGGACTTCAGTCCTGCGTTCATAGACATCTATGACGTAGTGGAGAGGGCGGCCACTAGAGGGAACCCAAGAGATGGAGCTTAATCTGAGACGATTCTAACCGGATCGGGGTTGTATCCGGCGTGGCTTAGTGGATAAAGCATCAGCACGTAGAGCTGAAAACCCGGGTTCAAATCCCGGCGCCGGAGAGAATTTTTCTCCGTTCCATCACTCTTTCATCATATGATGACGCAGAATATCTGCATGGAAATATCATATGTACTTCGGTACATCAAAATATATATGATATGCGTAATAAATCACTTTGTGATTTAAGACGGCGCCCATACCGTCGGATCCCGGCCAACCAGTCACTCATTCGAGTGCACCTCAACACATGTATGGACTTCGGTCCTGCGTTCATAGACATCTATGACGTAGTGGAGAGGGCGGCCACTAGAGGGAACCCAAGAGATGGAGCTTAATCTGAGACGATTCTAACCGGATCGGGGTTGTATCCGGCGTGGCTTAGTGGATAAAGCATCAGCACGTAGAGCTGAAAACCCGGGTTCAAATCCCGGCGCCGGAGAGAATTTTTCTCCGTTCCATCACTCTTTCATCATATGATGACGCAGAATATCTGCATGGAAATATCATATGTACTTCGGTACATCAAAATATATATGATATGCGTAATAAATCACTTTGTGATTTAAGACGGCGCCCATACCGTCGGATCCCGGCCAACCAGTCACTCATTCGAGTGCACCTCAACACATGTATGGACTTCGGTCCTGCGTTCATAGACATCTATGACGTAGCGGAGAGGGCGGCCACTAGAGGGAACCCAAGAGATGGGGCTTAATCTGAGACGATTCTAAGCGGCGTCGGGGTTGTATCCGGCGTGGCTTAGTGGATAAAGCATCAGCACGTAGAGCTGAAAACCCGGGTTCAAATCCCGGCGCCGGAGAGAATTTTTCTCCGTTCCATCACTCTTTCATAATATGGATATTTAAACACATTTTTTAAAATGGTGGCCGTTCATTTCGATACAGGCTTCAGTTCTAATGTGCATATTATCGCACTATAGACTATTGTACGTAATTCCAATTACCAGGTTCGTACTTCGTATCAGTAACTCATGTTGAAATAATTCTGTACCTACTCTATAAAAGAGAACTTACGTACTGTAAATTCAATCTTCACTTCTGCCCGATCCGAAAAGATAAAATTACTCAGACATGCTATCTACTGTCCGTCCAAGTGGTTACGTCGCAGCGTCGTAGAAATGGAGGAAATCACGTGACTGTTAATTACTTAACGAGGCCCTTTTATCTAAGTTATTTAAAACAATTGTATGGGTATAATATTACGTAGACGTCCAATTCCTAACAGAAATTAATGTTCTCAGAAAAGAGCTAAGACAGCCCAGCCACTAGCATTTACAGAGAGGCGAATAGAAGCAGGTGGGGGAAACCGGGATGCGGCTTAGGCAAATGGAAAATGATGCAATATTGAAAGCTCTTTCGTCACTGGAAAACGCGAACATATTTTTGGAACGTACTGTTCACTATGACCGTAAGGCTATTATGACTGTATATGCGGTCTTGGATCTGTGTGGAGGATGGTTGAACTTCATTAGTGGAAGGGGTGGGAGTGAAGTACATTCAAATCTCAGGTACAATAAAAATTGAAGTGAAAATAAAATGATGTCCCTGTAGAATTATTAACAGATAGATCTTCACATTATTTAACTCGGCTATTAAAATGTTTCAGCAGGAAATCTTACCTTCGCTCAGTTTGAACAACACCCCCGTGAAAAAATGTTGTGTCTAATCAAGGGGCGGTTGTTTAGTTCGTGAATATTCATCGCCGTGAATCTGGAACGCGGTTTTTAAGTAGAGCTCTGCGGACGGTCACTCCGCGTATACGTGTTAGTACTGCAAATTCAGGTATAAAGCTTTTTGCTTCAAGGAGCTGGCCGACCGGCACGTTGTTTGATAAGCACAATCAGTACAACGGAGTTGTACGATCACATACAAGGGATCTGAGGCTCACGGCCTCCTCTGACTTAGCGTAACGTAACGAAATGGGAAGGGAAAGCGTTAGTACAAACAATAGCATATTTTGGTCGTAATTTCGAAGTCGACGGAGTCGAAACCTTTTATAAAATGAAGCCAAATGTACTCAAACGAAATTGTATGAAAATACCGCCGTTGACATGAAATTAAAAAAAAAAAAACAGTTATTTCAGCTTTCATATAAAGGAGAAGTAAAATACAGAAGAGTCCATATTAAAAAGAAAAAGGTGACAGGAGATTCGTATAACCCCTGTGATTGCGTGGGACATTTAAATGGTTGGTGGTTTTTTTATTTAAAAATATCGTACGTCACCGCTTGTTCAGAATCATCAAACATAATCATAAAACAAAGACTTTTAATGAATATCGTAACCAGAGCAGCACCGCGGAAGACCTTACTACTCGTACCAAGAGTATTTGACGATGGCACAATAAAAACCATCGTCTTCATGAAAACGATCTTACCGGACAGTGGGAGGAGGAATATTTTTGTTGTGAGTTTGGCAAAAATGTTAAATATTGCTATATTCAAAGGTATATAACATTGCTACCGTGAGGAGAATATTGCGCGAAATGGAAATATAAAATTTGGAAATTTATCTTTTGAAGAGGTGGAAAAATTCAAATACCTGGGAGCAACAGTAACAAATATAAATGATACTCGGGAGGAAATTAAACACAGAATAAATTTGGGAAATGCCTGTTATTATTCGGTTGAGAAGCTTTTATCATCCAGTCTGCTATCAAAAAATCTGAAAGTTAGATTTGAGATGAGCCAGACCCAACCATCCGAGGTCAACAAAGAAAAACAACAAATTTATGAGCCTACTATTCCGTATTTTCGGGAAAAATATCAGATGTAAGGCACCTGGGAAGTACATGGTTTAATGATCGGAGCGAGGGGCACCATCCCACGATCAACTGTAAACACTATCAAAACATTTGGAATCCATGACATCATTCCAAAAATAATTACTTCAACCATTAAAGGGTCTGTGGCAATTCTGAAAAATCATTTATACGGAATATCATAATACCCCCCCCCCTTTTTCTATTCGTTAGT
Source organism: Periplaneta americana (assembly GCF_040183065.1). NCBI lineage: Eukaryota > Metazoa > Arthropoda > Insecta > Blattodea > Blattidae > Periplaneta > Periplaneta americana. Next base: position 24,824,954 of record NC_091121.1, read on the forward strand.
GTGTGATTGTTACAAATATATGTACAAATTTATTATTTCTTAAACTTAAGCTCCTAGTTCACATTTAAATTTGGCTCATCTATCTTACTGTAATCATTACTATTCTTATATGTGTGTTATTCTGTGTTTTTGGCAACCCAGGATGCCTGGGCAGACTATTTCTTGAAATAAATTATATATATACCGGTTGTTCTTTATGGTTGTGAAACTTGGACTCTCACTTTGAGAGAGGAACATAGGTTAAGGGTGTGTGAGAATAAGGTGTTTAGGAAAATATTTGGGGCTAAGAGGGATGAAGTTACAGGAGAATGGAGAAAGTTATACGACACAGAACTGGACGCATTGTATTCTTCACCTGACATAATTAGGAACATTAAATCCAGACGTTTGCGATGGGGAGGGCATGTAGGACGTATGGGCGAATCCAAAAATTCATATAGAGTGTTAGTTGGGAGGCCGGAGGGAAAAATACCTTTGGGGAGGCCGAGACGTAGATGGGAGGATAATATTAAAATGGACTTGAAGGAGGTGTAATGTAATGATAGGGATTGGATTAATCTTGTACAGGATAGAACCGATGGTGGGCTTATGTGAGGGCAGCAGTTAACCTCCGGGTTCCTTAAAAGCCGTAAGTAAGTATAAATAAAGAAATAAATCAATAAATAAAGGATTAAATAAATAGAGGCTAGAAAGTTGAGTATTAGACCTGCTGGAGGTTTTAAGGGAACGACCCGCTTGCATATGCAAGCGAAGTACTTGACTGGCTGCTCATACGACCTCTATTTGGTCAAGTTGACCAGAACAAAACATGAACCACTTTAACAATTACACTTATATTTGAGGACCAAACTTTCAAAACTTGACTGTCCATTTTTATAAAATACAATTCACATCCAAAAACCTACATCTCTGCAATGAACAAAATATGTTCTTTGGTTAAATATTAAATACTTTTTTTTATGTAGCTACGTATAAAATTTCACCATATAATATTTTCGTTTATTCTAGAGGCAAATATTTGTAGAATTTTCTAAAAATGGATATGCCAGTTTTTAAAGTTTGCCCCTCATTTGCAATTTAAAATTTTTTCCACTATGTACAGTAGTGGCAAAAAAAAACCGGACCGACCCTGGCACGATATACTTGTAACTAAGACTTTCGTGGTTCGAATCCTGCCTGGAAAGGACATTTTTTTTGTTCCTTATTCAAATTTATCCCCAATATTTTTCGATTGCAGAGATATTTTACTACTTAATTAACTTATTATTCCCAGAAAATGAATTTTACCTGCAATCGATAAGTATTGGGAATAAATTTGAATAAGAAACAAAAAAAGAGTTTCCTTTCCAGGCAGGATTCGAACCTCGAAAGTCTTAGTTACCAGTCTATCAAGCTCTGGAGTGAACAAGGCTCTGAAATCATCTACAAGGGTCGGTCCGGTTTTTTTGCTACCACTGTACACTAGAATACGCTAATAATAATAATGATGATAATAATAATAATAATAATAATGAGAATAATAATGATGATGATGATGATGATGATGATGATGATGATGAATATCTTGAAGTTATAGGTCATACCTGCACAAACAGCGCTCAACGAGCGCGCGTGCTCCTTCGGAGCGGGAGAACCATGTTTACCGATCGCCGAAACGGAGAGAAAAATACGTTAGAATGACATAGACTTGCTATAGGTAGAGAAGAGGGAAAAGACCACTCAGTTATAATATCTAGTGGAGTGCAGTATGTAGGCCTACTCTCAGTAACTGTTTCACGTTGCTTACCTACTGCTACAGTACAGTATGGAGGAATCTGAAAGACGGAACATAACCTTTAACGATTTACAGCTCGAACTTATTGATCTTCAATGTAACCTAAGGGCTAAAGATCGTTTGAATAATATTAACTAGCCGGGTTGAGTTTTACAAGATTAAACATTAGCAATAATATCCACGACTACACAGGCTGGCTGTGAAAATGATTGCTATGTTTGGCTCAATATTTTTATTTGTGAGCAACTGTTTTATATTATCAACTTTAATAAAGGCAGACATCGAACATCTGTAACTGATGTTTCATTACAATCAGTAGGCTACTGTTACTTTCAGCTTCCAACAGGATAAAACTCCGTTATGATGTACTGATAAATATAACAAAATGATATTGTACATTTAAGTAGCTATAGAATTTCTATTATTTCTGCAAAATAGATATTGCTTTATTAATTAATAATAGTCAAAGTTAGTTTTGCAAACACTGAACGGGAATTCATTTCATAAACACTCGTAATAGTACTTCTTTTTGTGTATATTTTGTACGAGATCACCCCTTCTTCCAGTCCACCCTTATACAGAGCGCAGCTAATATCTGCATTCCGTTCATGAGCTGTGAGCCGGCTCGGAGAGCGCAAACCTTGTAGGTGATTATTGCTGGAAAAACTGCCTGTCTGTTTACTCCGCTCTATGTTATGGGATGTGTTGTTGTGGATCCTATGTGAGGCAATGCCAACAGAGGACATTGTAGGATTTTTATGATTCTACAGAGAGGACGGACATAGAAGCTTGGGAGTGGCTGTACCAAAACCGTAAGGTGCATGATACGTGCGGAGTAGATCGTAAAAGTGGTTGTGATTCACTACTCCCTACACGGAACAGCCGAGCTCATCCATTCACCCCCGCCCCCTGTCTGTCCGTTCGTCAATCCTAATTCCGTGCAGAGAAAGGAGCCCAAACATTTCTGCAGGTCTCCTGGGCATTATCTACCTCTTAAGCGTTTGTCTTCTTCATAGCTTAGGTGTCCCGCAGGACTAATTATTACGCCAGGCATATGTTCGCTAATTTTCTCCATTTTACTTTGCATGACTAAGCCAACAGATGCTGTGTTACCTAGTTCAGTTGCTACGGGAGGCTGGCTTTGATGGAAACAAGCACCTCTATATGCAAAGGAAGAATTTACTACCCTTACAGGCCGTGATTCCAAAAGAACTTTCAAGATTAACATCAGGTTAGACAAACTATGTACACATTTTAATTATCATCACCAGTCTCATCATCACCATTTCCAACACAGCTATCATCGCAGACAATACTGGATAGTAAAAATAAAACTGAAGTACTTTCTCAAGGTTTGCACTTAGGCGCATGAGCACTTCCTGTGGCGTAACCAATAGAACATACTCATTTTATTAAGAATAACAACATTCTACCTAACGCGAATATATACTCATCTCAACAGCCTTCTTAATCATTTAAAAGTTATTAGACCCTAAGTGACTGACATCAAACATCTAACTATTATATCAGTGCATAACCTCTAGTGACTGAAAATGGACAACATTAGAGACAGTAAATGAACAATCGTTAAGTATGAGGGTAATAACTTTTTTTACCAGTACCACTGACTCGTCAAGATTAGTTCCCCAGGAGAGTATAAGGAGAGCTCACCCTGCTTGATGCAGGCAGCCCTTGCCCTAATGGCATGTAGTGGGCTTATTTATTTATTTATTTACTTATTTATTTACTTATTTATGTATTTATTTATTTTTTATTTATTAATTTACTTATTTAATTATTTATTTTTTATTTGTTTACTTATTTATTTATTTACTTACTTATTTATTTACTTATTTATTTATTTATTCATTTATTTATTTATTTACTTACTTATTTATTTATTTACTTATTTATTTATCTATTTAATTATTTATTTATTTTCTTATTTATTTATTATTTATTTATTTATTTACTTATTTATTTATTTATTTATTTATTTATTTATTTATTTATTCATTTATTTATTTACTTATTTATTCATTTACTTATTTGCTTACTTATCTTTTTATTTATTTACTTATTTATTTATTTATTTATTATTCATTTATTTACTTATTTATTTATTTGCTTATTTATTTATTTACTTATTTATGTATTTATTTATTTATTTACTTATTTATTTATTTATTTATTTATTTATTTATTTATTTATTTATTTACTCGTGTTGTATACCCTCTTTGACTACATCGTACCGTGATGCTCAATTTTGTATATACACTCATATGCTATCGGCATGCTGTAGTGGTTTGTGTTTTGATCTTTGTACATTTTGATAATGGATAAGTACATAAATAAATTAGATTAATGAAATAGAATAATACTTTGATCACTCTCAATACTTACGTTTTTTAAGGAACACGGAGGTTCATTGTCGGCCTCACATAAGCTCGCCATCGGTCTCTATCCTGATCAAGATTAATCCAGTCTCTACAATCATATCCCACCTCCCTCAAATTCATTTTAATATTATCCTCCCACCTACGTCTCGGCCTCCCCAAAGGTCTTTTTCCCTCCGGCCTCCCAACTAACACTCTATACGAATTTCTAGATTTATCCATACATGCTACATGCCTTTTCCATCTCAATTTGTCAGGTAAAGAACACAATGCGTGCAGTTCGACGCTGTGCAACTTTCCCCATTCTCCTGTAAGTTCGTCCCTCTTAGCCCCAATATTTTCCTAAGAACCTTATTCTCAAATACCCTTAACCTCTGTTCCTCTCTAAAAATGAGAGTCCAAAGTTTCACAACCATACAGACCAACCGTTAATATAACTGTTTCATTAATTATAACTTTCAGGTTATTTGACAGCAGACTGAATAACAAAAGCTTCTCAACCGAATAATAAAGGCATTTCCCAAATTTATTCTGCGTTTAATTTCCTTCCAGTGTCATTTATATTTGTTACTGTTGCTTCAAGATATTTGAATTTTTCCACCATCTCAAAGGATAAATTTCCAATTTTTATATTTCCATTTCGTACAATATTCTAATCACGAGACATAGGGCTATTCATATACATTGTCTTTTCTTCGGGATTTAATTCCAAACCTACCTCTTTACTTGCTTAAATTAAAATTCCCGTGTTGTCTCTAATCGTTTGTGGATTTTATCCTAACATATTCACGTCATCAGCATTGACAATTAGCTGATGTAACCCATTCAATTCCAAACCTTCTCTGTTATCCTGGTCTTGTCCTAATGGCATATTCTACAGAAAAGGTAAAAGGTAAGGGAGATAGTGCATCTCCTTGATTTAGTCCGAAGTGAATTGGAAAAGCATCCTACAGAAACTCACCTATACGAAGTCTTCTGTACGTTTCACTGAGACAGATTATAATTAATTGAATTATTTTCTTGCGAATACCAAATTCAATAAGAGTAATATATAAAACGTCTCTCTTAACTGATTTATATGCCCTTTTTAAACCTATGAATAACTGATGTACTGTAGTCTACCTTTACACTCACATTTTTTCTCCAATATCTGTCGAATACAAAAAATCTTGTGAATAGTCGATCTATTACGCCCACAACCACTCTGATGACCCCCAATAATTTCATCTACATATGGAGTTAATCTTCTCAAAAGAATAATGGACAAAATTTTGTACAACGTTAGCAAAAATGATATTCCTCGAAAGTTACTACAGTTAGTTTTGTCCCCTTTCTTAAAGATAGGTACAATTATGGAATCCTTCCATTGTTCTGGGACAATTTCCTTTTTTCCAAATAACACAAACAAGGTTATAACTTTTGATAATACACTTCCACCCTTTTGTAGTAATTCTGCTGAAATTTGATCGATATCTGGAGACTTGTACTTTTTCAGATTTTCTATTGCAATTTCGACTTCTGAAAGTGTGGGTTCGAGTATAAATGGCTCTCAATATAAAGCTATTATGAGACATCCGTTCGCTGACGTTTTAATAGGAATTAACTGGTATATTAGCCGCTCTAAGCGGAAATATCGGAAGAGTAAGACCCTTGGAGTTGCGCGACATGAGAAGAATAGATTATAAGAGCTTTCAGCAAGTCCCTGCTCTCGAGTGTCTCATTACAGCAGACCAGTTCCATTGTAAGCGAATCATAAATCTCTTCTTCTACCAGAGACTGATCATTATTTTCTTTATAAAGGGTAAGAATATTAATAAAATGTTAAGGACTGAGTATTCTGAATATGAACTTATAATATTTTATCGTGCTAGAGTGATTGAATGGTAAGCATATTTAGAAATGGAATCGAGCGCGGTCGAGGATGATAGATTTTAGGTGAGATAAAAATTATTCCTTTTTAGCGAAATCCTTTCATTCTCCGTCCTCGGATAGACTTCATCCTATTGAATTAATCTCTCCGGTCCTCTTATTTTCTATCGGTCTTACTAATAAAAACTCTATATAAAGACGTTTAACTCTCTTAGGCCCAATTGTACAGGGACATCATTTTATTTTTACTTCAATGTTTATTGTACCTGAGTTTTTGAATGTACTTCACTCCCACCCCTTCTACTAAGGAAGTTCCAACTCCACACAGATCCAAGACCGCAGATAGTAAGCAGTACTGAGTTACTGAGTATAGTACGTTCCAGAAATATTTTCGCGTTTTCCAGTGACGAAAGAGCTTTCAATATTGAACCATATTTTCGCACAGGTACTGTCCGTTTGCCTACGTCGCATCCCGATTTCCCCCACCTGCTTCTGCTCGGCCCTCTGTAAATGCTGGGCTGTTTTAGCTCTTTTCTGAAAACATTAATTTCTGTTAGGAATTGGAAGTTTACGTAATATTATACAGCTGTTTAATTTAACTTAAATAAAAGGGCCTCGTTAAGTAATTAACTGTCACGTGATTTCCTCCCTTTCTACAATCCTGCGGCATAACCACTTGGACGGACAGTAGATAGCATGTCTGAGTAATTTTATATTTTCGGGTCGGGCAGAAGTGAAGATTGAATTCACAGTACGTAGAGTAGGTACAGAATTATTACTAGTACGAAGGACGAAACTGGCAATTGGAATTAGATGCAATAGTCTATAGTACGACAATATGAACAAAAGAACTGAAGCCTGTATCGAAATGAACGGCCACCATTTTCAAAATTGTGTTTAAATATTCATATTATGATTATTTTTCAATTTAACTTCTTTCTCTATATTGTACGCTAATGTGCTGTAGACAGTATAATATACACTGCATAATGAATACGTTCGCATGGATAACTCACTTCGTGAGTAAAAACACTTATTCTTAATACAGTACTGTACTTTGATTAAAGAAAAACCTAATGAAAATTATCAGACTCAAAATCCCTATATTTCCTAGTTTACGTAAATGGATGGACTACTTTTCTTCCATCCTATACCTAGTAGAGTGATTTGTGTTTTACGCCAGTATCATCGAACTCCAGTCTTGGAGGGGGGAGCAAGCGGTTTTTACGGTTCTCTAAAGGTATAGACAGGTTAATATTAAAAATGTTAGTAAAAATAAAATGATGTCCCTGTATAAAACTCCCTGACTAAAGATCAACTTTGTTCGAAGACCGGAAAGTGAACCGAGTTCAGACACTTCTTCTATTGTATAAAAACTTTTCTGCGATCAAATTACTTTGGTTCAAATGCAATCTAAGTTCACGTGAAAAGGATTTGGCAACATCGCATAAACAGGTGAAATACGTGATGCGCGGACCATGTTATACAGGCTTGTTCAGTGTTGCCAATCTAGCGACTTTAACTCTTTTTCAACAACAATTTATTTTATTTGAATAGGGATTTAGTGATCTTTTTAGCACCCCATAGTGACAGAATTTAATATTTCTTTGTTGATAATGAGAAATCTAGCGACTTTACAACTACTTTTTGGCGACTTTGTGTACACACTGTTGGGAGACACTGGTTTTCTTTGTGCAATGTAAATAATGGCGGACAATAAGAAGAAGGTTGACTGTTCTCCAAGTTGTTATCATGTTATGGAGTTTGATACTGCTAAACATAATAAAGCTTTATAAAACGACAATTTTCGTTTAGTAATACAGTTAATTGAACATTTATGAATGTACCTATCTTATCCATTAATAATTAATGGTTGTTATAAACATAATATAATTATAGGTTATGTTATTTGATACTGCTGAACACGATAGAGCCTTATAAAATATAAGAATGTTTGTGTATTAAGGCAAGAAATTGAAAGAAATATATATAAATGTACCTATCATATCTATTAATATTAATAATAATGGATATTTTATTTGCACAATCTGTCACTCGTAGGCCTATATTTCAAACAGAAAAGAAATAACTGAACTTGGATCATCTAACTTAATCGGAGAAATTTCTTCAGTCAAAGTTGACTTGAGTTTGAGACAAATTAATCTCAGATTAGACTTTATACAACACAAAATTCCAAGTTCAGCTGAAACAAGGATCAATTTAACCTCTGGTCTAAGATTAAATGGTTTATACAATCGGGCCTTATACTTACACAATGAGTAGCTCGTTTATGAGTCGCGTTTAAATTCCTTACTAATAATCACTACATACGTCGTGTATAACAGTATAAGTGTTACACAGCTACGTCATAGTTTCGTCATTACTTCATTACGAAAGGTAATAGAATATCTGAGATTCTCTATTGCATCCGGTAGAGCGCTCTAGTGTGCCGTGTTAAGAATCGATAGTACAACTGGCTCTGATCGATTACCACACTATATTGTGGTCAAAGAGAACTTAATATTATAATAATATTCTACTTATTCTGTGCTCTTTGGTGTGTTCTTCTGTGGTTACAAGGCATCCATCATCATTAAATAACAGTCGATACGAACAGCTGTTAGAGGGACGACCATTTTTTCTCTATACAACGCTTAAACAAGGGGTTTCAAATATGTAACTACTCAAAGCAATTCCCATTGTATAGTTACAGATTGTTTATACATCCATCGCTTATGCATGGTTTATTAGTAACGTTTTCTGTCTCAACGCTGCATAAGTCTCGTATAAAAACTATATACTGTTTATTAGTAAGACCGTATATGTATTCTGCTTCGTCCGCCAAAGGCCCGTCCAGTCTAACGAGACTTAACAGCTTCATAGTGGGGACTTCTCCTTATGCTAATATGGATTTGATTCTTGGTGGTCGAACCCGGATCGTCTGCGTAATAGACTGATGGCCTGTGTATAGGCAAACTTTTTCCACAGTATGAATAATTCTCGTATATCTGCGTATAAAAATGATTTTGTGTTGCACATAATACATAATGGAGTCTGAGGAATGTGATTTTGATTGCCTAACGCTAATCAAGTACTTTTAGAATTAAGCGAGCTTAGCAAAGAAATTGGCCTCTCAGTGAAATACAACAGAATCAAACTTATGCCAATAAGTCACCAACGCCGATTTGAAGTAGATGGAACAGAGCTGCAGTATGCGGATGTTTACGTCTATCTGGGTCATTTTCTACCCTTCAACTGCAGAATGGATAAAGAATTAAAAAGTAAAACGGCTCAGGCTTGAAAGGCTTTCTGGTCGCTCAGATTCATACTTCTGGACAAACATCTTAACCAGAGGGATTCACCACTTGTATCCTCGCAATACTGCTATATAGATACCAAACTTCGCCAGTAGTATATAAATACACCCGCATTATAGATTTCAAAATTTCATCCCCCTCTAATGATTGTAAAATGCATTAGATTTGCTGATACAGTAATTTATGAAGATAATTTATACTTAATCTACGTCACCATTTTCTCCAGTACTTTTTTTAGTCGTCCCAATAATTATGCTATCTTTTGAGAACTGGCGAAAATATTATTTTCACAGTTTGTCACTTTGTTATATCTTTGGTTCTGAAATCCTGTGGCTAAAAATTCTCTTACACTATCAGTAAATCCTTGAACTCTAGTGTACACTGATGATCAAAAGTCTCCGACCTACGATTTTATGATCGTGTAAGCGAACTTTCCAACCACGAGATAAGGTCAGAACCAAAGTTATAAAAAAAAAAATGATAAACTTTGAGACAGTTCCTCTAGTTCTCAATAGGTGGCACCATTATTGGGACAGTTAAAAAAGTGCCAGAGAAAATGATTATGTAGATAAGCATTAATTATTATTATTATTATTATTATTATTATTATTATTATTATTATTATTATCACAATTGACAATATCAGCGGTTTCCAGTTAAACCCAGTGTTGTTTTACAATCATTGAGTGAGATGAAAAATTTAATTCCAAATGCGGGAATATTTATCTACAAATCACAACAGTGACTATTATCTTCTCCATCTATTCATAGAAGCAATAATTAAAGAATCCACATGTACACCAACAAATTATCGATCACTATCGATTAATCGGATCAGATATCTTTGAACGTCAGTGTACATTGACGTTCAAAGATATCTGACCTACAACTTTATGATCATTTAAGCGAACTTTCCAGCCATAAGATAAGTCAGAACCAAATATATAACAAATAGACAACCTTTGAAATAGTTCCGCTAATTCTCAATAGGTGGCACTATTATTGAGACTGTTAAAAATGTATCGGGTATAATGATGGTGTAGATTAAGCACAGTCTACTATATACAGTCGCGAAGCTCAATATCTAGTAAAAATGCAAACATGGGTAGTTGCCCACCACTAGGATCGCTACTATCGCCTCATCATCGCAGATCTCTCTCTTAGCAGACGAAAAATATGTTACACTTTCGTTGTCGTGTTCTTTTGGAAAAATTAACATCTTCCTTCCATTATTGAAATATTAAATGCATGAAGTTAATTTATTATTTTAATGAAATATATTAAATTCCACCATAAACTCGAAGATACCTGCAAGAAATTTTATATATAATTTTTGTTTGTGCAAAACGAATTGAAATTTACTACAATAGCTTCACTCATTCAAGATTATAGCGATAATTAACTATGAAACCAATAAATATTAATTTGCATTTCTCTTTAGAACAATAATAATGGAAATATGAATTAATGGAGTAACTTACGTGTACCGGTACTTGTAGTGTAGGCTTACGTAGGTAACAAAGTGCGATGAGGTTAAGCAATAATAATCACACCAGAATTGGAAATAAAACGTGATCAATAAATTTTATTGTAACAGACTTTTTCTACGTCTCTAGTAAAGCAATAAATAAAAATAACAACAAAATTAACAGCTATAATTAAAAACATATCCTTTGAAAAAAAATAGGCCTAAGCAATAATAATCCCACCAGAATTGAAAATAAAACGTGATCAATAAATTTCATTAAAAGAAACTTAATTTTTCTACGTCTTTAGTAAAATAACACATAAAAATAATAACAAAATTAATAGCTACAATTAAAAATATATCCTCTGAAAAAAAAGTAGACCTAACCTTTATTTCTCTGGAAATTTAGCAGTCTAAGTGACAGAACTTTAACCGGTATCTAATGTCCTTTCGGTTAGACTGAAATTTAAGGATATAATGTATTCTAACACGATTCTAACAGTCACAAAGAACTTCCAAATTAAGAGTTTTGTTTTTGCACAGCATTCTTGTGGAAACCCAGGAACCTTTCTGAATCTTTCGGAAATCGGAAAAAGGATAACTCTGGCCTCTTTCTCTTACTGTTGCTACAATTTATAGCACTACAAACGTGTCCTCCTTGTCCCATATTATTATTCCAAATATTATATTTTAGCCATTAACATTTTCATTACAACCAATAACGAACATTTCACAAGCATCAATGTGAAATATGCAACGAGCTAGCACTCGATAGAAATACGACACAGTAGAAAGTCGACCATGGACAGTCTATTGTTTCTACTGGGTGTTCATTTCGAAGTGTGTCATGACGTCACTGTTGTTGGGTCACCGATTTGAAGCGAGTTTCAGCTTATATGTTAGAGAAGTTGCCTATTATTTAAGGCGTTCTTCAATCTGAACTTGAGAACGTGTATGGTATAACTTGAACGTCGTAGCAACAAATGGCGGACTTTACGGTCTGTGTGCTACCATAACCTCTTTCGAACTGTGTTTTGCGCCGGCAAGTCGTACGCAGGGTATTTGTTATCATCGGTTGCGTACGGTAACATTCCACAACACAAATCAAATGCTCCGTGTCCATGTTGACCGTCGAAGTTAATGTCAACAGATACGTAAGTAATCGTCTTAACCCTCTCCCCATATCCCGACAGTACGTATTTCCAAACAGTTCACATTCCTGCCACTACCGGCGTTACCGTACGTATTGGTACGTACTCTTCAGAATAAACGCCTTACTTCCTAGGCAACTTTTCTGTCTCTTAGGTTATACACCTCTGCGGAAGTGTAGGAAGATTGAATTCTCTAGGCTCATCGGCTAGCCACATGACGGCATACAGCGAGCCATGACACATTTTGAACTGAACACCCAGTAGTTGCTAACTGTTTGGAGCGCTTTATCACGAGATTTGCAAAAAAACAACTCAAGCTTCGCGACTGTATATAGTAGACTGTGGATTAAGCATACATTATTCTTATTATTGACGATATCAGCTATTTCCCGATAAATCCAGTGTTGTTTTAAAATCCGTAGAAGGGTATAAAATATTGAATTCAATAATGCGGGTATATTTATGTGGCAACACTGACTATTAGCTTTGTCATCTATTCATAGAAGCAATAAGTAAAGAAGCCACACTTACACCAGCAATTAGCGATCACATTCGATTAGTAAGTGTCATATATCTGAACGTGTAAGCGAACTCTCTAACAACTAGAAAAGGCAGAACCAAAGATATAACAAACTGGCAAACTTTGAAATAATTCTGCTATTTTTCAATAGATGACACTATTAAAGGGACAGCTAAGAATGTGTTGGGAAAATGGTGATGTAGATTAAGCATAAATTATTCTTACAATTGACAATATCAGCAGTTTCCAGCTAACTCCATTGTTGTTTTACAAACAGTAGAGTAGTATGAAAAATTTAATTCTACAATGCGGGTATATTTATGTACGACTGACAACACTGACTATTAGCTTCGCCATCTATTCATAGAAGCAATAACTAAAGAAGCCACACTTACACGAACAAATTATCGAAGACTATCGATAGTTAGGTATCTTTGAACGTCAGTGTACTACTAAATAACTTCATACTTAAAGACAATATATTTTATAGATTCATGGACTTCAGAAGATTTGTTCAATCAAGGACATCCTAAAATAAAATCATAACCAACCAACGAATTACGCTTTCATTTTTGTTTTCGTGATCCATTCTGTCATCCGTTCATTTGAAGTTCGGGTGATAGTGCAGTTTAAAATCAGTTATTGTGTACAATTTCAGTAAATGTAGTTAAGAGTGCTTGTTTTATAGATATTTAATTTATATTTCCAATAATATCATAGATAATATATTTTATAGTGACCATGATTTTATAAATTATCATCGACGCTAATATACTTGAAGTTCAGTATAGTGAATATGGAGTCATTAAATAAGGCAAGAAGAAGGAGAAGATTCTGCGGAAAAACTAACGTTGATGTACATAGTTCTGGTGATTTTGGAAGTGATTTACAAGTGGCGGTCAAGCAATAAAAATTTTGTTTTGTATTTGACTTTTTGTGATTTCATCTGTTTTATGATAGAATATGGCTCTCCGGTGACCAAAAGTCCGTTTGCTTCAAAGTCTCTGGAATTACTGTGGCAATGTTTTCTCGTGATGTGTGATAGATACTCGTAAATTGAGTTGGTATATTCCGCTAAGTAACATCATATCATTGTTTTGGTTAACGATCATGGAAGAAGTAGAGTGCCTGGTTTGCGCAACGGTTATCAAAGGAGCCATTGAAGAACTGCGATCATTTTTGTATTAAGAAATGGCGTATTATCCGATAAATTTTAGTGCAAATTATTTAACTGTGGAATAAGCGAGGTTTTCTTTAGGTTTAGAATCTGTGACAGGTTAGGTTACGTATTGTTTGTGCAGGCTATTGTATGCCTCGCATTTACTTTTTTTTTTTTTTTTTTTTTTTTTTTTTTTTTTTTTTTTTTTCAGATGGGTAGGTAAGTAGTCGCGAGAATTAGTAACAGGTTAGATTTGGTTTGTACAGGCTTTTGGTAAGTCTTTAATATACGACTTTTGGTAGACGGACACACATATAGCAGTATACTTTTACTGTTTTTGTGAAGATGAAGTTATTTTGTGTTTTTTTTTCGTATAAATTTTTCATTTTTAGCCATTATTATATTTGGAATTTGTAATATTTCATAAGGTTTTAGAAATTTTAACTGTGCTTTTCGCAAATTTTCAGCAATTGTTGTTTTTAAAAACCATTAAATATGGCTATTTTTGAAAGATAAAAAGAAAGAGAGGCGGACATGACGGACTGCAGTTTTCCCAATTCACTATTCAACAAATTTTAACTTTTTGTCTGTCACAGAAATGAAATCAGCTGATTTTTACTAAATCGACCCTGCTGATTACGAAAATGGCAGCGAAAAATTTGTAGCACGTAACATTTTTGCGTGACAGAAGAGGAAGTATTTTGATTAAAAAAAAACGTTTTCGCGCATTTCAAAATACGTAATTACAACAGTGAAAATAAATGAATTCCTAATATGCAAAATTTACACACAAAATACACTGACGTTTCACAGAAAAATAATATCGCTGCATGAATAATAATTACAATAAGAAAAAATGGCATTATGTTCCCTTTTTTACCTTCAAAATAGGCTTTTACTTTATTAATTCAAAACGGGATCAAATGAACTATAATTTCTTAAGGTTTATAAATTAAATTGATTAAAATCTCAAATCAAATAACTTAAGAGCCCTACATTGAAGTAAACAACCATATACAGACTTCAAGCTAGATTTTTTTTTAAAGTATTTAGTTACTTACAGTTATTTTTTCCTCTTGTAGTATGAGTCACCTTCTCTGAACAAAAACCAACAGTAGCCCCCCATCATACTAGAATCCTATCTTCCTTGATATCGTTGTTCCATCCTGTGTATATCTTGATGGAATCTTGCCCCTTTTTCATCGCTTATAGCTCCTAAGTTCTGTGGGAAAAAGTCCAGATGGGAATGTAGAAAATGTATTTTCAATGACATTCGACAACCAAGCTTCTGGTAGCTATGCAGGAGTTCTTGTACATGCTGTTGGTAATTGTCAGCTTTATTATTATCATCTAAAAGCCACTAGCAACACTTCCTAAGGGATTCCAAATTTCTAGTTCCTCAATACTTAATTTTTTTTCGAAGCTCTCATCTTTCAAAAGTTTCCTAATTTGAGGGCCAACAAAAATTCCCTCTTTCACTTTAGCCTCACTGAGTTTCGGAAACATATTCCTTACATATGCAAAACCTTCTCCATTTTCATCCATACCTTTAACGAAATTCTTCATCAAACCAAGCTTGATATGTAAAGGAGGAAGCAGTACTTTTTCCGGTTTTACTAAAGAGACATACTTGATATTATGTTGTCCTGGGACATAGCTTTCTCTGGGAGGCCAGTCTTTCATTATATAATGTTTTTCAGTCACTCTACTACCCCACAAACAGAGAAAGCAACAGTATTTTGTGAATCCATCCTGAAGTCCGAGCAATAAGGCGACAATTTTCAAATCTCCGCAGAGTTGCTAGCAGTATATTTTATATTGGATTGCATCTAGTAACACTGACAAATCTGTGTAAGTTTCCTTCATATCTACTAAATACTTGATGGTTTAGTGTTTCCATTGTGCAGTAACACTGCTTTTAAACTTATTTTGGAAGAATCTTTGAATAACCTCCATTCCTCTGGGTTGTGCGTAAATCCTAGTTCTTCCATTAAGCCGTCTATATTTATACACACGCACATAGAATGCTTCATTATAAAATATTTCGAAAACCGTTCATGTCTCTTCCTGTACAATGAAATTCTAGTATCTGGTGCTAGCAGGTTCCATTGTTGCAGTCTAGACCCTAAAATCTCAGCTTGTTATTTAGTGAGATTAAGATCTCTTATTAAGTCGTTCAGTTCACATTGTTGAATTAAATGGGGTTCTTTATGATGTTCTAGGCTATAGGGCTGATCAGAGAATGTTGATGGTTGAGCCAAGTTATCTGTTTGTTCTATTAAAAGAACCAATTCCTCCAATTGCAAAGGATGATTAGGAATAGGAAGTTTTGGTCCATGTGATACAGGTCTTATTGCAGATGGAACATTAGGATATTCAATTTTAGATCTTGTTTTCTTTGAAAATCCCGTAATCTTTGTTAAACAGAAAACATTCTGCATGACTTGTCGGTTCACGCCAGATCATTGGAATTGCAAACGACATACTTCCATTCTTCTCTCCATTCATCCATTTTCTCAGTTTTGAGTAACATGTTATGCAGTACACATGGGGAGCCCATGATTTGCCCTCATCACATACATTACATTCAAAATAATATGCTTGTTTTAATTTATCTGATAAAGGCCGACGTTGCGATTTTGCCGTAAATTCTCCACATACGTGACAAAAGCTGTCCGGCGAATTTACACACGCACGACGAGATTTTTTCATTCTGAGAAAGCGTAAATGAACGCGAAGATAAACACTTAAACCAGCGATACAACTTGTCACAAGCTCAAACAATATTCAACTAATCCTAAAATGCAATCTATTTCACTCTAAAAACTCACCCTCTCAGTGCTTTTTGTCGGTCTAGAGCCATAAAGCAACAAAGCAATACAGATATACTGTATATCACCCACTACGCGCCTTATTAATGCAGACTCATGTATTTGAAAGAACCTATTCCTTAAAATACACTTCTAGTATATCCTGAGCAACAATAAGTTATAAAACGTATGAATTTACTGTGTAACCATTTAAATAAAGTCCATAGTTCGATACCCGAGTTCTTTGGTAAATTCATTATTTTTTTTCACAATTTCCAATTTTCCTCTTAAATGGTGCGTGATGGAAAATTGTCAAGTTAAGATCTACTAACAGCACACAAAAATTGATCTAAAATGACCATTTTCATCCTTGTGACAAAAACCTTGTTGACTAGTATTATTTTCTTTCAACACAACTTTTCAATTTATAATCGTTCAAAATCCATTCTTGAATTTCGAAAGTATGTACACGCTTTTCAGCTAATGGTGTGTCCGAACAGAACATTTTTGTCGTATTTTAAAATACCTTATTCTACCTTTGTAATTTGTGTCGACCTTTTGGTACATAACCTGATTTAATTTTCTTTGGGAGATTACTAATTTACTATTGTTTAGTAACCCTTCAGGTTCAGAATGAGGGTTGTAAAAAATAGGGGCTTTATTATTACCTTAGATAAATCCTCATCGATAAATCACATTCGTATGATATATGTAAATAGATGAGCGGTGAGATAAATTTTCTTCAATATATCACATCTGTATAATATATGTAAATAGACGGTTACTTTAAGGGAGAGGAAGTATCTATCCACTTCATTGGTTGTAGCAGCTGCATAGATATAGATACATTTTCTTACAAAAACACTCCAAATTGATTCCTAGACACACCTCCTTCATCCATAAACTTTCTCCTATGGAGAAGAACCACGTGTCTTTTGTTCCATCTTTATTAGAGAGAGATACTAATGACTTAGAACCACCCCAACCCTTAGCGAAAGGAATGAGGGTGGCAAGCCGGAGAGCAAACAACAAGGAGAAGCCGCATAGAGGAACAGAAAAAATAACAGCATAAAAAAAGAGTAGGTATAGTAGAAGGGAAAAAACGTTTTATACTTCGTCAGAAGGTACACGATGGCTGGCGATGTGATGTTTTGTAATTGAAACCAAACCAAGCTAAGAACAATAGAAGGGAAGGAGGAGCATTGATTTAGACTGTTTCCAGCTAAAGAGAATAGGCTACAGTTTAACTTCATCTACAGAAGTCACCGCATTTACTGTATATAATTACTTTCTCCTGTATGATTTGCGAAGTGTATATATTTGTGTCCTTTTTACCGACCACGTTTAATCTTGTCTTTAATTATATTATATATGTTTAAACATAATCATACCTTCACATGCATTTCAAAATAATCTCTATTTCACCTACCATAGATTTATGTTTGTTTTCATATACGAGAGCATTGAACATTTAACGAGAATTCCACTCGCTCCATGAAATTAGTTATAGGCCTACACGATCTTATGACTCTACATTTAATAATATTAGGTTTTAATTCTGTATATTTTTAGTATTTTTATTGATTTTATTGCGATCATCACCTTATTGGCAACAACACAATATATTTGAGATATCCATACAAGGGATCTACTTTATGTAACTATGTAAATTCACATCGTTTTAAATTAGTTATACACGATCTTATGACTCTACATTTAATAATATTAGGTTTTAATTATGTATATTTTTAGTATTTTTATTGATTTTATTGCGATCATCACCTTATTGGCAACAACACAATATATTTGAGATATCCATACAAGGGGATCTACTTTATATAACTATGTAAATTCACATTGCTTTAAATTAAATTTGTTTTTAACATTTTGTCAGGACATTTAATGTTGGTATGGATAATATTGTCACCATGTCATATTTTACTCTAGTCATGGCATTTTCAAATGTAAAACTTGCTTGTAATTTATTTTAGATGATACTTATATCTTGTACCTGAAGATGCCCCACTAGGGGCGAAAACGTTACTATCAAGATTAAATAGCACGTAATACATCAATCGTTTTCTTTCATATGTAATTCATTGCTTAAGCCATATTGACGGAATAAATAATCAATCATATGTTGATATATGCTATTAACACGAGGCTTAGCTGAACATTTCCCAGCATGAATTGTAAATAATTAAACAGATTACATCAGATGATGTGAATATTGTACATTTTCTACTAAACAACAATGTAGTTTTATTCTCACAACAATAACTCTTCACTTTCTACAATTTAATTCTACTCCCGTCAACAATGGGATTTGCTCTCCACACAGCAACACAGTATTCGTTATGGTACTCCAATGACAATTTACTTGGATTATTGAGAACAACAATGAACTGTTAATTTTAACTAATGTTCACAAAGCACTATTTACAAATCAGAACTGTCAGTTCTCAGTTCACAGTTCTTCTAGCTCAGTCACTCGAGTTCACAGACAGTTCACTGAACTTCGAACTCAGGTCCCTCTAACTGCGGTCCACTGCACTCGAACTCAGGTCTTCGGATGTTCACACAGTTGCGGACACACACTCAAGTCGAACTCCGGTACACAAGACTGGCTGGCTTGCTGTCCACTGACTGTAACAACACTGACTTACTGACTGACTGACTAAAGTTCACTTGCGTCTTCTCTTTTATAACCAAACCATAGTTTCTGGAGAGTTCGCGATCTCGAATAATCTGGATATCTCCCGTCTCTGCAGCGGTCGCTCTCTCCCCTGTCTTCTCTCCGCCATAGCATATGCCCCAGGAAGCAGATGCGCGCGCAACCCGCCCAAAACACGGCCGACTTAGCCCTTCCTCCGTCGGTCGTGAGATCGAATCTCACGTGGCCGTCACCATATGTTAGCAGAAATCCTCTAACTATTAGGGAAAACACGGGAAGTAACCTTGAAGCAAATAATGATACAGATTTGGAAGTAAATTCTGAAATGACAAGGTATACTATTATATCTCGTGAAAAGAACACAGTACGAAATTAAAATATAAAAGTGTGAAATTTATCCTTTGAAGAAATGGAAAAATTCAAATATCTTGGAACAACAGTTACAAATATAAATGACACTCAGGAGGAAATTAAACGCAAAAAAAATACTGAAATGCCTGTTTATATTCGATTGAGAAGCTTTTGTCATCTAGTCCGCTTTCAAAACAACTGAAAGTTAGAATTTATAAAATAGTTACATTACCGGTTGTTCTGTATGGTTGCGAAAATTGAACTCTCACTTTGAGAAAGGAACAGAGGTTAAGGGTGTTTGAAAATAAAGTGTTTTGGAAAATATTTGGGGCTAAGAGGGATGAAGTTACCAGAAGAATTAAGAAAGTTACACAACGCAGAACTCCACGCATTGTATTCTTCATCTAACATATTTAGGAACATTAAATCCAGACGTTTGAGATGGCCAGGGCATGAAGCATTAATGGGTGAGGCCAGAAATGAGTATAGTGTGTTAGTTGAAAGACCTGGAGAAAGACCTTTGGGGAGGCCGAGACGTAGGTGGGAGTGTAATATTAAAATGGATTTGAGGGAGGTGAGATATGATAGGGACTTGATTAATCTTTATCAGGATAGGGATCGATGACGGGCTTATGTGAGGGCAGCAGTGAACCTCCGGGTGGTCGAAAAGCCATTTGTAAGTAAGTGTTTAAAGATAGGATAGGATAGGATAGGATAGGATAGGATAGGATAGGATAGGATAGGGTGATAATTCCCTAATAATGAAGCTGAAGGTATATTGTGTTAGTACATATCTTCATTAGTTCCAGTTGAGCTGATCTTTACCCAGTTCACGAGATTATTTTCAGGAAGATCCTCATCAGGATTAATAATTTTTTAAAGTCCATACTTCTTCCTGACTAATACTTCACATGTGAAAATTATGTTAGGGGCTGTTTCATCCTACTTTCCATTAAATCTGCAGAGTTGGTGTACAGATGTATCCTGAGACCATAATGACCTGTTAGAAGTCCTACTTCAGTTCTTATTTGAGATCTGTAGGCCTATAACTTAAGTGATCCACAATAAGAGATAAATGGATTAATTTTTTCTTATTCATTCTATTTGTAAAATACGGATATTACCGGTCTTGATGTCACGTTTCTTTTATTATGATGTTTGTTAAGATTTTGGGAAGGTTGTAGAAAGAATGACAAGAACCATACTACCCAACATTTTGAGACGCTGTGGACCAAACGGAAGAAGTCATTGAGATCAGTGAAACCAATTCTGAACAACTGAGGCCGGAGAAAAACAGTAAGTGACGTAACTCTATAAAAACTGCATGATACTGACTATTATTATTATTATTATTATTATTATTATTATTATTATTATTATTATTATTGTGAATTTATTTCAACTCAACAATAGGATTTTATTCTTCCAACAATAATTCCTTTCTACAATTCGCCTTAAACGCTCTCGTCAACAATTGGATTTTCACTCAACACAGTATTCGTTATAGCACTCCACCGACGACAATGACAATTTACTTGGACTAGTACGAACAACAATGAACTGTTAATCTTAACTAATATTTACAAAGCACTATTTACAAATCAGAACTATCAGTTCTCAGTTGACAGTTCTTCTAGCTCAGTCACTCGAGTTCACAGTATCTCGAACCACAGACCTTCAGAGACAGTCCACTGTACTCGAACTCAGGTCCCTCCAACTGCGGTCCACTGCACTCGAACTCAGGCCTTCGGATGCTGGCACAGTTGCGGACGCACACTCAAGTCGAACTCCGGTACACAAGACTGGCTAGCTTGCTCTGTTCACTGGCTTACTCACTGAACTAATCATGAATGACACACACACTCCTTCGCGTCCGTAATTTATAACCACAGCGATGTAACCGAGAGACTTCGAATTCGCGATTTTTCCACTTCGACGGGCTTCTGGAAGAGTCGGGAAGGTCCGTTCCCCCTTCACTCCGTAAGGAGCTGCGCGCGCGATCTCCTTCGCCGCTTAGGCCCTTTCCCCTCTCTCCGCCGCGCACCGTCCATCAGTGCTCGGTGAAGCCCGCGCGATCTGCTCTCTTGCGGGACGCTGGTCGTGAGTTCGAATCTCACGTCGCTGTCACATTATTATTACAATCGTTATTAAATTAAGACAAAAATACTTTGCACTATATAAAGAACTTTATACCACAAAGCAATAAAAAGTATCTCTGATGTTCAAAAGGTGTTTGCTACTCCATTTTAACTTCACTTGACATAACTATAGAGATATTCACCTCTGCAACAACCACATGAGAGGCTTTACTTCAAGTGAGTAGTGTCTAACTGAAATTTATCAAAGGTCTCATAAGCGAGAAGCCACTGTGGTTACGATCTACTGTGCAGGTGGTCGCTATCTCTGAGCAATTGAGAGTACCAATTACGCTACGTGACATGCAACGCGCTCTAGCTCCGAATTAGCTTTGTACGTCTCAAGCAGCCATTGGGCCCCAAAATCAAACTTATGTTAAAGCTTGCCAAATTGCAAGTGTGGGAGTTGAGCGCTAATTGACTGGAAAACATTACCAATTAATACTGAGACTGGCCATGCATACAACCTGCTTGTCACAACAATAGACAGCTCTGGAATGTGACAATCATTAGGCCTACTAGTAGGACTAGGACTTTGATGATTTTGCAACATATCCCCAGCTGGATACAAACGTTGCTCGATTTCACATTACACATTTAATACAAAATTGAGTAAATTAAAACTCGTTTATTAATGCATTACTTGACTATTTTTCTAACAAATTTCGTGAAAAGCTGCACTTTTACCGGTATTTTTCATTTTTCGTGCATTTCTTCTGATTATTTACACAGAGTAATAACACATCATTTATTTGCATTTGTTACTTACACAGAGTAATAACACATTATTTATTTGCATTTGAAAGAATAATTCATCTTTGTGATCTGAGTCAAATTCTGTATTAAACATATTGTATGAAAAATCTACAAGAAAATGTACACGTAAGATGAAATAATATTAATTTCTATGTACTATTACAGTGGGAGAGACAATATGATGTCAGCTAAAATAAAATTGTACAAGAACTGTTTGGTTACTCACAAATGAAAGCTAAATACATAAATAAATAAATAAATTAATTAATTAATTAATGAATAAATGAATACATAAATAAATAAATAATTCATTAAATAAATAATTAATTCATTAAATTAATAATTAATTCATTAAATAATTAATTAATTCATTCATTTATTCATTCCTTTATTTATTTATTCATTTATTTAACCTGGTAAAGATAAAGCCATAAGGCGTTCTCTTCCCCTCTAACAGGGGATTACAACTACAATATTAAGAATACAATTACAATTAAATATGCTACATCAGAGTTAATTTCGGATTCCTTCATGCTCCATAAAAGGTCTGGCAATATCGAGTGTTACTTTAGTGGAACAAATTATTGATGATGAGAAAAAAAATTGCAAGAGTCCTAAGTAAAGTTGAAGGTAAAGGGGGTGAAAGTAAAATTAAATAAAGTGCCGAAAAACTCTGACACGGGGCACGGATTAAAGTTCCTCCCGGAGGATTTGCGCTCCCGATTTTTAAATCCCGAAAAATTCGTCGAACCCAGACGAGTTGGAACCTGCCACCCTTGGATCTAGTAGAGAACGCTTTACCCCTACACCACTAATGGGATTTACATTCTGAGTCATAGGAGCGGACATATTTAATATATGAGGATCCTAGTATCAAAAACGGATAAGAGCCATTTTCATTATTTGTCAGTAGAGCCATATTTTTGTTTCCTGGTGTTGTGAAAGAGAAGGTCTGATGGCCTTAACTGCACCAGAATAAATAAATAAATAAATAAATAAAATTTAAAAACAATTAAAATCGTATTTAAATTGTTACAGGGGCAGACGGAAAATCTTCTACACTGCAGCCAATCGTACATCGTACTACTGTACAAACAACTCCCAGAGGAAGAATAAATGGGACCTGATAGATATGGAGTTGGAGGGCACTACAAGGATGATAATCATGTTTTTAATTGTCACCAGATTTAACTATGAATATGCGTTTCTTGTCTCTTCACTATAAATACAAACCCTGGAGGAAGAAAATATGAGATGAGTGAGAACTGAAAATTTAAATTATGGTTTATTTAACGACGCTCGCAACTTCAGAGGTTATATCAGCGTCGCCGGAATTTTGCCCCGCAGGAGTTCTTTTACATACCAGTAAATCTACTGACATAAGCCTGTCGCATTTAAACACACTTAAATGTCATAGGCCTGGGCCGGGATCGAACCTGCAATCTCGAGCACAGAAGGCCAGCGTTATACTGACTACGCAACCGAGGCCGACAGAAGAAATGGTGGATGTGCAGTCAGAAGGTACTACTGAAATGACAACAAGCAGATGTATAATGGTAACCAGATGTAACTGGTGAAACCGATACTCTTGCTGTCTGCCCAGGCTGGTTGAGTGGAAGAGAAGGCCTTATGGCCTTAACTCTGCCAGCGAAAATAAACTATTATTATTATTATTATTATTATTATTATTATTATTATTATTATTATTATTATTATTATAGCTATATTTTCCCTCTTAATTCACAACTATCCATGGTCGTGAGCATAGAAAATTGTATATCTGACTCGCGCATCGAGGGAGCTCGCGACAGGAACAACTTTGCAGTAAGATGATAACTGCGCATGCGCGGACTTCTCATAGTGCCAGCGTCTTCCTTAGCTGGATTTATTTTCGTGTGCACATTCCAGATCAAACCAATAAGTTCCCTTCGTACTCCGGTTACACATCTTGCATATACGAAGATTAGATTTGTTTAGTTAAGGTTTCTATTAAGGCTTAGGTATAGCTTAAAGCTGTAAAATGTTTGGAAATATTCAAAATTTTTTTCCTCCATTACTGTATTTCGTATAATAATGAAAATTGGTAGGTCTACGCTATTCTTCTGCTATATGAAAAAAAATATTTTTACGATTTAAAAAAGAAATTATATATATTTTTTTTCATAATTCAAAATAATGGCAGTTTACTGTGCAGTGATGAAACGTTTCCCTCATAACTCATAAACTTGTTAACTTTTTCATGTTCTCCCTCTTTTATTTTATTGCTGAAACTCATGTTTACAATATGATGCTCTTTCAACTACATTCCTCAGTAAATAATAGAATAGAATGTTTGTATTTTCGCCGGCAGAGTTAAGGCCATAAGGCCTTCTCTTCCACTCAACCAGCCTTAATCAATACAATATATATTTAAATTACGAATATTTACACTACACTTAAAAGATTCTCCAGTAACATTTTACAATTAAGTTTTAACGTCTAGTACATATTTAAATTTAGATAAACCTATAAGATAAAGTAGTAACTTAATTTATGAGCTAGTTTAATTCAATCAATTATAAATAATATATATTTTTTTTATCAGGCAATCTGTCAAAGGTAGAGAAGTGATCTTATATCATATTGTAGATATAACATGTATAAATACACACAAAATATTTCATCACAGAATGTTGGATAGTTTTTTAGTCATGTGGGAAACGCTTCATCACTGCACAGTGAACTGAATTTTGAAAAAAAAATAAATGTAAATAATTTTTTTTTAATCGTAAAAATATTTTTTTCATATAGCAGAAGGATAGTGTTTTACACATACTACTTTTCATTATTGCACAAGATACAGTAATGGAGGGAAAAAAATGTTGAATATTTCCAAAATTTTACTGCTGTAAGCTGTACCTAACCCCTTAAGCAATTCCGCGCATGCGCAGTTTGCTCTCACAGCTAAGTTCTTCCTGTCGTGAGCTACGCTTGCCAATCGCACCAGATATCAAGTCAGCTTGAGCACCATCTCATGTCAGAATTTAAAATGAAATTTAATGGTGTGGAATGAAAGGAAAAGGAAGGTAAAATAACAACAGTGTCGCTCGTAATTCCTTTTGATGTCAAGTGTAAACCTAAACCTCGGTACATTTGATTACATTGTTTTAATAAGGATCACTGCCTCCTCTTTTCTTGTAGAAAACCTGGACTTTTCCTTCTACGTAGAAGGAATCGCTTATTTACACAAAGCAGGTTCTCTTGACCTAAGTTTTGGTGTTTCTTACAGCTTACAGCCAGAGTCGCTTGAAGGTCATTCCTCCTGACATGAAGCATGGGACAAAAAATACGACATTCTGCGGTGACTCATTTAAACAGCCTGATTGAAGTATACTGAATACTGATATTATTATTAGACTAGAAGCTCTAGTGCTGGACTCGTATATAGTTGGATCTTAACATATACATTATATCGTTTATTTACCGCATTAATTTTTTTTTTTTGTTTCTTAATTCCGATATTACAAAATACGGATCTGGAAAAATAATAATGCGCCATGACATATCGAAGGAACCCCTTGTACTCTTTGCTTTTGTACCATCTGAGAATTTAGGTGGCCATGAAGCAGTACTCGCAGAAAGACAAAATAATCTAGTACAGTGACATAGTACTTCCTGTAAGTTCCGCGTTGCTTATAGACATATTCGGTTCGTTAGAAATTATTAAAACACAGGTAATATTGTATTATTTACTTAGTTTAAAATATATAATACGTTGGATATAATGTAAATAATTGAACTTAACTTGTATATGTGCGTGCTCGTTAGCGTATCGGTAGGATTTGTATTATTTCAGTCATTCTATCCGTGTCGTTGCGTCGCCATTGGTAGTGATCGTTCTCGGAATTTAACATTTTGAAATGTGTATTGTTTTAAAGAGTGAATATGTTGTACGAAGCTATAATGTGAACTTGTATAAGTGGATTTGTGTGAAAATAATACCTCAGGATTGTTTCGTCCATCTCAGGAATTATGACATCGATAGTGGTAACAGCAAGGCGGTTTTCATGTAAGTATTTAGGCCTATTGTATATTTATATTTAATTATTCTTATACTTTGTACAGATGTAATTTATGTACCAAAGTGTCTTAGAATGGAACACAATGTTGATTATTCTTTTATGTTATTTCCTGGAAGGCAGTAAAAGGCAGTAAAAGTAGGATAATCTTGCTCAGGATAGGGACCCATGGCGGGCTTATGTGAGGGCGGCAATGAAGCTCAGGATTCTCTGAAAGCCATATGTAAGTAAAACGAGGATAATGGCTGTACTGAGCGAACAAAATAAGCTGCTGCGTTCAATTTAATACTTTTCCAAGAAAAAAGTATCATTTACATGAGAGGATGATAGTACAGTATCTAACCGTTGTATTCAGCATATTAGTTCTCAAGTTAATATCTTCTCTTATATTCGGTTAAGACGAGATTTGCGTTTATAAGTGGTTAAGCAAAGGAATGCTAAGATTCGCTATATGTATAGAATAACATAGGCTGTTGATGAGAATAACCTAATTCTTATAGCTTACATTGTTCTCCATTGAGCAAGATATTCTGAAAAGTAGATAACTCAGAAAATATTTAGCATTTAAAAGTTGCAAATATTATTTTATCAAAACCTCTCTGGATATTTCCGAATTACAGCTCTAACACTTAGTTACAAACATTTCCATTTCTAATCCAAATTTTAGTCTTGCTTTCTTAAACAGATGACATCATTAGTGACTTGACTGTTTGGAAAATTGACTTATCTTTACACAACAGGTCATTTGTGGATTGTGTGGAACGACAGACGTACCTGGTAGAGTGCTGAATTATCATAGAATAATTGTAAATTTCTGAAGCCCGATTAGTGTATCATGTAACTAATTGGCGATGTATGCAAGGGGGGAAAAGGAACTGGCCACCCTACCCCATTATCTCTTGACCTAGTTGCTTTCTTAGTGTCACTTGTGAGAAACAAATCTGTCTTCGGATAGTTGACTAAACCACCATAAAATAATTGTAAATTTTGGAATTATTCTAACCTATAGGCTACCTATATAACAGAAGTTACATCCAAATAATCAGGAATAATTAATACTGTATTTGTATGTTATATTGTCGATGTTCAAGGCTTGTTTGGTGAACAGCATTAGTAATATTTAAAATTGTACAAAAAATTACATTTAAATTACATGCAGTGACATTTATAGTTTTATTTATTTATTTATTTATTTATTTATTTATTTATTTATTATCATTTTATTTTTGTTAATGAACAGTCATGACATTTAGGTACAGTAACATAGAAATGGATATGCTAAGGATCAGTATTTCTTCGTTTTTCTATGCATTAAGTTTGAAATGGTTCAAGAAGAGGAAAAAGTAATCATTACACTATTTAGTAGCAGTAACCTACATATTATTTTACAGTGACCTACTTCTTAATTGTTGACATACTACTGTACGGGAGAGGATAACTTCAAAAACCACATATAAATTACACCGCCAATTATTATTTTGAATTCCCCTTCTTCTCCTGGTATTCCTTGTTCTCCTTGTATTCCATTTCTTCGGCTAGTATTCTGCTTGTTCTCCTTGTCTAGCATTTGTTCTCTTTGTGTTTCACTTGGTCTCCTACTATTCCCCTATATTCACCTCGACCTACTTATATGACCCTCATTGTCTTTGTATTTCTCCTGTTCTCCGTATCTTCCATGTATTCTCCTTGTATTTCCTTTGTTCTATTTGTGTTCTTCATTTTATTCTCGCATTCTTCTTTTCCTCTTGTATTCAATTTGTTCTGTATGAATTTCTTTTCTTCTCCTTACATTCCACTTGTTCTCCTAGTATTCTCCTTGTTCTATTTGTATTCCAATCGTTCTTCTTATATTCCCATTGTTCTCATTTTCTTCCCTACTCCTTTTATTCCCTTTGTTCTTCTTGTATTTCCATTGTTTTCCTTGTATTTCCATTGTTTTCTTTGTATTTCCATTTTCTCCTTGTCTTTCCTTTGTTCTTCTTGTATCCCCTTCTTCTTTTATTTAATTTATCCTTGTTTTCACCTTGTTCTTCCTCTATTCCCCTTCATTAACCCATATTCTCCTAGTTCTCATCTTGCTCGTGTATTCTCCTTTATTCTGTTCCACTTCTTTTCATGATATCCTCTTTCATCTACTTATAATCCCCCTTCGATTTCCTGCTAGTTCACCTCGTTCTCCTTGTGTTTACCTCTTTTTCCTTATGTTCACCTCGTTCTCCTTGTGTTCACCTCGTTCTCCTTGTGTTCACCTCGTTCTCCTTGTGTTCACCTCTTTCTCCTTGCGTTCACCTCGTTCTCCTTGTGTTTACCTCGTTCTCCTTGTGTTCACCTCTTTCTCCTTGTGTTCACCTCTTTCTCCTTGTGTTCACCTCTTTCTCCTTGTGTTCACCTCTTTCTCCTTGTGTTCACCTCGTTCTCCTTGTGTTCACCTCTTTCTCCTTGTGTTCACCTCGTTCTCCTTGTGTTCACCTCGTTCTCCTTGTGTTCACCTCGTTCTCCTTGTGTTCACCTCGTTCTCCTTGTGTTCACCTCGTTCTCCTTGTGTTCACCTCTTTCTCCTTGTGTTCACCTCGTTCTCCTTGTGTTCACCTCTTTCTCCTTGTGTTCACCTCTTTCTCCTTGTGTTCACCTCTTTCTCCTTGTGTTCACCTCTTTCTCCTTGTGTTCACCTCGTTCTCCTTGTGTTCACCTCTTTCTCCTTGTGTTCACCTCTTTCTCCTTGTGTTCACCTCGTTCTCCTTGTGTTCACCTCGTTCTCCTTGCGTTCACCTCTTTCTCCTTGTGTTCACCTCGTTCTCCTTGTGTTCACCTCGTTCTCCTTGTGTTCACCTCTTTCTCCTTGTGTTCACGTCTTTCTCCTTGTGTTCACCTCGTTCTCCTTGTGTTCACCTCGTTCTCCTTGTGTTCACCTCGTTCTCCTTCTGTTCACCTCTTTCTCCTTATGTTCACGTCTTTCTCCTTGTGTTCACCTCGTTCTCCTTGTGTTCACCTCGTTCTCCTTTTGTTCACCTTGTTCTCCTTGTCTTCCCCTCGTTCTCCTTGTGTTCACCTCTTTCTCCTTGTGTTCACCTCTTTCTCCTTGTGTTCACCTCTTTCTCCTTGTCTTCACTTCGTTCTCCTTGTCTTCCTCTCGTTCTCCTTGTCTTCCCCTCGTTCTCCTCTTATTCCCCTTCTTGTCCTTGTATTCCTCTTGTTCTCCTTGCATTCCTCTTGTTTTCCTTGTATTTCATTCGTTTTCTTTGTCTTCCCCCTGCATTTCGTTCTCCTTGTATTCCTTCTTGTTCTCCTAGTATTTCCCTTGTTCTCCTCGTATCCTACTTGTTCTTGTCTTCTTGTTTTTCTTGTCTTCCTTTCGTTCGCCTTCCCGTCGTTCTAGTCTTCCCCTTGTTATTTTTTTATTCCTAATATACCCCATGTTTTCATTTTATCCCCTTCTCCTTTTATTCCTTTTGTTCTTCTTGTATTTCCATTGTTTTCCTTGTATTTACATTTTTCTCCTTGTGTTCCCCTTGTTTTCCCCTTGTTCTTCCTCTATTCACCTTCATTTACTCATATACTCCTAGTTGTCATCATGACCGTGTATGCTCCTTTTTTCATCTTGGTCCTCTTGTTCTTCTGTTCTTCTTGTACTCCCCTTGTTCTCATTTTAGTCTTCGTTCTCCTTGTTTTCTACTTCTTTTCATGATATCCTCTTTCATCTACCTATATTCCCCCTTCGATATCCTGCTAGTTCTCCTCGTTCTCCTTCTGTTCACCTCATTCTCCTTGTGTTCACCTCGTTCTCCTTGTCTTCCCCTGTTTCTCCTGGTCTTATTCTCGTTCTCCTCTTATTCCCCTTGTTTTCCTTGCATTCCTCTTGTTTTCCTTGTATTTCGTTTCCCTTGTCTTCCCCCTGCATTTCGTTCGTTCTCCTTGTATTCCTTCTTGTTCTCCTAGTATTCCCCTTGTTCTTCTTGTCTCCTTGTTTTTCTTGTCTTTCTCTCGTTCGCCTTGCCTTCCTGTCGTTGTAGTATTTCCCTTGTTCTCTTTGTATTCCTAATATTCTTTTTGTTTTATCTATGTTCTACTTGTAATTTTCTTGTTATCCATGCTCTCCCTGTCATTCTCATAGTCTTCCCCTCAATCTTCTTGTATTCCCTTTATTTTCCTTGTATTACCACAGTTTAGTATATACAGTCACGAAGCTTGAGTTGTGAGGATGCTAGGAACAATAGACTGTGCGGATACTATTTCGCATTGTCTGTAATGAGGCGATATTAGCGATCCTAGTGGTTAGCAACTACCTATGGATACATATTTACTAACTATTGAGCTTCGTGACTGTATATACTAGACTGTGGTATTACTTTTGTCTTTGCAGTCTCATCTTTTTCTTTGTCTTTCCTTGTTCTCCTTGCATTTCTCTTATTTTCCTTGAATTCCACTTATTCTTCTTGTATTTCACTTTTTTTCCTTTTTTGTCTGCTTATATTCATCTTGTTACTCTTGTCTCCCCCTGGGTGGCGACACATTTTCCGCGTTCTGTTCAAGATCTACATAAAGGTATGCAGCATAGTAAAGCTATAGAACTGTCGACTTCCCTATTTAAGGATTTATACTTTATTCTGGTAATGCTAATTTCCAAACATTTCTTTCTTTATTATTATGAGATTTGAGTAATCGGTAGGCCTATTATTGTGATTTGGAAAGTCAGATTTAGAGTAACTGTCATATACTGAATGTACACGTAGAGAATAAAATGTTAATGGTTTTCAACTTAATACCTTGCACTTATTAGATACAAATAAGTATCACATGTTATGTCTTAGCCGACAGAGCTACGCCCGATGGCTTCATTAGGTTAAATTACCAATTAGATGCAGATGCTGAAGTTGATGACATAATCGTCTTGATGACGCGTGCTGTTCGACACGTTCTGCCCCATTATACAGTAACTGGCTACCAAACTCTGTTTTGGTTTTCCAGTGGAGAATGCTGCTGTGTCTATCCATCAGCTGTTTTCCTTACTTTGTCAAGGTCTTAACCTTAGTCCAGGCTTCTTCAAGACAGTGCTAAGTATCCTATCGGGCTTCTGATAGTTGCCCCACTCGCTGCCTGCGCGAGCTGAACAAATCAAGAAAGAACTTCGTAAGGATATGATGTTTTTTCCTCGCTGCAGTGGCGGCTTTGTAATGTACACTGGCGTTCAGAAACACCTGGTATCTACTAATTGATAGTGATCGATAATTTGTTCGTGTAAGTGTGGATTCTTTAGTTATTCCATGAAAAGATGGCGAAGATAACATTCAGTTTCGCAAATAGTACATCAGTAGCAAAAAAACCGAACCGACCCTTGTAGCTGATTTCAGAGTCACAGATTCAAATTTTGGTAGCCACTAAACACATCCATATTGTATAATTAATTGTAACAATTAAATTTATTGCATTTGTTCGATTCTTACCGTCTTTTGTTTCCTTCAGTGCCTCAAACTTAGACGAAAAAACTTTAAGAGTTTTATTTTCATCTGGCATCAATATTACATTTGTACCTCTATTCGGCAAAGATAACTGCGTATTTTTACATCAAGTAGCAGTACATACTCTGGGTTCACTATCCATATTGAAGTTTCCACAGTTTGACACTACACTGCACAGGATTCTTTTGTATCAGCTACAAGGGTCGGTCCGGGTTTTTTTGCCACTACTATACATAAATATACCCGCATTTTAGAATTCAAAAGTTCATTCCCATTTGTTGTTTCTAAAAAGCACTAAGTATTATCAAACAGCTGATATTGTCAATTTTGAGAATAAACATTTAATCTACATCATAATTTTGTTCTCCAATACATTTTTACCCGACCCAATAAAAGTATAACTTACCGAAAATTAGTGGAACTACTGTACTTCAAACTTGTCCATTTGTTATATCTCTGGTTCTGACCTATCCCATGATTAAGAAGTTAGTTTATACCATCAGACAATTCTAGTCAGTTATCTTTGAACGCTAATGTAAACTGACGTTTAAAGATATCTCACCTACGATTTTATGATTGTTTAAGCGAACTTTCCAACCACGGGATAAGTTAGAACCAAAGATATATAAAAAATTGACATGCTTCGAAAGAGTTCTGCCTAATTCTCAATAGGTGGCACCATTATTAGGACTGTTGAAAAAGAGTGGGGGGAAATGATTATGTAGATTAAGTATAAAATAATCTCGTAATTGACGATATCAGCGGTTTCCAGCTAAATCCATTGTTGTTTTAGAATCAGCAGAGGGGGATGAAAAATTGAATTCTATGATGCCGGTATATTTATGTACAGTTAGCAACACCAGGGCGATTTCTCGGGGCATGCTATGCTTGCTGAGCAAGCCCAATATTTTCGTAGAATGTGTATTTCTCAAAATGGGTTTACGTACATTACAATTTATTTTGATTTTTGGAACATTGTATAGGCGTAATACCATCCGCAGGCTGCACACAGCAAGTATCGCAACGCTTGCTCGTTTCTCGGAGCTACAGGAAAGACGTAGAAACAGCGAGAATATGATGCGCGCGCAAATGCCTTAGTCCGTCCTAGGCGCAAATGTTTCTGTTATGTGTTGTTTGAAGCTCTGGTCTGAGAGCTACACCAACGACTATTTAACGTTACACAGACCAGTATTGACAGCGGGAATGTGCTGTGATTTGCGAGTGTAATGTAATTGTATGAGCGGAATGCATGTGTTAGCTGCTGCATGTATTATTAATTCTTAAACATTAATTTGAAGTATTGCAATGAGTTCGGAATTGTGTGTTATTGAAACCTTATTATTGAATCCATTTTCCCGAAGGACTCTTCAAGAGAAGACAGACATTACAGAGAATACATGCGCTCGTTCAGTGCAGCTCAATACAACAATATGCATTGGTTGGCAGGGTCGAAAAACTGTTTTGTTGGCCATGTTTGTTATATTACAGTATATCGAACTTCTACATCTGATAGGCGAATATGATCCATGACTCATAATGACTTTATAATTATAAAATAAATTATTTAGGCTATGTGGGTCTGATTGAGATGGGCAGGGCATGTAGCACGTATGGGCGAATCCAGAAATGCATATAGAGTGTTAGTTGGGAGACCGGAGGGAAAAAGACCTTTAGGGAGGCCGAGACGTAGATGGGAGGATAATATTAAAATGGATTTGAGGGATGTGGGGTACGAGAGACTGGATTAATCTTGCACAGGATAGGAACCGCTGGCGGGCTTTGTGAGGGCGGCAATGAACCTTCGGGTTCCTTAAAAGCCATTTGTAAGTAAGTAAGTATGTGGGTCTGATTATTTTTATTAATTATGAATTATTATATCCTCCCATCTTCTCCTATCAATAAAAGAACAAGCCTAACTTTTGTGACTAGAATTCGTCCCTGAGAAACACTGACTATTATGATTTTTTAAAAACTTTAATAAGTCATTTAGACGGAAATAAATATTTTAATTACCCAAGTATTAGAGTAGACTTATCGGAATACCAGCACAATACTAAGAAAATTAGTTTTGTCTGGATCACTCGCACTGCCTCTTTTCTGGGACTTATAAGGTGTCTGTGCGACAAAACTTTTTTCTAAGACTGTACATTCAGTTTTATTGACATTTCGACGACACATTATTTTAGATGTTTGGCTGCAATTTATTGCTGTTGACATTTCTTTGTTAAACATTTCATTTTATTGACGTTTTAATGTAGTTCTCTTTCAAACACAAAGACGTCGGTTAATGTTTAAACTTCAGTTTACAGTAGAAATTTTACTGTTGTGTGCAACAGTAAGATTGGCGTTACGTATTTACCATAATCGAAAATTACATTCTCAATGTGCTGTATTGCATTCAATGCATGTACCGTACTTTCTTCTTGGCCAAGAGTTCTGTTTGACCTAGTTGTTCAGTGCAGAATATAAAACGCGTTATCCTACTTAATATTTCTTGTGTTTCCCCT
Source organism: Periplaneta americana (assembly GCF_040183065.1). Classification (NCBI taxonomy): domain Eukaryota; kingdom Metazoa; phylum Arthropoda; class Insecta; order Blattodea; family Blattidae; genus Periplaneta; species Periplaneta americana. The sequence goes on from NC_091121.1 coordinate 24,859,356, forward strand.
TTTTTACTCTTAGGATAATGTCACAGGTGCAGTTCTCCACCATTTTCTGCTGCATTTTGGTGACCTGTTTATATAACTTTATAGCCACATATTCTCCTATGTTACATATTTCTGAATTATCGTAATATTCCCTAACGTAAGTAAAGCTGCATGATATAGAGTTTGCAATATTTCAGCGTACGCCTTAAACTGCATATGTACGAGCTGTAACAATGACTTTAAATTCCAGTTTTATGTCTTTGTATTATTAGGGATATTGTTCTGGTGGTATAATAAGGTACTTAACTGTTCAAAGTACAGTAAGAGAGTAGTTTAGGGAAACTAAAACTGAACCACTTGAAAATGCTGCTATTAAAAAGGTTTTATGCGAATTTGTGATGTGGGTTAAGTTCCTAACACAACTTTAAGTCAAATGGGGAAATTTCAACGAGTTTCATACTCTGCATTACTGGCAAAGAGTTCGAGACGCTCAATGATACTGCCATTTCAAACCTCGTGAATGAATGAAGAGGGGGGGAAGTGGGAGGAGAAACTTTAAAGGTACGTGAAAACACGTCCTTGCAAGGGGGGGAGTAGGGGCTGTGAAAAACTGAATATGTGAGCTCCAAGCCTCTTGGCCACTTGTCTCACTTCGGGTTTCGCCGCCCCAGTCAAGGAGCGCTAGAAATTTCCAGTGGATAAGCCGAAAATGGACGTAACTGATTAGCTACAACATACGGGGGGGGAGGAGGGGCAGAAGTACAGCGACCTGATCCGGAGGAGAGACGCGATGGTACCAACTAGGAGGAAGAGTAATAGAAGTCTAGGCACGAAACGGTAATAGCCAGTTTGGCTGTTTGAAGAATCGAACGCATAGGGATTAATCTTAACGGCAATAGCCAATTGGCTCTTTGTTGATTTTTCTCAGATCAGGAGACCAGCCAATTGGCTCTTTGATGACTCCATTGATCTGTACAAGGGGACGATTGAATTCTGTTAGGGCCGAGTTCGATGTGAATAATCATTAATTTTGAGCCTTCACCAATGACTGGGGAAGTGAATGCAGGTCCGTGGCCCATTTCTTTTAGGGCTCATCCAGACATTTGTCTTAACGCCTTAGGAAAACCACGGAAAAACCTTAGGCAGGGAGAGATGTCTCAATTTCAGAGACTAGCCAGTTGGCTCTTTGGTAAAATGACTGGATTCGATGGATATAGACTAGCCAATTGGCTCTATTACAACTCCATCGATCAGCAAAACGGAATTACTGGGGACGATATGTTAGCTCAAGTTATTTAATCATAACGGTATTAGCCAATTGGCTTTTTGATGGTTTCTGTCAGATCTGGAGACTAGTCAATTGACTCTTCACTCCGTAGACCTGTAAGAGGGATAGAATGGATTTATAGCCCGAATTAGAGCAGGTCATTTCACAGCGGTTGCTTATTCGATTAAGTCACGAATTAATAATCTACCTAAATCTCGTGATATTCCCCTCAACCTACACAGGGTGTGTTTGGACCTCTATGACAAACTTGAGGAGCGATAGATGTCACAATGAAGATCATTTTTCGTGAAACAACCCATGTTATCTGGCTAGTTGTTTAGGAGCTACGCGACATGGAAGAAAAGATAATTTTTATTGACATTATTTATTTGTTTGTTTATTTATTTATTTTTCGTACAGCAGAGTCCGTATAGGTCAGTTTCTGTCAGATTCGTTTCCAATTCACTATGGGCTAAAGCAAGTAGATGCACTATCACCTTTACTTTTTAACTTTTCTCTAGAGTACGCCATTAGGAAAGTCCAGGATAACAGAGAGGGCTTGAAATTGAACGGGTTACATCAGCTGCTTGTCTATGCGGATGATGTGAATATGTTAGGAGAAAATCTACAAACGATTAGGGAAAATACGGGAATTTTACTGGAAGCAAGTAAAGAGATAGATTTGGAAGTAAATCGCGAAAAGACAAGGTAGGCTATATGATTATGTCTCGTGACGAGAATATTGTACGAAATGGAAATATAAAAATTGGAAATTTATCTTTTGAAGAGGTGAAGAAGTTCAAATATCTTGGAGCTACAGTAACAAATATAAATGATACTCGGGAGGAAATTAAACACAAAATAAATATGGGAAATGCCTGTTATTATTCGGTTGAGAAGCTTTTATCATCCAGTCTGCTGTCAAAATACTAAAAGTTAGAATTTATAAAACAGTTATATTACCGGTTGTTTTTTATGGTTGTGAAACTTGGACTATCACTTTGAGAGAGGAACATAGGTTAAGGGTGTTTGAGAATAAGGTGCTTAGGAAAATATTTGAGACTGAGAGGGATGAAGTTACAGGAGAATGGAGAAAGTTACACAACACAGAACTGCACGCTTTGTATTCTTCACCTGACATAATTAGGAACATTAAATGCAGACTTTTGAGATGGGCAGGGCATGTAGCACGTATGGGCGAATCCAGAAATGCTTATAGAGTGTTAGTTGGGAGGCCGGAGGGAAAAAGACCTTTAGGGAGACCGAGACGTAGATGGGAGGATAATGTAAAAATGGATTTGAGGGAGGTTGCATATGATGATTGAGAATGGATTCATCTTGCTCAGGACAGAGACCAATGGCGGGCTTATGTGAGGGCGGCAATGAACCTCCGGGTTCCTTAAAAGCCAGTCAGTAGAGTAATAATAATAATAATAATAATAATAATAATAATATTATTATTATTATTATTATTATTATTATTATTATTATTATTATTATTATGAGGCAAACGAAACGTTTAATAAAAAAACAATCTTCTATGGACTTCTAGAAAAAGAACTAGGGAAAAGACTAGTGAACTTCTTTGTGTGGAATGTGGAATTGTATGGGGCAGGAACATGGGAATTACGAAGAAGTGAAGAGAAGCGATTAGAAGAATTTTAAATACAGGTATGGGAAAGAATTAAGGGTGTGAAATGGACGGACAGAATAAGAAATGAAGCTTGTTGGAAGGAGTGGGTGAAGAAAGAATGATGCTGAAACTGATCAGAAAGAGAAAGAGGAATTGGTTGGGTCACTGTCTCACATGAAACTGGCTACTGAAGGATGCACTGCAAGGAATAGTGAATGGGAGAAAAGTTCGTGGCAGAAGTAATCAGGTGATCGGCGACATAAAGATATATGGATCATATAAGGAGACATAGAGGAAGACACTTACCCTCCTTCACCACAAACTGTTATATCCTTTAACGATACTACTGCTATTTGTAAATTAATTATGTCTAAATTTATCACATCTCCAATCTACTGAATTGTGTCTGTTGTCGACAGAAAATGAGTACCATTTTCTGTTAATAATGCTTCAAAATGTTTTTTTCCATGTGAAGAAAAAAATTTTTAAAGTTAATTCTATTGTTTACATTTGTTCTTATGCATTTAGGATTTTCCAGGCCTCTGTACTCATTTTTCCTCCGATATAGTCTTGTATTATATTACATGTTTTAACCCAGTATTTATTTTTTCTTGAGTTACTCTCTTTTTGCCTATAGCTTGAGCTTTTTTTTTAATTCAATTTTGTCTTCTAAAGTTTCTATGTTTATTCATTTATGCTACTCATTTCTTTTATCCTCTATATCTATTCTAATATCTTCCTTCGAATAATAATTTTCTTACAATTTCTTTCTTTTTCTTCTAACATTTCTTCAGCATCAAGATGAATATTCTATGTGGACTTACAACATTTAATAAAATTATTTTTATGCTCGACCATGCCGAAATGTAGTAATTATACACCTGGTAGCAGTCCTTTAATGCATGTCATTAAAGTACACCTATTCATTAAAGTTCAGGTTTTCGATTATTCTCGGATATGCAATCGAAAGACAACGAGGGAAACATCACGGAGGCTGGAAATCCAATACTGTCGGAGAAGGTTATGTTCTGTTACTGTAATAATTATCGTTAATTGTGAATAATATTCAAATAAATTCAATTTCTCATCTCGTTTTTCAATTCTAAATCAATTTCCAGGTTATATCAAACTTAGTTCATGTTATTCTCTAAATTATATCAAGGTCAATGACATTATTGTTCCTCGGAAAAAATCAATAGTTTCGCGTCTGCGCACATCTCACAATTTACGAGCTTGCGCAAGGTCACTTCTGCTCTTCAGTGAGATGCGAATAAAATGAATAATTCTGAATAATTTCAAGTTAGAAATATGGTCGAGAATAAAAAGTCGTATGAAACTTGCCTATAATGGTGATTAAGATGCTCGTATGAAAATTATGAAACTCGCTTGCGCTCGTTTCATAAACAAACGTACTCGAGTCTTAATTACTATCATTATAGGCTGGTTGCATAATGTACTATTAAACAATAAGTTTCTTAATTATGAAACGATTCGCTGACATGTAATGTATAATATACTTTTATACCACGTGCCAATTAATAAAACTTAATAAGCAGTGTTTTTGTATAAAATATATAGGACTACTAAGCCATGCATTTCGAAATTCAAAATGCGTATAATACGAAATGTTAGCAAATATGTTATAATGAAGGGTAATAAAGTAAGTATAGCTATATTTATTAAAATGTTGGTCTTTTAAAGGTTAACTAACGTAATAAAACGATAAAATAGAAACTGTATTCATTTCCGTAATTTGTTTGCATTGCATATTGTATAAATATTCTGTATGTTTGCTACAATGTTTTAGTTTCCCCTATTAGTACGTCTATTTATCTTCCCTTTCCCATGCTCATTGCTTTGAAATAATAATATACTCCTAATACGGAGGGGGTTTAGGTTATTACGCTAGACTGGCTTTAATTTCTTCATTTATTTACATTTCAAGGTTCAATGACTAAATGAGAAACCTCTTTTTCCTTAAGATTTAGGTTGGGGCTGAGTTTCACGGAGATTTTACACTCCCTATATGTTACGATACGAGATGAAATGCCAGAAGGAAGCAAAATAGGGAGAGAAGTACGTCAAGGATGCACTTTATGGCCTATACTTGCAGGATTTAGTGAAGAACATGGGAGGAGTGATAGAAGGACAAAGAAGAATAAAGTGCATAAGATTTGCTGATGATATGGCGTTGTTAGCAGAACAGGAGATGATGCCCGTAACATTTATTTTTGAAAAAAGTCTTCATTTTCACAAATGTTGCTTCTTTCAGTCATAGTAAGAGAATGACAATGCAAAATCTCCGCCTACATAATCATTAGTGCGCTTTTAACCGAGAACACGACCCTGTGGGCACATGAACAATCTTTTCATGCATATTACAGTAAAGTCATCGTAACGATTATTTACTAAATCTGTTGGACATAATTAATAAAAACGTGAATCAATTGCCGCCGGGTTACCGTATTACCCACCACTGAAAAAAGAAAAGTAATTATGAAAAATGCGCAAGAACGCGCAAACCTTAAAACAAGGATTCAACATTCTAAATCAGAGGTCTCCATAAAGCGTATCGTCATTCGTGTTCTCAATGCTGCCCGACGAACACAGTGTGCTGTAAGGCTAGAGAAGGGAGAGAGATTCGTACCTCAACAGATGGGAGCGATCAGTGGGGGATCGCGGCAACGATCTGCATATGCTTACAACTAATAACATCAAAAGAATAAGAAATATCATACGTTTGTATATTATTTTGACATACTATGAAGCTGGAACCCCGTCTGTTGCTATTGACACAAGCCATTGTAAATTCAACCTTTTCTGTTCTATGGTGCCTTTCAGGGTCTGGAATAGATCTTCTCCAGTTGTATTTTTTGTAATTACATCTAGAAGACATTCAGACACAGTAAAATGTTCATTAACTCCTCGGATGAAAATGGCTAGGTGAGCTTTGTCATTTCTATCTGTGTTCTCGTCCAATGCAAGTGAGTAAGCTACAAACTGGTTAATTGTGGTTTCGACTTCAGATTCAATTACATTTGCAATCTTGAAATTTCTTCTCTGAACTGTAATTGGAAACATTTTAATTTTCTTAAACTTTGACTTTGTTCTGGACACAGTATTTTAGTAACGTCCTGTATGCACGATTTTACAAATGATGCTTCTGTAAAGGGCTCCATTGATTTTCCAGTATTCCAAGCTAAAACATAGCTAGCAAAAGCTTTTTTTTTTTGTTTAAGACTGAGGACACGTGTGTGATTTGTGCTTGTATTTTCTTGTTTTATTTTTATCAAAATTTTTTTGTAGGCCTACGTATTTCACCTAAAATTAAACGAAAAACTGTATGTTTGTCATTCGGAACTGAGTGTAAATGTTTTGTAATGTACCGATTAAGCTTATTATGTATAACCAACAGTTATACAGACGCCCCAAAATAAATTATTTTCACATGTCCAGCATACCTGTAATTGTATGATATTCTTTGTGAACAGTCGAGTATTGTCGTCGCATGTTGAATTTTAATACACCATTAAGAATTTTCGAACAAATTAAACATTTCACATTCTCCCCACTAACACAAAAAAATTCTCTTCCTATTCATCTTGATTGTACTACGTTCATGATTAGAAGACATTGTGAAACGGTGGAACACTCCGACCACTGCTCTTCGTTTGCGCATAAACTTTGAGTACAGTACAGGTGGGGATGGGTGAGGCGGAGCGCGCTCATTACGAACTGGCTTCGGTTCCGTTCAGGGGCTTTCTCGCGAGTACGCTTTTGGAGACGTCTGCTCTAAATGATGCTGTATTAAATGGCAAAAGAATTGTTGTAACCGAACGTGACCGACTGTCCTAAAACTCATATTATATTTGGACAACTTTAAGAAAAATATATTTTCAGTTGTAATATTTAAACCGTACTGTAAGAAAAAAAAAATACTTTGAAAAATTGAGAACGCACGTATCCTAACAGATCACATATCTAACAACACAATAAATCACTAACAATTGGCACTTATTCAGCCATATATCAAACCTCTGTGTCTACGACTGAACCGGAGCGAGATGTGTTTAGAAAGAACTCGTTGTTCATACCCTTATAAATATAGCTTGCTGCTGATAAAACAGTAAAAGCTATTTCTCACAGCATTCTCCATACGTTAAAGAACATGAATTCCTATTCACCTATGCTTAACTTAAAAAAAAAAGGTAAAGGTATCCCCTTAACATGCCATGAAGGCACTTTGGGGACATGGAGATAGAGCCCCATGCTTTCCATGACCTCGGCACTAGAATGAGGTGGTGTGGTCGGCACCACGCTCTGACCGCCTTTTACCACCGGGAAAGACCCGGTACTCAATTTTATAAGAGGCTGAGTGAACCTCGGGGCCGTTCTGAAAGTTTGGCAACGAGAAAAAATCCTGTTACCACCTGGGATCGAACCCCGGATCTTCCAGTCCGTAGCCAGCTGCTCTACCAACTGAGCTACCCGGCCGCCATGGTTAACTTAACAAGTCGAAATTTTATTTTTGCCCACCTAGTTTGGGAAAATTGCACTCTGTGCTCATGCGTCACAGGTAAAGGTCTGTCCATTGAGCCACCGCAGAGTTATTACGTTCTTAACAATTACGAGTATCATATTATAAAATCCTCAAAACTGACTGCGTTACTTAATAGGTCGTTACAATTCTATATCGTTTTAGCCATTAAGCGAGATTAATATTACTGTTTTTATAAGAACAATCTACTATGTTTTATTGTTTTATCTAAAACAAGTTAGTATTGCGCGCACAGTAGAAAATAACGACTGCAAATAACTAGGGTAATAAACAACGTGGTAGCAGTGTTAACAATCATCAGTCCAAATCGGATTACTAAACAGTTTAAAATATTTAACAAGGAGGAGGGGAGGCTTAATAAAATAATATCAGTGTTTTGTGAAAGTGGATTCATTTTTGGTTTTTATGTTTCAATTCCATAAAATGTAAGTTGTGCAATGTAATTCCAACCAAAGTGTGTTTGTTGTATACAATTGCATTATTAAATACTGTATTAACAATTATAATGTACCCTGGACTGATGGGGAAGAATAACTAAATAATATGAGAAAACTTCACTTCTCACGAAAGGAATTGCAATGTTATAATTACGTTTTAGAAAGGAATGCTGCAAACAGAGCTGCCTTGCTCATATGTTTCATTAGTAAAAATCTTTACAACAGTTATTATTTTTAATTTCCATACAATGTCACTAATGAGTCATCATATTTATACAGTATCATCGACTCAATTTCCATTATGTTAAAGAACAATTGTTAAGGTGATAACTATAATAAAATTTTAATTTAGATTTTTATAATTTTCATCCATCTTAATCATTTTTATATTTCCCATTTTAATGCTCTTCGTATTAAATTCTTTATATATATTAATATTACTTATCACTCTTGCCATTCCTTCATTCCATTATTTTCATTATCCTCATCTTTTTCGTTCTCTTTATTCTGATCTAAATTTTGTATTATCAACTTCCTTTTCCTTCATCATCATCTTCATATTTTCTTCATCTTCATTTTAATTTTTTTTCATAATGAACTTCTGCTTCAACCTAATCTTCATAGTTTCGTTTATCATTATCTTTATCTTTTCCTTCTTCATCAAGATGACACTTTTATTCACCCTCATTCTCATAGTCATCTTTTTATTCACCAACTTCATCTTTACCTTTATCCTCTTCTTTATTATTCTATTGATCCTCTTCATTTTTTCATCCTATTCCTCCTCATTCTTTTTATTCTCGTTTTCACCTTTTTTCTTAATCCTCATATTCATTTTCTCTCCATCCTAATTTTTGTATTTCCCTGCATTCTCATCTTCGTCTTTTTCTTCACAATCATCGTCTTTTTCTTCATATCCAACGTCTTTTTGTTAATACTCATCTTCATCTTTTTCTTCATCCTCATCTTAATCTTTTTCTTCAACTTTATCTCCCTTTTTCTTTTAATCTTCTTTATTTTCCGTTAATTCTTATATTCACCTTTCTCTTACTCCTCATCTTTATATTTCTCTTCACCCTACATCCCCTTCATCCTAATCTTCATCTTTTCCTTTATCCTTATCTTTTTCATCATTCGCATCTTCATTTTTCTCCATCCCTATCTTTGTATCTTCTTTATCCTCATCTTCATTCTCATCACATTTTTGCTCATCCTCATCTGCATCTTTTTCTTCATTCTCAGCTTCATCTTTTCCTTCACCCTCATTTTCATATTTTCCTTTCTCCTTATCTTTATATTTTCCTTCACTCTGATCTTTAACTTATCCTTCCTCCTCATCTTCACATTTTCCTTCATCTCTGTTTTTTCCGTTATGCTCAGTTTGGTCTTTTTCATCCTTATCTTAACAATTTCTTCGTTCTTATCTCTGTATTCTTCATCCTCCTATTCGTTTTTTTGGTAATGCTTATCTTCGTCTTTTCTTCATTCTCATCTTCATTTTTTCCTTCATCTTGATCTCCTTTCATTACCGTCATCTTTATTCTCATCTTCATCTTAATCATTTTCGTCGTAGCTTTCATCTCTCTCATCACGAAAGGGATAGTGGATAGAAGACTTTATGAGAAGTCCGATGGAGTATGGTTTTTAGTAGATTAGAGCATCGAATGAAATATTACGTTATGCAACGAGCCTATAATGATAGTAATTAAGACGCGAGTATGTTTGTTCATGAAAAGAGCGCAAGCGAGTTTCATAATTTTCATACGAGCGTCTTAATTACCATTATAGGCAAGTTTCATACGACATTTTATGCTCGACCATATTTCTAACTTGAAATTATTCAGAAGTATTCATTTTATTTGTATCTGACAGAAGATCGGAAGTGACCTTGTTCATAACTCTTAAATTGTGAGATGTGCGCAGACGCGAAAGTATTGATTTTTTCCGAGGAACAATAATGTCATTGACATTGATGTAATGTAACATGAACTAATTTTGATATAACCTGCAAATTGATTTAGAATTGAAAAACGAGATGACAAATTGAATTTATTTGAACATTATTTACAATTAACGCTAATTATTATAGTAACAGAACATAACCTTCTGCGACAGTATTGGATTTCCAGCCTCTGTGACCTTTCCCTCGTCTTTCGATTGCATATCCGAGAATAACCGAAAACCTGAACTTTAATGAATAGGTGTACTTTAATGGCATGCATTAAAGGACTGCTGCCAGGTGTATAGTTACTACATTTCAGCATGGTCGAGCATAAAAACTTTTAAAATTTCAAAAACTATGTAAGACTAAGTAAGTAGTGTAAAGAATAAGAGTACAAGTGTAAGTGGAAATCTAGTATGTGAAAGTGAAAGCGTAGGGGGGAAAATAAAAGAGGAATAGAAGAAGAAATAAATAGAAAGAAAGACGAAGCCAGAAATAAGGCAGAGACGAACAGTAAAGAAAGGTCAGAACCTGCGACACTTGAGGATATAGCAGAGATATTTGATATGTTAAAAAAAATGTGAGGATGTGATCAAAAAGTGCAAGTAAAATGAAACTAGAAAAGATCGAGAAGTATAGGGGAGAGAGAAAGTGTATGAGCAGATGTGTAGAATAAAATATAAGTATTTATAGGAAGTGATGTTAGATGTAAGCAGAATAGTGAGAAAGTGAAAGTGAGCGCAAATAGGAATGAGTGAAAATAGTGAGAAAGGGTTAAGAGAAGTGAACAAGTGACAACATAAAATTAGTACTAACATTTGAACGTTGAATCAGTAAATGAATATAAGAGAAAGATAGGAGAAAAGGTCAAAGAACAAATAGGACAAATAATTCAATATGTCTATTACACTTTTACTACGTCACACTACTTTTGACCAATACAACGGTGCGAAAGGACATCTTTCAACCAATCATGGCTGCTTATCGCACAATTTTATCGCGTCCCTAGCATTTGTTTAATTTTATCGCGTCCCTAGCATTTGTTTCTTTGTTTGCCAACATTTGAAACTGCGCTGGTCTGGACGCCAAAAAAATATATAGGCCTATATATATAATTACAAACCACTCCAGTCGATGCACAGCACTTTCAAATATGACTCGGATTGGCATTCAAGAACAAGAATTAATAAAGATCCTGGTCGTAGGTATGCATCTTCCCTGAAACCCTATTTACAAATAAATGAAGAGCACCATTCGGAAATCCTGAATAAGTTGAAGGATACACCATATACATCGAGTTCACTTCTTTAACGCACACATCCAATATAACATCAACTTAACCACCAACCATTAAAACATTCAAATTTGAAAATTGTACTTTCAATAATTGTTTCTTTTAAAATTATTCATGTTTATTTTTTATTTCATCGTCGTTAATTAAAATGTTTCTTGTTTATTTCATCATCCCTAATTAAAACCTTTCTAACACTCGTTTATATTATTTAGGTTATGTTTGTTATAGTTTCTGCTATATGCCATTAAGAATAGTCACGTATCAATACTAAGATTTATTGAAAATCATTTGTCAAGTGACGTTTATTACTGGGATCGGGATAATTGATGTGGAATGCAACTGTTTTAATAAAAATGAAACTGAATCAACAAAGCCCTCTTGACCAGTTACCTTCCACAGAGTTCAATGAAGATTCCATAGTTGGCACAACTGATATCAAGACAAGAGCTAATAATAACACACTACTGCCATCTACTAGCGTAATATTTATAATGTTGAGATGGTACAAATTTGAAGACAGTTTTGTATTTTCGTAAGCCAATTAATATTTTATTGCATTGGAGTACTGCGTTACTTCTAATCTTTATATACTTTCTTCTAATCGTATAATAGTCAGTTAAATCCCACTCGATGTTTGATTTTCTCTAGATAATTCAAAACCTCTAGTGAGATTTACTTACTTACAAATGGCTTTTAAGGAACCCGAAGGTTCATTGCCGCCCTCACATAAGCCCGCCATCGGTCCCTATCCTGTGCAAGATTAAGCCAGTCTCTATCATCATACCCCACCTCCCTCAAATCCATTTTAATATTATCCTCCCATCTACGTCTCGGCCTCCCTAAAGGTCTTTTTCCCTCCGGTCTCCCAACTAACACTCTATATGCATTTCTGGATTCGCTCATACGTGCTACATGCCCTGCCCATCTCAAACGTCTGGATTTCAAGTTCCTAATTATGTCAGGTGAAGAATACAATGCGTGCAGTTCTGTGTTGTGTAACTTTCTCCATTCTCCTGTAACTTCATCCCGCTTAGCCCCAAATATTTTCCTAAGCACCTTATTCTCAAACACCCTTAACCTATGTTCCTCTCTCAGAGTGAGAGTCCAAGTTTCACAGCCATATAGAAGAACCGATAATATAACTGTTTTATAAATTCTAACTTTCAGATTTTTGGACAGCAGACTGGATGATAAGAGCTTCTCAACCGAATAATAACACGCATTTCCCATATTTATTCTGCGTTTAATTTCCTCCCGAGTGTCATTTATATTTGTTACTGTTGCTCCAAGATATTTGAATTTTTCCACCTCTTCGAAGGATAAATCTCCAATATTTATATTTCCATTTCGTACAATACTCCCGTCACGAGACATAATCATATACTTTGTCTTTTCGGGATTTACTTCCAAACCGATCGCTTTACTTGCTTCAAGTAAAATTTCCGTGTTTTCCCTAACCGTTTGTGTATTTTCTCCTAACATATTCACGTCATCTGCATAGACAAGAAGCTGATGTAGCCCGTTGAATTCCAAACCCTGCCTGTTATCCTGAACTTTCCTAATGGCATATTCTAAAGCGAAGTTAAAAAGTAAAGGTGATAGTGCATCTCCCTGCTTTAGCCCGCAGTGAATTGGAAAAGCATCAGATAGAAACTGACCTATACGGACTCTGCTGTATGTTTCACTGAGACACATTTTAATTAATCGAACTAGTTTCTTGGGAATACCAAATTCAATAAGAATATCATATAATACTTCCCTCTTAACCGAGTCATAAGCCTTTTTGAAATCCATGAATAACTGATGTACTGTACCCTTATACTCCCATTTTTTCTCCATTATCTGCCGAATACAAAAAATCTGATCAATAGTCGATCTATTACGCCGAAAACCGCACTGATGATCCCCAATAATTTCATCTACGTACGGAGTTAATCTCCTCAAAAGAATATTGGACAAAATTTTGTACGACGTCAACAAAAGTGATATTCCTCGAAAGTTACCACAGTTGGTTTTGTCCCCCTTTTTAAAAATAGGTACAATTATGGACTCCTTCCATTGTTCTGGTACAATTTCCTTTTCCCAAATAGCAAGTACAAGTTTATAAATTTCGCTATATAATGCACTTCCACCCTCTTGTATTAATTCTGCTGGAATTTGATCGATACCTGGAGACTTGTACTTTTTCAGATTTTCTATCGCAATTTCGACTTCTGAAAGCGTGGGTTCGGGTATAAATGGCTCAGCAGTTTGTATTTCAATTTCGTCCCGATCATTTCTGTTTGGCCTATGTACATTTAGTAGTTGCGCAAAATAGTTTTTCCATCTGTTTAGGATTGATGGAGAGTCTGCAAGCAAGTCACCATTCTCATCCTTGATCACGTTTACCCTTGGCTGATATCCGTTCTTAAATTCCTTTATACCCTTATATAAATCTCGAATGTTTTTATTCTTACTATTTGTTTCTACCTCATTCAGTTTTTCCTTCAAGTAACCTCTCTTTTTATTCCTAAGTGTACGACTTGCTTCCCGTCTTTCATTGAAATAATTATCTCTATTCTCCTCAACTGGATCCTGTAAGAATTTCAATTTTGCCTGTTTCCTTCTTTCTACTACCATGCAACAATCTTCATCAAACCACGGTTTCTTTTTCTTAGTTTCATAATAACCTATGCTCTGCTCAGCTGCAATTTTGATACTATCTCTGATATTTTCCCACACGCTATTAACATCTAATTCTTTCTCAACTTCGTCGGAACTTTCTAAAGTGGCAAACCTATTCGAAATTTCGACCTGATAATTTTGCTTAGCTTCCTCGTCCTTTAATTTCAAAATATTGAATTTAGTAATATTAACTTGTTGCTCTACTCGCTTGGCTACTGATAATCTTTCTCTTAATTCTCCAATCACCAAATAATGGTCAGAATTACAGTCTGCACCTCTGAAAGTTCGAATATCTACTATACTAGTATGTCTCCGTTTATCTATCAAGATGTGATCTATTTGGTTGTGTGTCAATCCATCTGGAGAAGTCCAAGTATATTTATGTATATCCTTATGGGGGAATGTTGTACTTTTGACAATTAAATTTTTCGATGTGGCAAAGTTGACTAATCTAACTCCATTGTCACTACTAATTGCGTGTAGGCTCTCTTTTCCAATAGTTGGTCTAAAAATATCCTCCCGTCCTACTTTAGCGTTGAAATCCCCCAATAAAATTTTCATATGATATCTAGGGAACTGATCAAAAGTATGTTCCAATTCCACATAGAAGCTATCCTTTATATAGTCGTCTTTCTCTTCTGTAGGGGCGTGAGCATTTATAACTATGATGTCGCACCATCTACCCTTAAGTACTAAATATGATAACCTGTCACTGATAAATTCGACCTTTTTTACTGCTGATTTTATTCTTTTATGTACAAAGAATCCTGTTCCTAATTGGTGATTATTGTTTTCTTCCCCATAATACAACAAGTAATCTCCTATTTGTGATATGCCATTCCCATCTAACCTAACCTCTTGTACTCCTACGAAGTCTATTCTATATCTAGCTAGTTCTTTTGCTACTAATGTTACCCCTCCTGTTCTATAAAGACTAGTTACGTTCCAAGTGCCAAATCTCAAAACCTTATTCCTTTGCTGTGGTCGTGCCAGAGAATCAGTCCTATTCCGAGGCTTACTGTAGGAATTCGTAACAAGCTGTTTTTTACGGTGATGGGTTGTTAGCCCTTCGCCCAACCCCCAAGCTGGAGGACCACCCCTTATCGGCTGACCACGACTGCTTATTCAATATATTCGCAGCTACCCTCCATATCTGGAGGCCGTCTCCTCTATCCGCAACCTGAGGACGCGCCATGCCGTGGTGATAGGGACCCACCATACATGGCTAGTGAGATTACTGTTGATAATTTATGGAGATAAATTGAAATTGAGATTTTAGTGAATAGTAGTTAGAGGGGGTGTGAAAGGAGTATGTAATATTTGATATTAGGATTAATGAACAAATAGAGAATAGCAAATGAAATGTAGGAGAAATACTAAAGGGAAGTTTGACCAAGTAACAAAAAAGGTACATAGTGTAATTGGGAGTATTTGTGTAGACGTGTACTGCAAATAATGTGTTATTGTAATAATATGTTAATGGTGGCACCGGATACAGAAATGAGAGGTACACCATTACATGTAAAGAAGCCCTGTGGCGAAATATATAATATCATACAAGACTAAGTTTTGCCAAATTTTGGCAAGATGAATCCTCAGCTGAGGTAGTGATGCTTGAACTATTCGACGTATAGATGAACGATGATTAACAGAATATGTAGAAATGATATTTTAAAGAGAACTGCTGGGTATAGTTTTTTGGGATATAGTAAGGGGAAAATATAGAGTTTTGAACATTGACATACGATCATCTCACTCTGAATGTTCATGGATCAAGAACAATGGGAATGTCTGGAGTTGGCACCGATGCCTAGGACATCGAGTATAGCACAGTAAGAAGATAGGAGCTGAAGAACTGAAACAAGACTCCTGGTATAATTTAATTTCTGACTCATAGTTCTTCTTGCGTCTTTACCGCCGCAACTTGTATGACTACAAATTAACCAATGATCTTTCCGTATCGCGGGATTCTGATCTGTGAACTACAAGTGGAGTCGCTAATGGGGTCGAAGCAGTAGCGTGAGGGTGAAGGGGCGGGGGAGAGCATGTCTCTACCGGCACTCGGATGCGTCTGGCGTGGATACCAGTGACGTAATAGCGTCGGGATGCTCTCGCAACACAATTGCTGTAAAGATTTATTACACTGCACGCAGGCTGAACGAAGCAAAAACCAATAAATTACTGAAGAACGAACGGAGTAGTAAAGGATGAGAGAGAGAAAGAGAGCGAGAGAGGGGTCTACGCCGGTGTTTATAACAGAAAGACTGAAGTGCAAGTCGTAAATTAGACACCGAAAAACCGGCAGAGTTTCTGCTACAAGGTATAGAAGAGGAAGGGGGAAAAGTTACTCAACGTTTCCACGAATGATTATTACTTAGATAATAAAATGTGTCAATAAATCTGGGTATGTTAGATTTCATTACAAAACATTCCAGAAATCTCTTTTCAAACTTCTTCTCCATCTTGATAATCCGATTCATGGTATTGGTTACTCTATCCGTATGTAAAATCCATGAATATCACTAAGCAAGGTAATAGTGGTAGAAGATATAGGATTAGCGTCTGTTGCTTAACAAGTTTTTCCAACAAAGACATTTTCAGCGTCGAAATTCGTTGTGAATAGTTCTTCCTGGAGCTCTCTATCAGTGACAGGGTTCTTTTATGTGCCAAAAATCTACGACATGAACCTCCAAAGGGTTTAGTGGGACTATTTCACTTACATGACGTCATTCCATTTTCGACAATGAAGTGTAATGAAATTTTGAATTCCAACCAATCACAGTCAGACTTTGCGATAATTTTTGCAGCTAGATTTATCGCTATCAATTTATCGCATGGCCGTTCTTTTGTTTAGTCGTTGTCGCCAACTGTTTCCCCGTAAATTGATGATCATGAATACATTAAGATGCAATTACACGGTTAAACTTTTCTTTCAACTTTAAAGCAATGAATGCAAGATTGATATTTAATATTAATTAATATATTTACGCAGTGAAGACGACGTTCCAAACGGCGCACCATGTAGACACAAAATCTTCATGCACCATAATTGAACGTACTTTTTAAACTTGATTTTTTCAATATTCTTCCCAGATTACACGCATACGCGATTGGAATATTCAACTGTGTAAATGCAGCTTTAGTTCCGTTACACACTACAGCGAGAATGCGTTTGTCGAGCTATGAAAATGCTTTCGTGTAGTACTGATTGTCTGTAACGGGTCTAAATAAGGCACAGGTGACATTGGTCCTGCTACCACAGGTAACTTAACCTATAATAAGTAGCCCATAAAATTTGTATTTCGTGAATGAAATTTAACAATTAATAGAAAGTCAGATGTTCAAATTTATGTAACATCATCACATATCAAACCCAAAGACCTTGCATAGTAATAATGTCTTTGATGAAACTGCCTTCCGTATGGCGTAATAAAATTCATGTTTTAATTAGGCCTATCTATACAGAGATGGCTTCACTGTGTAGCAACATGTCTCACTGTGAATACTTAAGCATTGGTTTATAGCTTTCCCCACTGTTACTATTAAATTAAATTATGATTTCAGCAGATAATGAAAATGTATATATGTTATAATAATAAGAGAAAAGTGCAGTACATGTAATTAACATTGTTAAACCTGTATTTCGCTTTTCGCAATTGGCATTACTGAATAATAACGTCGAATTTCTTTATTGCAGTAATCGATATTCATCTACGAGTATTTCAACTTCACAATGTCTGAATAGGTTAAGTATTCGTTAATATACAATTATTAACATTTTGTGATCGAATTTTACGGATATATTATTTACATTATTTTATTCACGAAATAGTCCTAATAAATGTCACTCGAGGTCTGAGATTCGGGAAATCGTGACATTACTACAGACAATACGTATGTACCGTACTTAAAAGTGTATTTTTTGTTATGTTCTTATGTTCGCGCCAGTAATAAAATGAATCGAGTAGAACTGGCAATCATTTTTATGCCTAATGCCGCCGCACCATGGGACAGCGAAGTAGATAAAGATCGCTCCTTTCTATTTAGCCAATACTACCGGATTATTTAAACCCTGTGTTAGAGATATGATGACGATGTTGATGATGATGATGATGATAATAATAATAATAATAATAATAATAATAATAATAATAATCCGTGGCGCTCCTTTAATGGCCCAGACAACTAGCCGGCTGCTGGCCTCACGTTCACATGCCGAAGCAGAGGTGGACGATCATTCAACCAGAATGGAAGTATCGTATAGTTAGCACGATGATTCCTCCACCGTATTTGGCTACATATCGTAGTTCCTCAAGTGAATCACGAGGTGAGCACCGGTCCAATACAGTTGGGGAAATTTCATGGAAAAATGAAAAGAAGTGTATCGTAATATGCACCGCCGTGCAGAAGGGAGAGGGAGGAAGCATACCCGCCAGCAGCCACGGATACACACCAGTGCAATGTCCTATCTGCGGGTAAGAGACGCTAGCCCGAGGGTGCACTGTGCTGATGACCTCTGGCCTAATATATTGAATTGAATGGAATTTGCCTTTATTTAGATTTATTGTTACAGTTGTTTCAGACAACATACGAAAATGAAAATTTCTTATAATGCATTTGTTACATCCATACAATTCGGTTGTAAGAATGATTTTGTTTATAGCCTATATCTACTAGTCCACACCTGTGGAGTAACGGTCAGCGCGTCTGGCCGCGAAACCAGGTGGCCCGGGGCAAGTTACCTGGTTGAGGTTTTTTCCAGGGTTTTCCCTCAACCCAATATGAGCAAATGCTAGGTAACTTTCGGTGTTGGACCCCGGACTCATTTCATTCAGACACTAAATAACCTAGATGTTGATACAGCGTCGTAAAATAACCCATAAATATATATATATATATATATATATATATATATATATATATATATATATATATATATATCTACTAGTACCATTCCTAAAGTAATTAGTTAACATTCGTACCGAAGGTAAACTTATATCAGATAACAAAGAAAGACCGAATAGTTTTCCAATTCCTTGCCGGAAATAAAATTCGTCACCGTCATATTCCTTAGCTCAAAACAATACCAGTTAATTCACAGACCAGGTGTGTTCCTTTTAATCAAAATCTTTATTGCATTCAAGTCACTAATTTTCCTGCTTTTATTCACCTTTTGTAGTTTTATAAATGGCATTTGCCGTATAAATTGAGAAATACTTGACTCTGTGGAAGCGTATGTGGATTAGGTTAGGTGAAAAAGGAAACTTCCTCTCAACGCAGCTAGAGAGCAATATACCAGATTTCGCAGATGTGAACTTTAGTTTAAGTGGAGGACGTCAGCAGACTCATTTAACACAAGACTTAACAAACTACACCATTACCTCGCTCCGTGGTGCGTGCATGTAGCATTCAGGCGTTACGGAACCGTTCTCGGTAGAGCATATCAATTGTAGGTGAGTGTCGGGATTAAAATTTGGAGACATCTTGTACTTTTAAAAGATGAAGCTTTGGCGTAGCTTTTGCCTGACGTATTAAATACTTTTATTATTATTATTATTATTATTATTATTATTATTATTATTATTATTATTATTATTATTATTGGTCTCTCCAATAACTATGTTAATTGGTTTGAAAATTATTTAACAGATAGACAATCTTGTGTTCGACTAGGTAATTCTCTCTCGGTTCCATTTAATAGTTTATGTGGAGTTCCTCAAGGGTCTACATTGGGACCTCTCTTATTTTTATTATTTATAAATGATATAAGTAAAAGAATAAGTTCTAGCTTCTTTTATTTGCGGATGATCTCAAAATCTTTCTTAAAATTAATAGTTTGGCTGATTGTCAAATTCTACAAAATGACATTAATTCAATTTCGCGATGGTCTGTTGAAAATGGAATGAAAATTAATCAATCCAAAACTTTAGCCATTTCCTTCTCACGGAAAACTACTTCCCTAAAATTTAATTATTCTCTTAGTAATGTCATAATTGCTAAGAAAAATAGTATTAGAGATCTTGGTGTCATACTTGATTCTAAATTATATTTCCATGATCATGTGCAATATATTTATACCCATTCATTAAGAATGCTTGGTCTAATTAGATCTATAACTTATTCTTTTTCTACTCCGATGTGTCTATTAATTTTATACTATACATTGGTTAGATCCAAGCTTGAATATGCATCTATTGTATGGAACTACATTACTTCCACTGACTCGGCTAAATTGGAGAATATTCAAAGAAAATTTATTTCCGTGTGTTCTTATAGATTTTTACCAAATTCCGATGACTATACATATGAGATTAACTGTAAATATTTTAACTGCTGCAGTTTATTTGCCAGACGTCAAGATCTTGATTATTTATTTTTTTTTTGTAAAGTCATTAAAGGTGATATTGATTGTGAATCATTCATAAGCAATATCAGTCTTCGTATTCCCGCTAAGGGTTTAAGATTTCATAACATTTTTTATAATAGAAATTCAAAATCTCTCTCCCCAATCTGCAGATGTATAAAATATGCTAATTTGCATGGATTAAGCTTGGATCCATTTAATGTGTAGTATACACCTTTTGAGTTTATCATGATATATCCTTACTTGTTATTATTGTTAGATATTGCTATTTATTTTGTTGCATTTGGTCAAAGATTAGTGATGACTATTATATTGATTGCATTCCATCTCACTGCCATTTCTATCATTCATTCTCATCATCATTTGTTGTTTTGTTCTGTATCGTGCTAAGCTGTAATTGGCCTTGTGCTGTTGTTTTGCACGTTAATATTCTATATAAATAAATAAATAAATAATAATAATAATAATAATAATTATTATTATTATTATTATTATTATTATTATTATTATTATTATAAGATACATTGATCGTATACGGAGACTTAAAATAAGGCATAAAATAAAAAACGATTGGAGGATGCTGGGTTTGCAATGAAAGACTATAAATGAAGTAATGGATCTTCTTCTTCTTCTTCTTCTTCTTCTTCTTCTTCTTCTTCTTCTTCTGCCAATACACAGTTTTGGGTTGTTTTCCGTCTGTGAACTACAAATGGAATTGGTCCGTCCAACGTCGGTGAGGTCTGCCTAAATCTCTTCGTCCTCGTGGATGGTAATACAATAGTCTGTTTAATAAACGATGTTCAGGCATCCTAAGAAAGGTGGTTTCTCCATTTACGTTGATAATTTTGGACGTCTGCGGTCATCTCCTCAACTTCCCACTGATTTCTTATGTCTTCGCTCCTAATGCGGTCCCGTAAGGTAACATCTGTCTGTGATCGTAGAAATCTCATTTGTGATACGTTGATTCTATTTATTTCCTTTTTCCGCAGTGTCCAACATTCACTGCCATATAACAGAGCTGGTGATATTATATTGTGAAATCGGATTTGGACCTCTTTTCGAATTTGTTTTCCAAAGTTCCTTCTCAAGATACCATTTAATTGATTATATTTCAATATATTTTTCTTTATATCCTTTTGATAATTATACAAAGAAATATGACTTCCTATGAATTAATGAATGGAATTATAAAATAGCATGAATATGTAGTCGTAATAATTTTGAGCATATTCTGAGGAGATAAGCAAGCACTCGAAAACAGATTTGTTGTAAGAGCTCATTTTATTGCTTTATGCTCATTATTACTTTTGTGGCACATTTTACACATATTTTGAATAATATGCTTTCTCTACATTAATTTATATAGCAAAAGCTTCAATATTTGTTGCGAGATTCATGATTTCTATATGTTCTTCAAAGAATATGACTCAGCAACCACTTCTTTGGAAGAGATACGTGTTTTTCAATATGAAAATTTAAGAAGGAAACCAATTTAATTATAAGAGTCAATAATATAACTATTCTTTGTAGAAACTTTGAGAAATTTTAAACATTCGCCAACATCTGTTTAAACAAAAACAAAATTAAAAAGTGAATATTGTTTTATACTTTGCAGAAGTGACTTACGTACTGATTCGTAAGTCAGGCTTGAATTCCGAGTTACATTAACTGAATTCTTTTAATAGGTAATTAGGTGGTCGTTTGAAGTTTGTACCTCTTTTTTCCTCCTGAAAATGTTAACATTGCAGACAGTGGTGTTACACGTTTGAGAGAAAAAGGTGCCAGAAATGCTGTGAAAATACTAGAATATAGAAGACCTGTGACAATACTAGATTTTTAATTTGATTTAGACAGACTTGCAAATGAAATGAATTCACGGAATTCTCATTGCGAACTATTTAGTAATGAAATCGAGGCTCTAGGTCGTTGCTATGGTTACCCGAGAAAGTTCCCAAAGAAAGGATTATATATTTTCCGTGGCATTACAGTATATTCGCTTCAGTTAGCTATAGTACATTGAAATAATAGTAGGCCTACATTATGTAACGAGCCTATAATGGTAGTAATTAAGACGCAAGTATGTTTGTTTATCAAACGAGCGCAAGCGAGTTTCATAATTTTCATACGAGCGTCTTAATTACCATTATAGGCAAGTTTCATACGACTTTTTATGCTTGACCATATTTCTAACTTGAAATTATTCATAAGTTTTCATGTTATGGTTATGTAAGTGACGAACGGAACTGACCTGAATTGTGAGATGTGCGCAGACGCGAAAGTATTGATTTTTTCCGATATAACCTAGAGAACATTAGTCTTGATATAACCTGGAAATTGATTTAGAATTGAAAAACGAGATGACAAATTGAATTTATTTGAATATTATTTGCAATTAACGCTAATTATTATAGTAACAGAACATAACCTTCTGCGACAGTATTGGATTTCCAGCCTCTGTGACATTTCCCTAGTTGTTTTTCGATTGCATATCCGAGAATAATCGAAAACCTGAACTTTAATACATAGGTGTACTTTAATGGCATGCATTAAAGGACTGCTACCAGGTGTATAATTACTACATTTCGGCATGGTCGAGCATAAAGTACTTTCTTAGCTTATATCTGCAGTGATTGGGAAAAGTAGCATGAGTCAGTTTTCATAAACATTTTTTATTAATTTATTGACAACTTACGGAACATCTGCTCGCTTGGGAAAAGAGACATAAGTATTTCTCCCATTACAATAATTCATATAGAAGAAAATCAAATCGATATAAACCAGTGTGAAAACAGTGTTTTTTCCTTCTCCTGTAAAATTAGCATTTTTTACTTGTGTCACTTTTCCCGAGCACTACAGATATTTAAAAATAGGCCTTTACGCAAGACAAATTAAAAACTGCGTACATCATTCATGGCCGGTTTCACCAAACTTAAAAAATCAATCCAAACGAAACATTAAATAGTGAACTTTAAAATATTTAACAATTCACCAAAATGCCAGCTGTTCACCAACCAAATTTTCTTAGCATTTAATGAACAGTAAGTAATGCTTCTTTATTGATGAATAAGTGTGTTCAATGAATTTTTCATAACTATACCACAAAATTAATATTTGAGGAGAAAAATTCGCTCCGGCGCCGGGGATCGAACCCGGTTCCTTGGTTCTACGTACCAAGGGCTCTGACCACTGAGCTGAACCGAATTCAATCCACAGCACCGGGTCGAATTCTCCTTCAATGTTTCCCTTCATGGGCTGACTTCAAGTTAGGCCTATATGTTGACGTATATGTCCAATGTCAACTGCCATTATAAATCTATACTAATATGCTCTCGTCATGAAACAACACTAACAATACCATCCCATCGCACCTCCTCATACTCATCTTCTTTCACAATAGCCCTGCCAAGACTCTGGAATTCTCTACCTGCAAGCATCAGGGACTGTCGAAATAAAATTGAATTCAAACGAAAACTTACTAGGCACTTTGTCAGTAATTGATTTCTTGTAAATAGTTTCTTTAATCTATCACAAAATATTTCAATATTCCGTAATTTCATCACTATACAATTTTGTTATTCTAGATTTAATTTGTAATTCAGTAAATATAAAATATTCTCTGTTTCTCTATGATAAATTATTTAGCTTTAATTATTCAGGTAATGTTTTCGTACTTTGATTTTATTGTAATTGTAATTGTAAATTTAATACTAATTGTAATGTTATTTGTAATTGTAATTTTAAATTTAATACTAATTGTAATTTTATTGTTCATATTGTAGTTGGAATCTCCTGGTAGAGGGCCAGAGAAGGCCTGACGGCCTTATCTCTACCAGGTTAAATAAATAAATACTAAAATACTAAAATAAATCTGTAGCCGAAATTTTTCTGGTAATTTTCGATTTTGCAAAAATAATTGGTCCTAACATATATAAATAACCACCCTGAAACCGAAAATAGCTTTTTTGAAATTTTTGTTTGTATGTCTGTCTGTCTGTATGTCTGTATGTTTGTTACCTTTTCACGCGATAATGGCTGAACGGATTTGGATGAAAATTGGAATATAAATTAAGTTCGTTATAACTTAGATTTTAGACTATATGGCATTCAAATTACATTATTTAAAAGGGGGGTTATAAGGAGCCTGAATTAAATAAATCGAAATATCTCGCTTATTATTGATTTTTGTGAAAAATGTTACATAACAAAAGTTTCTTTAAAAATAATTTTCGATAAGTTTTATTCTTGAAAACGTTTGATAGGACTGATATTTAATGAGATAAGTGAATTTTAAAATTGAAATAACTGCCATCTAAGGCCGTATAATGAAATAAAAAACAAATGACTTGGACAGCAATAATCAAAAGCTATGAAAGATAGCCTACAGAGAATATTTCTGTGTTTGTATGAAGTAATATCGGAAGCTAAATTAACCGATTTGTATAACTAATTATTATTTCACCATTGGAAAGTGTAGTTTCTCTAGATTGACATAATGCTATAATGTTATTACAGTAACTTCCGATATAATATAATGTAATATAATATAATATAATGTAATATAATATAATATAATATAATATAATATAATATAATATAATATAATATAATATAATATATAATATAATATAATATAATATAATATAATTTAATATGTAATGTAATATTATATAATACAATTTAAGTTATTTGAAGGGTTCAGAACCATAGTGGGCCAAACGCCATTTACTGAATACGTAGAAAAGAAGGGTTAAAATTAAGTTATTACCATAATTCAATGCAAACATATAGCAAGTAAAATAAAGTTAAATGTAAATGATGTCAATGCTCATTAAACTATGGTTGCATGTAATAACAATTAAGAAACAGGTTAAAGGAATTGTCATTGCACCAAATGATTGCTCTCTGGATCAAAATGATCGCATTTTAATTATTTAAACACAATTTAAATTAAGTAACATATTAAACGATTTATCCTTCTATCAAACACGAATGTTCCCTGGATCAAATGTCCTATTTTAATTATGTAATTACTTTATATTTATTTCTAACGGGTGCAGCGGAGGGCACGGGTACGGCTAGTCTATAATATACCACAAAATGTTCATGAAACCATAGCCTACTATATCGCAAATCGTGTATCTGCTATACATTTGCATACAGGCTAACAATGAAGAAACACGGTTACAAAATATAGTAAATGGAGGAAAAAGTACAATTATTATTATTATTATTATTATTATTATTATTATTATTATTATTATTATTGCCATAATTCATAGCTGTTGTAATTATTACATTCTTGATTCAAGTAGTCACATCATTTGAAAGAGAATTATATAAAACAATTTAGGCAGGCCTTTAGATAATATTATTGAAACCTATTATCCAGAATGAAAAAATTAAAGACATGAATTTACCGTACTATGAAGTATAGTTGCAGAGGAGAAAGAAATTAGAAACTTGATACCTAATATGCTGTATTAAATAATTAATAGATGTTCAATGTGTGCGTAAATTTAATTCTAATAAATAGAAGTTAACATACAAATTAAGTTTTGTTATGTTTGAATGTTCATTGTGTATTATTTTACTAATATTTCTTAGATATATAGTTACAATAACCACTTTCATGTGTTAAAATGAAACTAAGTTGTATATTACTTAGTTGACTAGTTTCAGCTTTGTGTCAGTCACTGCGATGATATTTTAACCTATGATTAGTTTCTTCTAAAAATTTTCAATACCACGATCTTCGTGACGCTGTATGATTCGTGAAATTTTGTGTCATTCAAATATTAAAATGATTGTGACTTAAATAGTTAACATTATATCCATCTATCTCTTGAATTTCGAGCAATACCAGATGTAACAATTCTGCGTCGAAAGTTTCTACATTTTGTATTGCAACTAGTAAACCATTAAAAATTTAAAACACGGAAATTTCTATCACTAAACTAATGACAGCTTTACTGGTTCGTTAGAGCTAAAGATGCTTGGTGAACTATAAAAATAATGTAATGAACCGGTAAATAAGTTAATGAATCATTAAAAGCATATTGAAGCTTAGTGAAATTGGCTATTAGTGTGATAATACTTTCATAACACTCCGGCGTTACAAACTTTGATTTCATGCGAAATATCATGGCCACTTAAGAGGAAAAAAATTACGAATTTTATTACTTAATGTATATTATGATTTTCTTTACTAACGGAGGTCGCGAAATCAGGTCATAGTGTAAGCCTAATTAGTAATATTAATTTCATTTATTTTCAATAGGCCTAGTCGTGAAGAGTTCCTTTAGTTAAAGCTGTGCTTTGTGTTGTATAGAAGTCTTCAGCATTGTTCTATTCCATTAATCGAGTTGTGCAATGTCGACAATTGCAACAGATCGATAAATCGGTTGAAACAATTGCAGGACTACTTTTAAGAATATTTGTTTTTGTTTAATAAATGTACACAGGTTAAATTACTTAAACTACTATTTTATTGAAAACTATATGACATAATTACGAATTAAATTTAATTAAAACAATTGATGGCACCCAGGTTTCAACCTGAACTGATCGATCTGCAGTCGAATGATCTACCATTGCTTTTCATATGATAAAGTTTCACTATTTAATTTGTACTCACTAGCTAGCTAGTTGATAGATAGATAGATAGATAGATAGATAGATAGATAGATAGATAGATAGATAGATAGATAGATAGATAGATAGATAGATAGATAGATAGATAGATAGATAGATAGATAGATAGATAGATAGATAGATAGATAGATAGGTAGATAGGTAGATAGGTAGGTAGGTAGGTAGGTAGGTAGGTAGGTAGGTAGATAGGTAGATAGATAGATAGATAGATAGATAGATAGATAGATAGATAGATAGATAGATAGATAGATAGATAGATAGATAGATAGATAGAGAGATAGGTAGATAGATAGATAGATAGATAGATAGATAGATAGATAGATAGATAGATAGATAGATAGATAGATAGATAGATAGATAGATAGATAGATAGATAGATAGATAGATAGATAGATAGATAGATAGATAGATAGATAGATAGATAGATAGATAGAGAGATAGGTAGAGAGATGGATGGATGGATAGATAGATAGATAGATAGATAGATAGATAGATAGATAGATAGATAGATAGATAGATAGATAGATAGATAGATAGATAGATAGATAGATAGATAGATAGATAGATAGATAGATAGATAGATAGATAATAAAACAATAAATAAATAAATAAATAAATAAATAAATAATAAAATAATAAATAAATTAAATAAATACGATGAGAAGGAATACATCGGTACAGAATTCGGAGAATTTTCTTGATACCAGCTCGGGCGAACGGCTGTCTACAAAGATATTGTACTGCACATGTTACACGTAATTTTATTTTGTTCGTATGGTAATTCTACACTCGGCCTACAGTTTCGTTTCATAAATATCCATACCTATAAAATACAATTTAATTTATATCACTTGTACCAAAAAATAATTATTTTTGAAAGCACTTAAATTACTGTTTTAATTTATGCATTAATTTCCCTGGAACGAATAAATCATCATATATTAACAACTTTAATTACAGCTACGTTATAAAATGGCAATTTACACAATTTCGTACCAACAACATGCGAAACCCTCTTAACACCTTTTATTAAAACGCAGATTGAACTCTTTCATTTTGTATTTCAATAAGCTGTTATAGGCCTATGATTAATATTTTCAATAAAAGAACAACCAAAAATACAAAAATAGAACCGTACAATATTTATAATATATATGTGTGCCTGTTCGTGTGTGTATTTGTGATGCATATTTATCATCCTCTTTTTCCTTATATACAGGGACATCATTTTATTTTTACTAACATTTCTAATATTAACCTGGCTATACATTTTAATTAACGGTTAAGAACCGAAAACTCCGTTTGCTACCCCCTCCCACGACTGGAGTTCGATGATACTGGCGTAAAATACAAACATATCACTTTACTAGGTATAGGAGGGAAGAAAAGTAGTTCATCCATTTACGTAAACTAGGAAATATCGCGATTTTGAGTTTGATAATTTTCATTAGGTTTTTGTTTAATCAAAATACAGTACAGTATTAACAATAAGTGTTTTTACTCACGAATTGAGCTATCCATTCGGACGTATTTATTATGCAGTATATATTATATTGTCTACAGCACATTAGAGTACAATGTAGAGAATGAATTTAAATTGAAAAATAATCATAATATGGGTATTTAAACACATTTTTGAAAATGGTGGTCGTTCATTTCGATACAGGCTTCAGTTCTTTTGTGCATATTATCGCACCATAGACTACTGTACCTAATTCCAATTCGTACAATAACTCATGTTGAAATAATTCTGTACCTACTCTGTAGGAGAGTACCTTACGTATTGTAAATTCAGTCTTCACTTCTGCCCGTCGGAAAACATAAAATTACTCAGACTTGTTATCTACTGTTCGTCCAAGTGGTTATGTAGCAGGGTCGTAGAAAGGAGGGAAATCACGTAAAGTTAATTACTTAACGAGGTCCTTTTATTTAAATTATTTTTAACAGTTGTATAATATTACGTAGACGTTGAATTCCTAACAGAAATTAATGTTTTCAGAAAAGAACTGAGACAGCCCAGCCACTAGCCTTTAAAGAAGGGCAAGCAGAAGCGAGTGGGGGAAACCGGGATGCGACTTAGGCAAACGGGCGATAGTACCTGTGCGAAAATATAATTCAATATTGAAAGCTCTTTCGTCACTGGAAAACGCGAACATATTTCTGGAACGTACTATACTCACTAACTCAGTACTGCTTACTACTGTAGGCCTATGACTGCTTACGCGGCTTTGGTTCTGTGTGGAGAACGGTTGGAAGTTTACTAGTAGAGGAGGTGGGAATGAAGTACATTAAAAAATTCAGGTACAATAAAAATTGAAGTAAAATTAAAATGATGTCCCTGAATATAATTCCTTATAATATCGTGCAATATAAACCTTAAGTGCAGGGTCGCTAATGTGTCACTTTCGCTAGTTTGCCAGAGGAGGGACGATATATTACATGTTTGAGTTCTCATAACTGACTCTCGGAAATATAAAAACCAAACGCAATATAAGTTTTATTACTTTTCCTCGATTATGTTGTAAATATTACACTTAGCAAAGTTTTATTGAATATGAAAACATATTTGGTTCATAGGAAATTAATTTTTACATGTATATCTTGTGAATTATAGGTGCAGAAATTGGCATATAAGTGATAGAAAGTTTGCCAATAAGGTGTGGCACTGAATTGCTACAATACGTATAAAGTATAATAAAAAAGTAGCACCTTCATGATACAATTTTGTTTATGTGAATGGTATAAAGTCATCATAACTGCAACTGCGTATTGTTAGATTACTGCTACGTTCTGCTTTAATTGAAAACGTTGTTTCTATGTTACTAGCGAAGCCTATACTCCTTCTAGAGCGGCGTGACCCATTTATTTTATAACGAACATTAATTATGCAGGGAGTGAAACACGGAAAGCGTAGGCCTATAGCTTTTTCCTCTCTGACTTCAGATTTCGATTCCCAATGGAGCTCTGCCCGAGACATATGATGCACTATACGGTGTTTGCCTGGGTTTGTGGCTTTCTTTCCTGAATTTATTCCATCACTTCATTCTCTTATACCCTTCCATAACACTACCAACCTGTTTCCCATATGGCTACTTCGTCATTACTGGAAGGGCACAGTACAGTTACTAACAGTGTTTCGTGTTTTTCCAACTTTGTCAAACTTTGTCATGTATATGAAATTCTTAGTAGCAAGTTGGAACTTTATCGGCAGTCCATAATGTTGTATTTAGTTTATTTTTTTACTTGGTTATTTAACGACACTGTATCAACTACGAGATTATTTAGCGTCGATGAGAATGGTGATCGCGAGATGGTATTTGGCGAGATGAGGCCGAGGATTCGCCATAGATTACCTGACATTTGCCTTATGGTTGGGGAAATCTCGGAAAAACCCAACCAGGTAATAAGCCCAAGCGGGAATCGAATCCGCGCCAGAACGCACCTCCGGATCGGTAGGCAAGCGCCTTAGCCGACAGATCTACGCCGGTGGCTTATTTAGTTTATCATAAACCGGTTTTGATATAAAGTTTCCATAATTATACAGGACGTTTTAAAATTCAATACGCTAACTGGATGTGGCGGTTGGGGAGGCTAAGATAAACTGTTTTTCTGAGGTAACATGCGGTCGACGACTTTTATTTATGCTGCTGTACGACGCAACGCCCAAATTGTCAACATAGTGCCTCAAAATGAGCGAGCAGTACTTGGCGCTGGGTACTGTGGAAATCATCAGTCAGTTCGTAGGCTTGTGTCTGCTTCTGTGGTTGGTTCCATCTTCCTACCACCGCGCCTGGACGGTATAATTTACCTCCACTTTCTCCAGGAAACGTACCGCCCTTACTTGAGGATGTGTCTTCGATGGTGTGATATCGGGACGATTGTTGTCCAGGGCATTGTTACCATTTTGCCATTTTCTGAATGCTGACTTTCCCAGCCGATGGATTGGTCATGCTGGACTGTATCTTTAACCACCGAGAAGAACTGGTCTTAACTACTCAACTGCTGAGGGAGATCTCTATTACAGAATCATGGCAGTGGCACAAATAGTTCGTGATACTGCACGGGTGTGACACGTTGTAAAGTTTTTTTTTTTAAATCGTTCAAGAAACAAACAAATTTCAGTGTTTTCCTCATCAGGTTTCACCTGTACGATTTGATCATGACGTATCGGGGTAACGACGAGTCGCCGAACCCATGTTGTCTGCTAAAAAAGTTTTTCTTGACCTTCTCAACTACCCCTCTCAGTTTCTGTTTTAGATTTTGAAACATACTGTATTTCTGTACTTATTATTCTGACTATTACACTCTTACTACGTCATACTACTTTTGACCAATAAAACGGTACGAAAGGACGTATTTCAACCAATCATGGCTGCTTATCGCACAATTTTATCGCGTCCCTAGCATTTGTTTAATTTTATCGCGTCCCTAGCATTTGTTTAATTTTATCGCGTCCCTAGCATTTGTTTCTTTGTTTGCCAACATTTGAAACTGCGCTGGTCTGGACGCCAAAAAAATATATAGGCCTATATATATAATTACAAACCACTCCAGTCGATGCACAGCAGTTTCAAATATGACTCGCATTGGCATTCAAGAACAAGAATTAATCAAAATCACTCATCATACCTATGCATCTTCTAAAATCCGATTCACAAATAAATGAAGAGCACCATTCGGAAATCCTGAATAAGTTGAATACACCATGTAGGCCTAAATCAACGAGTTCACTTCTATTACGCACACGTCCAATATAACATCAATTGAACCACCAACCACATTCAAATTTGAAAATTGTACATTCAATAATTATTCCCTTTAAAATTATTCATGTTTATTTTTTTATGTCATCGTCGTTAAATAAAACTTTTCTAACACTTGTGTATATTAGTTAGGTTATGTTATAGCTTCTGCTATATGATATTATGGATAGTCACGTATCAGAGATTGTTTAATATTAGGATTTATTGAAAATCATCTATCAAGTGACGTTGATTACTGGGATTCGGATAATTGAAGTGGAATGCAACTGTCTTAATAAAAATGAAACTGAATCAACAAAGCCTTCTTGACTAGTAACAGTCCACAGAGTTCAATGATGATTCCATAGTTGGCACAACTGATACCGGTAACAAGAAAACATCATCATAAAACACTACTGCCATCTAGCGTAATGTTGAGATGGTACAATAATACATTTGAAGACAGTTGTATTTTCGTAAGCCAATTAATATTTTATTGTACATTTTGTTACTTCTAATCTTTATATAGCCTAGTTTCTCCTAATCGTGTAATAGTCAATTAAATCCCACTCGAGTTTTGATTTTCTCTAGATAAATCAAAACCTCTAGTGAGATTACTGTTGATAAATGTTGTAGGCATTTCGAGCGAACTACTGTATGTTACAAAGTATGGCAGTTGGAAAACGGGGCCGGTTTTATGAGGCTTGAACTGATATTTCCATCTACCAGAAATGAATTTTAATCCAAAGATAGGAATGAAACTCATCATACATCACCGGCATTTTAAAGATTAGCGAAGCTGCAGTACTCTTTCTTTTTTTCTAGAAAACAAAAACTGGACAAAAGTGACAGGAAAATATTTGGGATGATAGAACAAGTGTAAAGGAAGTAGTGTATGTGAAATACCTACGTGTTTATTCTGCTTTATAAACGTGTTTTCGAGTGGTATAACTGTTTCCATCACATAAGAGAATCACTGCAAGACTACAGTATTAATATACATGTCGAGTAAACATGTCTCGAAGTCTGAGTTGACTGAAATCATACGTGAAAAAAGTCACCAACTATAGACGTGCAAACATTCAAATTATTTAAGAATATCTGTGCATTCAGATGGAAAGAATTCGAGAGTAAATATTTCAGAACATTAAGAGAATATATGTATAGCTACAGTTTGTTCTAACATGTGTACATTAAATAAAGTGCTGAGTTACCAATCACCACTATAGGCTACAATAAGAATACAAATAAATAATATTTATTTTGCATTAATGTGTCTATTGATGCAAATCAGTTTTGGGTCATATGATTTGTCTTCTATTATAAAAGGTTCAATTTAAAAGAAGTTTTCTCCTAAGGTATCGTCAGGTTACAATAAATGACTGTCCATATAATTAAATCATTTAAAAGAGTTTATTAATTATTAAAAGCATAAAATTATTTTAAAATATTGGTTAATGTAATCTTATATTTTCATTTTTGGATAATTTTTTAAAAATAATTTTAATGCTTTAATTATACAGGTTGTAAGGGGTATAGGTCCCGTCCTTTTCACAGTCGTCGGGGACGGTCTGCAGTATCAAAAAATGTCCGTACAACATAGAGTCAAAACGTGATAGTTTTCACAGAAAAAAAATTCTTCTCTTATGTTATTCGCGTTAAACTGCTTATATCGTTAGTGAAATTACGAAAACAATTACATCAGTAGGTATATCTAGCAAAGAGTTAATATAGTTTAAATAAATATTTATGTGTTCTATTACGTTTTCGTGAAATTAAATAAAATTGCATGCTTAAATTTGTTAATATTCTGGCGTGAGAGACGTGGCAACGTGTTTAGCAGGCAGTACTCTGCACAGACGTACGTACATGTCAGCTGAGATCAAGCTCCCTGTCCATAGGACTCCTGTCGAGCGGGATGACAGTTCGGTACAGGGTATTCGATAAACAACTTACAATGTCATTCACAGTTTAGGAATATAATATGTTATTAATTTATGGAGAAAGTCGTCGTAATTCAAGTGAGATAAGATGTACCGTCAATGTTTTCTGCAATGAAGGTTACCTAATCGGCGAACTTTTGTAGCGGTTTCTTAACGATTATTAGAAACTAGGAGTGCTATGCATAGACATTTCGCTAGCCCGCGCTACGAGCGTGCTAAACTAGTCCCGGCTATCGACTGATTACTTGTACAGGATTCATACCATATCATATCGCGAACACTGGTTTATGAATACGAAAAACGTTAGTTCGCTAATCATCCACCGGAAGCCCGTGCTAAGAATGTCTACGAATATGGCCCTTGAGTCTCGAAAATCACACAAACAGAAATTTCTTTAAAAATGGTACTGCTTTATGGAAGCGGGAGAGATTAAACTCACAGTCTACTATATACAGTCGCGAAGCTTGAGGTGATTTTTTTGCAAATCTCGTGATAAAGCGCTCCAAGCGGTTAGCAACTAGAAACAATAGACTGTCCACGGTCGACTTTGGACTGAATCGTATTTCCATCGAGTGCTAGCTCGTTGCGTATTTCACATTGATGCTTGTGAAATGTTCGTTATTGGTTGTAATGAAAATGTTAATGGCTAAAATACAATAATTGGAATAATTATATTTTACTAGAGATGTATAAAAATTAAGTTTGTTTTAATGAAATTTATTGATCACGTTTTATTTTCAATTCTGGTGGGATTATTATTGCTTAGCCCTACTTTTTTTTTTCAAAGGATATGTTTTTAATTATAGCTGTTAATTTTGTTGTTATTTTTATTTGTTACTTTATTAGAGACGTAGAAAAAGTCTGTTACAATAAAATGTATTAATCACGTTTTATTTCCAATTCGGGTGTGATTATTATTGCTTAACCTCAACTACGTAAGCCTACACTACAAGTGCCGGTACACGTACATAAGTTAATCCATTAATTCATATTTCCATTATTATTGTTGTAAAGGGAAATGCAAATTAATATTTATTGGTTTCATAGTTAATTATCGCTATAATCTTGAATGAGTGAAGCGATTATAGTAAATTTCAGTTCGTTTCGTACAAACAAAAATAATATTAACCTATTTCTTGCAGGTATCTTCGAGTTTAATTTTTCCAAAAGAACACGACAACGAAAGTGTAACATATTTTGTCGGCTGCTAGGAGAGAGATCTGCGATGATGAGGCGATAGTAGCGATCCTAGTGGTGGGCAACTATCCATGTTTGCATTTTTACTATATATTGAGCTTCGCGACTGTATATAGTAGACTGTGATTATACTACTATGGACATTATAACTCTGGACATCAGAGTGAAGTGGATATTATACTAATATGGACATTTTGACTCTAGACGATTTAACATGGACATTTTCAACGTAGACATTATTGCATGGACATTTTGACGTATGGACATTATAATCCTGGACTTTATGTCTGGTAACCGGAGTGGGTCTTCGAAGACGGCATTTAGTATTCACTGTATTTTGTAAAGCTAATTTTTAGAGACAATGAATGTTGGGGTCACGTTGACTATACACAGGAGAGTCTAGAACAGAAATGTCCTATATGGAAAGCATGGATATTTGATCTACGTCTCTGTGTGTCAAGTTTCCGTCCCCAAAAGGCCGATACAACACCACGCAAAACCTTTTTATTAAAATGTGCAACTATACCTAAAGGGTAGTGGACGAAGAGAGTGAGAGAGGGGAAGAGGGAGTAAAATTTGGGATAGGAGCATCATACACATTTTACGCTATATGGACCAGGGAATTTACTCAAAACGTTTTGGTTCGTTTGATCTTTAACAAGCCCACCACACATATAGTGGCTTCCTCTGAGCCCTGTTATTTCTGTTAACAATTGCCACGTAGTAGTTCCATGGTAGTATTAGAACGGCTACAGACTTTCCAGTAAAACCGAAATAAAAATTACACTTCCCACTTTCATTACCGAAACAATTATGTTATAATTAAATTAAAGCCTCACATTAATATTCGTGAAACTCCAAAAGCATAGAAAGAGGCACGAAATGCATATTTATGTAAGGAGCCACAGTAATGTTTTCAGTGAAAAGATTTAGAAACACCAATCTGTATAAGCTTAAACTGTAGGCTACTTATTGTCAAGAAGGTACATATAATTTCCTTCTTGTGCATTCGCTTTTTTATTCCCTCCAATTTTCCTTCTTTGTTTCATTATTTCTTTTACATTCATATTCTGCCGTTCTTTGTTCTTATTCCTTTTCTATCTCAAATTTTTTCTTTCCCTAATTTTTTCTTTCACTCTTGTTCTGTTCCTAATAACTTCCATTTTTATTCTACACTTTATTTCTTTCTTCCTTTAGCTCTAACTTTCATTTTATTTTCTTTCGATATTTTAATTTCATTTCTTCGCTTCATTTTTATTCTTCGTTCTTTATTTTTTCCCTTTCTCTTCAGATATTTTTCCTCACTTCATTTATGTCCTTCGCTCTTTATTTCTTTTCTTCGCTATTCATTTCTGTCCTTCGCTCTTCATTTCTGTCCTTCGCTCTTTACTTATTTCCTTCGCTTTTTATTTCTTTCCTTCGCTCTTTATTGCTTTCCTTCGCTTCTT
Source organism: Periplaneta americana (assembly GCF_040183065.1). Taxonomy (NCBI): domain Eukaryota; kingdom Metazoa; phylum Arthropoda; class Insecta; order Blattodea; family Blattidae; genus Periplaneta; species Periplaneta americana. The sequence goes on from NC_091121.1 coordinate 24,895,475, forward strand.
CATATAATTCCTTCGCTCTAAATTTCTTTTCTTCGCTCTTCATTTATTTCCTTCGCTCTTTATTTCTTTCCTTCACTCTCCCTTTAATTCCTAGCTCTTCATTTCTTTCCTTCGCTCTTCCTTTTTCGCTCTTTATTTCTTTCCTTCACTCTTCATTTATTTCCTTCGCTCTTCATGTATTTCCTTCGCTCTTCATTTATTTCATTCGCTCTTCATTTATTTCCTTCGCTCTTCATTTATTTCATTCGCTCTTCATATATTTCATTCGCTCTTCATTTATTTCCTTCGCTCTTCATTTATTTCCTTCGCTCTTCATTTATTTCATTTGCTCTTCATATATTTCATTCGCTCTTCATTTATTTCCTTCGCTCTTCATTTATTACCTTCGCTCTTCATTTATTTCTTTCGCTCTTCATTTATTTCATTCGCTCTTCATTTATTTTATTCGCTCTTCATTTATTTCCTTCGCTCTTCATTTACTTCCTTCGCTCTTCATTTATTTCCTTCGCTCTTCATTTATTTCCTTCGCTCTTCATTTATTTCCTTCGCACTTCATTTATTTCCTTCGCTCTTCATTTACTTCCTTCGCTCTTCATTTATTTCATTCGCTCTTCATTTATTTCCTTCGCGCTTCATTTACTTCCTTCGCTCTTCATTTATTTCCTTCGCTCTTCATTTATTTCCTTCGATTTTCATTTATTTCCTTCGCACTTCATTTACTTCCTTCGCACTTCATTTACTTCCTTCGCTCTTCATTTATTTCCTTCGCTCTTCATTTATTTCCTTCGCTCTTTATTTCTTTCCTTCACTCTCCATTTATTTCCTACGCTCTTCATTTCTTTCCTTCGCTCTTCCTTTTTCGCTTTTTATTTCTTTCCTTCACTCCTAATTTATTTCCTTCGCTCTTCATGTATTTCCTTCACTCTTCATTTATTTCATTCGCTCTTCATTTATTTCCTTCGCTCTTCATTTATTTCATTCGCTCTTCATTTATTTCCTCCGCTCTTCATTTATTTCCTTCACTCTTCATTTATTTCCTTCGCTCTTCATTTATTTCATTCGCTCTTCATTTATTTCCTTCGCGCTTCATTTATTTCATTCGCTCTTCATTTATTTCCTTCGCTCTTCATTTACTTCCTTCGCTCTTCATTTATTTCCTTCGCTCTTCATTTATTTCCTTCGCTCTTCATTTACTTCCTTCGCTCTTCATTTATTTCCTTCGCTCTTCATTTATTTCCTTCGCTCTTCATTTACTTCCTTCGCTCTTCATTTATTTCCTTCGCTCTTCATTTATTTCCTCCGCTCTTCATTTATTTACTTCACTCTTCATTTATTTCATTCGCTCTTCATTTATTTCATTCGCTCTTCATTTATTTCCTTCGCGCTTCATTTATTTCATTCGCTCTTCATTTATTTCCTTCGCTCTTCATTTACTTCCTTCCACTTCATTTATTTCCTTCGCTCTTCATTTATTTCCTTCGCTCTTCATTTACTTCCTTCGCTCGTCATTTATTTCCTTCGCTCTTCATTTATTTCGCTCTTCATTTATTTCTTTCGCACTTCAATTATTTGCTTCGCTCTTCATTTACTTCCTTCGCTCTTCATTTATTTCCTTCGCTCTTCATTTATTTCCTTCGCTCTTTATTTATTTCCTTCGCGCTTCATTTATTTCCTCCGCTCTTCATTTACTTCCTTCGCTCTTCATTTATTTCCTTCGCTCTTCATTTATTTCCTTCGCTCTTCATTTACTTCCTTCGCTCTTCATTTATTTCCTTCGCTCTTCATTTATTTCCTTCGCTCTTCATTTATTTCCTTCGCTCTTCATTTATTTCCTTCGCAATTCATTTATTTCCAACGCTCTTCATTTACTTCCTTCGCTCTTCATTTATTTCCTTCGCTCTTCATTTATTTCCTTCGCGCTTCCTTTAATTCCTTCGCTCTTCATTTCTTTTTTTTTCGCTCTTTATTTCTTTCCTTCGCTCTTCATTTCTTTCCTTCGATTTTCGTTTATTTCCTTCGCACTTCATTTACTTCTTCGCAGTTCATTTACTTCCTTCGCTCTTAATTTATTTCCTTCGCTCTTCATTTACTTCCTTCGCTCTTCATTTATTTCCTTCGCTCTTCATTTATTTCCTTCGCTCTTTATTTCTTTCCTTCACTCTCCATTTATTTCCTACGCTCTTCATTTCTTTCCTTCGCTCTTCCTTTTTCGCTTTTTATTTCTTTCCTTCACTCCTAATTTATTTCCTTCGCTCTTCATGTATTTCCTTCGCTCTTCATTTATTTCATTCGCTCTTCATTTATTTCCTCTGCTCTTCATTTATTTCCTTCACTCTTCATTTATTTCCTTCGCTCTTCATTTATTTCATTCGCTCTTCATTTATTTCCTTCGCGCTTCATTTATTTCATTCGCTCTTCATTTATTTCATTCGCTCTTCATTTATTTCCTTCGCTCTTAATTTATTTCCTTCGCTCTTCATTTACGTCCTTCGCTCTTCATTTATTTCCTTCGCTCTTCATTTATTTCCTTCGCTCTTCATTTATTTCCTTCGCTCTTCATTTACTTCCTTTGCTCTTCATTTACATCCTTCGCTCTTCATTTATTTCCTTCGCTCTTCATTTATTTCGCTCTTCATTTATTTCCTTCGCACTTCATTTATTTGCTTCGCTCTTCATTTACTTCCTTCGCTCTTCATTTATTTCCTTCGCTTTTATTTATTTCCTTCGCTCTTCATTATTTCCTTCGCACTTCATTTATTTCCTTCGCTCTTCATTTCTTTTTTTTCGCTCTTTATTTCTTTCCTGCGCTCTTCATTTATTTCCTTCCACTTCATTTATTTCCTTCGCTCTTCATTTCCTTCCTTCGATCTTCATTTCTCCGTTCGCTCGTCATTTCCTTCTTTCGCTCTTTATTTCTTTCCTTCGCTCTTCATTTCTTTCATTTGCTCTTCGTTTCTTTCCTTCGCTCTTCATTTCTTTTCATAGCTATTCATTTTTTCCTTTGCTTTTCATTTCATTTCTTTTCTCTTAATTTCTTTCTTTCGTTCTTCATTTCTTTTTCACTCTTCAGTTCTTTAGTTAGTTCTTCAATTATTTTCTTCCCTCTTCAGATTGACGACAATAAGATAAAATAAGCAGAAAACGAAAACTTCAGTAGCTGTGTGAGCACAACCTGGGGCTTTCGCTCTACGTAAGACAAGGAAAACTAATTGAACTGACTAATGCACGAATCGCATCGATACTGATTTTTCTACGTATGTTTGAATTCTATCCGTATGCTCACGCTTCTCTTACGTAAGTGTTCGATAGAAATATGTGTATGTTTTTTATTTTTCTGTTCATTTATAAATTTTTTTCAATAATTACACATTATATTTAAATCGTTTATCATATAGAAGATAGCGTAAAATGGAAAAACATATTATATTATCGCTCTGAATGTAGATTATGTAATTTCGCCCTGAATTGTATAAAGGTTTCGAACATACAATTTCAGGTATTAAGTTCTTTGATTTATCAGTAAAAAAACACGTACTAGTCTATTCTGTCAAATATGTTACAAATGGTATGTACCATGTTACACGACACTACATTCGCTAGCGGTCCCTACGATATATCAGAGTTTTGAAATATATCTTTTGAAATGCATTGCGTGAATTATTGTTGCCTGAACATGTGCACTATAATTTTCGTGCCTTTTCTAATTAGTTTTGTTTTAAAAATACGAGTGTATTTATATGTGTGCTCGTTTAACTGACAACCAGATTAAAGTTAATGTAAACACTACACTTGTATCTTTCCGATATATTCAACATTCTGCAATTTATTTTATTTATCAATTATATAAAATTACGTACCGGTATTACTCTCGCTTTGGTGACCACAACTCAAGACTGTAAGCGCTAGAATCATATTTTAAAGAACAGTCTCAAAAATTGCTTTCAAAGTCGCACACGAAAATTTCCGTTCATTTAATATGTGGTTTCCCGAAAAGTATTGAAAATTACTAGTATGAAAGCAAGTAACAAATTATAAGCAACTTAAATTGAAATGTTTAAGAAATACAGTTTTGATATTACATTAATAATAATAATAATAATAATAATAATAATAATAATAATAATGATAATCAATAGGCAATATATATTATATATAATATATATTATATATTATTTTAATCTACCGAAGTACATATGATATTTCCATGCAGATATTCTGCGTCATCATACGATGAAAGAGCAACGGAACTGAGGAAAATTCTCTCCGGCGCCGGGATTTGAACCCGGATTTTCAGTTCTATGTGCTGATGCTTTATCCACTAAGCCACACCTGATACCCACCCGGACAGAATCGTCTCAGATTAAGTTCCAACTCTTGGGTTCCCTCTAGTGGTCGCCCTCTGCACTACGCCATAGATGTCTATGAACGTAGGACTGAAGTCCACACATGTGCTGAGGTGCACTCGTTATGAGTGACCTAAGAGTTGGAACTTAATCTGAGACGATTCTGTCCAGCGCCGGAGTGGGTATCCGGTGTGGCTTAGTGGATAAAGCATCAGCACGAAGAGCTGAAAACCCGGGTTCAAATCCCGGCGCCGGAGAGAATTTTTCTCTGTTCCATTACTCTTTCATCGTATAATAGGCAATATGTTCTGTACACTAGGACTGAGGTTTATTATATGTCTAATTCATGCATGTGACGTTTGTTTCATACTACAGCTGTGATAATAAGCTAGTGCATGATAGACCTACTAACAAATTTTTGTTTCTCTTTCCGTTTGCAATCTTTGTTTACTTTTCCTTTCGCAAATTTGGTATGTTTTCATTTTACAACTTGCGTTTGCTTCTTTCTTTTCCGTTTACAAGTTTGGTTTGTTTTTCCGTTCGCAAACTTTAATTGCTTTTACGTTTCCAAGTTTTATTTGTTTTTCCATTTGCAAATTTTGTTTGTTTTTCCGTTTGCAAGCTTTGCTTGTTTTTCGGCTTGTTTGTGTAGGGATTACCTTTTATTTCGGTTTTGTAGTTATTTTCTTGTTTCTTGACTGGTTAATGTGGGGGATTGCTTTTTGTTTGACTTCTTAGTGATTACTATTATAATTATGTTTCATTTCTTTTCTCCTGTTCCTTAAATTTGCATTTCCTTATTTCTCGACCTACAGTCTTGTAGTTTGATTCATTATGGGCTACATATTAGCCTATACTTGGAAATTTATTTATTTTTTACTTATTTTTTATAGTTTCTTGCCTGTTTTATTAAAATGTGGGTATAGCATGGGTCTGCGTATTAGTTACTCATTGATTTGTCAACAATTTGAATGTTATTGCTTGCGTATTGTTAACTCAGTTTTCTAATTTCTTACTAAATCATTCATTTAATATTGTTTTTTATTTTTCACTTAGCCTACTTATCGCTTCTATTAGTGAAATAGTTAAATATACAGTAATCTTAATGTAAAATGCACGTAGTTATGAAACAACTAGTAATACGAAATTAGGTGTGTATTTCTTGAGGAAAATTCATATTTACGATAACTGACCTAGGAAATAAAAATCTGACGTCACTGGTATATTTGGGTTAGTAAGCCTATATCGCATTAAGGGGAGAGGTTGGTATCTTTTAAAACGTTTCCTAATTGGTGTAAATATTAATTTTTTTTTATGTAGAGAGCTCATAGCTGTGGCAACTCAACCAAATAAAACTATTTTGAAAAAAAAAATTATTTGGGGGCCCAAATTTAAAAAAAATATATACCCAATACAGGATTGTACTAAAACTGATATATCTAAACCGTTTTTAAAGATAGATTCGAACAGTTTTTTGCAATGTATTTGCAAAAGCATTTTCTACAAACTGTCTGTAAGAGAATTTTGATATTAGTCCCTACGTTTGTAAAATAAACAATTAAATTTAATAACAATTTTCTGATTTCCTTTCTCGCAAACAAACGGACGTATTTTTAAAATGAAATCAATTAACAAAATCCTGTTACAGAGAAAAGTTTCCTAATAGTCTAAAGAATGCGTGTTCTAAATTTCATGCATGTATCTTTAATAGTTTAGAAATTATATCCATTTTTGTCTGGCAATGTAGCAAAAAAAAAAAAAAAAAAATGAACTTACTGGAAACCGATAAAAGCGGGCGTGTGATTTAAAAATCCATAGCGCAGGAAATATTCCACACATATCAAAGGGTATTTTAAAGAAAAAAAATTGAAAATTTAATTTACCGGAAACAACAATAAAAGTGGGCGAATGATTTAAACATTCATAACGCAGGAAGTTTAAAAATGGCGACTCAACATCCGATAAGGGCACAAATACCCACAAAATGTTATGCCATGCATTCCGCACATATCACAGAGTATTTAAAAATTTTTTTTTTTTAATTTACTCATTTTTCACCAAAAAATACAATCCTCTCCCCTTAAAGTGATTTTACCGAATTCGTGGAATAATATTGACTATTACGCTCTTACTACGTCATACTACTTTTGACCAATAAAACGGTACGAAAGGACGTATTTCAACCAATCATGTCTGCTTATCGCACAATTTTATCGCGTCCCTAGCATTTGTTTAATTTTATCGCGTCCCTAGCATTTGTTTCTTTGTTTGCCAACATTTGAAACTGCGCTGGTCTGGACGTAATATATATATATATATATATAATTACAAACCGCTCCAGTCGATGCACAGCAGTTTCAAATATGTCTCGCATTGGCATTCAAGAACAAGAACTAATCAAAATCACTCATCATACCTATGCATCTTCTGAAATCCGATTTACAAATAAATGAAGAGCACCATTCGGAAATCCTGAATAGGTTGAATACACCATGTAGACCTAAATCAACGAGTTCCACTTCTATTACGCACACGTCCAATATAACATCAATTGAACCACCAACCACATTCAAATTTGAAAATTGTACATTCAATAATTATTCCTTTTAAAATTATTCATGTTTATTTTTTATGTCGTCGTCGTTAATTAAAACTTTTCTAACACTTGTGTATATTAGTTAGGTTATGTTATAGCTTCTGCTATATGATATTATGGATAGTCACGTATCAAAGATTGTTTAATATTAAGATTTATTGAAAATCATCTGTCAAGTGACGTTGATTACTGGGATTCGGATAATTGAAGTGGAATGCAAGTGTCTTAATAAAAATGAAACTGAATCAACAAAGCCTTCTTGACTAGTAACATTGCCATCGTGAATAATAGATCGACAACTTCTCTACGAGAAGGCATTGCTCACTACTGCCATCTAGCATGCATCTAGCGTAATATTTGAAGACAGTTGTATTTTCGTAAGTCAATTAATATTTTATTGCATTGGAGTACTTCCTTACTTCTAATCTTTATATACTTTCTTCTAATCGTGTAATAGTCAATTAAATCCCACTCGAGTTTTGATTTTCTCTAGATAAATCAAAACGTCTAGTGAGATTACTGTTGATAAAAGAAAAAGTTATAATGAAATAAAATTGCTAGAAATTGCTAGAAAATCTGTAAGGATCTGTCAGAGAGCGAATCCGTAATCATAGCCGCCGTTGTCTGCTTGGTAAAAGTTAAAATATGAATTAAGATAACACTTTTTTACTCGAAACAATAAATCAATCTTCTTCACGTCAACTTGGGGAGGGTTGTCACTCCCAAAGAATGAGCACGTAGGTGCGTATCCCGTTATGATTATCTAGGCAGACTCGTTATTTATTCTCATGCACGTACAAACACACACACATTTACACAAAAACATACTTTATGATTTGGACTTATTAGCAAACCTTGCTTTGTGTATATGAATGCTAACAAGTGTCAAAAACGCACAATTTACAGCCGTACAGGGGTTGGTCCGCCGACCATATTTCAATTCATATCGCGCGGAGAGAAATTAAGCACTGTTATAACCATGGAATGGTTTTATCATAGTGTATACATATATACGGCATTGGGTAGAAGTATGTGACGTAATCCAAAATTATGCGTGGGTTCCACTCTCCTCTTTTTCTCTTTTTGCTTGGTTACACAGTTCGCAATAATCAAGGTGTCTCGCATCTTTGCGTGTCAAGTAGATGGCGGAGGGGGTAGGGTAAAAAATGTGGTACTCCTATGTAAATAAGCATTATCTAACCCACTATCCCCTCTGTGTTTGTTAAGAAGAAAGCTAATTTCCCTCCAGAGATTTTTATTTACGTTTAATTAAAGTTCCAATGTTTTCGTGCAGCGAGACTTTTTTTTTTAAGGAGGGTTAACGCCACCTCCGTCGTCAGACCAGTCTTCTGTGAAAGTTTGGATATTTAGGAGAAACATAATTACGTAGAATCAACTCATTGCACTGATGCACCAATCTTTATGTCTGAATGCTTTGAGAAATACATAACTTATTTCCATAATAAAACCAAAAGCTTTTAAATATCAGTTCTTTTGTAGTTGCCTCAATGAAAGTTATAATCAGTTCATAATACTTTAATAGTACATTATGCAACGAGCCTATAATGAATGTAATTAAGAAGTGAGTATGGATATTTATGAAACGAGCGCAAGCGAGTTTCATAATTTTCATACGAGCTTCTTAATTACCATTATAGGCGAGTTTCATACGACTTTTTATGCTCGACCATATTTCTAACTTGATATTATTAATGTTATTGTATCTGAACTTCAGCAACGTCCCGTATGTTGTGAGATGTGCGCAGACGCGAAAGTATTGATTTTTTCCGAGGAACAGATGTCCACATTGACCTTGCGAGGCCATAAGAACCTACAGAGATAACATTGAAATAAAATTAGACATTGAAAAACGAGATGACAAATTGTATTTATTTGAATATTATTTACAATTAACGCTAATTATTATAGTAACAGAACATAACCCTCTGCGACAGTATTGGATTTCCAGCCTCCGAGACTTTTCCTTAATTCTCTTTCGATTGCATACCCGAGAATAATCGATACTTGCGGTTTTATAACGGTAGAAAGCTGACCTGTCATTGGCTGAACAGTTGTAACCTGAGTCGTCATTGGCTGAAAGACCTGACCTTTAATGAGTAGGTGTACTTTAATGACATGCATTAAAGGTCTGCTACCAGGAGTATAATTACTACATTTCGGCATGGTCGAGCATAAAACATTTTATGCTCGACCATGCCGAAATGTAGTAATTATACACTTGGTAGCAGCCCTTTAATGGACCTCATTAAAGTACACCTATTCATTAAAGTTCATGTGTTCCACCAATCAGAAAATACCATTGTAGCAATATGAAAGCGCAAGTATCGATTATTCTCGGATATGCAATCGAAAAACAACTAGCGCGAGATTAGCGTTACTATTGCTATAATAATTAGCGTTAATTGTAAATAATATTCAAATAAATTCAATTTGTCATCTCGTTTTTCAATGACTAATTCAATTTCAAGGTTATATCAAGATTAATGTTTACTTTACTCTCTAGATTACATCAAGGTCAATGTCGACATTTGTTTCTCAGAAAAAATCAATACTTTCGCGTCTGCGCACATCTCACATTTTACGAGGTATTGCACAAGGCCAGTTCCGCTCCTCAGTCAGATAACAATAACATGAATACTTATGAATAATTTCAAGTTAGAGCATAAAAAATCGAATGAAGCTTGACTATAATGGTAATTAAGACGCTCGTATGAAATTATGAAAATCGCTTGCGCTCGTTTCATAAACATACTTGCGTCTTAATTACTACCATTATAGGCTCGTTGCATAATGTACTATTATAGCCTGACCGTGAAACGAGTGGTCCTGGGTTTAAATCCCAGTTGGGATAAGTTACCTGGTTGAGGTTTTTTCCGGGATTTTTCCTCAACTCATTTAGATCAAATGCTGGACCCTGGACTCATTTTTCTGGCATTGTCACCTTCATCTCATTCAGAAGCTAGATAATCATAGCAGTTGATAAAGCGTCGTTAATAGTTAATTGTGAATGCTCACATTTAAATACATTTATTTTAACAATATTTCCGTTCTTGTCCTCGTCGTTTCCATTCCCGGTTTATTGTGGACCAGTTTTAAGTTGTACAGTATATGCCGCGCGTTGTATTTCACACAAATTAAATGTATCTGTGTAAGAAAGAATTATCTTCAATTACTGGCAAAAATAGAGTATCTTGAACGCTGCACACATATCCTATAACGTCTTTAGGTAGGTCATCCCATGTTATTTGCAGATGACATAAGTATAGTAATTACAGTCATTAACTCCAACACATTCCAATCTTCAACACAGGAAATTCTCTTCAAAATATGTGACTGGATCTCAGTCAATAAATTAGTATTAAATTGTAACAAAACTAACATAATTCAATTTAAATCCTGTGCAAATTCAACATCGCAAATTTCAAGCGCAATAATTAACACTAGATCTCTATTAGAAACAACAACAACCAAATTTCTTGGCTTAAAAATCGATAATGTGTAAAATTGGAAAAATCATATTACAGAAAATACTCCCAAACTAAATTCAGCATGTTTTGCTATTAGATCTATGCAAAAGATAGTAAATATCAATACCTTAAAAACAATGTACTTTGCATACTTCCACTCGGTAATGAGTTTTGGAATAATATTCTGGGGAAACTCGACACATAGCAACAGCATATTCCTATTACAAAAAAGAGTAATTAGAATAATAGTAAGTGCCAAATCTAGGACTATTTAAAAATAACTACAAATAATGCCCATGGCTTGTCAGTGTACTTTTTCATTAATAATCTTCCTCGTATGTAATCGTGAAAACTTTGTAACTAATTCAACTGTTCATGGCATAAATAGACGTCAAAAATGACTTTCATACTCCATCGGCAAGTCTGTCGTGCTATAAAAAAGGAGTGCGCTATATGGCAGTAAAAATATTTAATAGCCTCCCTATCGATATAAAAAATGAAACTCAAAACATAAGATTATTTAGGGCCAAATTAAAGAAGTACCTCATTTCTCATGCCTTCTGTTCTGTAGGTGAATTCATGAATTCAATAACGCTTCATGAAATTGATACTAAAACTTTGTGTTGTACTAATAGACTATATTGTAAACCTCGTCTGTATATATTTCATCTAGACTGTGACTATAAATTTAAGATTTTATAATAGTATTACTTTTTTGACTTGTTCCATATTCTAGTCATGAAGCAATGTATGAACACCGTGGAATGTTAATAAATACAATACAATACAATACAATACGAAAGTCAGTACTTGTGCCTCTTTGCCTGTAATAATTGTCCCGATTTGTAAATTTCAGAATTACACATTATTCGAATATTTAAGTGTTACAATCCAATCTAGGAATAAATTCCCTTATTCTTGTATGATAGTGTGATCAGATCCTTAATCGGAATACAAGTAGCCCTAAGAAGAATGGAAATATAATTTAAACAACCCATCATAATTCAGAAACCTACCTGTAAGTTCAGATTCGTATTGCTTGCTCACTTTTTAAGTTTAACTTTCGCGTGAAGAATAGATACAAGACATTTCTTTTATTACTGGCAATCAATTTCTTTTCTTCGTAGTTTGTTACTTTCCGGTCGAGCACTATATAGAGAAAACGTGACAAATTCACTTTTACTTCCTCCATATATTTTTTTTTGGCGGGAGGGTGTAAAATAATGTGAAATCAATAAATGTTCCATTGCTCTTGTCAATTTTGATTCAATCCCGTGGAGAACGTGATGCGATTACTCCGTTGCCATGTTCTCGTCCATCCGTTCAACCCTTCCCCCCACCACACACCCACCTGCTGCAGGTTACACTTTTTCGAAAGGAAGTTATTTCATATGCCTTCAGTTGTTATCCATTAAGGTGCTGAGGGAGTCATAAAAAGTGCTTCCTGAAAAGAGAAAATGAATATAACCCAAATATTAAAAAAGGAAACTAGATCGTAATTTTAAAATATTAATTTATGAGCACAAATTTCGATATATTACTCATTTACAAATCATAATCAGTAAATTAAATGATATGCATAAAATTTCGAAAATTGAAATGAAATAATGGCTTTTAGAAGAACAGAACACATTAGAGCTCCCATTATGACTGAGGGAAAAAAACCATAGAACATGGTTCAAAATTTAAATATTTACAGTAAGTTATACCTTAAGACAGCCGTGGCGAAAATGTGACTAGCGAGCACATTGTGGCTCAGAATGATAGCTATGCATTTCTCTTGCTTCCTACCTCCCCGATCCCCACCCTCTGACTCTCTGGATTCAAACTCCGTTCCATTTGTATTTGTGTCTGACCTGCGAGTGGCGTATCGTCGCAATGTCTCTCTCGAAACCATGTACCTCTACAAAAACGAAAGTTTCAAGTAGGATGGGAGGACGCATTTTTTGCTGCCAATATGATGAGAATATTAAATGTATGATTTGTTCACAAGTATTACGAGGAAAACGGTTGTATAACATAAAATAGTATTATACTACATATTACTCATGAAACATTAAAATGTTTATTATTATTATTATTATTATTATTATTATTATTATAATTATTATTATTATTATTGTCTCTGTTCGTCGATCCTCTTTCAGCAGGTGTACGAATAATGCGGTTAGATCTTCAATTTAAACTCACAGATTTACAATGTGATATTAAATGAAAGCTAGATATAAGAACTTGACAAATGTTGAACTTTTCAAATCTTTGCCAAAAAATAAATATTCGAAGCTTCGTTCTTTCGTTTGTTCTGTTGATGCCACGTTCGCTACAACTTACGTTTGTGAAAAATGATTTTCAACAATGAAAATAGTAAAAACCAAATTTAGATCACGACTGACAGACAAATACCTTCATGATCAATTACGAATGACAGTAAGTGACATAATTCCTGATTTTGAAACTTTGTCGCAGAGACATTCTGAAGACAGTTAATTTTAGGTTGTGATATTGTTTATTTATTGTTCATTTCTTTCTTCGTTACACGTACTAAACATTAGTTTGTAACCTTGTACTGTATAAAATTATATTTAAGTGCTTGACTTAAGGAAAACGAAAATCCGTTAATAAGTCAGACAGTTGCTTCACTTCCCCATAGGTGCTATGGACGTTGCAGGTTACGCAGTGGCTCGGCGCACGATCACATATTCGCCACGGCTAACTTAAGATATACTTCAGACTAGTACAGTAGAGTATCGATTATCCGAAACAATTGGGGACGGGGGTGTTCGGATAACTGATTGGTCGATCGATAACCGATCATTTACGAAAACAAATTGTATCGGTGTCATAGGAGCAGTATGAAACAAAGAAACACTGATATTAAATGCAAAACTGCACATACAGTACATATTTATATCACATGTCTTACAAATAACACAGAACTGACTAGCCTAGTTTGACAAGTTCAAAACGGCCGTTAAAGTAGGCCTACAGTTTAGGAAAAGAAGTCCATACTTTTTTTTTTTTTGCTTCAGAGCTGAGACTTTTTTTTTTTTTGCCGCTAAATCTCGCAAATAGCGCTAGCGAAACTTCTACATGGCGCGTATGTAAATTCAGATTTGCCGAATGGAACGCTTTCGGTTGATCGGTATTCGGATAATCGATGCTCTACTGTAGGCCATATCCAAGAAAAAAAAAAGAGCCACATTGCAACACATCTGCGAGACCACAAGAAAAACTTCACGAAACAAGGAAGGATACCTAAATGAAATTGTATAAAATTATGGCAGCCCCAACTTTATTATTAAGGAGCGGATTCCTATGTAATTAAATACTCTTTTTGCGTGTGATAAAACACAATTAACAAAGTTAAAAATTCCGAACATGAAGTTTCAAGTTTAAAACTCGAATTTTATTTCACATGAAACACATATTTTCACAAAAAATTATGTAAATACATATTTTCAGGAAATCTATTATAAACACATAGATCTTGGATTTTTTTACTTAAATATTTTTTACAAGAACTTTTAAATATTTTAAAACTAAATCAATTATATCACTCTGAAGTACTTTATCTTTTTTTAAGAATTCTTGGTTGCTTCGTGTTTCTAAGCGATGTGTGGTGTATCCGTGATCCATTTTCGTCAAAGTATCGCCTCAAGTTCTTAGAACTGCTAGGCAGCATATCAGTGTTATTATTAGAGAATAAATTAACATGGACAAGGAGGAGATATCTTGCAACACAGAATTAGGAATGTTTATTGTTGCTGAAAATTATTTCATTCTACGCTTTGTTTGTGAAACACAACAGATAAGAGCTCGGGTATGAACATTTTTAATTTAAACAAATCTCTCGCCTCTCGCTCATGTCTATCAAGTAAGGCAATATATCTTGTTGTGATTCCCTGTTATCGGGCTTCGTCAATCGATATCCTTCAAGATATACTGAAAGATGGTTGTTTAAAAAACGATTTGGCTTTCCTATAGAAAATCTAAGCTTTTTGTGTGACACCATAAAAAATCTCGAAACATCCAAAAACCTGTTGTCTGAAACAGGGAGGTGCGTGCCATGGAAATTAAACTAGACTCGCTACCAGGTTCAGAAGCACAATTACTAACCGACAAATTCCAGAATGTGTTTGGGAAAAACAGTGAATATAAAAAAATGTATAAAGTTGCTCAAGTATTGGAGTGTGTGCCTGTAGGTGAAATTAACGGTGTTTGTGTCTGTGACATTCCTTCTTTAAATATGCACGTCTGACGTCCTGTGATGTGGAAAGATCGTTTTCACAGTATAAGTCGTTGTTCAGCGACAATCGGCATGCATTTGTGATGGAGAATTTGGAGGTGACCTTTGCTGTTCACTGCAATTGTCGGCCAACTACTAGCACTCAAGTGTGGTTGGTGAGTACCTAATAACATTTTTTTTCCAAGCTAAGTAAGGTATTCTTGTCATAGGCCCATTAAAATATATTTTTTTTTTATTTTAGCAAATATTTTCGTACTTTTTAGCACATAAAAGATAAATATATTTAAATTTTTAGCACATAAAAATCCGCTCCCTAGTTGTTATATAGATTAGTGGCTTGAAATAGGATGATGGTGATGATGATGATGATGATTATTGCTTACTTTTGTTCTGTCATTTGACAAAAAAAAATACAATTTAGTTCAAGAGAAAACTACTTTTTCACAATGTGGTGAATTCGCAGTGCTTATTGGGAATGCTACGTAAAGAACGGTTGTATGAAAGAATTTGCTGTCTCAGCGAAGAAAATTGCATTTGGATCTTGCTGCAATGGCAACAAGCGCACCGTGAAAGTTGGTGAAGCAGTCGACTTAGCAAAACATGCAGTAATTTTGAGCTTACTTTCAGACAGCTCCGTGTGTTAATTACAAATCTCCATCCGTGTTTATAATTACTATGGATTACTGACTGGAGGAAGGATTTGCGGTCCATATGACTCCTATAAGCGCACTGAAATGCGAAAAACAAATACGAGAAATACGTCTGTCGAGTTAGCTCTGTGGTAGCGTGTCTGCTAAGAGACTAACGGGCCCGTGTTCGACCCCAAGGGAGGGGAAATTAGATATTTAAAGTTAAATATGTACTCATATGTCTCGGTATACCAGCAAGACGTCTAACATTCCTATAAGCAAAATATAAGAGCTTAGAGAAAAACGAATGTATGCTACTGAGCACGAGTTCTACTCTTTCAGGGGCGAGCTAAAATTTTTCTGTATATATTATATTTTATGTTACAATTATTAGCAAAATAATAAATAAATAAATAAATAAATAAATAAATGTCACATATTCGACGCAGATAGGTCTATAATAATATACAGTAGATTTAAAGAATAGAAAGTAGAGAGATGGAAGGCTGAAGTTTTGTAATAATAATAAATTTATATACAGTGTACTATATAGTTCCTGTTTCGTATCTCTTTGTACGTCACTATATGATTCATAACACTGTAGATAATTCCTTGATAGCACAAAATGATACGTCATAAACGACTAATGATGCACTGTGCTAACCGATGACTGCAAGCCCACGTGTTCCACGTGTTCTTTAAGTGTTTGCTTGTGCATTATAAGATGGGCAATGTTACAAGAGGCGCAGAAGCTTGTACCTTTATTTTGTACTGTTTATCACCATCAACCTTCACGACCTAAACAGATGTCTGTCGGCCTCATTTAGCAGATTTTCATTGGTCTGCCGGGATGTTCCCAATTAGTAGAATTATATTTATCCAATTGCAGAAGGAGTCTTTTATTCTCCAATCGGTAAACATGTAGTTATAAATGTTATTGTTTTTGTATTTTCGAATTCTTTCTTCACATGATGTCACGTTTCCTTTTTATCGTCAAAAATTGTATAACCTGCGGATTTTTTTTTTTTTAATTCCGTATATTTATACATAGGTTATTTTTCGTCAAGCATTAAACTGCAAGTAATCTTCCTTTAGAGCAGTGATTCCCAAAATGTGGATCGCGACTCCCTTGGGTTCGTGTAAAGAGCTCAGGGGGGCGCGAAATGATTTACAAAGTAAAATAAAAACGCATATTAACATTATATTTATGTTGTATTTAGAAACATGCACAACACTGGACATAAAAGTAAATATACAAGACTTGTACGTCCAACTAGTGACGTTTTCTGAGTGCAGGTGTACCAGGTTGCAGTAAAGTACGGGGAATTCAGTGCAGAGGCACTGCGAGTGTTTAGTCGTTTTTTCGAAGTAAACAGATTTTTGTGATTACTTCTAACCAGTCCGTGCCTAGTTTCTTGTCAGTGTGGGAGGTGATAAATAATTAAAGGAGGCTGCTAATCATCAAATTAGCGAATCTTCTGTTCCCTTGAAGTTCAAAATTGCTCTACTTATTATAGCAAAAGTGCTAAAGCCATTTACTGACGGGCGTTTGCTAAAGCTGTCATTGTGTTGACTGTAAATGAAAAATGTCAAAATCTTCCAGAAGATTTCTAAAATGAAAGCTTCTCTTCAATGGTACATTATGCAACGAGCCTATAATGGTAGTAATTAAGACGCGAGTATGTTTATGAAACGAGCGCAAGTGAGTTTCATAATTTTCATACGAGCGTCTTAATTACCATTATAGGCAAGATTCATACGCCTTTTAATGCTCGACTATATTTCTAACTTGAAATTATTCATAAGTATTCATATTATTCTTATATGACTTTGGAGCGGAAGTGACCTTGTGCAATCTCGTAAATTGTGAGATGTGTGCAGACGCGAAAGTATTGATTATTTTTTCCGAGGAACAAATGTCATTGACCTTGATATAATCTAGAGAGTAAAATGAACATTAATCTTGATATAACCTGGAAATTGATTTAGACATTGAAAAACGAGATGACCAATTGAATTTATTTGAATATTATTTACAATTAACGCTAATTATTATAGTAACAAAACATAATCTTCTGCGACAGTATTGGATTTCCAGCCTCCGTGACGTTTCGCTAGTTGTCTTTGGATTGCATATCCGAGAATAATCGAACACCTGAACTTTAATGAATAGGTGTACTTTCATGAGGTCCATTAAAGGGCTACTACCAGGTGTATAATTACTACATTCCGGCATGGTCGAGCATAAAGATAATAACGTGTCACATTCAGATAATGAATGAGAATGCTCGTGAACAGCTTTGTGATAAAGCAGTGAAATTTATTTCGTATTTTTTTGCTCATATAATATGAAAAGCACTGACATATTAGATACCGCAAAACTAATGATTTTCATACGAGGAGTGAGGAGAAAAATAGAAATAAATAGAACAACACAAGTCAGATGTTTCCGTATAACTGGTGTCTATCCTTGTGGCTAAAGTACCTGGCATGGATCTTTTTTGGAGTCTATAAACATTTGAAATGGTAGAAAATATGTCCTTTACTCAATTTCATTAAAAATGACTAGAACTGGTTTTGTAATAATGTCTTCAATTGCTAGATTTAGTTCCCCTTAAGTACAGAATAAGACGTATTTAATTGTGTTGAAACAGCTATCGAAGATTGCTGTCTTTCCCTGGAATAGACATGCGAATAATATTACAGGATAAGAGTAATATTTCAAGTTTCTTACCGCTGTCTGAGTTTCGTTTGTTATTTAGTGGAAAACATGTGTGTATATCATTGTTGGAGAAAATGGCTGTCCTACCAACAGATCATAGCTGGTGATCGCTCGAGTATGCGCGATGCAACAGTGGTTGCCGCGGTTCGTCACGTGGTCCAAGAGAAATTTTGATGTCCTTGTCCTTCCACATCGCAAATCCGAAAGTGTTTTTAATTGGTTTATTTTACAACGCTTTATCAGCTGTGATGGTTATCTATCGTCTGAGTCAAATGAAGGTCATAATGTCAGTGAAATGAGTCCAGGATCTTGCGCCGAAGGTGATAGCCTACGAACAGTTTCGCGACAAAGAATATATCTGTCAACAAGGAAAAGGACGCGCTGGGAGACCAAATGTCATTGAAGAGACAGAAGAAATTCAACAACAGAAAACACCTTCTGCATATGACCACCCCTTGCACCGGATATCAGTACGTGATTTCTTCCTGTGGGGTTCCGTCAAGGACAGTGTGTACATTCTCCACTTCCAACGACGTTGCCGGAATTGAAAATGCGCATTAATACCGCCACCGGAAATGTCACATTATACATAATTGGGAGGTTTTGGCGTGAATGGGATAACCCCTGTTCAACTGTCGTGTCACACGTGGGGCACATATGGAATGCGTTTAAATTTAAATTTCTTTTGGTAATACGTATGACGTATTTCTGTTTAATATTTCTGTTCTATGTTAGTTTAAATATAATATTACAAAATCCAGTAATTTGTGGACAAGTTGTATTTAAATAATCCGTGGCGCTACAGCCCGTGAAGGGCCTAGACCGACCAGCCGGCTGCTGGCCTCACGCCCACATGCCGAAGCAGAGGTGGACGATCATCCAACCAGAATGGAGGTATCGTGTGGTTAGCACGATGATTCCCCCAGCCGTTATAGCTGCATTCGCAACCGGATTTCGCTACCTATCGTAACTCCCCAAGTACATCACGATGCTGGGTGGGCACCGGTCCCATACACTGGCCGAAATTTCATGAGAAAATTTCCTCCCCCATGAGGACTCGAACCAGCGCGCATTCCGTAACGCGAGTCGCAGGCAGGATGCCTTAGACCACGACGCCACGGCGCGGGACCAAGTTGTATTTAGATATTGCAAAATATAGACTTTCAGATCCTCTCGCAAACACATGTACTCAGCATTCCCTGTACCAAAAAATTAGTTGTGGTAATTCTGCATACCTGCCTGTGATAGTATTAAATTTAATGACTCTCCTAATCCCAGATTTATTCAGCATTCAAAATCTACGTAGTTCAGGTAAGGTCGACAAATTTTGTCTTCAATCCTCAGTCAGGGACAGAGTTCTTCTATGTACGGAAACCTAATAATCTATCACACTCGGTCTACTTTAAACCAATTAACTTCGATTGTAACAGCTAGAATGTTAACCGTTGGGCCACTGAGAATAGTCTGCTTGCCTACGGCCAGCGATTTCTGCTAAACTATTTGTCGAATTTTGTTGAAACCCAATAAGTACAATTCATTTCATCCGTGTATAATATATACGAAGCTTAATTGCTTGCAGTAAAGAATTAATAGGTCTTTGTTTGAAACCAAATGCATACAACGGCAGCCTAGTGTAAATCAAAACCAAACATTTTCTACCTGATTTATTTATTGCGTGAAATTAACTGACAAATGAGACAGTGAATTTCATATCAAGAAAAGAAAATATCTTTAAAAAATTGGCAATGGTAATATTTTATTTAGTGAATGTTATTAGAGTGACTTTAAAGTTGACTTGGTTTTTAAATGGAAACCAAAATTGTTCGTCAGCTTCTGATTTTACACACAAAAACAACTTTTGCCTGAAACATTTTGTATGAAACCCTTATTTTTATAAAACAGTTTACAAAACAGAAAAAAAAAACATCAGTAGGCTATACTATAATACTTTGTTACATTATATCTTAAATTTATTTTCTTTGCCTTTAACATAAAGAAACTGTATAGGCTACTAACACAGAAGTCAGGTTTATTTTGTGAGGCTTTCACATAAACACAAAAATCAGTACAATATGTTTCTGAAAAAAAGTTGTCTGTTTTTGTGAGTAAAATCAGACTCTGATGAGAAAGTTTGAGCTCTCATGTAAAAGAAGCAAGTTGACCTTAAAATTAGAACGATTATCTCCACAAAATATAAAGTAACTAATACCATTGCTTACCCTTTTCAAATTAAGAAACGTTAATTTATCATTGTATTCTCGTAAACGAGTTGTTTCGAGATATGTATGTATTTATTCATACTGCAAATGGGTATATAGCCTACCCGGTGGCAGTGGTAACTAATTACACTCAATAATGACAATTAATAATAAACACAACTAATAAAAAACAATAATTAATAATAATAGTAATAATAATAATAATAGTAATAATAATGATGATGATAATAATAATAGTAATAGTAGTCTAATAATAATAATAATAATAATAATAATAATAATAATAATAACAACAACAACAACAACAAGGAGTCTCCTGAATTAAATGAAGCATGGTCACTTAAAATAACATTTAAAGTAAATCCAATTTGTATCTTAACCCTAAGTTCGAACAAAGACCCACGAGTGTGACAGGTTCATACCTACACAAGTACCTTTCGGCACTACACTTATTTCGCTGTCAACTCACTCACTGCACTGATTCTACCTGATTTTACTAACACTTCTAACCATTTCACTGTTCAAATACTTTGCACAGCCACTTCACTGACACCAACACACTTCACTTACACACTAGACTTCACTGACACAACACACTTCCTCGCTGATAGAACACTTCAAATAACAAGATATCAATTACACCCTTTGGATAGCTACTACCGTCTATGAGTAAAGTCCTTAAGCCTATTTTTAAATACATTTTTGGTTATTGGTAAAGCCTTTAGTAAGTCTGCAAGTAAAGTATTCCAGTCCCTGATAGTACGATTGAGAAAAGAAAACTTTCAAGTGTCCGTCCTCTGTCTTCTTTCCCTCAATTTATATGAGTGGCCCTTCCTTGAAGATTAATTTGACGGCTGCAACCTATTTTTTATTTCTCTCCGGGCAGGCTCTGGAAGTAGCTGGGAAGTTAAAAAAACATACATCGTATATATGCACCAATACTTGAAGGTGCACATTGAGAACCGTGTGGGCAGCATGGCACAGGGCTACATGAGACAACACAGAACAAGAGACTAACACCCAGTCCTGTTGACATTAGATAAATTTCTTCCATTGACCATGTCAGTAATTGAACCACATACCCCTTGGTTGGAAACCGCATGTACGCTGTTTACAAAGCGAAAGAGACGGATCAGAATATTATCCTAGTAAAAATTGTTATAAAGGAAATTATTTCTACACTCCTTTTCCAATTCAGTGTATATATTGACAGCGACGTGAGATTCGAACTCACGACCAGCGTCCCGCAAGAGAGCAGATCGCCTCCACGGAGCACTGAGGGACGGCGCGCGGCGGAGAGAAGAGAGGGGAAAGGGCCTACGTGGCGAGGGAGTTTGCGCGCGCATCTTCTGCTTGCCTAGAGAGGCCGAGAAGTCCGTCGAAGCGGAAAAATCGCGAATTCGAACTTTCCAGGCTACGTCGCTGTGGTTATAAATTACGGACGCGAAGGAACGACAGATTCATTCATGATTAGTTCAGTCAGTAAGCCAGTGAACAGAGCACGCCAGTCAGTCTTGTGTACCGGAGTTCGACTCGAGTGTGCGTCCGCAACTGTGTCAGCATCCGAAGGCCTGAGTTCGAGTGCAGTGGACCGCAGTTGGAGGGACCTGAGTTCGACTGCAGTGGACCGCAGTTGGAGGGACCTGAGTTCGAGTACAGTGGACTGTCTCTGGAAGTCTGTGGTTCGAGATACTGTGAACTCGAGTGACTGAGCTAGAAGGACTGTGAACTGAGAACTGACAGTTCTGATTTGTAAATAGTGCTTTGTAAATATTAGTTAAGATTAACAGTTCGTTGTTGTTCGTAATAGTCCAAGTAAATTGACATTGTTCATCTGTGGAGTGCACTAACGAATACTGTGTTACTGTGTGGAGAGTAAATCCTATTGTTGAGATAATAAAGTTACATTGTTGTTAGTAAAAAAAAGTTACTCTCTTAGTGAACTGTCAGCCACTAATTGTAAAACTCATAGTATAAAGAAGGTAAACTTGCGAATTCTAAATGAGGCAAAAAAGCAAGCGGATAGCTTGAAATACTTGGGTTGTACTATAAGAGTAACATTAGCTACTTTCAGGAAGTGAAGTTGTGTTGGAAAGATTGGGTGAAGAAAGAATGATGTTGAAACTGATCAGAAAGAGAAAAAGGAATTGGTTGACTTTCTGGCTGAGAAGAATCTGCATACTGATGGATGTATTGGAAGGAATGGTGAACGGAAGAAAAGTTCGGGGCAGTAGAAAATATCAGATGATAGACGATATTAAGATATATGGATCGTTTGTGGAGACTAAAGGAAGACAGAAAAGAGGAAAGATGAGAGAATATTGGGTTTGCAGTGAAAGATCTGCCCTTGGAGAGAAAACTATGAATGGAATTGGTTGTATCTTACTTGATTATTACCGTTGTGTTGGTGAAAATTGATCCACACGTAACAATGTCGTGAACAGACTTGAAATGTAATGTGTTTAGACTAATTATAAAGAAATACTATATTAATTTAATAAATAAATCCATGAAGCGACATGGAGTACCAAGACCGATAATTCGACTGATGGCCAGGAGTGAGCGATAATCCAGTCAGTACAAGAACAACGTGTGAGATTCTCCAGCCGTTACAATTGGCTTTCGAAATCGACTTACTGTTCCTCACTATAGTTACCAAAATTAATTACGGTAACGGTACTGGGTGCACGCCAGTCCCTTACCATGGATAAATATATAATAGGATGCGAAACTTACTGAATTTCCCGTAACACATGCTAGAGGCGCTAATGTAGAAATTGATCTTGCTGCCACCTGCTGGGCGGTGGAGAACTTACTACATCTAGCAGCGCACCAAGTAGCGGAAATAAAAACTAATTACTCCATGCATTTAGCAGCGCACTTGGTGACGAAAATATTAAAATATGCAGAAAGTATTCCTTCCCTCCCTCCTTCCCTCATCCCTATTCTCAAACTAACCCAATTTGAAATAAAACATTTACATTTTTATTCCTCACAGGATCTTCCACTGATAATTGTTACCGGAGCTAACAGTAGGATAAAAGAGACGATCTATTTTACACTACCCAGTTAAAATATTGTAAATTTTTATACTCAACAACAATGTAATTTTATTATCTTAACAATAGGATTTGCTCTCCACACAGTAACACAGTATCCGTTAGTGCACTCCACAGACGACAATGACAATTTTACTTGGACTGTTACGAGCAACAATGAACTGTTAATATTAACTAATATTCACAAAGCACTATTTACAACACAGAACTGTCAGTTCTCAGTTCACAGCTCGTCTGTCTTGGCTAGTTCTTCTAGCTCAGTCACTCGCGTTCACAGAATCTCGAACCCCAGACCTTCAGAGACAGTCCACTGTACTCGAACTCAGGTCCCTCCAACTGCGGTCCACTGCACTCGAATTCAGGGCTTCGGATGCTGACACAGTTGCGGACGCACACTCAAGTCGAACTCCGGTACACAAGACTGGCTGGCTTGCTCTGTTCACAGACTGTAACAACGCTGGCTTACTGACTGGCTGAATAAAACTGCTTAAGTTCTCTCGCGTTTCTTCTTTTATAACTAAACCATAGTTTCTGGAGAGTTCGCCAAAGATTCCACTCTCGAATAATCTGGATTTCCACTTCGACGGACTTCTGGACGATTCGGGAGGGTCAGTCCCCCCCTTCACTCCGCACGTAGCAGTTTGCTTCCCTCCTCATTCGGCAGTAGCATATGCGCGCGCAACCTCCCCTCGCCGCGTTGCCGTAATACACCCCCTCTGCCCTTCCTCCGTCGGTCGTGAGATCGAACCTCACGTGGCCGCCACAATATAATGTGACAGAGATAGAAAATAAAACAAAATGTAAGATAATTGGAGTTGTATTCTTTGGGTATTTAGTGTACAGCGCAGTGGAAAAGTCTGCAAAAACTACTTAGTTCAATTTATTATATTACGATTACTTTACAATACATTCAACAACACCATTTTTATACAACGTCCATAAATATAACTGTTTAACATACACTGCTTATACACACATGTAGTATCAGTTTATGTCCACTCATTAGAAAGTTTCTAGTTGCCATCTCGTCTTCTCGAGCAACGTCTCGAACGAACGGATGAATAGAGGACTCTGGGTAATGTATCCAACACGTAGTTCTAATTTTCACTACCTAGGACCTCGTGCGCTGATCTTATTTGAGCCCCCTGCCGTCAGATGGTGCTGACCGCAGTTTCGCATCCTGTTATATATTTATCCATGCCCTTACACTGGCCGAAATTTAATGGGGAACAAATTCTCTTGTGAGAACCTGAACCAACACTAGTTCTGTATCCCTAGTAACGGAAGGTTATTATGTTGTGGAACGCGTATGAAATGCAAGGCAGACACTGATAAGCTATCGGCGAATGTCGCGGAATGGAGTCCCGCAGTACAATAATCTCCCTGTATAAGGCATAACTGCTTAAACAACATGACTTCGGCGAAGGACAAAAATTTAAATTTCAGAGACTTAATTTTCTGCAGTAAATGGACACTTGTTGGATCTCACCATCGTGTGCCATTGCCTCACTCACATTTTTCCCCCGCTTTCTCTGATGATTGTATTTTATTATAGGTAAAGACTCGTAAAAATAAATGAAAGGGAAGTTGTATGGTGGGGTAAACGCATGAAGTTAAGGAAGAAATATACGAGGAAGATAAAAACTAATCAACATGCATCGCAAGTGCAGCTTTGGGGCGGGAGCGAGAGTAATGCCAACTGTTTTAACATGACTCATTTGTCTGTGGATAGGGGATGGAAAAGATAGAGGGCTGGGGGAGTGACTTCTCTAGAGGGTGATGTCGGTGTTGTGCACGTCAGCCCCCCCGCAACCTGTGTCAACAGGAGGGTACGCTCACAATTTTGTCACTTCCAACGTTTTTACTCAATCAAGCGCCCATTTCCGTGACAGAATGTCTATTTTACTATAAATGCTTTATGGACATGTGTTTGCAGAAGGCTCTAAGCGATTTCTAAAAGTCCTTCGATGTTTATCTTACTTGTCCAATAAGGCCTACAGTATTTTCCCTTGATGTCTCTATCATAAATAGAACAAATAGGATAATATTAGCATAGCTTAGATCATAGACAAAACCTGTAGGTGTGTCGTTTACATGTAGTTGAATTTATTAAATTTGAGCCGGTATTAAATTCAGAAAAATAATAGCTTGAGTGTTTGCAAGGCAGTGAGGGTTCGAGTTCCTACCAGTGCTGATATTCTTACTTACTTACAAATGGCTTTTAAGGAACCCGAAGGTTCACTGTCGCCCTCACATAAGCCCGCCATCGGTCCCTATCCTGTGCAAGATTAATCCAGTCTCTATCATCACACCCCACCTCCCTCAAATCCATTTTAATATTATCCTCCCATCTACATCTCGGCCTCCCTAAAGGTCTTTTTCCCTCCGGTCTCCCAACTAACATTCTATATGCATTTCTGGATTCGCCCATACGTGCTACATGCCCTGCCCATCTCAAACGTCTGGATTTTAAGTTCCTAATTATGTTAGGTGAAGAATACAATGCGTAAAGTTCTGCGTTGTGTAACTTTCTCCATTCTCCTGTAACTTCATCCCGCTTAGCCCCAAATATTTTCCTAAGCACCTTATTCTCAAACACCCTTAACCTATGTTCCTCTCTCAGAGTGAAAGTCGAAGTTTCACAACCATACAGAACAACCGGTAATATAACTGTTTTATAAATTCTAACTTTCAGATTTTTGGACAGCAGACTGGATGATAAGAGCTTCTCAACCGAATAATAACATGCATTTCCCATATTTATTCTGCGTTTAATTTCCTCCCGAGTGTCATTTATATTTGTTACTGTTGCTTCAAGATATTTGAATTTTTCCACCTCTTCGAAGGATAAATCTCCAATTTTTATATTTCCATTTCGTACAACATTCTGGTCACGAGACATAATCATATACTTTGTCTTTTCGGGATTTACTTCCAAACCGATCGCTTTACTTGCTTCAAGTAAAATTTCCGTGTTTTCCCTAATCGTTTGTGTATTTTCTC
Source organism: Periplaneta americana (assembly GCF_040183065.1). Classification (NCBI taxonomy): domain Eukaryota; kingdom Metazoa; phylum Arthropoda; class Insecta; order Blattodea; family Blattidae; genus Periplaneta; species Periplaneta americana. The sequence continues at coordinate 24,921,780 of NC_091121.1, forward strand.
CTAACATATTCACGTCATCTGTGATACGCAATTCGTTTGAATTTTATTTTTTTCTTCTGTCTGTTTTGAAGGACCACAAGGACAGACCTCAAGGACTACAGGTGGTCCGCGGACTATAGTTTGAGAAACGCTGCCCTAGACTAATTCGCAACAATAAGCAATTTTGTGCAGTTTATCCTAAGCGAATAATGCACATCTGGGAACATTTACCATAATAATTTGTATTGCTAGATTACGCTTGGGGCTGAATGATACGAGCCTAAAATGTTTGTAAAGTCATTTTTCATAGAGTATAATTAGAGTGGGAATTATTTATATATTTTCTCAAGCAACAGCTGCTGAAACCGATGTAATAATGGAGCAGGCCTTCATATTTCACAGCGACTTGCTGCACCGCATACACTGCACTGCTGGGCCGCGCAACTCACAAAAACACTCGCGTATGCGAGCGACATGAGTGAGTCCACCAACAGTGACGTTCGTCCACTATTTTAGTATTTATGGAATTAATTATAAATAAAAACTGGAAGAAGAGCAGTTTGAATGTATAGACTGGAATGCTTATACAGGGACATCATTTTATTTTTACTAACATTTTTAATATTAACCTGGCTATACCTCTAGAGAACCGGAAAACCAGTTCGCTACCCCCTTCCACAACTGGAGTTCGATGATACTGGCGTAAAACACAAACAAATCACTTTACTAGGTATAGGAGGGAAGAAAAGTAGTTCATAAATTTACGTAAACTAGGAAATATCGCGATTTTGAGTTCGATCATTTTCATTAGGATTTTTATTTAATCAAAATGCAGTACTGTATTAAGAATAAGTGTTTTTACTCACGAACTGAGCTATCCATGCGAACTTATTCATTATGCAGTGTATATTATACTGTCTACAGCACATTAGCGTACAATATAGAGAATAATGAAGTTCAATTGAAAAATAATCATAAAATGGATATTTAAACACGTTTTTGAAGATGGTAGCCATTCATGTCCATAGCCTACAGGCTTCAGTTCTTTTGTGCATATTATCGCACTATAGACTATTGCATCTAATTCCAATTACCAGTTTCGTCCTTCGTACTAGTAACTCATGTTGAAATAATTCTGTACCTACTCTATAAAAGAGTACCTTATGTAATGTAAATTCAATCTTCACTTCTGCCCGACCAGCATAGATAAAATTACTCAGACATTTTATCTACTGTCCGTCCAAGTGGTTATGCCGCAGGATCGTAGAAAGGAGAGAAATCACGTGACAGTTAATTACTTAACGAGGCCCTTTTATTTAAGTTATTTTAAACAGTTGTATAATATTACGTAAACGTCCAATTCCTAACAGAAATTAATGTTTTCAGAAAAGAGCTAAGACAGCCCTGCTTTTACAGAGGGCCGTGCAGAAGCAGGTGGGGGAAATCGGGATGCGACCTAGGCAAACGGACAGTACCTGTGCGAAAATATGATTCAGTATTAAAAGTTCTTTCGTCACTGGAAAACGCGAACATATTTCTGGAACGTACTAGACTCAGTAACTCAGTGCTGTTTACTATAAGCGGCCTTGATTCTGTCTGGAAAACAGTTGAAACTTCATTAGTAGAAGGGGTGGGAGAGAAGTACATTCAAAAACTCAGGTACAATAAACATTGAAGTAAAAATAAAATGATGTCCTTGTAATATGTCAATAACTCGACTTCCCATGTGAAGGCCAATGTTGAAGAGTCGTCTTTGTATTAAAATGAACGGAGCTACTAATTTTGTTTGTTAGTCAACTGTCTGACGGCGGGTCTGAACCTCACAAGTGATACTAACAATCCACCACTTACGAGGCATCTAGACCAGGATTGAATCCTCTCATCGGAAGTGTAATCCGGTGTGGCTTAATGGATAAAGCGTTAGCATGGTAAGCTGAAAACCCGGGTTCGAGTCCCGGTGTAGGAGAGAAGTTTTCTTCGCTCCACCCATCCTTCATCATAATTATGATAACGCAGAATTTCTGCATGGAAATATCATACGCACTGCGGTACATTACAATAATATGATGTGGGTAAATAATCACTTTGTGATTTAAAACGGCGCTCATTCCGTCGGATACCGGCCACTTAGTCACTCGTAATGAGTGCACCTCTGCACATAGTGTGTTGGACATTCACACATCTATGACACAGTACATGAGGATTGGCCACTAAAGAAAATTCTCTTGGACGGGGTATGGATAAACCTTTATTACAGATTCTCCTTGCGATGGTGCAAACCGCAGAAGTGAATAATACGAATTCTTTACGCCAGAGGTAATGCACTGGTATGTTAAGTCGAAAAGGTGCGATTTTGAGATTATAGCACTATTGAATTTCACATTAGGCATACGTATTTGTATCCATTACTCATAAAAAGTGAATCATTAAAATATACGTACAGTATATTATTTAAAAATCCAACAGTATTAAAAGACACATAACAATATCATTAATATTCATTTAGCTAGATATGTTTCAAGACTTGCTGTCCCATCTTGAGTAGCTTTGAGACCGGATCAGCTGCTGTTCATGCTAATGCATGACAGTCGGCAATACGTACCAGCACGACGCAATAGCATGATCAACAGCTGATCCGGACTCAAAGCTACTGAAAGTGGTACAGCAAGTCCTGAAACATATCTAGCTAAACGAATTTTAACTATATTGTTATGTATTTTTAATACTGTTGGATTTTAACACAATATATACATTTTAACAATTGAATTTCTTAGTTCAGATCTATCAAAAGTTATACAGAGTGTCTCAGAATTCAACCGAAGAAATTTACCTGGTTATAGAGAGGTTATAGACAAGTAAGGAACCTAGGGTCTCCGACGAAAATTAATTAATCCATGGATGAAAGAGGCAATGAGTCGATGGATGAGTGAATGGATGGATCGATGGATTGATTGTAGTGAGAGAAGAAGAATAATTATTATCCATTAAATGGTAGGCCTACACGATGATAATCGTGTCCTTAAAGGACTCTTGGAACTGCTGCATGGCTCAATGTGGTCTGCCTTTGCCGTCCACCCACAAAGAGTGCGAAACAACTCGAATATTCGTTAAACCGAACACTGAGACACTCCACGAGAGGGAAGAGCTTTGCATACTGACTAGCGCCAGGCGTTCTATAGCAATATACGAGTATAATTTTTATTTTTCGTAACCGGTTTCGCACGACTCTAATTATTCGATTGTAGGACAATAATCTGAGGACGTGGAACGTTTCAGGCAAACTCTACACTGATAATAGTAATATACGTTACAAGAGCGGTATGTTGACGTTTTCATGGTCAAGGAAAAGATTGAAAAAGCGAAACGTAGTTGAGCTTTTTTAATTTCCGAGAACATGAAAACAAACATACCGCTCGTGCATCGTACATTATTTTGTGCGAAGATCGTTTATTACATACCTGAAAGACGACTTTCTAATTAGTTGCAATGAAATCTCCATGTTGGTTTCTGTTTAATGACTGCAACTTCGGAAACCAAAATATCTTTCTTTAACATTGTTGCTATAAAATGTTTTCTGTGTTTGCTATACTCCAGCAGGCCGTGATATACGTCTGTCTTTTTTTCCCCCCAGTCTATAAATGCGAACTTAAAACAAACGGTAAGATTATGTAATGATTTATTTTTCATTTTAATATTTTAACAATATTATTTATATAACGTATTGCAGTAATAACATCGGCATCTGAAATCTTGTTGATTTTTTCACGGCTTCCTTAATGTTTATCAGGAATGCAATAAGTTTCGTGGAGTAGTAGACTTTACTTAATTTTGCAAATATTTAAAAACAATAATTAACATTGCAATTTAGGTGAAATTGCAGTGGTAAGTTTCCAATTTATAATTATTCCTATGTTAAACGTCTCTAAAAATAATATGTTATAAGCCTAAAGCAGTAAAATGAATGCCGCGCTTAAGCGGTAAGAAGAGGGAAATTGTTATGTGTGTTACGTTGGGAATACTGAATGTGGTATTTCACACTTACCGTGTATTGGTTCTGTGCGGAAAACAAGCAAATACGCACGATCTCGCACAAAAATATTGTTTCATTTTCCTGTAATGCGTTGACTTTACTTGTGGTACCATGGAAACAATAATTTTGAGTAATATTCCTTACACTGCTGGTCTTACTCTGTTCCCTATGTTCCTTGCAAATATTAGGTAATTATATAGGTTATGTAGGCCTACATACATAAATATCATACAAAACATACAGGGACATCATTTTATTTCTACTTCAATTTTTATTGTACCTGAGTTTTTGAATGTATTTCACTCCCACCCCTTCTACTAATGACGTTTAACCGTCCTCTACGCAGAACCAAGACTGCATATACAGTCATAATAGCCTTGCGGTCATAGTAAACAGTACGTTCCAAAAATATGTTCGCGTTTTCCAGTGACGAAAGAGCTTTCAATATTGAATCATTTTCGCACAGGTACTGTTGTCCATTTGCCTACGTCGTATCCCGGTTTCCCCCACCAGCTTTTATTCGCCAGCTAGTGGCTGGGCTGTCTTAGCTCCTTTCTTAGAACATTAATTTCTGTTAGGAATTGGACGTCTACATAATATTATACAACTGTTTAAAATAACTTAAATAAAAGGGCCTTGTTAAGTAATTAACTGTCACGTGATTCCCTCCCTTTTACGACCCCACGACATAACCACTTGGACGGACAGTAGATAGTATGTCTGAGTAATTTTATCTGTGCGGGTCGGGCAGAAGTGAAGATTGAATTTACACTTCGTAAGGTACTCTTTTATAGAGTAGGTACAGAATTATTTCAACATGAGTTACTAGTACGAAGGACGAAACTGGTAATTGGGATTAGGTACAATGGTCTATAGTGCGATGATATGCACAAAAGAACTGAAGTCTGTATCGAAATGAACGGCCACCATTTTCAAAAATGTGTTTAAATGTTTAAATATCCATATTATGATTATTTTTCAATTTAACTTCATTCTCTATATTGTACGCTAATGTGCTGTAGACAGTATAATCGTACACTGCATAATGAATACGTCCACATGGACAGCTCAGTTCGTGAGTAAAAACACTCATTGTTAATACTGTACTGTATTTAGATTAAACAAAAACCTGATGAAAATGATCAAACTCAAAATCGCGATATTTCCTAGTTTACGTAAATGGATGAACTACTTTTCTTCCCTCTTATACCTAGTAAAGTGATTTGTTTGTATATTACGCCGGTATGATCGAACTCCAGTCGTGGAACGGGGTAGCAAACATCGTTGATTCAGAGGTATAGGCAAGTTAATATTAAAAATGTTAGTAAAAATAAAATGTTGTCCCTGTACTATTACAGTGTTAAAGAAATTGTGTATTATTGTAGTCCTATTACTTCAATTCGAGTATAGGCGTTTCGCGCAATCATCGCTACTTCCTTAAATCCTCTTTCAGGATTTATTAATTTTGAATAGTTTTAATGAGGATATAATAGTGAAAGTAGTCTGTACCTCGTCTGTGACTGAAGCGTAAGAGCACTGGTTTTTCCACCCAAGTCTTACAGCAGCGGTCATCAGCACAGAGCACCCTGGGGCTAGCGCCTCTTACCCGCGGAGAACACACTGCACTATGATGCACTCGTAGCTGCTAGCGGGTATGCTTTCTACCTCTTCCTGCTGCACGACTGGGTACACGGGACGGCTCCGCTTACCCTTTACCCATTTCAGCGAGTGCTGACGACCACCATCTTACGGGTTTGATCCTCGGCTAGGTCGTGATGAAATTTGTGGTTCGCAAAGCAGCCGTTTGAAAGGGTTTTACGAGGTATTCCCATTTCTCTCTACTATTCCATTATCATTTTCCGTTTTCCCCTAATTTAATCTATTATCTTCAGTAGTTAGAAATAGGCTGGTTATGAATCTTTCTACATTCTTACATAGGTTATGATAAGAACAAACTACTGGGTTCGAGTGAGACGACTGAAAAACATTACATAAAATGAGATAAAACAATATAAGCCTATAGGATCCCTTCAGGGCAAGGGTCTCCTACTTCCTGGTAGGGCTAGTTCGAAAACATCTCACCAAGTGAACCGATCCCTGTGGGCTAAACATTACATAATGCATATATATGAGGCTATCAAGTGCAAAACTAGCCTTATCCAAAATTAAAAAAAATGAGTTACATATGGGATGTTGTACTTCTTGCACTTCTCTATCTACTGATATAGTCGGTTTGTGCAAATCTTGTCTAATTTCTCTTCCATAGAGCTCGGAAAACTACTATCAAATGCAAAACTGTCCATATCCATAACGGTTTTTCCTGTTTTCTGACAAATCACTTTACCTGGATAAGGCGAGTTTTGCATTTGACAGCCTCAATATTCATATATACACACAGTGTGTGTATAATTATATTTCATGTTTCATACAAATCTGGAGATAAAAATAATTTAAATAACTATAGACCTATATCTTTACTTCCAACATTTTCCAAATTGCTTGAAAAATGTTTAAAGAATAGATTAATAAATTATTTAGAAAAACATAAAATCCTCTCTAAAAATCACTTTGGTTTCCGCAATAATATTTCTACTGATGATGCTCTTATTAATGTTACTGGAAAAATTATCAATGAACTAGATATCGGAAACAAATGTTTGGGTATTTTCTTGGATCTACGGAAAGCTTTTGACACTATCAATCATAATTTACTTTTGGACAAACTACATACTATTGGAGTTAGAGGTATAGTTTTAAAATTATTCCAATCATATTTTAGTAACAGAAGGCAAATGACCAAAATTGAAGATCAATTTAGTGAATACAAATATATTGATATAGGTGTACCGCAAGGAACAATTTTGGGACCTATTTTATTTCTAATATATGTTAATGATCTGCTAAATATAAATTTAGAAAAATTTAATGCATCTATATATTCATATGCGGATGATACAGTAGTTATTTTCAGTGGTTTTTCTTGGCAGGAAGCATATAGAAATGCTAATATAGGTGCTAACATTGTTAAAAAATGGCTTGATTCCAACTTCCTTTCTTTAAATATATCTAAATCAACTTTAGTTCCTTTTTCGTTAACAGCTGCCAGTGTTCAAAATTTAAAATTTAGCGATAAATATAGACTAATAATACACAGTGAAAATTGTTTAGATCCCAAAAGTTGTAAATGTCCATCTTTGAAAGAAGCCACGTATGTCAAATATCTGGGTATCATTATTGATCAGAATTTAAAATGGCCTTATCACATTACTTATCTTTGTAAGAGGCTTCGTAAAACAATTTATAAATTCGTTAATCTTCGATGCTACTTACCTATTAGAGTTCTACGAAATGTTTATTTGGCCATTATTCAGTCTATCATTCAATATGGTATAATTGTTTGGGGTGGAAGTACAAAATTAATCTTAGTCCGTTAAATTTACTACAAAAACGAATAATTAAAATTTGTTTGAAGAAACGTTTCGATTATCCAACTAAATTAATTTATTCTGAATTTAATGTATTTAATATTGAACAAATTTATAAGTATACGCTGTTAAAATTTTATCATAAAAATCGTAATAAGTTTGTATTACAGACACACAATTATGACACAAGACGAAATATTAATTCAACATTAGTAGAACCTAAATGTCTCACATCTGCTGGTCTAAAGCATAGCATAAATTTTGGCCCTCGGTTGTACAATGCTTTAACTAAATTACACCCAGAACTTCTAACATGTAACCCACTAACATATAACAAGAAAATTAGAGACGTGTTAACATCTTCAATTTGATTAAATAAATTTATAGCCTATGTCTATGAATTAATCAACCTATATTATATTTGTATTCTATAATTTTGAAATACATATTAGTCCTACTTTTCACGTGCGATATTATTCTTCTATAGTGTTAATATTATATTATATAATTCCATTGCCGCTGTAATTATATTTTAGTTCCTATTTTATTTTACTTATTTATTTATATTATTATTTTTTATTTTAATATTATATCTGAACTGCGACCGAGCACGAGCGCTGCTCATTCGGTCTCAAATTTTGTTAATACTACTGTATCTTCTTTTTATATTGCTTGTATTATTTTATTTGTATTTCTCTTTGTTTGTTTTGTAATTATATTTCTTTATTCTGTATAAAAAAATTACGAGAAAAAGGTAGGCTACATTTATTACACGTAATTGTATTTTTTTTAATTTCAATTTTTTTTTTTTTTGTTTTTTTGTTTTGGAATTTTAGAAATTTACGTCACATATTAAATTGATGAATTGAAGAATACATTTTTATCACAATATATTTTTTGTACTTTCGTATGTATAGTATCAGACCAGTTAGTTGTTAGTGTAACAATTTTAATAGTCCATTCCAAATGTTCAGAGTAAAAGTATTTGAATGAATATTGAAAAGAATATCGTTGTTTATTTGTATGAATTTTCCTGGGTCAGTTTTCTTTTGTGAAATATCCTGGGTCAATTTTCTTCGGTGAAATATTCTGGATGAATTATATTGGGCCAGTTTCCTTGGGTGAAGTGCCCAGGACGAATTATTGCATCGTACGAATCGATATTCCTTGTGTGGAATGGACATTCTACAGGCATTCTAGCCTCTATTCCTTCGGCCAACATTTGTTCTTCTCGTCAGTCTATATTGAAAATTATATGCGATAGTTTATTACATACATTACATATATATAATTTGAATTGGTAATGGAAATTACGAGAAAACGGCTGAACGGATTTTAATGAATGACTCCTCATTTTGAAGCCTGCGATCCAAAGTTGTTCAGAAAAATAGTAGTTTTCACTGAAATGTCAATTTTCGTACATAATTTTCCTATTTTCCAAAATCCTCTGTCGTCAGTTTTGAGAACTAATGGCTTTTTCAGAATAAAAAAAACACACACACACACTACAATAAGCAATATTACACGAAAGCCATGACCTGCAGAATTTCTGACATATTTAGAGCAAATCAGAGCAGATTCTGTGACATCATAATGACAACAATATGTCGATCTTCATTTGTGTGGTTTTTATAACATATATAATTGGTTATTAAAACCTTTCAAAACTTGTTAAAATAATTTACAGATCTGATTCTGTGGTGTATAATTTTCTGAGTACAGCTGTGTACTGGATATTAAAAACTACGAAACTTGAGGTTGTTTGATGACATTATCACCATTAAAATTGAAATGTTATTATAGTTAATGCCATGATTCGAGTATTTGTCACTAATATACATATTAATGATAAAGCGTATTGATGATATGAAGTCCACGCCTGTGGAGTAACGGTTAGTACGTCTAGCCGCGAAACCAGGTGGCCCGGGTTCGATTCCCGGTCGGGAAAGTTAACTGGTTGAGGTTTTTTCCGGGGTTTTCCCTCAACCCAATATGAGCAAATGCTGGGTAATTTACGGTGTTGGACCCCGGACTCATTTCACCGGCATTATCACCTTCATCTCATTCAGACGCTAAATAACCGAAGCTGTTGATAAAGCGTCGTAAAATAACATACTAAAAATAAATGATATGAAACTCAAACCTTTTGGGTTCTATAAGTAGACGTAGAGAATATCTTAAGTTAGATCTTCATTTCTATAATTTACTGAGTGACGACTGTATATACAGTATATGTTACTGAAAACTACAAAACTTACGTAAGTTAAAGTTATTCTTATTAAAATATATAAAAATGAAATATTTGTATAGTTCTTAATCAAGTGGTGTGGATCTCTTTCATTTATTTAATGGCGGTTGGTGTGGATATTTATATGCGTGATTATCTCCAGTATTGTCTGGAGAGAGCGCAAAAATTACAGTTCCTAAGGAAAGACCTAAAGGTGTTACTTACTGATAAAATAAGAGGTCTACAAAATTTTGTAGTCTTCCGATCATTTCAGCAGGATAAAATGATTATACCCTCTACATTTCAAGGTAGTTCACGAAACATGCAGCAGCTTTATGAAGATGCTCTGTCTATTGTTCGAAAGCATGGCAAACCTGACATTTTCTCAACTCTCACCTACAATCCACAATGACCTCTACTACTGCTTTACTCCAACATGAAAAATCCACTGATCGTCCTGACATTGTTACTTGCGTTTTGGCTTTTAAACTCAAAAACTGAAGATGGATAGATTCAAGAAAAAGTATTTGGCATAAAAAACCATTCAGAGAGAGTATGTTTCATTATTAAGGAAGAAAAAACTTTCAAAATGACTGGTAGGCCTATTCTTCATTGAAAATAAATTTGAAATATTTTTATTCGTATTTCTAATGAACTTAGTTTGCAGCATTTGCTGCACAAGATGCTATAATTTTAATAGAACAAAAATACAGGGACATCATTTTATTTTTACTAACATTTTTAATATTAACGTGGCTATATCTTCGGATTAAAGGTCTAGAACCGGAAACACCGCTTGCTCCCCCTTCCAAGACTGGAGTTCGATGATACTGGTGTAAAATACAAATCACTTTACTAGGTATAGGAGGGAAGGAAAGTAGTTCATCCATTTATGTAAACTAGGAAATATCGCAATTTTGAATTTGATAATTTTCATTAGGTTTTTGTTTAATCAAAATACAGTACTGTATTAACAGCCAGTGTTTTTACTCACGAATTGAGCTATTAATTCGGACGTATTAATTATGCAGTGTATATTGTACTGTTACAGCTCATTAGCGTACAATATATAGAATGCAGTTAAATTGAAAAATAATCATAATATGGATATTTAAGCACATTTTTGAAAATGGTGGTCGTTCATTCAGTTCTTTTGTGCATATTATCGCACTATAGACTATTGTACCTAATTCCAATTACCAGTTTCGTCCTTCGTACTAGTAACTCATGTTGAAATAATTCTATACCTACTCTATAAAAGAGTACCTTACGTACTGTAAATTTAATCTTCACTTCTGCCCGATCCGAAAAGGTAAAATTACTCAGAAATGCTATCTACTGCCCGTCCAAGTGGTTTTGTCACAGGGTCGTAGAAAAGGGGGGAAATCAAATGACAGTTAATTACTTAACGAGGCCCTTTTATTTAAGTTATTTTAAACAGTTGTATAATATTACGTAGACGCCCAATTCCTAACAGAAATTAATGTTTTCAGGAAAGAGCTAAGACAGCCCAGCTACTAGACTTTACAGAGGGACGAACAGAAGCGGTTGGGGGGAAACCGGGATGCGACGTAGGCAAACGGACAACAATACCTGTGCGAAAATATGATTCAATATTGAAAGCTCTTTCGTCACTGGAAAACGCGAACATATTTCTGGAACGTACTATACTCACCAACTCAGTACTGCATACGCGGCCTAGGTTCAGTGTGGAGAAAAGTTGGAAGTTTACTACTAGAGGGGGTGGGAGTGAAGTACATTCAAAAACTCAGGTACAATAAAAATTGAAGTAAAAATAAAATGATGTCCCTGTACGGGGGATCCAGGAAATAACGACCGTTCGCACATACCCGCCGCGCAGCTGACTCCCCTTCCTTGTTTGAAGGTCAACTGGCTTCCTTAACATGTGTTCTCATAATGTTGTGAGTACTGGTTGCAACAAGTCGCCATTGTGCATTTTGTGTTACTTCAAAATGAACGACGTGATTGATAATCCCGCCGACTGTGAGGTGAGGAGTGTGATTCGATTTTTGAATGCCCGACATTTGAAACCTGCAGAAATTTACCGGCAATTGAAAGAAGTGTATGGTGATACTGCAATGAATGAAAGAAATGTGAGAAAATGGTGCGAAATGTTCAACAATGGGCGAACAAATGTCCACGATGAAACTCGACCCGGACGCCCATCACTCATCACAGAAGACCTGGAGACTAAAGTGAAGGACAGAATCTTGCAAGACAGGCGCACATCACTCGACGAATTGCATATTGCCTTTCCTGACATTTCTCGTTCTTTGCTAGGTGAAATTGTGTCGCAACATCTTGGCTACCACAAAATCTGTGCCCGCCCGCACACTGCTGCTTCAACTCGAGAATTGCTGGATCAATTCGGTTGGGAAATCTTTGATCATCCGCCCAATAGTCCAGACCTTGCTCCTAGCGATTTTTACCTTTTCACTAAGCTGAAAGACTTTCTGGGTGGTACGCGTTTTGGAAGTGATGAAGAGTTGAAGAAGACAGTGAACATCTGGCTTAATGAACTGGCGGCAGAGGAGTATAACACGGGAATTCTAAAGCTAGTGAACAGATACGACAAATGCTTAAATGTAGGTGGTGATTATGTAGAGAAGTAAAGGAAGCTTCAGTTATGTAACAGATTTTGTTTTTTCAAATAAATATTTTTTTTAAATTATTACAACAAAACGGTCGTTATTTCCTGGATCCCCCTCGTACATACTGTATATTTTTATTCAACGATTGCAACATTTTCATTTCAGTCTTTTTGATCGTATCATAATCTATGTGAGTGTACTCAATCCATTTTCATTATCAGACTGTAGAATCTCTACAAATACTGCAGTATTTTTGCAACCCCTTCTTTTTCTATTTATCTCCATGGCGTGACCAGCCTCTTCATATTACTGCTTCACACCCGTTTTCATCCCCCTGACTGCTGTAGCTTGCAGCTCGCAAATAACATGGCGGGTGGCAGTTACTAAGAGTCGGTGGACGCATCCCTGTCTCCCTCTACCGACATGCCACTGCCGATGACAGCATTAGGAGAACAAAAAGCCTTATGTTAACGTGTAGTAGCTCTCCTTCTATACTGTAGCACTGGGTCTCCAAGTATTTGCAAAGCACTTCAACATAAAACCCAACGAACCTAGCCTGCCAGGCAGCCGGCTTCTATTCCGCTGGAACAATAACCACTGGCTTGGAGCGAAGGACAAGGCACGAAAAAAGAGGAGAGAAAACCAACAGCCTTCGAGTGTTTGTTTTTTCCGTGTATTTTTTTTATTATTTTCTGAATAAGAAACGAAGAACCAAATACAGTGCAAGTTCGCGTAATTGAGCAATTTCTATACTAGCTTGTTTTAAAAGTGTCTCAATTACAACTTTGCAGCCAAGTAATTTATGCTACGAGATTCTTTTACAAATGCAGCTGTTCACAAAATACGAACGGGTCAAGTTTGTAAGCAACGGGACTTTGTGTAAAACTGCATGGACGCAAAATGCACACTATAAAAACAATCTAAAATATTAGTACCTTAATGATAGAATGTAAGTGAATGGAAATACAGATTAAATTACCGTCTTTTTAATCTTAAGATTCCAGCTAGTCCCTGTCCCTCAGATTCCTTGCATAGAAGGATAAAATTATCAACAGTAATACTACAAGTGCTGACAGTTCCCTGATAATTTCGTTGAACTTAACGAATATTTTTGCCATGATAGAATTATCTCAAATCAAGTAATATGGTCGACCTGGTTGGCGAGTTGGTATAGCGCTGGCCTTCTATACCCAAGGTTGCGGGTTCGATCCCAGGCCAGGTCGATGGCATTTAAGTGTGCTTAAATGCGACAGACTCATGTCAGTAGATTTACTGGCATGTAAAAGAACTCCTGCGGGACAAAATTCCGGGACATCCGGCGACGCTGATATAACCTCTGCAGTTGCGAGCGTCGTTAAATAAAATATAACATTAAAACATTAAGTAATATGAGTTTAAAACGAATTATCACAGAAAATTATCATTAGGAGTCATATTCAACTACATAATTCCCACGCGAAAAATAATATTTGCATTAATACATTCCATTATTTTTCTGTGAAGGCAGAGGTTATATATAAGTACGCAGTTAAGCCCACTGGATCATGAAATTAGCTGGTAAATATTTGAGAAAGTAAAGACCTTGTCATCCTTGTAATAAAAGAAGTTCGTTTTAGAGCAGTGGTCGTCAGCACTCGCTGAAATGGGTAGAGTGCATGGAGGGTAAGGAAGTCTGCTCCGTCGTGCACAAGGAATAGAGAGACAGCATACCCGGCAGCAGCGACGATTGCACGCTAGGGCAGTGTCTTATCCGCGGGTAAGGAACGCTAGCCCGAGCGTGCAGTGTTTTTGTGACTGCTGCTTTAGAGGTTAATATTTTATTACGCTTTTCTGCTACATGTGTAAATTATTATGTATTTATTTTGAAAAAATTATTGTAAATGTACAGCATATTTATTAATACATCCGTCTGTCCTAACAGATGGCCATATAGATCCGAAAAACAATTTCAAAATATTGCAGATATAGAATAGAGAGAAAATCAATGCAATAGATAGTAATCATAGTACAATATGTAATTTATAAAGTTAAATAATTAAAAATTATGTAAATGATTATGTAAAATGCCTATGGATTTCTTCAAGATAGTTAAACAAATATTTTTAATATCTTGGGATGCCATATCATATTGTTTTAAAATGTCAGTAGTATATTTATATGCCGATCCGCGGACACCAAAAAGTATACCTCTCACCTCTCATGTGTAATCAATTCCATTACACCTCTCACTCAAGTGAGGAACACATGGGCGGTAAATGACTTATTTATCCTGATCAACCGCTAATGCTTGAGATACATCCTTTTCGAACCGACAGTTGGGTCCAATATTACTGTCTTTTCCGTCTGCCTATTAAGAGCAACTATATCCGCTCGTCTGTTACTGCCATCTCAGATATACAATGTACTTCTTCATGTACTTCAAGATTGTTATTTTTCCTTAAATGTGAGGCAATATAAGAGCGAAGACTATGATGACATAGCTTTATTTTGAACAAGTATTAATATTTGAAAATTTTACGTTACACATTTCATCACGAAATCAATTAGTATTTATTCATAGTACAATTGCTATAATTAATGATATACGGTCAACCGGGATGACTTTGTCTAATTTTCAGCGCCTTTTTCCGTTTAAACAAATTTTATTGTGTGAAAAGCATTTTTGTAAATTTATAGAATATTATTCTCAAACTGTTTATTGTCTAATGAATAATTTAAAGCCATTTTTCAAAGTTACTGAAATTTCCTAAGTCCACGTATTTGAAAAAAAAAGATGGGATAATCTCATCTCGATCTGGGGTAACTTTGTCTCAAATCTAAAACACCATAGAATAAGCCTTTATAGGATAATGTGATCCCAATATTATGGTAGAAAAATGAATCTCAGTAAACAATGATAATTTCTATGTACGAGTGTAAAAAGTCGTAATTTTCAGTAGATGAATGATATAAACTAGGCGAATAATAAAATTTCATAAAAATTTCCATTTATTTTTATATTTTTAAAGGAATTTGACGAGTACAAAAGCAGACAAAAAACTGGAAAACAAACAATAATATAGGAATTATTTTCAGTAGTAAACAATCAACTCTAGGACTGAAAAATAGTTGTTCCTCTTCACTGATCCAGGTCTCGGACGATCAGTTTCCTTCAAAATGCTCTCCCATTCGTATTGCTGAGATGCCAGCTCTTGCTTTCTTAATATTTGTCGCAAATCTCACCGTTAATTCAGGGTGATCACCTATGTACAAACCTTTAGATCCAATCAGAGAGTGGGGTGTTGTCCTTGAATTTAGTCACATTTACACCTCTACGTAACAGACAATATCGCACAGTCATTCTAAAATCAATTTCATCCATAGGAAACCCAAACTCTGATAACTTGATAAGATGGTCAACAAATCCTGTGTTGTCCCAGCGGTTTTCCTGTGCCGTGCTGACCATACGACCAGAGACGTCCGCAATGTGTGCGTGCGTAGTAGAAATGAACAAAACTAACTGCCGCTCTCGCTCGCTGTGTTCGCTGCATTTGTCTTTCGAGTCTCGGCTCGTCATTCTCGCTGCGCTTCGAGTCTCGCTCGTCATTCTCGAAATAGCATTTGGTCGGCGTGGAAAGATTTCGTAACTTTGAATAACATAAATCATTGAAATAAATAACTTAAATATTTAAATGAGACAAAAAGACAAAGAAACAGTATCTTAGTTATCAAAATGTTCTGATTCTATTATATGATATTTATTACCTATGGTTATATGAATAGAAAAAAAAAATAATTCTGAAATAAATTTGCATTTCTAAGAAACAGAAAACAAGACATTAATATCTTTTTTCGAGATTGTACACTTGATCTTAAAACATATGAAAAGAAAATTTCTAGCCTTTTAGTAAGGGCCTAGTAATTAAATAAAGACTGGGGAATAGATTATTATACACTGAAAGGTAGAGATGATATTTCATATAGGTTACTTGATTGTTTATACGTATATAACAGTTGCCAAAGTAGATAAAAGTTCAGTCAGGTATAAACAACTGTAGCGATTGTAGGCTGCTTCGGGACTTCGGGAGATGATCAATATCGAGTCTCTGAAGACTTTACGTCAAGGACGCGACATAATACGACATTGTCGTGCGGGTTTTCGGCTTTGCGGGCGCTGTTATTCTCGCTTTCTCGATCGTTGTTCATCTCTAGTGTGTGACATGATGGATCAGTACGTATCTAGCCTACCTGTAAGAAAAAAAAACAAGTATCAGTATTTGTTAGTATTAATGTATGTGTATGTAAGTACAAAATGACCTGAATATGTTAGGAAAAAGTTCACAAACTATTAGAGAAAACACGGGAATTTTACTTGACGCAAGTAAAAAGATAGGTTTGAAAGTAAACCCCGAAAAGACAAAGTATATGATTGCTCGTGACCAAAATATTGTACGAAAAGGAAATATAAAAATTGGAAATTTATCCTTTGAAGAGATGGAAAAATGCAAATACCTTGGAGCAACAGTAACAAATATAAGGTGGGTGCTCCTGTTATGGCCATGTTCCTGATATGGCCACCCCCCCTCCCTATTTTGAGTTAGTTAACCAGAAACTCCGCTAAATTGCAGCAGCATCCAGTGAAAGGGCATCCTGGTATGTCACTTGATTGTTTTCCATTAGTCAGGTTGAGCAATATGGCGCTAGTTGCCTGTTTTGCAGTTTTCATGTGACCTCTTCTTATTTTTCTCTGGTAAGTCTCCTTTGCTTTATGCATGTTTTTCAAAGACTTGTTTCATGAAAACCATAGTATTCCATTCAGTTTTTAATGTTCTGTTGATTGGTGTTGTCGTTGATGGCATATCTTTTACGAGTTGTTCATAATCAAACAATTTTCGTGAAAGCTTACCTGCTCCTGATATGGCCATATCAAATGCACCATGGTCATATCAAGTTCATTTCACGTTTATTTTTTCACCTGACAAATTTACAAATTTACATGTCTTATAGCTGGGATTTTGTATTTTAAGAAAAAAACTTAATTTTTTATGGAAAACCCTGTTTTTGACTACACTTTTGAATTATAAAAAAGATTATTAAGTGTCATGTTTATTCATTTTACACTAAAATTATTTAATTTTAGCACAACTGCGCTATCAAACTGAAAACAATCACGATTTGTAGAACATGGAACAAGGGTGGCCATATCATGTGCACATGTTCCTGATATGGCCACTAGGTAGACTTTTGGAATTTGGGACTTTTTGGACAATTAAAGCTATTTTTATGGGGAAAGGAAATTGTTTTAAGAAAGCCCATTAGACTGAGAACGAGTAAGAAAAAAGTGGTTTACATTTTTTTTCAAAATGGCAGCTAGAAAAATTCTCAAACCTTAGCATGGCCATATCAGGGATACCTACCATAAATGACACTCTAGATGTATAATGTTGGTCCCTTACATCACATTGCATTGTAAGGTGGTTTTACAAATATGTGATAAAAATTGACGAAGAAAGAAAGATAGAAGGCTACTAGGAAGTAATCTAAGCCACTTACATGTTAAATAGAGCTACAAAAATTTAAAAGGCAAATGCATAGGCCTTACTTCACCTGACATGACGACTAGAAAATGTATATGTAAGGTCCCACAAGTAATAAAACCTGTAATAGGCTTTATATTAAAAATACCAGCACATTAGATCCAATGGGAGGGGAAGAGGTGGCCCGAGAGTGAATATGTAAATTTCAAAGGAAGGAAAAATAAAAAAGGAGTCGACAAACTAAAAAACATGGAGCGAATCTCTAGCTGCTTTTATCCGAGCGGTGACGTCGCAATCCGGACAGTGCTGCCCCCTAGTGCTGCTTCCTGACAATGTGCATCCATTTCCGCACTTTTTTCTCCTCCCCTCTGTTCTCCCCCTCCCCCTCGCTCTCTCTGTCCTTTTACATGTTCTATGTTTCCACTCTACTCTATCCGGCTTTTCTTTTCCTTCTCGTTCATCCCTGTACTCTATGCCGACATGGACCTGTACCCTCAATTCGGGAACCGGGAGAGACCAATGTGAGTGCCGGAAACTGGAGCTTGGGTGCGGGCCATTTCCGGGTCGCAAGTCCCTGGTGAGAGAGCGATAGAAATGGGATATGTCCAGATATTGACCATTTAGGTTAAGAGTGCTATAAGGAGATGTGAGCTAAACTACGACATACGTTTGTGGTATACAATATTTGTGACGTTTTTTCTGCAGAATTGTATTCGTATTGTGACTTGTTACGACTTCGGTTTAACTTTGTTTATTAACGACCGCTTTTGATTATGTTTATGATATTTTATGCTCGACCATTCCGAAATGTATTAATTATACACCTGGTAGCAGCCCTTTAATGGACCTCATGAAACTACACCTATTCATTAAAGTTCAGGTGTTCCACCAATCAGAAAAGAACGTTGTAGCAATATGAAAGTACAAGTATCGGTTATTCTCGAATATGCAATCGAAAGACAATTAGCGCGAGATTAGATTAATAATTAGCGCTAATTGTAAATAATATTCAAATAAATTCAATTTGTCATCTCGTTTTTTAATGTCTAATTCAATTTCAGGGTTGTATCAAGATTAATGTTTCTTTTACTCTCTGGATTATATCAAGGTCAATGTCGACATTTGTTTCTCGGAAAAAATCAATACTTTCGCGTCTGCGCACATCTCACAATTTACGAGGTATTGCACAAGGTCAGTTCCGCTCCTCAGTCAAATAAGAATAACATGAATACTTATAAATAATTTCAAGTTAGAAATATGGTCGAGCATAAAATGTCGTATGAAACTTGACTATAATGGTAATTAAGACGCTCGTATGAAAATTATGAAACTCGCTTGCGCTCGTTTCATAAACATACTCGCGTCTTAATTACTACCATTATAGGCTCGTTGCGTAATGTGCTATTAAAATTGTTGAGTCATTATTTAATCATTTTGTCTAAACATACGATTTTTCATTTCTTTTATAGGTCTACTTTTTCTACTAAGCAATAGAAATTTGTTTTATTAAAGATTTTATTAATTATGTCCTGCAGAAAACATTTCTTCTTCTGTCCTGATTTACCGATATTTTAAACAACAATGAAGCGGACGAAGAAATTCTTTACGACGAGGCTAACGCTGGTGGTTTTTATAGTTCACACGTTTAACATTAAGAAAAAGGTTTAAATAGTTAAAAGCTCTGATAAAATTTCCACAAATTTTCTTAATAATATTAATGATTGTGACAATTGTTGTACAAGTACTACAAGTTTAAGTTAATAAAATAGCAACTAGCTAGTGCGCTTTCATTTTTGTAAGAAATTCGGTTACTTCTTATCTCTAGAGGATTACGTAGGTCACTTAGGCCTATTATCGCTGTGAACAGCAATCAATACACTTCAGGTAAAATCGACTAACTTTTGTAAGAACATGATTATAACAGCGTACCAACAGTAAGAGTGCAAAGCGTTTATCTGTAACTGACATTCAAAGAAGGAGTAAAGAGAGATGAGTCATAAAATGAGTTTCGAGTTAAATTAAAATTAAACATCACACCCTTATTGAAAATAAAACATATTAAATTATAGTCTTCTTCAGTTTCTTGTATACCTAATTCTAGATTTTAACTTGTGTATTCCCCTGGGGAACAAAACTACATTCACACAAAGAATGACGTAAACCCATTTACCCGAACACCTTCGAATTAGAAGGGTAAAAAAGTGCAAAGGGACTAATTATATGAACAAAGAAATTAAATAATGTGAATTGGGTAAATTAACAAATAATGGCACAGGATAATCAACGTTATAAATAGTATTTGGTTAGATCTAATCCCTCTTCTGTATGTATTTATTCACACTGCAAATGGGTATATACCCGGTGGCAGTGGTAACTAATTACATTCAATAATGACAATTAATAATAAACACAACTAATAAAAAAACAATACAATGATAAATAATAATAATAATAATAATAATAATAATAATGATAATCATCACCAATAACTATCAGAGTTTAGGCCATTTGGCCTGTTCCGTCTCAGGTGAAAAGCTGATCTCTCTATCGCTTCTTCGGGCGTCCACGATCTCGGTATCCAAGGGGTCTTTAATTTAATAATCTCCTGGGTAGTCTATCATTTGGCATCCGTAGAACATGCTCATGCCAGTTGCTCCGATACTTGTGGATTGTCTCTGTAATTGCTGCGATATTTAGTTCTTGTCGGATGACTTCATTATATTTATGGTCATAGAGAGTGTAGCCTGCTAGCGGTCTTAGTAATCTCATCTCAGCTGCTTCTATTCTTTTCAGTTGACTAGTTGTTAGAGTCCAAGTTTCTGATCCATATAGCAAAGTTGGAATGGCCATTGTTTTGTAGAATTTCAAAATTGTGTCTTGCCGGACCTTCTTAAACAGTGTATTTCTAATTGTTCTTAGCAGCTGTTGAAATTTGGCTAATTTATTATCTATATCTCGAGAATGAATATAGGAGAGATTACAGTCAAGGTAAGTAAAAGCTAATAATAATAATAATAATAATAATAATAATAATAATAATAATAATAATAATAATAATAATAATCACAAGGAGCATCCTAAATTAAATGAAGCATGATCACTTAAAATAACATTTAAAGTAAATCTAATTTGTATCTTAACCCTAAGTTCGAACTAAGACCCACGAGTGTGACAGGTTTATACCTGCACAAGTACCTTTCGGCACTATACTTATTTCGCTGTCAACTCACTGCACTGATTCTATCCTGATTTCACTAATACTTCAAAACCATTTCACTGTTCAAATACTTTGCACAGCCACTTCACTGACACAAACACACTTCACTTACACAATAGACTTCACTGACACTACACACTTCACTGATACAAGACACTTCCTCACTGATAGAACACTTCAATAACAAGATATCAGTTACACCCTTTAAATAGTGTGTATAATATACTATCGTCTATTAGTAAAGTCCTTGAAAATAAATTCTTGAGAATATTACTTAATGTTCTCCAAACACTTTGTTAAATAAAAATATCTCTTCTACTTGTAGTGACGTTTTTTTTTTTTTTTGCATGGCTCTTAATTTCGCAATGACACGATGTAGATCACTTTTGCGCACTCCATAATCCCATTTATTAGACCGCATTAAATATACGGACTGATTCATTTGCAATACTATTTTGCTGCTGGATAAACCAGTAAATCAAATTACAGATGATCAAACTATTCATCACTGCAAAAATACATGATCGAAGCGTATTTTCACCTTGTGTGTCGAAATGAGGTTTCGAAAACCATCCAGGCGATCGGGTTGACCGTGATATTGCTTACATGAATATTATGGACATTGAATTAATTTTATTAGTAACTCGCAATTACACAATGACACAATACAATTTTGCAGCTAAATACCTCCTCTTATATCTGGATAGCAGAAGCTTGAAGGTATCAATATCGCTTGATAATGCGGCAGCATAATAGGCGCTTATAGCTGGATCCCATATTCATGAGCATATCGTCTAATTATGGCATATATTGTTCTCCATCACTCTTCGTCTCTTGCGCATACTTACATTCTCTTTATGACCGTCGAGTTAGCTCTGTAGTAGCGTGTCTGCCTCCAGACTAGCCGGCCCGGGTTCGATTCTCGGCGGTGTCTGAAATTTTCATGTAAAATTTCTAATTCAGGACCAGACACGGGAAAAACAGACGAGACTCACGCGCGTAACTGCCTGTCGGCAGGATTGGGTTGCCATTCAACTGCAGAGCAAGTTAAAAGTTAGGACTGTCCCATTCAGACCGGGTTTTTTAACCCCAGTACATACTCTAGAAAGCCTGCCTGTGTGCTCGTACTGTAGAATGACTTGCCAGTCTCTAGCCTACTGGTTAAGATGAAGCAATATTAATTTGAAATCTAAGTCCGTTGGCTATTTACTCACTTCAGAATGTCCGTATTTTTTGGTAAAATACGGCAGAAATTCTTGATTAAAGAAACATAGTATTATAATTTATTGCACTACAGAATTTCATAAAATCATCATCATAAACATCACGGGTTAAGGCTGGTTCACAATAAACTGGAAACGAGAATAGGAACGAAAACGAAAACGGTAAAACTATTAAAATGTGTACATTTAAATCTGAGCATTCACAATTAACGAAAAGCTTGCCGGAGCCCGGGATCGGGAACGGAGAGTTGGCCAAGTTTCAACTTTGGCGTTCACGTTTCCGATCACAGTCCACTAGATTCATTCTAATGCCATCTAAAAGCTATTTTGTCGTCGTATATTTTGTAGCAAAAAGACCGTGACATAACCTATGCATTATTTTGTTCTGTGCTGTGCATCATGGAGCAAGTTTTATTGGATGAGTGTTGAGGAAAATCCTCACGTTTACGATAAGCGGCGCCTCGTATAAAGATGAGAAAATGAAGGCGAATACGTGGCTTTCAATAGCTGCATCTTTGAATACCGATCGTAAGTGAATTATATTTTATTACTGTATTGGTTGTATTACACACTACATATTCATGCTTCAATTCAATGATTACTGTTATGTTCATTTTTGTTCTATTACAAATGTTTCTTCTCTAATTATTTTACGTTATGGTAGACTTAAAATAGGTTGTGATAATAAAGATACATGGGCATATTTATAGTACCGTACCTAATGAAATTTATCAGTTGAAATTTCGAAGTTGGTTAACCTGTGTTTATGATGGCTGCCTTGTACTCATGAGAGAACGCCATTGGTCAATTATACACAAATAATATCAGAATGCGTAATATCGACTTCACATATCGTTATTGACATGTATATCGATATGCATAGTCGTCTACGTTCTCGGGTTATTGTGAATCAAAAATTTTCATATTCACGTCCTCTGCTTCTCGTTTTCATTCTGGTTCTCGTTCCCGGTTTATTGTGAGCCAGCCTTTAGCCGTCCGGCCTGTTCTGTCCCAACAGTTAATTGAAGTCTAAAACTGGTCATTCCATCGTCGCCTCTGCCTTCCTACATCCCATGTGCAGTGTAGTTGTGCAGTTTTCTTGGAACTCTGTCTGATGACATTCTCTCTACATGTTCGCGCCATCTACTTATATAGTTGTGTGTTACATTTATTATATTTGCACTACCTAATTCCTGTCTAATGTATTTGTTTTGTTTATGATCTAACAGTGTATATCCTGCCAACGGTCTCAACAATTTCATTTCTGCTGTCTCCATTCTTCTTTCTTGCTGTTTAGTGAGGTTCCAATTCTCTGAGCCATATACCAATGTTGGTATGACCATTGTTCTGTAAAACTTCAGAACTGTATCTGTCCTTACCTTCTTAATGAAGGTTCTTTTAACTGTTCCTATTAGTTTTTGAAATGTCAATATTATTTTGCCATAATCATTTATATTGTCTTATGATAATGTGCAGCTTCAATATTCAAAATGGTTCACTTGTTCTACTAGTTCATCATTAAGGATTCTTTTTAATCTTATTGGTGTTTTTCCTTTGAATCCCAAATATTTTAGTTAAATTCTTTAGCTATTATGTTCAGGTTATATAAGGCCCTCTGCAGGTTATCTTCTGAGTTTACAAATATTACCTGATCATCTGCAAAATAAAATTTCATAAAATAATAAGATAAATATTATACATTTAATTTTCCTGCAAAGTGTATCTGTCTCAACAAAATAGTAACATTTCTTAACTTGTGACTAGTTAGGAGAGGAGAGGAGAGGAGAGGAGAGGAGAGGAGAGGAGAGGAAATATGTTGAATAATATATCGGTAACGATTATTAAGAATATCAACAACTATTATAGAAACAACAATTAGAAGCCTCATGAAGATCTGCAAAATATAAAAACTTCTTCGTTTTTCAGAAAACTGGTTTGCTATTTAACTTCTGAGAGACAGATTTCTTTTTATTTATGAAGCTTAGAGTTTGAAGAGTTTGCCGATTGAGCTACGCCGGTGCCTTGCTTGTTTTCCACTTCCTCATATTCGTCTTCATCATCCCCGTTTTTATCCCCTCTTGTTCGTCATCAGTCTCTTCTTTTTCGTCTTTAACCATCTTTTCTTCATCTTCCACGTTCTCTCATTCTTTTATCTTGTTTTACTCGTCCTTGTGCTCTTGTTTTTTCTTCCTCCTCTTCGCCATCGTCCTCTACGTCACTGCCCTCTTTCTCCTTCTCTTTCTCGTCCTCATCATTTTCTTTCCCCGTTTTCTTCTGATTTTTCTCCTTTTGAACTTAATCCTTCTCTTCTGCTTTACCTTCAGCTTCGTTCTCAAATTTTTTCTCATTTTCAACCTCCTCCTTTTCCTTGAACATGTGCTTCTCTTTCTCGCCCTTGCCGTCCTCGTCTTCTTTCCCTTCTTCCTATGCCTTCTTTTTCTTTTCTTTTATCTCATTGTTCTGGTGTCCTTCTCTACATTCTCTCCGTTTTTGCTGTCGTTTTTATCACCTCCTTTTTTGTTATGCTTCCTGTGTGGTTAAGAGTATATCTCAAATATTGAAATTTGTCAGAAAAATGAAATATGAAGTATTACGACGAATTTCGTTAATAATTAGAAGAAAAGTGGTGTATATAAGTCACGTAAAGGAACAGGTAGATGAAATATGAATAATTTTTAGAAAGGTGAGAAAAATGAAAATTGTTGTAATATTTTAATTATTACAGCATTCTGAATGTCTGTTATTATAAATACAGAATTGACATTGACATCCTGTGCATTTTACGTAGGTATTCAGAAATTCACAAATTGAATGATCGTGTTTTTGTTAGATATAAATCCGACCAATAGAAGACACCAACAGTATTCAGTAGCGTAGTAAGGTATTTCGAAATATGTAAGTACATTGCCTACATAGACAAATCTCTAGGGCCCGAGAGTCCATGAAGTTCAGACTGACATACGGGCTGTGAGATCTAATAACGTATTGCAGGATTCCAGCTGAAAAATGATTACATCGCTCTCGGAGTACAGATACATACCATGCATCCCACGGGAACCGAATCTCTGCTTTAAATAGACGGGAAGGAGTGGGGATTAGCACGGCGCACAAACATTAATTGAATCTTGTTTTTCAATCAATGGGGAACTTTATACTTTAATAGGATTTGCTTCAGTTTCGGGACAATAAGGTAGACAAATTTGTTTCGGTGTTTTTATATATAGATCCTAACGACTTGAATTGAAGCGTGGGCATAAGAAATAAACAGTGTTTCGATAGAGTTGGTATCGTTCTGAACAGACAAAGAAATTTCTAGTACGCAACCTCTAGTGTGTAGAACCTTCAAAATCAGTTTTTGATCACTAATCACAACACTGATCCTTTGCCTTATATTAACATTTCAATGCTCGCACTTATAATAAACCTGTTATTGCCCGCATGGGCTACTATTGTAGCCCATTACTTACTTACTTACTTACTGGCTTTTAAGGAACCCGAAAGTTCATTGCCGCCCTCACATAAGCCCGCCATTGGTCCCTATCCTGAGCAAGATTAATCAAGTCTCTACCATCATATCCTACCTCCTTCAAATCCATTTTAATATTATCTTCCCATCTACGTCTCGGCCTCCCCAAAGGTCTTTTGCCCTCCGGCCTCCCAACTAACACTCTATATGCATTTCTGGATTCGCTTATACGTGCTACATGTCCTGCCCATCTCAAACGTCTGGGTACCAAATCTTATAACATTTTTACTTTGCTGTGGTCTTGCCGGAGAATCAGCCCCATTCCGAGGCTTACTGTTAGGTTTCGTAACAAGCTGTTTTTTTAATAATAATAATAATAATAATAATAATGATTTATTTAACCTGGCAGAGTTAAGGCCATACGGCCTTCTCTAACACTCAACCAGGAGATAGGTTGTTAGCCCTTCGCCCAACCCCCAAGCTGGAGGACCACCCCTTATCGGCTGTCCACGACTGCTTATTCAATATATTCGCAGCTACCCTCCATATCTGGAGGCCGTCTCCTTTATCCGCAACCTGAGGACGCGCCATGCCATGGTGATAGGGACCCAAAATACTTAGATTGTAGCCCATTACAATTTTGAATTTTATTTTAAACTGTTGTTCATCACATTTAGCCAACTACGTATTGCTGAATTTGTCTGTCATTCATAATTAATTTATTTTAACGACGCGTGCAATATTTAGATATTAAACCATGCAATTTATAGAAAGTTGCTTCGAAAATTAAGTTACGGGTTTACTCGTGTGGGCTGCAACTGTAGCCCAAGGATTAATAATCACACTCACTATGAACCTCTGGCCATGTCACAAACTATAACAACATCGGTACATTGTTACAAGTGTGCAGGAAAGGTATACAAAAGGGAAATGTCGCCGCTTGATTCGCGGAGATGCCAGAACATTACGTGGACTACAATAGTAGCCCAAGCTAAGACTGAAATAACTGATATGCTATTGGGAAAGTCATCTATGTTATCTTCATGAATATCTGTTACAATTCCTGAGAAATTTGGCAGCATATTTCCTTAACCCTTGTATGTACGTTGACAAATAGTCAACATACACATTTCGAAGCTGCCAGTCATTTACGTTTTATTTAGCAGCGATATTATTTTAAAATTTTACTTGGGCTATAAATTGCTCACAAATTACGCCGGGATCCCTCTACAAGAGCCAGAGATCTTTTGCATGCCGTAAATCTGCAACACGGGCCTGCCAGTTTTACTTTCGTCGCGGAGGAATCCAAATTAATTATATCATTGCCTTGTCAAATGTTTCGTCCTCAGCCGGTATGAACCGCGAACCTCAAGTCCATTGGCTAGTATAGGGACAGCTAAAACCATCGCAAACAGCTATCATCTATTAAGCATGGAGCGGCATAGTAATAAAGGATATTCATATTCATTTTCATCCATACGTCATACTTACTGGCTACGGTTCGCCACTAAATTGCTGTATACGGGCTACCCATAACCTTCTAATTTCAATATTATCTACTATTTTACTGATTTGAGATGTGTGCTTTTCCTATGTTTGTTTTATGGACGACATTAAGATGTATGGATCATATGCGGAGACTAAGAGGAAGTCTGAAAATAGGGAGGATTGAATAATGCTGGGTTTACAGTGAAAGACCTGCCCTTGGGCAGAACACATATGTGTGTATGTATGTATGTACGTACGTACGTATGTATGTATGTATGTATGTATGTATGTATGTATGTATGTATGTATGTATGTATGTATGTAAGATGTATGTATGTATGTACTACACAAAGCTCATCGACTCTTCTCTGTCCTATTTATACATTTAACTAATCTATTTCTAATAAACTCTTTCAGCGACCGTCGTGGCTTAAGGTTCACAATAAACCAGGAACGGAAACAACGAGAACGGAAAAATTGTTAAAATAAATGCATTTAAAGTGAGCATCCACAATACTTAATTGTGAATGCTCATATTTAAATACATTTATTTTAACAATATTGCCGTTCTCATTTCCGTTCCCGGTTTATTGTGAACCAGCCTTTAGTCGGTTAAGGCGCTTGCCTGCCGGTCTGAAGTTGCGCTCGGGCGCGAGTTCGATCCCCGCTTGGGCTGCTTACCTGGTTGGGCTTTTTCCGAGGTTTTTCCCAACCGTAAGGTGAATGCCAGGTAATCTATGGCGAATCCTCGGCCTCATCTCGCCAAATACCATCTCGCCAAATACCATCTCGCTATCACCAATCTCATTGACAATAAATAACCTCATAGTTGATACAGCGTCGTTAAATAACCAACTAAAAAAATAATAATAAATAAACTCTTTCCCCCACAACAGCACCTTCCTCACTCACTTTAAAATCACCCATATCATTTCAACAAAAGTCCGTAAATCATTCTTGCATTCTTTCCGCATGTAGCCTACTGTTTATCTTCTATGCACCTTCATTAATACTTTCCTCTACACTCCTCTTGTTCTTTACCCTAGTCTCCTCCTACTTCCCTTTACTTGACTAAACACTTATTGATTTTCATTATGCTGTCACTCATCATTTATTTATTACAATATTATCAACAGTAATCTCACTAGACGTTTTGATTTATCTAGAGAAAATCAAAACTCGAGTGGGATTTAATTGACTATTACACGATTAGAAGAAAGTATATACAGATTAGAAGTAACGAAGTACCCCAATACAATAAAATATTAATTGACTTACGAAAATACAACTGTCTTCAAATGTATTATTGTACCATCTCAACATTACAAATATTACGATAGATGCATGCTAGATGGCAGTAATGAGTTATGATTACTAGCAATGCGTTCTCGTCGAGAAATTCTCGATCTATACACGATGGCAATGTTACTAGTCAAGAAGGCTTTGTTGATTCAGTTTCATTTTTATTAAAACAGTTGCATTCCACTTCAATTATCCGAATCCCAGTAATCAACGTCACTTGACAGATGACTTTCAATAAATCTTAATATTAAACCATCTCTGATACGTGACTATCCATAATATCATATAGCAGAAGCTATAACATAACCTAACTAATATACACAAGTGTTAGAAAAGTTTTAATTAACGACGATGACATAAAAAATAAACATGAATAATTTTAAAAGGAATAATTATTGAATGTACAACTTTCAAATTTGAATGTGGTTGGTGGTTCAATTGATGTTATATTGGACGTGTGCGTAATAGAAGTGGAACTCGTTGATTTAGGCCTACATGGTGTATTCAACTTATTCAGGATTTCCGAATGAATAATTTTAAAAGGAATAATTATTGAATGTATAATTTTCAAATTCGAATGTGGTTGGTGGTTCAATTGATGTTATATTGGACGTGTGCGTAATAGAAGTGGAACTCGTTGATTTAGGCCTACATGGTGTATTCAACTTATTCAGGATTTCCGAATGGTGCTCTTCATTTATTTGTAAATCGGAGGTATGATCAGTGATTTTTATTAATTCTTGTTCTTGAATGCGAATGCGAGTCATATTTGAAACTGCTGTGCATCGACTGGAGTGGTTTGTAATTATATATATATATATATATATATATATATATATTTTTTTTTTTTTTTTGACGTCCAGACCAGCGCAGTTTCAAATGTTGGCAAACAAAGAAACAAATGCTAGGGACGCGATAAAATTAAACAAACGCGATAAAATTAAACAAATGCTAGGGACACGATAAAATTGTGCGATAAGCAGCCATGATTGGTTGAAATACGTCCTTTCGTACCGTTTTATTGGTCAAAAGTAGTATGACGTAGTAAGAGTGTAATAGTCACTTTAAACGTAAATAATATGATTCTTTACTTCAATGTTATTTCCCACATTATTCACCCTTCCTCACCGATAATTTAATAAGGAATAGAAATAAATATTATTGTTGTTTATTCCACCATGTAGATGAAATTTAAAGAAAGGATATGAATGTTTCAAATGATAATGCCCGTTGAATGAAAAATAGCCTTTTTTGAACTCTAAATCAATAAATCGCTCTAATTGATGTTGTTGTTTAGTCAACAGTCCGACGACAGGTTGGAACTTCATAAGTGACATCACTCAAGAGGCAAGTAAACCAGAAGATAATGGGGTAGGGTGGCCAGTTCGTTTCCCCTCCATTAATTATTAACTAAATATTATGTATCATAATAATCATCGTCACCATTGTTACAGTAGCCCTTTGAGAATTGTGACTTTCCTCAAAATATACCACATAATAGAATAACTATTTGTGAATGTACGAAATTCGTGAAATGTTTACTGAGGTTTAATTTCGCGTGGGAAACGACCACCTGCTAATTCATAACCACTACCACAATCTCAAACTTCAAGGTAGACCACTTGATTCTGTCTCTTCAACGTGTTTGTAGCCTTTCAACAGCAGGTTTGCGTTTTAATTTATAATTAATCATTCATATCCAACTCTTCGAGCTGTCATTCTGAAATATGGTTTATATAACCTTGCGTAATACGTAACTGGTCAAGTCTGCTATAGCGGACGTCAATAACAATAGTTAACAACGTCGAATTTTGTTTGATGAAACCAAAGTCTTAGACAAAAGTCAGGATATGAGGGCTGCATAATTGGATAAATCATTGAAGATAGCATAAGGCACCTAAACTAACGTTAGGGAAAGTAGTCCTATTTTTATAAAATCTATCATGAAAATTTGTTTTGAACACCGGTATTACAAATAATCGCAAAGAGGAAATAAGTAGAGAGTAAGGCACAAGATATCGAGTGCATCATGCCAGAAAGGCGTATTAAAAGAATTATCGTCTTTTGCGCTTTGTTTTCATCTATATTTAATTCCAGCTTACATTTTATTAATAATTTTAGTTTCCAAATTCATTATTTTGTCGTCTAAAGGTCGGTAATATATTATTTTGAAGTCATTACAATAAGTCACTACATATAGGCCCTAATACTAATATGCGTTACAAGAGCGGTATGTTGAAGTTTTCATGTTCGAGGAAAAGTTTGAAAAAGCGAAACGTAGTTGAGCTTTTTTAATTTCCGAGAATTGAAAGAAAACATACCGCTCGTGTATCGTACATTATTTTGTGCGAAGATCGTTTATTACATAAGTTACCTGAAAGAGGAATTTCTAATTAGTTGCAATGAAATCTCCATCTTGGTTTCTGTTCAATGACGGCAATTTTGCAAAACAAAAATATCTATCTTCAACATTGTTGCTTTAAAATGTTTTCTGTGTTTACTATATTCCAGCAGGCCGTGATATACGTCTGTCTTCCCCCCCCCCCCAGTCTATAAATGCGAACTTAAAACAAACGGCTTCCTTAATGTTACATGCATCACGAAATGCAGTAACTTTAGTGGAGTTGTAGAGTTTACTTAATTTTTGCAAATATTTAAAAACAATAATTAACAGTACAATTTAGGTGAAATTGCAGTGGTAAGTTTCCAATTTATAATTATTGCTATATTGAACGTCTTTAAAAATAATATGTTAAAAGCCTAAAGCAGTAAAATGAATATGTTACTTAAGCGGTAAGAAGAGGGAAATTGTTATGTGTATTCGGTTGGGAATACTGAATGTGGAATTTTAGACTTACCGCGGGTTGGTTTTGTGCGGAAACCAAGCAAATACGCACGATTTCGCACAAACGTATATTACTGTATCTAGGCCTATACGTAAATAGTGCAATATATGAATGGTTGCAATTTTAAGCTGACCAGTGCGTCATAATAGTACTTGCCAATACCTGGCAGAGATATATGCGAAGTACCTGCCGAATGAGACGCATAGCAGTATTCCACAAATTAGTCAATCAATTGCTAATTGTGATTATATGCAAGAGAGGTTACCTAGGGGACGCGTAACTGACGGCTGGTTGTAATGAATGAATCATTCAAATTGCGTGAGTTTGCATAATGCCATCTTATTTTCAAATTCTATTAATATGTATAATGACTTCGAACTTCATGAATAAATGTAGCCAGTCCATTGAATATAAAGCGGTAGGAAGAGGGGTGAGAGCCCCCGGCAAATCACAGGAATATCTAGCACCTAATAAAACAGGGCTGTAATGACAGTTATGATATATTTAGGAGTTTATGGAAAGCTATCTGTGTGTAATATTGCATCTATTGTACTGAATGATAATGTTACAAAAGTGTGCCGTTCATGAAAATTTGTCTTTCGTATAATTTGTTGCCCCGTTTTTTTCTTCTGAGGAACTCCACTGCATGAAATACAGAAATGAATGGATACCTGCAAGGATGAATGAATAACTGTAGGGATGAATGGATAAACCCAACGATGAATGGAAAAATGCAAATAAGAGTGGATAAATCCAATGATGAATTGATAAACCAAAGAATGAATGGTTAACTGCAAGGATGAATGAATAAACCCAAAGACGAATGGATAAATGTAAGGAAGAATGGATAAATGTAACGAAGGATCGATAATTTCAAGGGTGTATTTGTAAATGCAATAATGTGTTCATAAATGCAAAAATGAAGGTTAGGTTATTTAGCGTCTGAATGAGATGAAGATGATAATGCCAGTGAAATGAATCCGGAGTCCAACACCGAAAGTTACCCAGCATTTGCTCTTATTAGGTTGAGGGGAAAACCCCGGAAAAAAACCTCAATCAGGTAACTTTTCCCGACCGGAAATCGAACCCGGGCCACCTGGTTTCACGGCCAGAAGCGCTAACCGTTACTACACAGGTGTGGACTGCAAAAATGAATGGATAACGCGAGAAAGAATGGATAAATGCGAGAATGGATGGATAAATGCCAGGATGGATGCATAGGCCTACATGAGAGGATGGATGGATAAAGGTGAGAATGGATGGATAAATGCAAAAATGGATGGATGGATGGACGGATGAATAAATGAAGCCAAAGATGGATGAATAAATGCGAGGATGGATGGATAAAGATGAAAATGGATGGGTAAATGCAAAAATGGATGGATGGATAGATGGATGGATGGATGGATGGATGGATGGGTGGAAGGATGGATGGATCGATGGATGCATGAATGAATGAATGAATAAAGCCAAATATGGATAAATAAATGAGAAGATGGATGGATAAATGCGAGGATGGATGCATACATGCAAGGATAGATGGATAAAGGTGAGAATGGATGGGTAAATGCGAAAATGGAGAGATGGATGGATGGATAAATGGATGGATGGATGAATAAATAAAGCCAAAGATGGATGAAAAATGCGAGGATGGAAGCATACATGCGAGGATGGATGGATAAAGGTGAGAATGGATGGGTAAATGCGAAAATGGATGGATGGATGGATGGATGAATAAATAAAGCCAAAGATGGAAGAATAAATGCGAGGATGGATGGATAAATGCAAGAATGGATTGATAAATGCAAAAATGGATGGAGAAACGAGGGGATGAATGGATAACTGCAAGGATGAAAAGATAAATGTAAGCAAGACTGGATAAAAGCAAGGAAGGATAGGTAAATTCGAGGGTGTATTTCAAATGCAACACTGAATTAATAAATGCAAAAATGAATGGATAATGAAAGAAATAATGGATAAATGCGAGAATGGATGGAAAAATGCAAGGATGAATGCATAAATGCGAGGATTGGTGCATAAAAGCGAGGATTGGTGGATAAATGCGAGGATTGGTGGATAAATGCGAGAAAGGATGCATAAATGCAAGAATTGGTGCATAAATGCAAGGATTGGTGCATAAATGCAAGGATTGGTGGATAAATGCGTGTAAGGATGCATAAATGCGAGGATTGGTGGATAAATGCGAGGATTGGTGGTTAAATGCGAGATAGGATGCATAAATGCGAGGATTGGAGGATGGTTGGATGGATGATTGGATGGATGGATACGTAAATGCGAGGATAGGTGGATAAATGCAAGGATGAATGCATAAATGCGAGGATTGGTGGATAATTGCGAGGATGGGTGGATAAATGCGAGGATTGGTGGATAAATGCGAGGATGGATGCATAAATGCGAAGATTGGTGGATAAATGCAAGGATGGATGAATGGATGAATAGATGGATGGATACATAAATGCGAGGATTGATGGGTAAATGCAAGGATATATGCATGAATGCGAGGATTGGTGGATAAATGGGAGGATGGATGCATAAATGCGAGGATTGGTGGATAAATGCGAGGATGG
This sequence comes from Periplaneta americana, assembly GCF_040183065.1. Lineage (NCBI taxonomy): Eukaryota > Metazoa > Arthropoda > Insecta > Blattodea > Blattidae > Periplaneta > Periplaneta americana. Next base: position 24,955,699 of record NC_091121.1, read on the forward strand.
ATGCATAAATGCGAAGATTGGTGGATAAATGCGAGGATGGATGAATGGATGAATAGATGGATGGATACATAAATGCGAGGATTGGTGGATAAATGGGAGGATGGATGCATAAATGCGAGGATTGGTGGATAAATGCAAGGATGAATGCATAAATGTGAGGATTGGTGGATAATTGCGAGGATGGGTGGATAAATGCGAGGATTGGTGGATAAATGCGAGGATGGATGCATAAATGCGAAGATTGGTGGATAAATGCGAGGATGGATGCATAAATGCGAAGATTGGTGGATAAATGCGAGGATGGATGAATGGATGAATAAATGGATGGATACATAAATGCGAGGATTGATGGGTAAATGCAAGGATATATGCATAAATGCGAGGATTGGTGGATAAATGGGAGGATGGATGCATAAATGCGAGGATTGGTGGATAAATGCGAGGATGGATGGATGGATGGATGGATGAATGAATGGATACATAAATGCGAGGATTGGTGGATAAATGGGAGGATGGATGCATAAATGCGAGGATTGGTGGATAAATGCCAGGGTGGAAGGATGAATGAATGGATGGATGGATGGATGGATGGATGCATAAATGCGAGGATTGGTGGACAAATGCGAGGATGGATGCATAAATGTGAGGATTGGTGGATAAATGCGAGGATTGGTGGATAAATGCGTGGATTGGTGGATGAATGCAAGGATGGATGCATAAATGCAAGGATTGGTGGATAAATGTGAGGAAGGATGCATAAATGCGAGGATGGGTGGATAAATGCGAGGATTGGTGGATAAATGCGAGGAAGGATTCATAAATGCGAGGATGGGTGTATAAATGCGAGGATTGGTGGATAAATGCGAGAATGGATGCATAAATGCGAGGATTTGTGGATAAATGCGAGGATGGATACATAAATGCGAAGATTGGTGGATAAATGCGAGGATGGATGCATTAATGCGAGGATTGGTGGATAAATGCAAGGATGGATGCATAAATGCGAGTATTGGTGTATAAATGCGAGAATGGATGCATAAATGCGAGGATTTTTGGATGAATGCGGGGATGGATGCATAAATACGAGGATTGGTGGATAAATGCGAGGATGGATGCATAAATGCGAGGATTGGTGGATAAATGAGAGGAAGGATGCATAAATGATAGGATGGGTGGATAAATACGGGGATGGATACAAAAATGCGAGGATTGGTGGATAAATGCGAGGATGGATGCATAAATGTGAGGATTGGTGGATGAATGCGATTATTGGTGGATAAATGTGAGGATTGGTGGATAAATGCAAGGATGGATGCATAAATGCGAGTATTGGTGGATAAATGCGATGATGGAAGCATAAATGCGAGGATTGGTGGATAAATGCGAGGATGGATGCATTAATGCGAGGATTGGTGGATAAATGCAAGGATGGATGCATAAATACGAGTATTGGTGTATAAATGCGAGGATGGATGCATAAATATGAGGATTGGTGGATAAATGCGAGAGTGAATGGATAGAGGGTAGAATGAATGGATAGTGCGAGAATGAATAGATAAATGCGAGAATGCATGGACAATTTCGAGAATAGATGGATGAATGCGACGATGGATGGACAAACGCCAGGATAGATTGATAAATGCAAGGATGAATGGATAAGGGCTAATTTCTTTCATTGGAGACACATCTTAATATCCCTTCTAGATTATCATAATAATTACTACATTCTCAGCCTTTCTTCAGAGACAGATAAAGCTGACACTATATTGAATAAAAGGAAAATTAAAAAATTTTTCTATATTTATTTATTGAAGAGCCATAACAAAAGTAACCGAGTATTACATCCTTTTTTATTTTAAAGAAATAAAACTCTCTTTTCTTTTAATGCATTTGTGAGACCGATAATGTTTTTTTTTTTTATTTTGTTCAAAAGAGCATAAAATATACTTCCATAATAGCAGTTATAAACATTTTCAAACTGAGCCTTTGGAACATTTTAAAGTCTGTATCAAACTAGCTCGACCATTTTTACTGTATCACATTACCCTTATTTGACCCTAAGTATTATCATCACTACCTCGAAGACTGATGATTAAGATGACGAAGGTGACTATCATTTTGAAGTGATGAAGATGAACTATTATGATGGTTAGCAAGGATAAATAGCTATGGTAGTGAGTGATAATGCAATAAATATGTATAGAGCGGTCATCTTTCACATTCAATTGCCTTCGTAAGAAATTAATCAGCCGTGGGTAACGTCTTAGTAAACACCTTGTTCCTAAACACCTTGGGCCTCTAACTTGACAAAATAAAGCGCGATAATTCCACTTTGCGGCATGAATATTCACATCTGCATCCTCCGGCAACGGAGTATTATTCAGATAAATTAATGTGTATCCAATAACGGATAGAAAATGAGTTAACGATCTCCCTGAGGGTTTTGACGAAGACAAGGGATGTAATCAATTGCAGGAAGGGTTGAAGTAGTTGTATTTCTCCCCGGACGATGTAATCAATTCCCCGGCTGCTCGCTTCAGCTCGCCCCAGGTGCGGGCAGTGATTGCCGTATTTACTGTGCCCTCATGGAATGGGATACGAGCAACGGTTTAAAAAGTCGCCCCCAATAAAAACCGAGGCAACAGCTCATCACTCAAGTCCAGGGCTTCCTTTTTACTGTCCCTTTTTTCCTTCTTTGAATCAGTTGCTACATGTAAAACACTTCAATTTATCACTTACGTTGTTACTTTCCTTTTTATATAACCCGACAATAAAATTCTTGTACGTTTATATCGTAACCAATTACATCACTGATAATGTAGAATTACATTTCATTTAATTTGAGCTGTATACAGCGTGTTCCACAAAACACAACGTAATTCTTGTAATTTATGAGTGCAAACGTGTGTGTAAAGAAACAAAACGTTTTTTCTGATAGCGTGTCTCAATTTTGTGTTGTCTTTTTAGAAATATAGGGGAGAGTTGGGTAGTATCGGACATCGGGTAATATCGGACAATGCGTTTCTTTCATCTACCACCATACGGTAGTACCTGAATGACATGGTTACGTTTCTGTATGCGACATCACAGAAACGCAACCATGTCAATCAGATGCTATCATTGTGTGGTAGATGAAAGAATCTCACTGTTCGATATTACCCGATGTCCGATACTACCCAACTCTCCCCTAATCATACCAACAAAGGAGAAGAGTTCGACAGGCACTGTGAAGCGGGTCTCGGGATAGCTCAGATGGAAGGAGAGCTCAGCGCGCATAGCTGAGAGGTCCTGAGTTCGATTCCCAGTACCGGAACGAATTTTTCTCCAATAATAGATACCAACAAGGCTAAAAATATGTATCCTAATCCATCTTTAAGCCTTCTTCTATTTGACAAGGGAACGTTCAACATTGGAAGGTTGGATAGGACCTTTCAAATTTTGTGCACTAAAAAGGTCACATTTATAACAAATTTTAGGTGGAAAAAAATTTTTCGATGTCAACCTATAAGACAGTGAAATAGTATTTTGAATATTAGTAGTAAATGCTCAAAGCCTGGGTACGCAGCGAACCTTAGTGTAGTCAGCCATTGTGGCCTTGGGAATGCGCCTAGTTTGAGGATTAGCGCAATAAACTTGAATGTTCGCAGTGCTGGGACGTAGTGGCTCCCTTCAATTTAATTAAATTAAATTAAAAAATTTAGAACCATAGTGAAAAAAGTGTTTTGGGTTGGCACTAATTTCGGAATGTCCCTTCATGTGAAGAGAAGGTTAGGTTAAGTTAGGTTACGGTGGCTAGGATCGGGTTAGGGACGACCCTTTGCACGTCGGCCATACTGAAGCCTATTGTACATCCCGAATTTATGAGATAAACGAGGATGTGGTGTACCAGCCCATCGGACGCATGTGACCCCCTCACCCACTCATCCAATGGGGGCCCTCTAGCCCCCGACCCAAGTTCATTCCGCCAAGGTGTCTGAGCAGTACAGTATCCATTCCAACGGTCCTTCCAGGGTGTCGCAGAGCCCTTGGAAGTGTTCTTAAGAAATTAATCCTGGCAGAGATATTGCGGAATGCTGGGAACCCAGGGACGGTTGCGGAGAGGACGCCTCCCCCCACGTAAGCTGACGAAGACATGCGTCTATGGAAAGAGATGAAGAATATGATGAAATATAAATTCCTATTCTACACGGAAGGGGAAGGGAAATGGACCGTGGCAATGAAAATTCCGGCATTTATCTAAGTATCTTGGAAGACTACGAAAAAACCAGTCAGGTAGGTCGGTCCGGGAATCGAATCACGGACCTCACGATTTCGAGTCCCAGGAGGAACGCATGAGTCACTTCGCTCGATATATGAAGAGAAAATATATTGCTATCCTTCATTAATTACTTCACTCATCATAGACACACACTTCTTATTTGTAACCCGTAATATATAAAAATGTCAAACTAACACAACTATGAATAATTTCAAGGAAAAAAAATTGTTCCGGGACCGAGTATCGATCCAGTGACCTTTCGTTTAGCGCACGAATGCTCTACCGACTGAGCTACCCACGAACTACACCCGACACCGTCCCAATTTTTTCATTTATATCCACACAACTAAAGTGGGCTGACAAGGCGCCAGAAACCCAACTTTGGGTGCACACAAACTCTGTGTTACTTGAATTGTGGTTTTCTGTTAACGTACCTACAGTGACGTATATATAATGCATATGTGACTTTCAATCGGTAGAGCATTCGTGCGCTAAGCGAAGAGGTCTCGGGATCGATACCAGGCACCGGAACACTTTTTCCTTTGAAATGATTCAAGTCTGCTTCAAGGGAGCTTTTACCTGAAAGCCAGATTTGCATAACACAACTGTGGTTTCATTCGCGTAACACTGGGACCGGTGTATCGCTGTTACAGCGCAGAATTTTTCTGTAAAAATTCAGACTTTCTTATTCATTGCAATCTGTGTCTTGGTAAAACCGCAGAGATTTTCTTTGAAAGCGTTCTCGATATTATCTAATAGTGCACGAATTTGAAGCGCGGCAATGATTAACCACTTTAATACCGTTAAGTGGTCTTCACTGTCTAAACAGCAATCGAAGAGCAGAACTGGAGTCGAGATTAAAAGCTGTAGTACTAAATACGAGAATAAAAAAGTATAGAGCTTGATTTTATTTCCATTTGTATTGCTACGCAATGCGTGAAATTCTAGTTGGTCAACACACACATTCATTTTCAGTTCCAACATGCATTTATTTGAATCATACAGTTAGTGTAATTTGGTTCTCGCTTGGCCAGTCTCCGTGATTATTCCAACATACAACCCCAGTATTACGACTGTATAACAGCAATAATTGATATTGTACTAACCCAACATTCCTCGTGACGTCATGGTGACGTAATCGGTCACATGATGTCAGATGCATTCTGGTGTGGTGATTATAATTTGGTCACTACGATGAAACAGTGATGAGAATATTCAACACATATCCCTTTACCTCCCCCTTTTCCCTCTAACACCCAACCGCCCGCACTGTATATACATACAAACAACACTGTAATCAAGTGGGGAACGAGAGAGAGAGACCCTAAAATTAACACACAGTACATCCCCTTCCGCACCCTTGCAAAGTACTTCTAGTCTAGATACGCTTAGAGGAAACATAAAGTCTATTTTGCTTTTCCAAATATTCAACAAACCAGTAGCAAAACATCTTACATTATTATGTAATATAATCCATTAAAATATAGAGTATTTACTTTTATTTTCCGTTGGTGTATGCAGAAAGAGCAGCGGAGGGCGGTTTTGGTTGTAGCGTTCTTTATAGGACTTCCCTCCGCTCTGAAAGCAGATGAGTTTGTGTAAGGTTAGAACCAGCGGATGAAACAAAATTACGTTATAAAATGGGAACTGGTTTGCTCGGTTAGTATATGTGAAAAAGGCCGAGTAGTCTGCAGAATTCTGTCTCGCTCTCTCATGTGGGACTAATCACTACAGTAAATGACATTGCAGCCACATATTGGAACTCATCTTCCGCCACAGTGGCGCTAGTCTCTTCATATTCGTCGTGTAAAGTCTAGCTGAAGCTTGTATAAGGAGGTCATGTCAATGAGAGTGTCTAGTCCTAAGTTCTGTTTTTGAAAATTTCTAGATACTTACAATGAAATTGTTGAAGTAATTCCATATACAGGGTTATACATAAGGTTGTTTACAACATTTGAGGTATGATAGGAGAGGTCAAGGGGCACACTTTTTTTGTGATCTCTCCAAAGCGTTCGATGGCGTTGATTACGACTTAATTTTATCAAAATTAGAATTTTATGGGAAATACAATAAAATTTTTTAGAAAATAACTTCATGGTAGAAGACAATTTGTCTCAGTAGGTGAAAATTGGTCAAGTCTCACCAGTACACATTATGGTGTTCCACAAGGCTCAATAATTGGACCAGTACTATTCTTAATAGCAATTAATGACCTTCCTGAAGTCATTAAAACTATAACAATTATGTATGCTGATGACACTTCATCCTATGTTCTAGCTCTTCTCTGAGTGAATTACATCCTCTAACCAATGATATTCCATCAGAGATGGCTTTATAGTTTGAATTTAATGGTTTTTTGCTTAATCAAGAAAAGACTATCGACATAACTTTTAGCCTAAATCAGCTAATATAAAAGGACAACATGCACAACTATACCAAATTTCTAGGACTTTTTACAGACTCCAGTTTTATATGGAAAAAACATATCGAATATACTGTGTGTGCACAAAAATATCAAGAGTTATATATTTATTGGAGAAATTAGTGACTTGCGTTTCTAAAAATTATTTAAGACGTGCCTACTTTTCGTTATTTCAATCGATAATCCGATATGCCTTAATTTTCTGGGGAAATGGTAGAAAAATTGGGAGTGTTTTGATTTTGCAAAAGAAAGTCATTAGAATTCTATGTCAATCAAACTATCTTGAACATTTTCGATCACTTTTCATACAAACACAGATATTAACAGTCATAAATACATACATATATATATATATATATATATATATATATATATATATATATATATATATATATAAGACCTAGTACTTTACACTCGGCATAACAAAGACAATTATTCATTAGTAACCAATATACATGACCATGAACGTAGAAATAGTGAACAAATTAATATTTCATACTGTAGATTACATAAGACGAGTACAAAGTTTTCTATCATGGGGATCAAATTATATAAACTTCCCAGTCAATATTACAAGTTACCAACCAATATTTTCTTGTTTTGTTTGAATGGACGTTATTCATTTGTTTGTTTTTTTTTTTTCCATTGTATGTACTCGTATATAATTAGCCTATATTTCTGGTGGCGTGGAAAAGCAGGCCTGATGGCCTTAATAGCACCAAAATAAATAAATTTATTATTATTATTATTATTATTATTATTATTATTATTATTATTATTATTATTATTATTATTATGGCACTGTTTTTGCTTAATATTATTTGCATAATCTTTTTACACAAATTGGTAATATCATTTGTAAGAATAACCTCTTTACCAAAAAATTTAATTCTTGTAAATTGAGCATTGTAATCTTTGTTCTTAATTTTGTTGTTATCTCAATTATTTAATTTGTACCATACTTGTTCATTTCATTGTATTAATTGTGTCACTATGCTGGACTTTTATTGGCCAATGGCTGTTGTCCAGCACTTAAATAAATAAATAAATATATATTTATTATTATTATTATTATTATTATTATTATTATTATAAAGTTTCTTCTTAAAACTAAAAATATAAAATTTATAAAAGAATTAAAAATAAATTTAAGTGATTTACTCCGCTCGTATGATGCAATATCCTATGCCATAGCCTCATCCTTTAAAGAATCATACCTTGAACTAGCGATACGGAAGGAGTGCTGGTTCGAGTTCTGTTAGGGAAAGGTTTTCTCATGAAATTTCGGCCTGTGTGTGGGACCAGTGCCCAATCAGCATCGTGATGAGTTCGGCGCCCTAGAATGAGTAGCTATATCCGATTTTGTAAGCCATTCATATTGGCACGTAGGCGGTCGGAATGCCTAGGATTTTTTATTGAAAAATGTTTAGTAATACTCCTGGCGGAAAAGGTGGCAGCTGAAGTTTTTCTCCAGATTCTTCTCTTCCCCACGCTGATCATCATCATTCCATTTCATCTCCATTCTATCATAATTTCTCGACCGTCGGAAGGGAGCTGGTCCACGGACGAGTGGGGTTGCCTACTTCGAAACAAGTATACTCAGCGAAGCTTAGCGAAGTCCTGTCCACACCTGTGGAGTAACGGTTAGCTCGTCTGGCCGCGAAACCAAGTGGCCCGAGTCGGGCTAGTTACCTGGTTGAGGTATTTTCCGTGGTTTTCCCTCAATCCAATATAAGAAAATGCTGGGTAACTATCGGTGCTGGATCCCGGACTTATTTCACCGGCATTCATCTCATTCAGACCGTAAATAACCTAAGATGTTGATACAGCGTCGTAAAATAACCTACTAAAAAGGCGTTGTCCTGGTGTCGATTAGGAATGCGCCAAACTGCAGGTTAGTTCTCTCAGATTAACAAAGCGCTCAGGTTTATCCTCTCCATTCAGGATGACGATAATCTCATCCTGTGATGATTTGAACTCTTGTATCAATCTAGTATGGAGAGCAGATGCTCTTGTCGTTAAAAAAAATACTGTGATGAAATGTTCTATCTTGTAATGTAATAAATACTTAGAAATAAGAGGAAAGAAGGGAAAAGGGGTATTATCAATGAAAGGTATTATCAATGAAAGGTATTATCATCTTCATTTCATTCAGACCCTAAATAAACTAAGATGTTGATACAGCGTCGTAAAATAACCTACTAAAAAGGCGTTGTCCTGGTGTCGATTAGGAATGCGCCAAGCTGCAGGTTAGTTCTCTCAGATTAACAAACCGCTCAGGTTTATCCTTTCCATTTAGGATGAAGATAATCTCATCCTGTGATGATTTGAACTCTTGTATCAATCTAGTATGGAGAGCAGATGCTCTTGTCGTTAAAAAAATACTGTGATGAAATGTTCTATTTTTAATGTAATAAATACTTAGAAATAAGAGGAAAGAAGGGAAAAGGGGACGGAGAGCGATAGAAAAGGAAAATACGGAGCTGAGATGGAGCATACAGTATGAAGGAAAAGGAGAATAATATCAGGAAGAGGAAATAACAATGATCTCGAAGAATTTATTCTGAGCGTGTGAATGTAGAGGCAATTTGTTACCAAGCAGAAGTATTTAATTACTTTTATGTGATTAATTAGATGAGATGCACTTTCTTTTATATGCGTAGAGAGATAGAGGCTTTCAGTTTAAACATAACAGACACTCGACCATAAACACTTCAGTGTTACAAAAGAAATTTCGTGCGTACGGTGGTAATGGGCAAATAGGAATAACAAACCATCCCTTAAGAACAAATTACTTATTCTTTTTATACAAACAGACCATTTCTTGTCGCAGTGTTTGGATGTGACTAAGAAAAGTGGTGAGAAGCAAGGGGAGGGCACTCTTAAGGTAAGAAAACTCCAGCCCCTAATGCTCTACCCTCAGATAATGACTTCAGAACAGGACGTACACGGAGGGTGAAAATAAGAGGGTGGTAGGAGGGATAGTAGTCTCTAAGAATAAGCCTCAAGGGAGAATCACACAATGGACGGAAATGGGGAGTGAATGTAGCACTGCGGAATTAAGAACAGCGGAAAAGAAGAAGAGGAAGATGCTTTCTGCTTGTGCGGTATAAATGTTGATCCACATTGCATTCAGCGTAAGGTCTTACGAATAACGTGAAGCTTGCTTTATCTGCGATTATTAATTGGCTTCATTAAATAAGGACACCAATATATGTTAAATTGTAAACTGTGTTATTTATTTTATAATCAATATCGAGATCCATATTTCACTCGAAAATAAATTAGGGTTGTAGAAGAAGACGTAGGAATGTTCATGTATGCCCATTCTAACGAGCTAAACTAAATCTATGTGAGTATAATACTTTAGAAAAAAATTAGTACATAATATACAGGGTGCTTCCGGGCTAGTATTACAAACTTTCAGGGATGATGGGAACGACGCATGTATCAATTTGATATAAGGAACCCTGGTCCGGAAATGACCGAGTGGAAAGTTACAAGCAAAAATAGTTGTGTGTAAATGGAATCATTTTATTCCTCTGTACACCTTATGTGTATTTATTTCTACATCTTACACATACTTTATTCATGTGACGTTGTTTACGTTGTCTACTTACAGTATTCCATTCAGTGTGCTGTCTGAGGGGTGGTGACAGAAAACTACACTAAACCAATGCAGATAGCGTAATGTGTAACGGACATGGTCGGTCCTGATATGCACGTCTGTAGACAGCAGTGTATGTGTACAAGTCGCAGTGTCCAGTCGATCAGTCCTAGTGGAATGGAGGAGTACACGAGAGCGGAATATACAGACCTGAATGAGCCAATGGAAACAGTAGACAAGCTCGCAGATTGTATCTGACATGTACCCAAGTAGGAGACATCTGGCCTATACCATCTTTCCACGACTGTTCCAAAGGTTAAGAGAAGGAGGGCACGTGTTGCGAAATTACAATTCTATTTCCACACAAATATTTTTGCTTATAACTTTCGACTCAGTCATTTCCGGACAAGGGTTCCTTATCTCAAATTGATACATGTGCCTTTCGCCATCATCCCCGAAAGTTTGTAACACCAGTCCGGAAACACTCTGTATAATCACAAGTACTACTGTTCCACAGAAACTCTAAATTTGAATGTATTCAGAAGTGCTACGTAGAGTACATCTAGTTGATCCACTGAATTTCTGTTTAATGCGAGAGACATCAATACAGACATGGAAATACTACACATCCAACCAAAAAGCCAGAAATTAAACACAGTAGAACTATATGAAATATACAAACACACAAAAACACACCCCAACGAAATTCTCAACACACAACTCAACTTCAAAATACACACACTCTTTGACTCTACACTATACCACAGGAACATACCCTCACAGGAAACAGAACAAGTGGCGCCAAGACCAACAACGATCAGTTCTGAAGATGACCCATAAATAGGTCGAAACATGTAAACGAGGTACGTGAAATTTAACACAGGAAAGTCTTACCAAACATATTCCGAAATTAATAAGAGATTGAGAGAAGTAATTGTTTAGTTAAATGAGATTAGTTAGAATAAGATAGATAACTGGGAAAGGGAAGGGTAAATAGAAAAAGAAGGAAGGGAAACAGAGGTGAGTGACGTAATAGAAAAGTGATCAGGTCATTTATATGTAATAGTCGGATGTTTAAAAAAGCGTAAGCAGAATGTTATGTATCCAAGAGAGTGATGGCACTGTATGCAGAAATGTGAAGGGCCATCACGATCGATGTAAGCTGGCGGAATAAATATATCATATTGAAATTTAAAAATTAAACAAAAAATGTCACAAGATACAGCAGGTTAATAAGAGTGAATTTGGTTAAAAAGAAACGAGTGCAAAAATGGAACTAAAATAAAGATAAAATGAGGAAAAGTACAATAATGAGATTGGAATGAATGTTCCAAGGATCTAAAATAACGAAAAGCAGAATAATTTATGGAAAGGAGAAGCAGAGAAGTGTATTCTGTAGAAAATTGATTTCTTTTTCCGTGATGCGACACCCATGGGGGGACAAGACCTATCAGCTGACTGCTGATCTTACGTCCGCATGCATTAACAGAGGTGAACGATAATCCAACCAGTGGTACGTGGATAATGTAAGGTTTATTGTTGTGTTAATAGAGAATTAATGAGCATCGTAGAATTCAATGCGACTCGTCTCTTTTTAACATTTCATATTGTTCTGCTTATGGTTTATACATAATTAAGTGTTCAAGGCTGAAGGATATGCTGATAAAGGGTGTCTGTGCAAGAGAAGGATAGCAATAATTTGAACGAAAAAAAAAAGCTAAGGAAGAAAATGAATTGTGGACATTTCTATGGTATTGTTGGAATCTGTTTCTCTCTTCGACATGGACGTATCGACCGGCACTGATCATTTATTAGCAGTGAACAAGATGGATAGATTGTCTCGCGAACACTTGTCTGATCGTCAGTCTGCGACTGAGAGAGGGGATCTCTCGCCTGTCAGTACGCTCGTGTCCTATAACTCTGGAACATCACCATGAGTTGTTACTACTATTACAGTGATCTGACAATTTTTGCATTGCAAGAAACTAAGCAAAATGTCTATCTTGGTCTAAGATTAAGATTACATTTTTATGTTATAACTAGCCGTACCCGTGCGCTCCGCTGCACCCGTTAGAAATAAATATAAAGTAATTATATAATTAAAATAGGACATTTGATCCAGCGAACATTCGTGTTTGATAGAAGGATAAATCGTTTATTATGTTACTTAATTTAAATTGAATTAAAAAATTGAAATGCGATCATTTTGATCCAGAGACTACTCATTTGGTCATAAAAATTAGTTTAGGAAATACAGGAAACGAATATACAGAATAGCCTATCAAGTTTTCTGTGCATAAGAATCTATTTTAATCTTACCTGTCCTCGATTCACTCAGAAGTTACTGTGATAACATTATAGCATTATGTCCATCTAGAGAAACTACACTTTCCAGTGGTGAATTAATAATTAATTATACAAATTGGTTAATTTAGCTTCTGATATTACTTCATAGAAACGCAGAAACATTATCGTAGGCTGTCTTTCATAGCTTTCGATTGTTGCTGTCCAAGGCCTCTTATAGACGAAGTCATTTGTTTTTTAATTCATTACACGGCCTTAGATGGCAGTTATTTTAACTTTAAAACTCATTTATCTCATTAAATATCAGTCCTATCAATATTTTTAAAAGAAAAAAAAGTATCGGAAATTATTTTTAAAGAAACTTTTGTTATGAAATATTTTTCACAAAAATCAATAATAAGCAAGATATTTCGATTTATTTAATTCAGGCCCCCTTATAACCCCCCTTTTAAATAATGCATTTTGAATGCCATATAGCCTAAAATCTAAGTTACAACGAACTTAATTTATATTCCAATTTTCATCGAAATCCGTTCAGCCATTATCGCGTGAAAAGGTAAAAACAAACATACTGACAGACAGAGAGAGAGAGAGAGAGAGAGAGACAGACAGACAGACAGACAGACATAGAAACAAAAATTTCAAAAACGTGGTTTTCGGTTTCAGGGTGGTTAATTATATATGTTAGGACCAATTATTTTTGGAAAATCGAAAATTACCAGAAAAATTTCGGCTACAGATTTATTATTAGTATAGATTGCAAAGAAAACAATAGTGGATATTTCAGGAGATTAGGACATCATTCATTGTGTATCCAGGCGACAGGGTAGCTCAGTTGGTAGAGCAGCTGGCGACGGACTGGAAGGTCCGGGGTTCGATCTCAGGTGGTGACAGGATTTTTTCTCGTTGCCAAACTTTCACTTAGCCTCCTATAAAATTGAGTATCTTGTCTTTCCCGGGAGTAAAAGGCGGTCAGAGCGTGGTGCCGGGAGGGTAAAAGGCGGTCAGAGCGTGGTGCCGACCACACCACCTCATTCTAGTGCCGAGGTCATGGAAAGCATGGGGCTCTACCTCCATGCCCCCCAAGTGCCTTCATGGCATGTTACGGGGATACCTTTACCTTTACCATTACCATTGTGTATCTATTATAAAAATAGGCCAAACTATAAAGGGAAATGATAAAACTTTGTTATCGTATACAGGGTGATACACGAGGATTTACCGCCACTTACGAAGCTTATTTACGAAGACATTCTGAGCAAAAAAATGTCATATAAACATCAATATTTTCAGAGTTACATTAATTTGAAATTGTTTGTAAAATACAATTTTCTTTAGTTTTAAGGGTAAAAGAATATTACAAATAGAGAATGAACTATTCAGACGTATCAGTTCTTTAATTGGTTAGCGTTCTGAAGCTAAAAATGTGTTGTTAATTGCTTTGTACAAGTTTTGTTTTTCAATTTTTAACTGAAAAATTACATTATTCTTATACACTTATCTCAAAAATGTTACAAATCATACGACTTTAGGAATTTTATATTTTACAGTTCAATTATGCATCCTAATGTACAGTCATGAAGGATTTACAGAAGTAAATGTAACAATATAACACCTATTTTAAATAACCTTTAGAATATAGGAACATTTAAAGAACTGTATCATTGAAGCCTGTGGTAAAGTCACCCCGGAAATGCTACAAAATGTACAATGCACATTCTTAATTTTCGCTTCATATATAAAGCTCTTTATGTAACCCCAAAAGAAAAAATCAAGGTGTGCTAAATCTGGAGACTTGGCTGGCCATTCTATTGGTCCACGTTTACCAATCCAATGTCCAGGGAACTGTTCGTTCAGTCTGCTGCAACATTTATATAGCTTAATGTTATCAATTCTTTCCTCTTTCGATAATGGCAATACGAAAATCAACAAATTTGTTATAGGAAAGCTTCAAATAATTAGAACAACTCATTGAAACTCTCACAGGTTAACTAAATAGTAAAGCAGGAAAAGTTATTTACCAGAATTACATAAAAACACCTTTTTCAAAGCCTCCTTAGTACCGTACCATGTTACAAAATATCTGTAGATGCAGTAACTGATGTTTGTGTCATTATTACAGTTATCTTTAAATGACTTGAAAATTATTAGAGATATCTCAAAACGGATTGCACCATTGTTTTTCTCAGATAATTTCACATGATTTTGAGTACGTACATGATCCCCTTTCCATTTAAAAATTCCAAGTTGCATTCAAAATGGTGGCTTTTGAGATAGCTTAGGGCTAGAATCGAATGCGTCACTGGTAGAGCATTTAGTCTTACAAATACTGGTAACACCTATAGTAATCGAAGCTCAAGAATATGGAAGATATTTATGTGGTCCCAGACTTTTGATTCACTCTGTATATTGAAACTCTAAAAGTATGTCAATGGAGAAAGAAAACACGGATATGGAATCGGTGAAAGACAATTATTGGGGTGCTCTTGACCTAATAAGGCTGTTGTACCTGGAAATAAGAACAGAAATAATGCTATGTTTGGCGCTTATTTCTACTTGTCTTCTTGAATGCGTAGTCTATCATTGTTCTTAAGACGAATTTCTAAGTATATATGCTTATTATTATCTAAAGATAACATTAATATATAATAGTAGCTTACTATTAGGAATAGTTCCAGAAAGGTTGAGGAAGTCGAAGAATCTGGTACTTTTGTAAGGGAAAAGGGGACATCTGGAACCCAAACTCCTACGTGTGTATGCTCTTGGAAACATAAATTTTAAGAGGTTTCACAAGAATCATTTTCCAACGTCTCTTGATGGAAATCGAGGCAGCAATACTGAAACAACAGTTTGGATTTATGAAAGGCAGATCACGGTATAGGCTAGTAGAAAACTTGTGAGCGACATAGATTCTCTCAGACACCCTAAAAGCAAGTTCCATGTCATCTTCATCAATTATAGCAAAGCTTTCGACCTACTGAATATAACACATCTCCTGAATAAATTAGAAAATATCGCCGAATGGGGAAATGAAGTTATTAACTTAATCAGGAACCTTCTCACATATAACAGTTCAAATAAATGACGGAGTAACAACCTCAAGAGGAATCCCACCGACCAATTCGCTCTCATTTCGCAGAAACACATACATTTCGCATATTGTATTCAATTTAACATTTTATCTTGGATTAATGGACTACGCCAGCGGTGGCGAAAATGCGATCGTGCGCCGAGCCACTGTGTAACCTGCAACGTGCATAGCACCTATGGAGGGAGGCGGACACCCGAAGGGGAAGTGAAGCAACTGTCTGACTTATTAACGGATTTTCATGTTCCTTACGTCTAGCACTTAAATAAAATTTTATACAGTACAAGGATACAAACTAATGTTTAGTACGTGTAACGAAGAAATAAATGAACAAGAAAACATAGGACACATAATCACAACCTAAAATTAATTGTCTTCAGAATGTCTCTGCGACAGAGTTTCAAAATAAGGAATTATGTCACTTACTGCCAGTCGTAGTTGATCACGAATGTATTTGTCTGTCAGTCGTGATCTAAATTTGGTTTTTACTATTTTCATTGTTGAAAATAATTTTTCGCAAACGTAAGTTGTAGTGAACATGGCTTCAACAGAGCAAGCGAAAGAACGAAGCTTCGGATATATATTTTTTGGCAAAGATTTGAAAGGTTGAACATTTGTCAAGTCCTTATATCTAGCTTTCATTTAACATCTCATTGTAAATCTGTGAGTTTAAATTGAAGATCTAACCTATTTTTCGTACATCTGCCGAAAAAGGATCGACGTACAGAGATAATAATAATAATAATAATAATAATAATAATAATAATAATAATAATGATAATAATAATAACAACAACAACAACAACGCTTAACCTTTTAATGTTTCATCAGTAACATGTAGTAACTTGTAATGCCGTTTTATGTTAAACAACCGTTTCCTCGTAATACTTGTGAACAAATCATACATTTAATATTCTCATCATATTATCCGCAAAAATATGCGTCCTCCATCCTACTTGAAACTTTCGTTTTTGTAGAGATACATGGTTACGAGAGAGACATTGCGACGATACGCCACTCGCAGGTCAGAGACAAATACAAAATAATGGAACGGAGTTTGATTCTAGTTAGTGAGAGGGTGGGGGTTGTGGGAGGTAGAAAGCAAGAGAAACAATTGCGAGCCACAATGTGCTCGTGAGTTACATTTTCGCCACGGCTGGACTACGCTATACCTGGTAAGTTTTATCTTGTCTCAGTAGCAATAAAACCAAGTCTCTTCAAATGAGGTGGAGATTATAGGAGGGTTGTAAATTTTCAGGGTTCCTTTCAAAATCTTGTTATTGTACAGGCTGCCGGAACTCAGTTACTTGAAAGACAAGCTCAGTGACGGAACTATACAGTACAAAGAGAGATATTTTGTTACTTTATTTTGAGCTACAGAATGTATCAACTAGTCCCTTCCGCCACTGGCATCGCTTCACTCCCTCCATCGCAATAACAACACAGATGAGGTAAGACATATCTCCTTTCTCTCTCTCTTTTTACAGTTAGACACGATTCATCACACAGACTTTAATATAAGTTAACAAGTTTTAAACATGAAATTAATTTTTTGACTGCACTTTGGGACATTTCACATTTACTGTCAAAATCTATCATATCTACTTAGAGGGGATACTGAAATAATCTGAGAAAATTTATCGGACAGCCTTTTTATGCACCGAAAATCCCACAAATCTCCCTGACATCGAACAACAAACTCCTTTCGTGAAAATAATTTCTGTGACTGAGATACTGTTAACCATGATGTATTTATAGTTCCATAGTACAGAAACTCTCTTAATCTTCGTAAATCGTACGTCCGTAGAATATTGAATAATTTTATATGAACTCTATAACTCGAGACAGACGTGTTTGAAAGACAGGATACTTGAAATATCGACAGATAGCCTATCGATAACCGTTATTATATGTATGATTGACTGAAGTGGTGGCTAGATGACAGGAGAATAACTTGCCATTTTAACACACCTGATAAAAACAGTTCACTATGTTTTGACGTGTGTGATTCAATAATATTGAGCATTGGAATTGTGTGATAAAAAATGTATACCGTTATTCAAGGCAGACACATTGATTTTATTTTCGTGACATTCCAGTTTCATGAAATTCAGTTTTATTTTTAAAGATCTTCCGCAAGATGCTTATTCGCCCATGTGCACGAGATAAATCAATTATTGCCTCAGATTATGCTTTATAATTAGATCATCCCTACTTCCAGTCTTAGCATTTTTTCATATTTAGTCCCAGCAATAACATTTGTAAGTTTTCACGTTCACCTATTGATTTTCCATCTGAAAATTTGTTTCTAGACTTTAATGTACTTAACGTAAGACAAATTTATTATATTGTATTAATAAAATTCATACATAAAAATCGAAATAATTTTGAATTGTAATCTCATAGTCATGAAACAAAGGGTAAGAATTCTTTAAGATTGTTTGAACCAAAATGCAACACTGTTACAATATTTAATCATAGTAGTAATTTAGGCCCGAGAATATATAACAAATTTATATTTAAATATCCTAATCTTGTCAATTCTAATAGTTCTAGTATTAAATTTAAAAAGTTGTGTATGGATTTTATAAAAATTGAAAAATTGTAAATTTAAATACATGCACTATAATTGCACACTAGACATAAGACAAATTGTATTGTATAATTATTAATATCAAGTCAGGAATCCGCCCCTGAGCACGAGTTCTACTCTTTCAGGAGTGAGCTAAAGTTTCTCTGTATATTTTATATGTTATGTTACAATTATTAGGAAAATAATAAATAAATAAATAAATAAATAAATAAATAAATAAATAGATAAATAAATAAATAATTAAATAATTAAATAAATAAATAAATATTTTACGTGGATGACTTTATCTGCCATACTGTCGGGTGATAATTTAGTATTCCACTTTGGAAGTGTTGTTTCGTCCATTCTTTTCAAATATTCTTTCCACTTTTTTATATTCAGGTATTTATTTATTTGTTTATTTATTTATTTATTTATTTTTGTTTTCACCGCAAACGCTTTGAATTTATTCTATTAAGTGGTGTGTGTATGTTGTTCTCCCATTATTTGTCACAATTTTATGTCTGTTATGTTTGCTATTTTGATCACATAGTTATACTGTGTCATTATTTTATTTTATTATTATGTATTATTATTATTTAATTCTACTTTTATTGTTATGTATCTATATTTTTATTTAATGTACTTTTTGTGTTAGTCTATATTTACAAAATATAAATATTTTGTATTTACACAATGTAAATAAATTTTAATTTTAAAAAGCACATTACCTTAATCAGAAAAGTAATAGGGATTATGTCATACATGGCTTATTCCTTCTTCATATAATAATTTAAACCCCCACGGCATTATATAAATGACGTCGCGTCAACCACTCGGCCTGTAATAAATGAATCGGTTGTTTTAAAAACGTAACATGTGGCATTTTCGCGCTTGTTATTTTTTTCAACCAGAGTGCTCTATATTCTTTTCTGTAACATATTATTGTTAAAAATCATAAAGTATGGCACATATTCCAGTTATAGAAATGAATAAGAAGCTGAATTTTAGTTTGATTGATGTAATAAATGCTATTGAAGCAGTTTGCGCAGAATTGTACATGTTACATTTTAGAAATAACCGATTCATTGAAAGATTCTTTGGAATTTATTGTGTTTGTTAGAATCTTGGCTACAGGATCGTGTCATATTGAGAATTTGTACTTCGGCAATGGATGCTAAGTCGTTTATCGTGCGTCTTAATATACACAATTAAAATACATAACCTTTACCTGTGATGTGGTCAAGGCTGAAGATTGAAAACAGTAAGAACACATGCACAGCATTAGATTAATGAAACGTCGAAGTAGTTTCCTCTTTTAGTTTATAATTTCATATTTAAAATGCAAGTTGAGAAGGAATAAAGTCCACAAGTAAGTTTCAGTTCTTTAGTTTATTTTTTCATATACTGGCGTGGACAAATTATTAACAAAATTGATGATTTTTATGGTAATTCTGTTTACAAAATTTGACTTTTCAATTTAGACTACAGTTCACAATTTTGGATATTTCCATCATTACAGTAGACAGAAATATGCAAAAATGTCAACTGTAGTTTAAATTGAAGAGTCAAGTTTTGTAAAAAGTATATAATAAAAATCTTCAATTTTGCTAATAATTTGTAAATTAGCAAAAATGTCAACTGCATTGAAGAGTCAAATTTTGTAAAAATATAAACCAAAAGTCTTCAGTTTTGCTAATAATTTGGAAATATCCAAAATGTCAACTGTAGTCCAAATTGAAGAATCGAATTTTGTAAAAATATACAATAAAAATCTCCAGGTTTGCTAATAATTTGTAAATATGCAAAAATATCAAATGTAGTCCAAATTGAGGAGTTCAATTTTGAAAAGTATACAATACAAATTTTCAATTTTGCTAATAATTTGGAAATACAGAAAAATGTCATCTGTAGTCTAAATTGAAGAATCATATTTTGTAAAAATATATAATAAAAATCTTCAATTTTGCTAATAACTTGTCCACGTCTGTAATTATACAGAGTAGAAGTAAAATAACCTTGCAGATTTTCAGAGCGAATAACTCATGGTGTGTGTAAGAAAAAGTGTAATACCATATTGATGTAGAGTCCATACTTATCTCAGAGTATTTTTGCACTTAAGATTCTCTTATTCGGTAACTATTGCAAGTAGGATCGTGATGTTTGTCCATATCGATAGAAAATTTAATGAAGAATCATTTATCCCTCTGGCGTATTTCAAAAGGATGGACGATTTTCCTGTTAAATTAATTTAAAAATTACTAATTTGAAGTCACTTCCCGATGCGACCAGCTTACATCATTGTAGCCAGAAAGGGAGATAGGAGGTAGTTCACTGAGGCGACAGACCTGAGTTCGTTGACCTCTTACATCTGTATTACGAGAAAGTAGTGCTGCTCATCGGAGTGACTACTACCGCGGAGAAATCGGAGATTACGAATAAAGCTCTCCACCGGTGATCTCCGGTACTATCGTAGGTGGAACAGGGAACAAAGGAGGGATGCGGTGGTTCGGAGCGAAGCGAAGTTGGAGGACGTAGAGCTCAAGGACGACCGGTGCGTACGGACTGAGGGTAGTTGTGAGTGGAATTAAATGGCACCAAATCGGATATCCGTCGCATGGAAATTCTTTAATTTAGTTGAAGATAATAATAAAGTCGCACGCTGTGAACTTAGTGGGCGAATTTACTCTAAGGGTGGAGGTACTTCGAATTTGTTAGACCATTT
This sequence comes from Periplaneta americana, assembly GCF_040183065.1. Lineage (NCBI taxonomy): Eukaryota > Metazoa > Arthropoda > Insecta > Blattodea > Blattidae > Periplaneta > Periplaneta americana. Next base: position 24,976,675 of record NC_091121.1, read on the forward strand.
GAAGCGATCGCAAAATCGCGAACTTGAAGAAAGTAAGTTAAATTTAACTGTTCAAAACACTTTTGAACTCTTTTAAAAGCGTGTTTACTTTAATTTATATATATATATATATATATATATAAGTTCTAATAAATAATTTCGTGGTTTTGTGTGTATACAAGGTAACATTGCGAATGAAAAAGTGAAAAGTAGAAGAATTTCAGCAAAAAAGGACCTCTACGATTGATCCTGCATATTGTTACGAGATGAAACTCCAAACTTAAGTGATGAGCCGCTTACTTGAAATAAAATATGAGTTGGTGATTGTGTTGCCAGAAATGCCAAACGCTCCTAGGACGCTAACAGGTCCGTATTTTGAAATCTCTATGGCGTAGACCAGGTTAGATAGATTCTCTGAGTAGGTCTAAATTTTAAAATGTAGGTATGTAAGTGTTTAGGCTAACATTAAGAGTCGCGGTTGTGGTACTCGTACTTGCTGTCAAAAATAAATTATTACCATTCAGATACACATTGACGGTTAATTAGTGATATCATCTTCTTCGTAGTTTTAAAATTGCGGAAAACATTTGATACGATTTTTTAAACTGCTTTAGTGTTATTGTTCCAAAGGTCCACAGTCTAGAAATAAAGTCTTGAAATTTCTATAAAACGTAACTTTCGAAGCAATAAAAATCATACATAACTTATATGGAATATTTAAAAGGCAACTTGAGTTATAGGATTAAAATATTGAGTTTCATTCTTAAACTAAAGAAACGTGTGGTAATAACATATTTACAATTATCCTTAAGTTGATATCCGCTTATATTTTTTATTACAGAGGAAGAGTGACGCGTTTTAGAAGAGACAGTTCAAATACTGACACCCTTTAACACAATGATCGCAATTCTGTCTGGTGAAGAATATTAATAAATTATTTTGGACAGTAAACTTTAGTACATTGATACCACACGTTTCTTTTGTTCCATTCTGAAGCTCCGTTTATATATTTTACGTTAATCTAAACCGATTAGAATAATAATTGACAAAAATTGTTTGTGAATAAACGAGTGTTTCCAGGAAAATTATAAATGTTTACATTGGCTACTGAAAAGCTTTACTTCTGCGTTAGTTTTCCGTTCATTTTAATGTTATTAATTTGATCAATGACATAAAACTAATATGCTTTTCCACATACACTATGAATTTCAAAACTAGAAAAAAAATATGTCGGCTATTATAGTACATACACTTCAAGCAAAACAAGAAAAAAAAGAAGAGCCAAAGAAAGAAAGAAAGAAAGAGAGAGAGAGAGAGAGAGAGAGGGGGGGGGTAAATAAAAAAGATAAAATAAACAACAAAAAATTACACACTTATTCTAAAAGATACGCGGACGTCAGCGGACTCCAATCACTACCTGATCCGATTAAAGGAATGATCAGTGGAAAGTGATTGACCAATGTAACTCAATCCAAATGTTACGATGTAAATGGCAGTGGCAGATCCGAATCCATTTCCCGCGAGTTTCAAGCTCAAAAGAATTTTAGAAAATGGCAATTTTTCCAAAAGGAAAAACAAAACAATTTGAAATACAATGCCTGCTCGAACTGCCACAAATTGTTTATATAAATATAAAAATAAACAAAACGCAATAATTGCACAAGAACTCTTTAGTCCAAACCTTTGGAGTAACTTTTAGCTCGTCTGGCCGCGAAACCAGGTGACCCGGGTTCGATTCCCGGTCGAAGCAAGTTACCTGATTGAGGTTTTTTTTTCGGGGTTTACCCTCAACCCATTATGAGCAAATGCTGGGTACCTTTCGGTGTTGGACCCCAGATTCGTTTCACCGGTATTATCACTTTCATCTCATTCAGACGCTAAATAACCTAAGATGTAGATAAAGCGTCGTAAAATAACCTACTTAAAAAAATAAGTCTTTCAGGTATGATGAATGTCTCTTTCTTGTCGAAAATGAACCAAGACTGTCAATGTATAGCTTAAAACGTATAGAATGTACATAGAGATTTACATGGCATTAACACTGATAGTTATTGTCCAGTAATGATCGGAATATCACAGTTAAGCTTTGAGCACTAAGCATTTCAAACTTTCAATTGCTGCTCCTGCAAAATGTATTCCAAATGACATCCATCATTCTTGCAATGGACTCTTCATATGTCTAACTCTATCCCAAAATTCACAGATCTAAGTCAACCAATTCTGGAGTAAGTAATTTTTTTCCTACAAAATATGTAATTTTTCATGAAAAGCTTCACAACAGACAAATTGTTGTATAATCCACAGTTTGGAAAATAGAGAGATTGGGTTTGCAGTACAAACTTCACTTTTCATAGGCATTTGATCTCTGTATAAACATCAGGACAGGAGTGAAACTTCACTAATGGAGGTATGTCCTTAAATTGGTAAAACCTGTATGTATCCAAAGCAATTCCAACGACAATCATTGTAAATCACTACTTATAAAAAAAAGTGAAGCCCACAATTAAATAAAATGATTTAAAGAGAATTTCCAGCAGTTATGTTGTTAATTTTGGTGCCTCAGGTCATAGAGTTAGGTTAGTTGGTTAATTTGTTTAGATATTTGCTACTTCTGCATTGCTTTACTGGTGCTGATTCAAACACAAGGAAATGGCGTCTCCTTAAACACAGATTCCGACCCCCTCCATCCTTCAACCCGCTGAGAATTACATAGTGAATGTAGGTGTGCCTAGAAACTGCGGAAGTTTTTGTGTCATTGTACTACATTTTCAAGTAAGCTTTCAATAGAATTGAACAAATTCCTGTATAATGGCTGTGCCTCCGAGTTTTGCTTGCAATTCATTTGGTGGTTGTGGTGGTGGTAGAAGCAGCGTCTGTGTAAGTATTGTTGACTGGGAGGAGGTGAGAACGGAATAAGGAGCATTGATTCCGCAACCCTTTTGTCAGGGGTGTACTGCTGTTTTTGAAAATATCAAACAACGTCATTTCATCCAAATCATAATGATCGTCAACTTATTACCACTATCGCCTTCGTAATCAATGTTGTCATTGTTGTCTTGCAATCAACATTGAACATTTTAATATAGTCGTGTCAATATCAAATTGTCGTCGTCAACACTGTTTCCGCCTAAATTGTAGCCATCATTATGTCATCTACTACACTGCTCCACCTATTTAGTAGAATGCGTTTGAGTCTAAAGAAAGCAGCAAAACAGTACAACGTGGTCTGTTGTGACGAGAACCCAAGCCCCCGCTTACCATTAAGGCATTATGTCACAAACACGTTCACGTCTGAGTATTTATTACAAAGTAAATATTATTCAACGCCTTGAAAACGACGCAAATATTAAGGATATTGCTTGAGACTTTAAGGTAATATTTATTTATTTATTTATTTATTTATTTATTTGTTTGTTTGTTTGTTTGTTTTTGTTTGTTTGTTTCTTTGTTTATTTGTTTGTTTGTTTATTTATTTATTTATTATGGGAAATAAAATTAATTTGTGCGAGATCGTGCGTATTTGCTTGGTTTCCGCACAAAACTAATCCGCGGAAAGTCTAACATTCCACATTCAGTATTCCCAACCTAACACACATAACAATTTCCCTCTTCTTACCGCTTAAGTGACATATTGATTTCACTGCTTTAGGCTTTTAACATATTATTTTTAGAGACGTTCAATATAGTAATAATTATAAATTGGAAACTTACCACTGCAATTTCACCTAAATTGCACTGTTAATTATTGTTTTTAAATATTTGCAAAAATTAAGTAAACTCTACAACTCCACTAAAGTTACTGCATTCGTGATGCAAGTAACATTAAGGAAGCCGTGAATAAATCAATAAGATTCCATAGACTGGGGGGGAAAAAAGACAGACGTATATCACGGCCTGCTGGAGTATAGTAAACACAGAAAACATTTTAAAGCAACAATGTTGAAGATAGACATTTTTGTTTTCCAAATTTGCCGTCATTGAACAGAAACAAAGATGGAGATTTCATTGCAACTAATTAGAAATTCCTCTTTCAGGTATGTAATAAACGATCTTCGCACAAAATAATGTACGACACACGAGCGGAAGTTTTTTTTTCAATTCTCGGAAATTAAAAAAGTTCAACTACGTTTCGCTTTTTCAAACTTTTCCTCGAACATGAACGCTTCAACATACCGCTCTTGTAACGCATATTACTATTGTATTAACGTTGTGCTAGATTTATTTTTTTCTAATCAATTTAATAACTCTTAAATACCCGTTTCAGTATGATTGATTTTTTACTGTCCATAATAGTGATGGGCAGAACCGAATAATTTTAAGAATTGAGTAATCTGTTCTCGAAGAATATTAAGAATTAATAAGAGTTACGAATACTTTTATCATTGGAATAACGATTTGATTATTCATCGGCAGGTTCTCGCTTCTCGGTTCTCTTATCCAATAACCAGCATGACAGCGATAACTATAGCAGTGGCAGCGGTGCATTGTGCAAGCACAGGAGTTTATAATTTTTTATTATTCTAATCACATACTGTAGCTATCTGCAAGTTCCGATAAAGATGTTGTATTCCTGCGTTCAGTAATTAGACGAGAGAAAGAAAGAAAGAGATAGAGAGTGGCGATCTGGTGCATGTCTTCATTGCATTCAACTACCTTAATGTTGTGGTCGAGATTAGGCGAATGTATACGATTGACAAACAATCGGTGTTCTCGAGAGCTTCCTTCTCCATACTGTTTCTTTCTGTTCTCATTCTTCACCTCTCGCAGAATCTACCATCTGAGCAAAGTATTCGAATACTTTAATAATTTCAAGGGAAAAATTGTTCCGGGCCGGGTAACGATCCCGGGACCTTTGGTTTAGCGCACCAACGTTCTCTCGACTGAGCTACCCAGGAACTACATCCGACACAATATCAATTTTTCCCTTTATATCCTCACACTTCAATTGGGTTGACAAGACGCCAGAAACCCGACTTTGAGTACACACAAACTCTGTGGACTGAGCGTTGGTGCGCGAAGCCAAAGGTCCCGAGATCGATACCCGGCCCCAGAATAATTTTTTTCCTTGAAATTATTCAAGTCTGCTTCACAGGGAGCTATATTTGAAAGCCAGATTTGCATATTGGAATAATTGTTCACGATTCGATATATATATATATATATATATATATATATATATATATATATATATATATATATATGAAGAGCTTGCGGGAAAAACGATGAATGTCACATTTCTATTAAGGATTGAATAATGATCTAATTGAGTCTATAAATGCAAGATGTAGTGCTGTTTCTATAGAAAATAAAGGAAAGGATTACTGTATTCGTGGTGATAATTCTCCTTTTTACCATTCTTCATAAGAAAAACATTAAATTTCGCAGTGATCCATTGAATTAGATAATGACATCAACCGTAAGAAAACTGTGACATTCATCGTTTTTCCCGCAAACTCTTCATATATATATATATATATATATATATATAATATTTTTTTTTCCAATACTCTCGTCACTAATCTATAATATTCCTTGAATTTATGCTCTACATAAACATGATGCTCGCCTAATGCAAGGGACTTGCTCCGTATGTAATATCTAACGTAAGTAAACATTGATTTTGTCCTGTATCAACGGCGCAGTCTACATTATTGTTATCAACATTACTATTAAATTTTTCTTGTTGTCGCCGTCGCCTTTGTCGCTAACACTGTCGCCGCAGTTGTGTCTTAGTAGTTGTGACTTCGTCGCCAATACTGTTGTTTTCCTCGTCGACACTGTCGTCGTAGTTGTACCTTCGTCGCCAACACTGTCGTTGCAGTTGTGTCTTAATAGTTGTGACTTCGTCGCCAATATTGTTGTTTTCCTCGTCAATACTGTCGTCGTAGTTGTACCTTCGTCGCCAACACTGCCGTCGTAGTTGTGTCTTCGTCGCCAACATTGTCGTCGTCGTCGTCGTCGTAGCCAACAACATCACATCTGTTGTGTTTTCAACACAGGTTTTCTTTCTATCCTCCCTACTACATACACCTCAATTCTTACTCTACTCTCTACGAGTATATCTTTATTGATGATATTTTAAACTATTATTCGCTGAAGGTGTGCGTTTCTGCTGTCTGTAGTTCTACATTGTTAAATTTTAAGGTCCAAATTTTATGCTGGGGACAGACATCACAATTTATCTCACCAAAGAGCTAGGGAGTTTAATTGCGAATTACTCGTTCGAATTTTCCAGTTGAAATCTCAGATTTGTCAGCACGCGACAAAATCTTGTCCTTACTTGTAAGAGTTCTATATAAAATTTGTCGTCAGATTTTTCTATTCAAATCGCATTCTCTCATTGCGGTGGGATGTGTGTAGGGGGCGATGTCTCAATTGACACTGCAATATTTTTGCAGAAGAATGTCTCGAGCTGCAGGAGCGTCTAAGTGTAATAGAAAGTTAAGAATTCGCTTGCAGTACTCCAGTAGGCTACAGTATGTCAAGTTTTTCAAAAGCTGACGTAACTTAAAAATAAAAGCTATAACTGACGTCACAGTGTAATAGGAACCATTGTGCCATAACAAAAACTGATTTCATTTTAACGACAATAGCTTAAGACAACTTGAAGTGATCGTCCTTACACCCCTGTCCTAGATGATGAAAATTTCTACAAGCCAAAAGTTGGTAGGCTGCTGGGACAAGGGAGAAGGACTTGATTATTCCGAGAGGGAGATGGAGAATTCGATTACACAATCTATTGCCAAGTGTGGGCGGGCAATGAAACTGACGAAACACAAATTACATTTTCTGTTGTTCCTGCATCTCCAACTTTTTGCTTCCACCTCCCCCCCCCCCATTTTCCTTTACCCACACCTATTCCGCTTCCTCTTCTTCCCTAATCTTCGTTAAAGAGGGAGAGGAAGAGAAAGTAGGGAGAAAATGTTTCACTTTGGGTAGAAGCTATTTTCCCTTCCTCTTCTTTCAGACTTACAAGCTCGACTTAGAGCCCAATCGCTACCCTTGTGAGTGATTATTGACGGAAATTTGTTACTTTCTGTGTACTAATTCGTTTAGCCGGCGTTTCTCGAAATCTAATTGTTTCTTATTTCACTCGCCAAAAGTTAGAAAATGTTAGCGCCGGCAAGAAATTTATATACGGCGCCTTCCCTTCTTTTTAGAGCTTCCAGCAGCCGTCACTAGACTACTACTGACGGAAGAAAAGTGCATTTTAATCGACTGAGAGACTGGCATGAGAACGACTGTATAGCAAACTGTGATTTTAGACTTTCGTTAAGAAGTAAAAGAACAACGGAGGCAAAATTGGGTGCATAAATTTCTTTTGAATAGAATAATCTATCCCTTTGTAGATTATTTCAGAATTTTATTTTAGGGTCTATGCTGCTATAGTGTTAAATATTATCTCTTTATTGCCACATTGAGAAAGTTGAATTACTTAAATGTTTGTGACTGAGGTCATTATAACTTATCTATATTAATTTATATAATTATTTACGAAGACATCGGTACCATTGTGTTTTTAACAGTCACTGATACACAGAAAATTGTTGTTAGCAGGACTGGTTGAATATTATATACGTACATTTTCTTTTGATTTTTAATGTTACTTTAGAAAGATATTGGTGGAAAAGAAAGAAGGCTACCACTGAACCTGAAATGGACTTCATGTGCCTTATCACTCCTTTACTTTGGAATATTTGTTGAGGTCCGAACGGCCTTCTTTGTAGATATTCTGACTCAACTATACAGTGTCATACTCAATCCTTGAATGAAAATAATAACAATTTAATTTATGTTTTTGACAGGAATTTTCCATAATAATGTTTTTCTTCACTAGAAATTAATTATGGGCTTACAGAGAAAAGGTACAGCAGATAGAGATTTTAGATTAGACTCTGAATTTGTTACGATCGCCTAATCATTAGCAAATATAATTGAGTATCTTTGTGGAATAAGGTTGGATGTATCACTTGAGCGATATGTTACATCCAAGCTCTTCCCACGGATGTACTCAATTGTTGTCATTAAGACTTCTCTATTAAGATATTTGTCTATAAATTTCCTCTATTAATTTTGTAGCTTCGCCAGTATATATAGGCCTAAGTTAAGAAGTGTGGGAGAAAGCGGACATCCTTGTCTTACGACCTGATTTACCTTTATTGGATGTAAACTTTTGGGTTTTGTGCATTCTATTTGGATTGTAGTTACTGTGTATAAGCTTCTTACAGCTTGTATAAGATGATATGAAAGCATTTTTTTTTCATTATCCACACAGTATACTTTTAAAAACTTTACCAAAAGTCTTGACATTACTACTGCTACTGCTACTGCTACTACTACTACTACTACTACTACCACCACCACTACTATTACTACTACTGCCACTACTACCACCATTATTACTACTAACACTACTACCACCACTACTACTACCACTCATCAGCACTATCATCACCACTACCACCACCACAACTACCACTACTTCTACTATTACTGCTACTACTACTGCAAAACAGTGGTGCCACCTCTAGTCTTTGGAGCAGAAAACCGAACTTCAATTTCGAAACGAGGTAAAATGATTGTGGCTACTGAAATGAAATTACAGTTCGGAATATGTATTATATAACTTTCTTGTGTTAAATTCTATCGTACTTGGTTTACATGTTTCGACCTATTATTGGTATTCTTCAGAACTGGTCATTGCTGGTCTTGGTGCGTCTTGTTTTGTTTTCTGTGGGGGTGTGTTTGTGTAGTGTAATGTAGAGTCAAAGAGTGTGTATGTTCTGAAATTGAGTTGTGTGTTGAGAGTTTCATTAGGGTGTTATTTCATATTGCTCTAGTGTGTTGAGTTTCTGGCTTTTTGGTTGGATGTGTAGAATTTCCATGTCTGTGTTGATGTCTCTGTAGGTGTGGTTAGCATTTGTGATGTGTTCTGCATATGTGGAAGTATTTTGTAATTTTTTTGTGGCTATGATGTGTTCTTTGTAACGTGTTTGAAATGATCTGCCTGACTCTCCAATGTAGAAGTTGTTGCAGGTGTTACATTTGAGTGTGTATACGTCTGTGTGGTTGTATTTGTTTGTTTGTGTTGTTTGTGTGTTGCGATGTTTTTGTAGAGTGTTGTTGGTTCTGTATGTGATGTAATTTAATTTCTTGAATAAGGTTGCAATCTTGTGTGTGTTTTTGTTTTTGTATGTTAGTGTAATGTATTTTTTGTGTTCTTGTCATATAATACATATTCCGAAGTTAAAAGTTGTGTACTCAAGATGTAGAAATTACAGTTTTATGAACGTTCGCTACTATTAAGCGATCTGAAAAAAAATGGCGACACTGGATCGGAATTTATTGAAAATAGCACTTATACTAAAATTGTATACAATCCTAAAGAAAAATCAGCATGCACATCCTTCAAGAATGGAACAAACCCGAATTACCTTATAAATATTCAGTTATACTTAACAAAGAAGAAGAAACGTTGAACGTTCAAGAAAAATATATAGAATTACTTGAGAATGAAACAGATGTAAAGGTTTAATCCTAACATTTAATTATGGTGGTAATACCTAAATAAGAAGCTCCTGAAATGTTTGCCAAAATTTCTGTTATTCTGTATGCACAATATAATTACGAGAATATTGTTCTTCTGTCATTGAAATTGCACAAAGAAAAATATAGGTCACATTATTCTTCATCCCATTCCCTTCAGGTTTCCTTCGTAATCCCGAGAATGAAAATATACCGTAGGTTATTCGTATAAAGAAGGATTCTATTGTCCGCGCAACTTATCTAGGCACTTGGGTTCCCTAGTGCTCTCTCGCTGCCCCTCTCCTTCCCTCTCCTGCCAGGCTACCGCTACAAGCAACCTCGCTACACCCCGCTTCCCCGCTCTTTTAGCTGCCCAGATAAGTTGCGCGAACAGTACATTCAAGACAAAGTAATTAAGTTTATTATGTGGCTCGAACGTAATGTAGAAGAAACCGCCAGAAATTTATATCTGTGCTTCTATGACAGACGCAGAATTATATATAAAATAAACTTACGGCTTTACTGAAACTAAAAACATTGTCTTCTTTGATTAATAATATGCAATTAGTAGATTTACTGGAACGTAAAACTTTGTCTTTCATTCAGGAATCGATGTTAAAATAGAGTCTGTTGTTAAGCACAATATATTTGTTTGTGCCAGTAGAAACAAATAAATCTCTCCGCTGGAAGTACGATTTTTGAGAACATTGTACAGAGAGCTACAACCAAATGTGAAGTTAATTAATTCATGGATGAGAAAATTCTTGGAAAAAGGATTCGTCCGTAAAGGCAGACCAGCAGCTTCAAACGAGTCTGTGGAAAGCATTGGAGTCGATCAGTGAGAAAATCACTTAAGCAGTCCTCGTATACCGAAGTCAACGGTGCACGAGACGAAATGAAACTTTGGTACTCGAGCTATGTCCAATTAAATAAGTGAATTACAAGTCCCAGAAAGTTTCAGAATTTATTACAGAAACATTAGCTAACATTATGACGTGAGCTTATTATCTATACTAATAATAAATCTGTAGCCGAAATTTTTCTGGTAATTTTCGATTTTCCAAAAATAATTAGTCCTAATATATATGATTAACCAACCTGAAACCGAAAATCGCTTTTTTGAAATTTTTGTTTGTATGTCTGTCTGTCTGTATGTTTGTTACCTTTTCACGCGATAATGGCTGAACGGATTTCGATGAAAATTTGAATATAAATTAAGTTCGTTATAACTTAGATTTTAGGCTACATGACATTCAAAATACATTATTAAAAGGGGGGTTATAAGGGAGCCTGAATTAAATAAATAGAAATATCTTGCTTATTATTGATTTTTGTGAAAAATGTTACATAACAAAAGTTTCTTTAAAAATAATTTCCGATAAGTTTATTCCTTGAAAAAGTTTGATAGGACTGATATTTAATGAGATAAATGAGTTTTAAAATTAAAATAACTGCCATCTAAGGTCGTGTAATGATTTAAAAAGCAAACGACTTCGTCTGTAAGGGGCCTTGGACAGCAACAATCGAAAGTTATGAAAGATAGCCTACAGATAATGTTTCTGTGTTTGTATGAAGTAATATCGGAAGCTAAATTAACCGATTTGTATAATTAATTATTATTTCACCATTGGAAAGTGTAGTTTCTCTAGATGGACATAATGGTATAATGTTATTACAGTAACTTCTGATATAATATAATATAATATAATATAATATAATATAATATAATATAATATAATATAATATAATATAATGTAATATAATATAATATAATATAATATAATATAATATAATATAATATAATATAATATAATATAATATAATATAATATAATATAATATAATATAATATAATATAATATAATATAATATAATATAATATAATATAATATGTAATGTAATGTAATGTAATGTAATGTAATGTAATGTAATGTAATGTAATGTAATGTAATGTAATGTAATGTAATGTAATGTAATATAATATAATATAATTCAAGTTATTTGAAGGGTTCAGAACCATAGTGGGCCGAGCGCCATTTACTGAATACGTAGAAAACAAGGGTTAAAATTAAGTTATTACCATAATTCAATGGAAACCTATAACAAATAAAATAAAATATACACATTAAATATAAATGATGTCAATCTTCATTAAACTATGGTTACATGTAATAAAATTTAAGAAACATGTTAAAGGAATTGCCATTGCACCAAATGAGTGGTCTCTGGACCAAAATGATCGCATTTTAATTATTTGGATGCAATTTAAATTAAGTAACATATTAAACGATTTATCCTTCTATCAAACACGAATGTTCCCTGGATCAAACGTCCTATTTTAATTATGTAATTATTTTATATTTATTTCCAACGGGTGCAGCGGAGCGCACGGGTACGGCTAGTTAAAAATAAAATTGTAGGTCTACTCTACATTATTATACATATAGGGGAAACTCGGCTAATTCTGCAGTACGTGTAATTCCGCAGTAGTGCATATATGATTTTGATGCGGCTTTACAATAGCGTGAACGTAAGTTTTGAGAGGCTGTTAACAGAAGGCATGTCCTCTGCAGTGCTATAGAAAAAATCAAGGATATTGGTCGACACCTCTGTCGGCAATACAGTGAAACATCGAAAGTTGGCTGTTTTTCGTGTTTTGCTACACAGCTGTGAAGAAAGTGAACATTGTTACATATAAATTGTTTCTTTTATGTTACTTTCATAATGTATTTCATAATTATTATTTACTACTGCGGAATTAGCCAAGTCCTATTACGGATTTATTCGCACTATTGCGGAATTACCCGAGTTCTTTTTAAACTGTAATGTATGTACTGTACAACTAAATATATTTTCATTTTAATAGGTCTCTTTATCTTATTTGGTAATGAAAGATTTCGTCCATGTCTACATACCTTGATAATATTTTTCAATAAACATTTTGATAAAAATATGATAGATTTACTTCTTAATATTGCGGAATTAGCCGAGTCTCCCCTACAGAGTGGAAGTGAAATAACCCTGCACATTTTCAGAGCGAATATCTCATGTTGTATGTAACAAAAAAGTGTAGTACCATGTTGGTGGAAAAATCATAGTTATCTCAGAAATAAATTTTTTTATTTTTTGTGTTTAACACCCTCTTATTCGGTAGCTATTGCGAGTAGATCGTGATTTTACTTCGTAGCGATAGAAAATCTAATACAGAAACATTGATTCCTCTGACGTAGCTATTAATATAGCGTGGATGGTTTTCGTGTAAATTTAATCTCAGGTCACTGAACTATGCGAACAGATTGCAGTCAGAGAGGGAGATGTTCACCTAGGAGACAGCCTGAGTTCGTTGTCCTCTTGCATTTGTATTACGAGAAGGAAGAGGAATGTGTTAGCGGCGATGTTGCCGGACTGCTGAAATGTTCAACTTAATTTTCAAAATAACTATGTATTTATTCAGAAAATGTAATATAGTATAGGTTGTGTACCCTTTCGTCTCATTCAGTCTGCAGGATATTTCACTTCCACCATATATATATATATATATATATATATATATATATATATCAACAACTTTTAGGTACAATAAAATCAGCATTAATAAAGAAAGTCAGATCAGTCACAATTTTGAAATTTTATAAAACAATGGCAGTCCCAAAACAATGGATCAGAAACATGGGCCTTAACATCAAATGAACTTTGAAGAATAGAAGCTGCTGAGATGAGACTGCTAAGACCCCTAGCGAGCTATACTGTTCTTGATCATAAAGGGAATGTTGACATCAGAGAGGAATTAAACATCATAGCCATCACTGAAACCATCAACTTTACCCGAGATAACTGTATGGACACATAGGCTATCACGGATGCCCAGTGACAGGTTACCTAAAAAATTGTTTGCTTATAGACCTAACGGGAAGAGAGATCTTGGAAAGCCAAAAAAGCGATAGAAGGACCAGATCACCTGAGGCGGAGCAGGCCAGAAAGCCTAATCTTTGACAGAATTTGATGATGATATATAATAATAATAATAATAATAATAATAATAATAATAATAATAATAATAATAATAATAATAATAATAATAATAATATTACTAGATTAAGTTCTAGGTACATGACCAAACTCTATATTACATACAGGGTTTTCATTTCAAAACTTCCCAGTCTAAATAACTAATTATTCAAATTGAATTTAATTTAAACAAAAAAATGTCAATTTAGATATTGAAAGGGAAGTCTGAAACCAGGCTTCATCACATTTTGGACTTCATCCTCCATCACCCAGTCACCCCTACTTTGAAATTTCAGATGGCACCTCTATATTGTTATACTTAAATATGAAAGAGCGTTCAATTGTTTTGTTTTCTCCAACCGTAAGACAAATTTCAGGCAATTTATGGTGAATCTTCAGCCTCATATCGCCAAATACCATTTCGCTATCACCAATTCTATCGATGCTAAATAACCTGGTAGTTGATACAGCGTCGTTAGATAATCAAGTAAAAAAATTAAACAAAAATGTCTATACGGAGTGTTTAAAAAGTGATGGTCAAAAATTTACGGATGAGAAGTAAAAACGAAGAGAACCAAAAAAGTTCCAGTAAACATGGGTCTGCAAATTAACCGTTTACGAGATAATGTCATTTTTTTTTCTGGCTGGGGCCGCCATTGAATCGAGCGCTTGGATACGGTAAAGTGGCAACGTTCATGCTTTGTACATATGCCGCACTCTTCCTTCTAAGTGTGAGACGATATCTAATCAGACGTTATGATGAGCGGTGGATAGGTAGAGAAGAACCTGTACCTAGATAACCGGATTGAAGTTCTTTTAATTTTTGTACAGTAGTGGCAAAAGAAACCGGACCGACCCTTGTAGCTGATTTCAGAGCCTTGTTCACTCCAGAACACGATAGACTGATAACTAAGACTTTCGTGGTTCGAATCCTGTCTGGGAAGGAAACTTTTTTTGTTCCTTAATCAAATTTATTCCCATTACTTTTCGATTGCAGCGATATTTTACTACTTAATTAACTTATTATTCCCAGAACATGAATTTTACCAGCAATCGAAAAGTATTGGGAATAAATTTGAATAAGAAAAAAAAAAGTTTCCTTCCCAGGCAGGATTCGAACCATGAAAGTCTTAGTTACCAGTCTATCGTGCTCTGGAGTGAACAAGGCTCAGAAATCAGCTACAAGGGTCGGTCCGGTTTTTTTTTGCCACTACTGTACATGGGGTTATGCAAAACGCCAAGTTTACACCACACCTGAAGAATTGCAGCATCGGATTGTAGATGCCTTCCAGCAAATGGAGAATGAACTAGGATTGCTCGATCGCATTCGTGGGTATTTGCAGTGACAGATGCATTCAAGTACATGGTCAGCATTTTGAATACCTGCTGTAAAATTCTTCAATTAACATGTTCATACTGCACTGTACCTTGTTTATCCACAAACTTCAATGTATTCGAACAAAAAAGTTACTTTTGTGTGTGCTGAATCCAAGATTATTAATTTTATGCCTCGTGATTTATAAATTAATAAGTGCCACTGCCTTTGTTGTAGTCAGTACTTAGTATTCAGCGGGTCCCAACAGCACAAAATGGTATTATCTCGTAAATAGTTAATTTACGGACCTATGCTTCTCGTTGTTTTTAATTCTCACACTTTAATTTTTTATCATCATTTTTAAAACATCCTGTACATGTTTGCGTAACATTGAGAATAAACAATATTTCATATGGGTACAGACTTTGCCAAGGTTGTGGGCAGTGTGATATTACGCTCGTATATCTTCGGAAAACAGGTACGTCGCACCAAGACCACCTGGGAGAGTGTGAAACTTGCTCATCCACATAATTATTAAGGTTGGATGCTTCTGACCTTTTGATATTTCATGGGAATACTGAAGCTTAAAAACTTGTAGTAGGAGATCACATTATTTCATTAGCTTGCTTAAATACATACTCTCTTGCATCACGTTTCATCTCCGAGGCAAAATATGCACAGAAAATAAAGAAAACATAATACTCATGCAGAGGCCATAAAACTACATCTCGCAAGCTTGTTTCATGTCGGTTCCTCTCTTTAACCAAAACTTGACATATGTGTTTTATGTTCTGCATAAAACATGTAAGATTGATGATGATGATGATGATAATAATAATAATAATAATAATAGTAATAATTAATAATAAAAATAATAATGGACTAATCTGATAATAATAAAAAATTGACCTGTTTCACAAAAAGTTAAAATTTTGTAATTTATATGAGATTTTTTTATATCTTCCCTTGTTACTTTAATGATAATGAAATGGTGAACACGCGTGTATTTTCAGCGTATTCTCGACTATTGCAACGAACAGATGGCACGAGTGTGAGTGTCTTTTCAACGAGTTCCCGAGTAATGCAACAGATGGTAGGTGTGTATACCGTGTTTATTGATTTTTTGCAGGGCTTGGCATGGAGATTTTAACCTCAAATTAACACACATTAAAACACAGGAAATGAACTCAATTTATTAGAATATTAAAATTAACATGAACAGAATTAATTTTATTTTAAACCTAGGCCTATATGTTGCTGATTGTGAAGTTTGTGAAATTTATCTGGGAAAAGACTTCCGGTGGAATGTTTGAAGTTGGGTTAATGTTTATTTGAGTGATTTGATCAATTTCACCTTAAAAACTCGCGCTTACCATTTTGGATTGGTGCTCTCAAGGCTTGCGGGATGTTGCGCGTACGACATTAATCAATATCGCATATTTTTAGCGGAAAATCGATAGTTGCAATAGCATAATGAATATCGGTACTTTAATGTATGTCATTAAGATACAGTTTAGTCACATGTAATGAGCGTATAATACTATGATCGAGCAAAAAGAATTTTATGGTCGCTGATCCAAATTAGAGCTATGCCTCACACCAAAATTGAGTTACCTTTATAGTAAATTAGTGGGGGAGAAATAACATAACATTTTGTGTAATAAGCACGATAATTTGACAAATACTTACTTACTTACTTACTTACTGGCTTTTAAGGAACCCGAAGTTTCATTGCCGCCCTCACATAAGCCCGCCATTGGTCCCTATCCTGAGCAAGATTAATCCATTCTCTATCATCATATCCCACCTCCCTCAAATCCATTTTAATCTTATCTTCCCATCTACGTCTCGGCCTCCCTACAGGTCTTTTTCCCTCCGGCCTCCCAATTAACACTCTATTTGCATTTATAGATTCGCCCATACGTGCTACATGCACTACCATCTCAAACATCTGGATTTAATGTTCCTAATTATGTCATGTGAAGAATACAATGCGTGCAATTCCGTGTTATGTAACTTTCTCCATTCTCCTGTAACTTCATCCCTCTTAGCCCCAAATATTTTCCTAAGCACCTTATTCTTAAACACCCTTAACCTATGTTCCTCTCTCAAAGTGAGAATCCAAGTTTCACAACCATAAAGAACAACCGGTAATATAACTGTTTTATAAATTCTAACTTTCAGATTTTTTGACAGCAGAATGGATGATAAAAGCTTCTCCACCGAATAATAACAGGCATTTCCCATATTTATTCTGTGTTTAATTTCCTCCCGAGTGTCATTTATATTTGTTACTGTTGCTCCAAGATATTTTAACTTCTCCACCTCTTCAAAAGATAAATTTCCAATTTTTATGTTTCCATTTCGTACAATATTCTCCTCACGAGACATAATCAAATATTTTATTTTATTTTCGTGGTAATTTATTAATAATATTATATTCGTAATTTTTATATATGAGATCTGTTGTGTAATCTAAATGCTTATTCAAATGAATTGTACTCATTCTCTTATTAATTAGATTCAGGGGAAATAGAACAGATTATATTTAATTTTTATGGTATTATAATGAATCATTAATGAATTATTCTTGTAATAAGAATAGTAATACACTATTTTGAATAAGTCTAACTTTTTGTCCGTTTAGTCCATTGTCTCGTAAGGAATTTAAATAAACACACGCCATCTGCAACTCACAGATAGTCATTTAATATTTAAATCTTTACATAGTACTTTATTCAGTAAGCAAAAAATGGTGAACTTTCCTATATAATGGAACGTGTCTAAATGAAGCTGATGGGAGTGTAGGAACTAGTGTTTTTGTGCTTCCGCCAGCATCGAAGGTGCGGCTGCTCTCAGGAGAGTCAGTCATGAACTGGTACAGCTCTAGTGTTTACATTCTCGAAGCAAATAAGCCAGATCTTCTCCCACTTCTCGTCCAATGCACATTCTTTACCTCTTTATGATTCGCTATTATCTCATTCCCTCTCCTGTTGGAAGGCCAATCCCATTTCTGTCGAGCAGAGAAACTTTAATGATGAGTTCTTGAAGACGACTCCATTAAAAGTTAACTGGTGTTTTACTAGAAATAGCAATAACTACATGCTAGGAATCTTGATGTGGGAATAATAGCAAGACACGAAGGCTCTTGCTAATGTTGAGTGTGCTTAAGACTACGTGGAATTACTGTTCTTCGTGTCTACAGGATGTTGATATTTTGTGGAAAAGATCATGTAGAATTTTCTTCTGTTTTATAAAGTTCAACATTTTTTTCTTTTTTCTTACAAAATGAAGGTAGTCTGAGAAAATAAAATTGAACTTAAAGATCGACCAAAAATCATGTAAACAAAATAAATTTTTAATAACGGTGAAAAATTCGCTCCGGCGCCTGGGATCGAACTCCGGATCGCCAGGAAAGCGTCTTAGCCGACTGAGTTATGCCGGTGGCTAATTCACATACAGTGAAACCTCTCCTTACGGACACCCCAAGGTACGGACACTCCTCATATACGGACAGATTTTTATGTCCCAAATTAAATAATATAGAAATAATGATAAATTTAACTCTCGTTTACGGACACTCTCAGACACGGACAGTTGTTTCACAGTCCTAAAGCTTGCTTTACCTCCTGACTGCGGACAAAACTTGGATTTCAAGACCTAATGTGTTACAAAAATGGCAAATTTAGTTTTGAGAACTGTACAGAAATTCCTTAACATGAAAGATGACAATAAGGGTCTCGTAGGCTACCATTAGCCCAGCCGGCTATCCCTTGTTAGTTGGAAGTGGATGGATAAACAAAGTCATAAAATTTAACCTGTCTGATAGGTCCAAGTTTTCCACGATCGTAAAATTGTATTCGACACATGATAGGATTAATAGGATTATTCTCTTCACTTCAATCAGTTGTTCTGTTTCGAGAGACATGGCGCCTGAACGTAAAGGTTAATTTGAAAACTGTAAGTTACAGTACTGCATAACTGTAGACCTAGAATAAAATTGCATGGCACAATACTGTATTTTCCTTTTTCGGTCTTATCTACTGTAGTTCAAAATTGCAAAGAATTTACTGTAGTACAGAAGACTGTATTTAGAAATAAACTACAGTAATACATTTCATTTAAAGCGTGAAGGAATACATAATGCATATTACAAATTTACTGTTAGATTGGGGAGCCTCCCTCCCAATAAAGGACACCTCTCAGATGCGGTCAGATTGTTACGTCCCTTCGATGTCCGTAAATGAGAGGTTTCACTGTATCCAGGGAAAGGGATTTGGAGTATTGTAACGAAAGGTGAAACGTAGTATAGATATTCGTAGCTCAGTGACTGCCAAGCGAGCTGCATGGACGAGTACAGTCCACTTCATACAAACTTACACGCAACATGCTGTAAACGTATTGCAGAATAAACAAATGTTATAGTTTAATGACATATAGTGGTCTACATACATAATCTGCATTTCATTTTGAACTACATGTGTTTTTCGTGGCAACGCACAAGACACCAATAAGCAACATTACAAATATACATAATTAAATATCAATCTCTACGTCCTCGCGTGTCAGTGGAAATGTTGATGCCTGATAGGCAGTTGTCTTCTGTATGGAACTCGCCTCTGAATACGTATGTTTTTCTGTCAGGAGCGTGTTAAATTAAAACCTTTATTTACAATATTATGAAATATGATAATATGTATAGGCCTACAACGTATACTACAGTATTTACAATATATACAATATACTACAATATTTACAACATAGCCTATTATAGTATCATTAAATGTTAATCAAAATGTAGAACCAAACGAAATGACATTTTCAATTAATGCTATGTTTTGTTGATAAAACAATTATTCCTGCTGTGCCTTGTTATAATAAATTGTAAATATAATTTCAAAATTTTCAAAATACAACTTTGCTCTGTTGCAAGGAAGGAAATTTTTTAACATGGAAAAACTCCGCTCTACATCTGCAGAGACAATTGGAGAGAACTTGAAACAAGATACGTCAATTAAATTCACATGTTGAATGACGTCATTGGGACACGTCTTTGTTAGTACATATGAAATCCGACTAAGAATACTATACCTATCATTTTTAATCAAACTATGTTCATTTTTTCACCAACACGTTTTCCTACTTCACATTCTACTGCACTCAGTTTATTTACAATAGTCCTCATAATATTTATTTGCTCAACTAGTTCTACTCCTAACTTTTCTAACCAAATAATGGCATCCGGTAAATATTAAAAAATTAGCTTAATATCCATGACTTCTTTTTAGATTGTTCTATCATTTAGCAGTTCCTGGCGTATTTGAATCGCAGCCGCATCATCGGGAATTGCTTCCTGAATTTTGATACTCGATCTGGAGCTTTTACAAATATAGGCTAGTCTTTCAATTTTGTATTGTTAGTTGGTTTCACTTTCGGCATTGTACCTGCACTTCACTACTCTGAACTGCAAATCTGCATGCTGAAGGGCCCGATTGTATAAACCATTTAATCTTAGATCTGAGGTTAAATTGATCCTCGTTCTAGCTGAACTTGGAATCTTGTGTTGTATAAAGTCTAATTTCATATTAATTTGTCTTAAACTAAAGTCATCTTTGACTGAAGAAATTTCTCCGATTAAGTTAGATGATCCAAGTTCAGTTATTTCTTTTCTGTTTGAAATATAGGCCTACGAGTGACAGATTGTGCAAATAAAATATCCATTATTATTAATATTAATAGATTATGTTAGGTGCATTTATATATATTTCTTTCAATTTCTTGCCTTAATACACAAATAACCTTATATTTTATAAGGCTCTATCGTGTTCAGCAGTATCAAATAACATAACCTATAATTATATTATGTTTATAACAACAATTAATTATTAATGGATATGATAGGACATTCATAAATTTTCAATTAACTGTATTACTAAACGAAAATTGTCGTTTTATAAAGCTTTATTATGTTTAGCAGTATCAAACACCATAACATGACAACAACTTGAGTCAACCTTCTTCTCATTGTCCGCCATTATTTACATTGCACAAAAAAACAGTGTATCCAACAGAGTATACGGAAAGTCTCCAAAAAGTAGTTGTAAAGTCGCTAGATTTCTCATTATCAACAAAGAAAGATTAAATTTTGTCACTGTGGGGTGCTAAAAAGGTCACTAAATCCCTATTTAAGCAATATAAAAGTTAAAAGAAATTGTTGTTGAAAAAGAGTTAAGGTCGCTAGATTGGCAACACTCAACAAACCTGTCCGCGCATTACGTATTTCACCTGTTTATGCGATGTTGCCAAATCCTTTTCACGTGAACTTAGATTGCATTTGAACCAAGGTAATTTGATCGCAGAAAAGTTTTATACAGTAGAAGAAGTGTCTGAACTCGGTTCACTTTTCGATCTTCGATCAAAGTTGATCTTTAGTCAGGGAGTTTTATACAATTGGGCCTTATGCGACAACTGTCCCGTTCACCTGTTGTTGACGTGCAGAGAGCTGCGAGTATGTCATGGAGGGGAGGACTTGGTATAAAGGGTTGTAAACAAATGGCTGTGTAGATGCCAATACTAGCTTTTACTACTCCAAATTCCGTTGACTAATCATTATCAATATCGTAGCCCGTGTTCAGTTGATGGTGCAGCTTGCTGTACTCATACAAGAGCGCGGTCGTTCGGCTGCCCAGTCGTTCACAGAATTGGAGTGATAAGCACAATAAGCCTCAGGCTGCAGTTCAAGTCTTCGGGTCTCTCTCCCATACAAGAGGAAAAAAAATCAAAACATTTACATGAAGTCTGAGATGATCAGTGCGAAAGTATTGATGAAAGGCTACCAAGTTTAAAAACTAAAGGACTTGATCGAAAGCTTCGACACTTCATTGCACTACAATGATTATCCTCTGCGTATTTTTCAAACACAAGCGGGGCTTAAATGATATCAATATCGACACAGTGACCAATATTTCATCCAGTACTGCCAATACTGTTAATGAGAAAATAATTAATTTCATTGAAATGGAAAAAGAAATGCAGTACAAATATTTAAATATAGTGTACCAGTGTCGATAGCTTGTTACGGAACTGACTTTGTGAAAACAGTGAAAGCTGTCTAGGAATCTACAAGCTCACGCTATCTGCGTCTTGCCATTGTGCCATTAAAATTTTATTTCAGTTGTCAAATTCACTTAATTCCCCGTGATTAACCCAAATTCAGCTGCACTAACACAGTTGTGTAATATAATTATACTTCCAATCTGAACACCCCCATACCTAAATCATTATTTGTTTATGCTTTAATCCACCTTTGACAAATAGATCCGACTGACTGTTTCATACATGAACTGTTGTTCACAGTAAATAATATTTGCACTTTGTTACACAGTTCAATGGTAATCGACCGGCGAACTGAGAAGGTACTGGTCATTTGCCAGCCAACCAGACACGTGGATGTGCTGACAATGGAGAAGCAATTCAACTAAACCGCACAGCGGACCTACTCAATAATAGTTGTCTAACTGATTAACCTTGTCTATTAACCAACGCAGCGCTTGTTTCTGCAACAACAGCTTGAACAGCTCCTCCGTGGCACGTCTCTGTACATGATATCAAACGAACTATTGTCACTCCTGCAAAACTGGTGATTTAGTAACGCATTTAATCTGAATCTGTATGTGGGGTGTTCAGATATGCTATTTATGAACAATGAAAAATGTATAATTAGCTCTATGTGCTTTAAAACAAGTTCCTGAAATATATTTTGGGAACTGCAGTATGGTTCTCGGAAACATAATAGTAATATACGTTACAAGAGCGGATTGTTGACGTTTTCATGTTCGAGGAAAAGATTGAAAAAGCGAAACGTAGTTGAGCTTTTTTAATTTCCGAGAACATGAAAACAAACATACCGCTCGTGTATCGTACATTATTTTGTGCGAAGATCGTTTATTACATACCTGAAAGACGAATTTCTAATTAGTTGGAATGAAATCTCCATCTTGGTTTCTGTTCAATGACGGCAACTTTTAAAAACTAAAATATCTATCTTCAACATTGTTGCTATAAAATGTTTTCTGTGTTTACTATAGTCCAGCAGGCCGTGATATACGTCTGTCTTTCCCCCCCCCCAGTCTATAAATGCGAACTTAAAACAAACGGTAAGGTTATGTAATGATTTATTTTTCATTTTAATATTTTAACAATATTATTTATATAGCATATTGCAGTAATAACATCTGCATCTGGAATCTTGTTGATTTTTTCACGGCTTCCTTAATGTTACTTGTATCAGGAATGCAATAAGTTTCGTGGAGTAGTAGAGTTTACTTAATTTTTGCAAATATTTAAAAACAATAATTAACAGTGCAATTTAGGTGAAATTGCAGTGGTAAGTTTCCAATTTATAATTATTACTATGTTAAACGTCTCTAAAAATAATATGTTAAAAGCCTAAAGCAGTAAAATGAATGTCACGCTTAAGCGGTAAGAAGAGGGAAATTGTTATGTGTGTTATATTGGGAATACTGAATGTGGTATTTCACACTTGCCGCGTATTGGTTCTGTGCGGAAAACAAGCAAATACGCACGATCTCGCACAAAAAAAAATATGGAACATTCAGTACTGATTCATGTATATTTTCCATCGCGCTTATCCATGTTGTATTTGTGCAGATTAAAACAATGTACAATTAACTCAAATTCATACTGTTATTGAAATTAAAGTAATAAAATCATAAATTGAACAAAATATATTGAAAATGTACTCCTTACGAAATAGGTTCAACTGAGACTGTCATTCATAGTTTTTTGCTCAAAGGCAGATCTTTCACTGCAAACCCAGCATTCTCCAATTTTCCCTATTTTCTGTCTTCCTCTTTGTCTCCGCATATGATCCATATATCTTAATGTCGTCTATTATCTGATATCTTCTCCTGCCTCGAACTCTTCTCCCGTTCACCATTCCTTCCAGTAGGCCTACATCCTTCAGTAGGCAGTTTCTTCGAAGTCAGTAACCCAACCAATTCCTTTTTCCCTATCTGATCAGTTTCAGCATCGTTCTTTCTTCGCCCACTCTTTCCAACACAGCTTCATTCCTTATTCTGTCTGTCCATTTCACAAGCTCCATTCTCCTCCATATCCATATGGATTTTACTAACAAACGGTAGTATATTATACACACTATTTAAATGGTGTAACTGATATCTTGTTATTTGAAGTGTTCTATCAGTGAGGAAGTGTCTTGTGTTAGTGAAGTGTGTAGTGTCAGTGCAGTCTATTGTGTAAGTGAAGTGTGTTTGTGTCAGTGAAGTGGCTGTGCAAAGTATTTGGACAGTGAAATGATTTTGAAGTGCTAGTGAGATCAGGATAGAATCAGTGCAGTGAGTGAGTTGTCAGCAAAATAAGTGTAGTGCAGAAAGGTATTTGTGCAGGTATAAACCTGTCACACTCGTGGGTCTTAGTTCGAACTTAGGGTTAAGATACAAATTAGATTTACTTTCAATATTATTTTAAGTGCTCATGCTTCATTTAATTTAGGATGCTCATTGTTATCATCATTATTCTTTATCATTATTATTAATTGTTCTTTTTTATTAGTTGTATTTATTATTAATTGTCATTATTGAGTGTAATTAGTTATCACTGCACCGAGTATATACTCATTTGCAGTGTGAATACATACATACATACATACATACATACATACATACATACATACATACATACATACATACATACATACATACATACATACATACATACATACATATTTCAATGCTTCTAGTCGCTTCTCTTCACTTGTTCGTAATGTCCATGTTTCTGCCCCGTACAATGCCACACTCCACACAAAGCACTTGATTATTCTCTACCTTAGTTCTTTTTTTCCAGAGGTCCGCAGAAAATGCGCTTTTCTCTATTAAAAGCTTACTTTGTCATTGCTTTCTTCCTTTTGACTTCCTGGCAGCAGCTCATGTTATGCTCACTGCTTGCAGTACACCCCAAGTATTTAAGATGTCTACTTGTTGTACTGCCTCGTTTCGAATTTGCACGTTTACTTTCTTTAATTTTCTTCAGATTACCATGATCTCCGTCTTGCTGTTATAAATCAGAGTCACTTATTACAATATGTTTCTGACGAATGGATTTCTTGTATTAATTCTTTGTTTTGAAGGTATAGTCGTGAAGTAAAACACAGTCTTATGTGAAAAGTGATTTCACACTAAGCATTCACTTTACTGTCTTTATACAGGGACATCATTTTATTTTTACTTCAATTTTTATTGTACCTGAGTTTTTGAATGTACTTCACTCCCACCCCCTTCTACTAAGGAAGTTCCAACTCCACACAGAACCAAGACCGCAGGTAGTAAGCAGTACTGAGTTACTGAGTACAGTACGTTCCAGAAATATGTTCGCGTTTTCCAGTGACGAAAGAGCTTTCTATATTGAATCATATTTTCGCACAGGTACTGTCCGTTTGCCTACGTCGCATCCCGATTTCCCCCACCTGCTTCTGCTCGCCCCTCTGTAATAGCTGGGCTGTCTTAGCTCTTTTCTAAAAACATTAATTTCTCTTAGGAATTGGAAGTTTACGTAATATTATACAGCTGTTTAATTTAACTTAAATAAAAGGGCCTCGTTAAGTAATTAACTGTCACGTGATTTCGTCCCTTTCTACAATCCTGCGGCATAACCACTTGGACGGACAGTAGATAGCATGTTTGAGTAATTTTATATTTTCGGGTCGGGCAGAAGTGAAGATTGAATTTACAGTACGTAGAGTAGGTACAGAATTATTTCAACATGAGTTACTAGTACGAAGGACGAAACTGGCAATTGGAATTAGATGCAGTAGTCTATAGTGCGATAATATGCACAAAAGAACTGAAGCCTGTATCGAAATGAACGGCCACCATTTTCAAAATTGTGTTTAAATATTCATATTATGATTATTTTTCAATTTAACTTCTTTCTCTATATTGTACGCTAATGTGCTGTAGACAGTATAATATACACTGCATAATGAATACGTTCGCATGGATAACTCACTTCGTGAGTAAAAACACTTATTCTTAATACAGTACTGTACTTTGTTTAAAGAAAAACCTAATGAAAATTATCAGACTCAAAATCGCGATATTTCCTAGTTTACGTAAATGGATGAACTACTTTTCTCCCTTCCTATACCTAGTAGGGTGATTTGTGTTTTACGCCAGTATCATCGAACTCCAGTCATGGAGGGGGAGCAAGCGGTGTTTCCGGTTCTCTAAAGGCATAGACATGTTAATATTAAAAATGTTAGTAAAAATAAAATGATGTCCCTGTATATAGCTTCTTTTTCTAATCATTCCACAGTGAATTCACATGGCAGAACATTTTTTAAATATTTACATTTATACTGGATTACACATAATGAACTTGGTAAACGGTGTTGTGAATATTCTGTACACCCCTCTTTCCTGACACGAGTCAGAATTTGTGACTTTTTAAATTACTGTATACTTAATCCTGCAATAGCATGTTGCATTGCAATTTTTCTTTTTTTGATAGCCTCTTATTATTACTTTATTTAATATTTCTTATATTAAAATTATGAAATTTGCTGTTATTAGCGGAGAGAACCTGTTGTTAAAAATTGCAATGACACCACGGCATATTTTTAAAGTAAATGCGAATATAACATGCATATTTTAACACATTTCCTTTCGGTAACATCCAGTTCGTGAGATCGTACAAAAAAAAAAAAAAAACTTAGAATGGATGCTGCTTTACCGCTCTTCTAAGTATTAACTGGATCAGCTTACACGAAAGGCTCACTAAGTGACAGCCTAATGGATTTTCACAAGGATTGTTCTTATTTCCATTTGAAATAAGAAGCTTCCCTATAAGTTTATACGTCCGAAGAAAGCCTAGTTTTCGAGATATGATTTTTTTCAAATTCTTCAATCCAGAGCTGTAACAGCTAACAGTACTATGTGATAGACATATGAGGCAATAAATCTCATCTGACTGCATACCGTACTGTCAAAATATTCTTAAATAATTTATAGAAATGACATACCAGATACATAATATTCATGAAATTGACTATAGAATAGTCTATGAAGAAATGATAAGGAAATGTAAGCATATCTGAAATTAATCACTGTACTGATCACACACAAACAGTCGACCACCTGTTATTTGAGTGCCCGCTACAAGAACGCAAGAGATACCGGCTAGAAACCCATCTTAGCATGTGCGATACAAATTTCTCACCACCAATAACAAAAGTTCTTCTGAAACAATGTTTCTTAAAGGAATTTCACAGATTTATTACAGATGTGTTTAAGACCTTGTAGAAAATAACAGTATTTAGTAACAGTGTCCTATTTATTCTTCTAGGAGCCAAATTTGTAACTTTTAAAAGTGTGGTTACTATGTTGAAGTGTATGAGTTGTAGCGGATTTTTGTGAGTCATAGTTATGGGATGCTTGATGCCATCGCAATATCTTGATTATAGTTTGATGTATTTGTGTGACTATTGTGTATTAATTTATGATGTATGGTACGGGAAGCTGCATACGAGTACTTGTGTTATAGAGAACGACTTTTAAGAAGTGTTACGTATGTGTGTTGTAACTGTCTTTTGTATGTCTGAAATTGATGCCGGATGTTTACTTTCCAATCGCAATATCTAAATTACTGATTGTTTATGTTTTGTTTACATTGTGTAAGCTATTTTAGTTTTTCTTTTCCATTTGTCTTTATGCTTATTTTTTGTATATTATTTTATATATATTATTTTAATGTACCGAAGTACATATGATATTTCCATGCAGATATTCTCCGTTCCATTACTCTTTCATCGTTATTTTTTGTGTAAAACTATTGCCCTAACATACATACGTAAAATAGGGCTACCCCACATTGGAGATATAATAATAATAATAATAATAATAATAATAATAATAATAATAATAATAGTAATAATAATAATAGTAATAATAATAATAATAATAATAATAATACTGATCACAGTAGTGGAAATCGTTGTAAAAATGCTAAAAACACAGTGGAAATTTACACCACGAACATTGCAGAAATATAAGTTTTTCTCAACCAGCTTTAGAGCAGTTTCATACATCAACGTGAAAACAGAATGTTAAAAGAGTGACGAATTTATCAGGTTTGATGTTAAGGTACCTGGCTTTATATCATACATATTTAAACATATTCACATATCTAGGAAATGGAAATTGATTATATGTTAAGGACTGCAATTTTATCACATCGTTCTGATATGATATAATATTCGTGCAAAGTAACAAAACACTATTAGAAAATTTCCGATTGAAATTTTTCCAAAGCCTAAAGCCAAAAACGTCAAGAGCCTGAACAATCGGAGTTGTGTGCTTTGGAATTCTTAACACTTCCACCGTTTTCTCTTTCTGGAGTTATTTTTCTATAGCCTGTCTATCTCGATAAATAGTCCATGAGTCTACCTAAAGAATAATGTGATTACTAACAGATGGAAAGTATACTTCTTGAAACTACTTGAAGAGGTGAGTTTTCATAAGTTTTCCCGATTTTGAGGGAAATGCATAAACATTTGGGGCCTTAAACATGTTCTTCTTCACGATGGCTAGGGAGATATGGGGCTTATATGAGTGTCAAGCGAATATTTTGAAAAACCGTCTCTAAAGGTAGGCCTTCTCCAGATGTAGAAATTTATAGGGAGATTTTTTATTTCAAATGGAATGTATGGAGGAAAAATCATTATGAAAATCCATTATTACTTGGTGAGCTTTCCTTATTAGAAGCATGGTATAAGTCTAAGCGTGAAGGAAGTTACTACTTCGAGTTGCGAAGTGTCAGTTCGGATATATTTCCTGTAGGCTACTATTTTGAATTTATGTTATATAAGCAACATATTTTATTTCTGATTGAATTATATCTATCAACAAAACCCGCTTCAGATAGATATAATTCAATCAGAAATAGACCTCCTAGAACAAATCACCAAAAATCAACACAGTAAAGAAATTTTAAAACAATTGGCCCTTGAAACCGTCAACATGAGATATGCGGAAGACTATTGGATAAGAATTTATGCCGATGGCTCAAAAACAGACCCTCAAGGAAATGTAGGACCTGGTATTTTTAGTAATCTATTTTGCTTCTATCTTCCAGTTGGTTATAATCTATCTGCCTATTTTTTTATTTTATTTTATTGGGTTATTTTACGACGCTTTATCAACATCTAGGTTATTTGGCGTCTGAATGATATGAAGGTGATATTTCCGGTGAAATGAGTCCGGGATCCAGCACCGAAAGTTACCCAGCATTCTATCTGCCTATGATGGAGAAATTGAAGCTATACATGTTGCCTTAAATCAACTTTTATTCCAAATGGATAAATTCACAAACGCCGACATCCACTCGGACTCAAAAGCAGCCATTTTGTCCATAAATAAAACTGACCACCCCTACACAGACAAATCAATAATTGTAAAAAAAATACTTGCAACTTTAAAAGAACGTGGCAAAACAGTTGTGTTACAATGGATCCCAGGACATTGTAATCTACATGGGAATGAACAGGCTGACACATTAGCTAAGAAGGGTGCTAATCTCAATAAAAACCCACGGAAACCTTTGTCATTTAGCTCAGTAAAACAATATATCAAGCAACTACAAAAAATAATTACCAACAAGAATTGGACATAATAATTTCGCAACAACGTAGGAAATTACTGAAGGATATCCCTCCTGAACCCAGAAGACTGGCAGTTGCAAGCTTTCGTCTTAACACTGAACATGACATCCTGGGCAAACACCTCAATCGTCTTGGCATCCTTCCATTAACATCCTGCATTTTGTGCCATCAATAGGAACACATGGATAGACAACATCTTCCAAAATGCCCTGCTCTGAAATCCTCCAAGGAAGTCGACCGCTACTGGGAAGCCAGAGCCCTAATGTTTTTAATTACTTAATCCGTAGTTTTGTTCACCGCTTTCTTTTTTTTTCGCTCAGTCAATGATAGTAAATATCATGTACTACCCATTAGACAAATAAATAAATAATACATATTTTATTGTTTAATAGCATATTTATCTCTTCAGTGGCATATGCAAGTTCATATTTCCCTTTAGTGGCATATTTAAATACATATTTCTTCGATTTTAACTGCATGATTGTTTGCATATTTTAACTATATTTGGTGCATAAAATCCCTTGTCTGTCATTTGCCTTAGAATATCCTATCCTCGTTCAGTGGTTCTTCCAGTGTAGATTTTATCTCTCAGCAGGTAGGCCTATATATAAAGAAGAATCACATTGTAAATACGATAAAAGGTTTAGAGGTCAAATCGCGCAGCTTATATACTTGTACTAGATGGGCAAGCTTTTTCAGAGTCATCGTGAGGTTTTAAATATTTCGTCAACACGCATAAAGTATTCTGAACTTTTGACCTCTTCATGCATTATGTAGACACTGTGCCAATGAAAGCTTAACTACGCCATGTTTGTCATTCCAACTAATTCAAAACGCAAAATCAGACAATAATGGCAAGGCGTGTTTCATGCAAAAGGAACACAAACATATCCGGATGTGCTTGATGTAGTGTACAGTCAATCACGGCTAGCTTTGTATTAAATATTTTAATACTTCTCCCTCAGATGGTAGATGCAAGGATAATCATAATCACCAACATTTTCATTTCTATACTTAGTTACTGACTTTTAAGGAACCCGGAGGTTCATTGCCGCTCTCACGTAAGCCCGCCATTGGTCCCTATCCTGAGCAAGATTAATCCAGTCTCTATCATCATATCTCACCTCCCTCAAATTTATTTTAATATTATCTTCCCATCTACGTCTCAGCCTCCCCAAAGGTCGTCCTCTCTCCGGCCTCCCAACTAACACTCTATATGTATTTCTGGATTCGCCCATACGTGCTACATGTCCTGCCCATCTCAAGCGTCTGGATTTAATGTTCCTAATTATGTCAGGTGAAGAATACAATGCGTGCAGTTCTGTGTTGTGTAACTTTCTCCATTCTCCTGTAACTTCATCCCTCTTAGCCCCAAATATTTTCCTGAGCACCTTATTCTCAAACACCCTAAACCTATGTTCCTCTCTCAAAGCGAGAGTCCAAGTTTCACAACCATAAAGAACAACCGGTAATATAACTGTTTTATAAATGCTAACTTTCAGATTTTTTGACAGCAGACTGGATGATAGAAGCATTTCAACCGAATAATAACAGGCATTTCCCATATTTATTCTGTGCTTAATTTCCTCCCGAGTATCATTTATATTTGTTACTGTTGCTCCAAGATATTTGAACTTCTCTACCTCTTCAAAAGATAAATTTCCAATTTTTATATTTCCATTTCGTACAATATTCTCGTTACGAGACATAATCATATACTTTGTCTTTTCGGGATTTACTTCCAAACCTATCTCTTTACTTGCTTCAAGTAAAATTCCCGTGTGTTCCCTAATCGTTTTTCATTTCTATACGCATACGAAAATATCTCAGCATTGAATTTCTTTAAATTAATTGCCCATAAATCATTAATATATATTAAAAACAAAACTGGTCCGAGGACAGTCCCCTGTGGGACACCGATATTAATATTTCGAGTGCTACTAAATTTATTATCACTTTTGGTTACATGTTTTCTGTTACTAAGTTAAGAAGCAAACAATTTCAAAAAAATTCCATTAATTCTTATCTTACTTAATTTTTTAATAATAAAAGGTGATTCACAGTATCAAAGGCTTTTCTGATGTCAATAAAAACACCTAACCATTTATTTTTACAGTCCAAATTGAAGCAGGACAATGAGTGATCCCATACCTCTCGAACAAGTATTGAAACAAAAAACGTAGGAAATATAAGGAATCGAACAGCCTTGATCTTATGCCTTCTAATCACCATTTGTTTCCATCCATGACTCATTTCTTGCATGGAAGAAATTTACAAAACTTTTAAAGCCGTTGAAATGGATATCATAGTATTCTTCGCATCAAAAATCAGAACTGGTCCTGTCGCAGGATTAAAAACCCCGCTTGAAGGTGGCTCAAAACCATATAATTTAATGCCTCATACCATGAAGATTATATTAATTTTTTGTCACAATATATTCCAATTGAAGCTTTGTCCAATACCAAAATTACTTATGAGACAGTTTCTATTTAAGGGTTACGAGTTGTTTGGGTCACCGTCATATTGTGGGAAATAGCGAACGGGATTCAAACTTCAGATTCTGAGTTTGGTATGAATTGCGATGTTGCTTGAGGTGAATATCTTATTATATTTATTTTGTTTCCAGATGATTTATAAATTGCAAGGCTAATATCAGATAATCGCAAGGCTAATCGTTGGATTCATCCTTGTGAGCAAAAGGATCTCACTAAATCTCACTAAATCCCTTGCTTAAAAAAGTCCCTTGTGCAGACACTCGTATTTCCCTATTTTGACTATGCCGACATTTTACTGACTGACCTTTCCAGCGACAACAAAACGAAACTTCAACGTGTGTACGTTTTGTAAGCAATGTTCGTAAATATGATCATGTTACTCCATCCCTGGAAAAAATAGGTTGGCTTAAACTAGATAAGAAAAGAAATTTATATTCACTTCTCCTTCTCTTCGAAATCTTGAACTCTTCTATTCCTTCGTAGCTGTCGTCTCGCTTCACTTACTTTTCTTCCCACCACAATCTGAACACACGCTCTCGCCATGAAACAATACTAACAATACCATCCCATTGCACCTCATCCTCTTTCACAATAGCCCTGCCAAGACTCTGGAATTCGTCAGGGACTGTCGAAATGAAATTGAATTCAAACGCAAACTTACCAGGCACTTGGTCAGTAATTGAGACTCGTTCAGACATGGTTTCTTGTAGATAGTTCTCTTAATCTATCACAAAATATCTCAGTATATGGTAATTTCATCACTATAGAATTTTGTTATTCTAGGTTTAATTTGTAATTCAGTAAATACAAAAATATTCTTTGTCCTTAACTTCTATGATAAATTGTCTAGCTTTTATTAATCATATAATATTGTCGTACTTTAGTTTTTATTGTAATTGTAAATTTAATATTAATTGTAATTTTATTCTTCATATTATAGTTGTAATCCCCTGGTAGAGGGGCAGAGAAGACCTGATGGCCTTATCTCTACCAGGTTAAATAAATAATTACTCCTAAATAAATACTACTACTACTACTACTACTACTACTACTACTACTACTACTACTACTACTACTACTACTACTACTACTACTACTACTACTACTACTACTACTACTACTACTACTATTACTACTAAATTTCGTCGATACTAGACAGCATTTATACACAGCGCAGTTACGTAATAGATCAAAGAATAATTTTGGAACAAAGTAGGGTAGGGATAACGCTTAAATTTACGTAAAATTCTCTAGTGAGGTCGATCAATACGTAGAATGCTCTCATCTCCACCGTCACAAAATCTGGCACAGTTGTTCGTTTAACCTAAATACACACAGTTTTTCTTTTTAATAAATGATTATAATGGAGACCAATATAGTCATTGGAATATATTACACTGGCTTCCTATAGCAATACGATGCTTAATTGCTTGTTGATTATTACGTATGAAGTTGCTCAGTGA
Source organism: Periplaneta americana (assembly GCF_040183065.1). Classification (NCBI taxonomy): domain Eukaryota; kingdom Metazoa; phylum Arthropoda; class Insecta; order Blattodea; family Blattidae; genus Periplaneta; species Periplaneta americana. Next base: position 25,010,154 of record NC_091121.1, read on the forward strand.
TGCAAAGCAAATGGTAATCGTTTGAATGGACACATCACATTTCAAATTTGCACACAGTTGCATAATGTTGTCTGTAAATGAAAATTGCAGAAGAATAATAAACACAAAATGACAAAATGAGTAATTCGCAATGTACTCCAGTGGAACTTTGATTGGAGTGGAATGGTACACGGATTTGGAAGGATGGCGGGACTGGTCGTCAGGGTGTTAGCGGTTAGGTGGGTTCGACGTAGGTGCGCTCGGTGCCTTGCAACTCATTCCAGCGGCGTACAATAGACCTGTGGTCGCGGTGCACAGGGATGTTCCCCTCTCGCCCTCATAGAAAAAAAAAACGAGAAGCAAGAATTTTTAAGTATTGTCGGACCATCCGATCTGTGCCCCTTCAGCGCTGTCGTCGTTCTTGAAAAAGTTAACGCCTGTACTCACTTCATTCCACCAATCACGTTAAAGAGCAAGCCACGAACCTTTCCGAATAGGGATGTTGCCAAACTTCTGTCAAACGGTATCATAAATAACTGGTCCTCCATGCTACAATATCATTTCTTTCAATCAAAATACAGCTAGTATTTCTACATTTTTAAACCTAAATCCCATGTCTCGGATCACTTTCCGCAGCGTTTCTCTCCAACCTTGGAAAATATTGTCTCTCGCAACCTTCAGTAATTTCTTCAATGTCGGAACTTCATTCTACACGTTATACAATTCTTTTATCTTTCTTCTTAAAATACATCGGTTCATATCATCTACAAGAATTAAAGGTTTCCTTGGTCTGTTCTTCTCTGGTGATTCTAGCTTTTCATTTCCTGCACAGCCTCCCTCTCTCCTGATTTTCTTTGTTAGGCGCTCTGACCAGCCTATATAAATTACATAAAAATGTTGTATTAGTAGTATTAGTTAAGTACGTAATTTTAATACGTATTCAATTGAAATAAAATAAGCCCCACCTGTGTTCGCAGCTGCTCTTTTCGTTACCTGATTTATAGGAAACAGATATTGACCTGTTTGTTTCTCTTCATCGCAAAATGCTATTACGTACTTTCTTAATAATATTTTTTTTCGCCACTCCGTGCTACAGTGTTCATGTTGAGTTGACAACACTGGACTGCAAGTGCAAGTAAACTGTCCCGCAAGAAGGCTCAAAATTGTGAGTAGTGGGGGAGAGATAGGAATGCAGGGAGAGAAATGAATTACCAAGCCTGAGAAGGAATTAGGGTTCAGTTCGCATATCTTACGGGGGCACAGATCCGATGGTCCGACAATACCATGCTTATTAAGTACCAGACAAAGCCTGCACTAGGCTTGAATTCCTTGAATCAGTATACTATTAAATTTCTACCCGTTCAAAAGTGACATAGTTCATTTAACTGAAGGAAAATATTATTTAATGATTTACTGATATTAAAATATTATATTTTAAGTTACTAACGAGAAGATCTAATTTTTTAACTTGTTGACGAGAAGAATACACGTGACACATTTTTAACTGCTTCCAGGACGATACGTCCATCAGATAATTTCTCCCAAGAAAATTAACCCAGCAAACATTTCGTCTACCAAAATATTTGTCCATTAATATTTCGGTCAAGAATAATTATTGTGTCCATAATTTTTTCCCAATTTTTCTTTGTCCACTAGTTTCTATGCCAACTAAATATTTTGTTAATTTTTGGGTAACGAGTACTTCCAATATGCAATTTAAAAAAGAAGGGTTGATATGGAAATGTATTTAATTATTTTGTAGCAAAATAATGTTCATTTCTATAAAAATATGTAGTTCATTGATTCAGTATTAAATTTTGAAGTAAGTGAAAACATTTAAAATGGCTTGTACGGGTGTGATAACATTCGCAAGATGGCGGGACGTGCTAGTCCACAACAATTATACTTACCACTTTTATTTGCATTATTATTATTATTATTATTATTATTATTATTATTATTATTATAGTTGTGGTAGTGGTATAGTAGTAATAGCGTATTAGTTTTAAACCATTTCTGCAAATGGACAATCGGGAATATTGGGCACTGTGTAGTGAACGAGACAATAAAATGGACAACTTAATAAAGAGAACAAAGATAAATGCAGGGCATACTAAAATGTGAACCAAACTTTCAGAGGACAAAATAGCACAATGGACATTTAAACTAAAAAAATATGTTGGACAGAATATCAAAGGGACGTACGAAACAGTGGACGAAATATCCGTAGACATAGCGTCTGGGAACCATATCTACACATACGTAGACAGTCTTAAGTCCGAAAAATAGGAAGAGAAATTTTCTCAAGGCCAAGACATTCACATTGCGTGTGCCGTAATGTACGTATTACGGTATAATTCAGGTGGTGGGCCGCAATATACGGGGAAATTGGTTAGGGGCTGCAATTTACCGGAACCGTTTTTTTTTCTATTCGTGAAAATAATTGTGGTTTTCATCTCGAATGTTTCCCTTTCCAATGGTTTAGCAATAAAGTGATATTTTGGGTCACTTTATTCCCATAGTGGTTTGTTTCCATTAGAAAATCTATCTTTCGCCTTTGAAGTTTCTGTACATGTGGATGGTTGCCAGCAGTCAGCAGAATTCCCTACTCGGAAGACATATTTCATAAGATCTTCCGGGTACACCCAAAGCTGCTCGACTACTGTGATAGAATGAGAGTCCCTATTTTCAAGATGTTCCGGCCATTGTTCTTTGATATCAAGCGCGGAAAAATATCCTGCTTATTTTTAAAACTGTTGTTTGATTTCATATTGGTTCTTACCTTCAGAACATCAGCGTAACAAGCACTTCAGAAACGTAAGTTAAAATTGACCTTATGTCATGGATTCTTACTGATTTTTTTTATTTTAGTAGGTTATTTTACGACGCTTTATCAATAGCTTAGGTTATTTAGCGTCTGAATGAGGTGAAGGTGATAATGCCGGTGAAATGAGTCCGGGGTCCAGCACCGAAAGTTACCTAGCATTTGCTCATATTGGGTTGAGGGAAAGCCCCGGTAAAAACCTCAAACAGATAACTTGGGAATCGAACCCGGACCGGGAATCGAACCCAGGCCACCTGGTTTCGCGGCCAGACGTGCTAACAGTTACTCCACAGGTGTGGACTTCTTACTGAATCCTGTGCTTATAAGTTGTATGCCTTACCTCATTATAATAAATTGCACTGTTGTTAAAACCCTAAAATTAATACGCCCAACTTATTTCAGTTTGAAACCTTCAATTAGCTTTGAAAAACCTGCTAGTTTACATGCAGCACGTATCGGCAGTAACAATTTAGTCTTTATAATCTAGACACATCAATTCGGTTGAAAATATCACGACTTTCTCATAATTCATAGACTTTTGAAAATGGAATATATTATGTGAATTGACCTTAAAGTTTATTGGAACTTTCCATAGACATAAAAGTTACATATTTTATACATAATTTATTTTTGTCGTGATATTGTTTTCAAATAGTTAATGGAATTTTCATTTTAAACAGTAAACATATAGAGTGGGTGGAAGAAACTGTGTAATATAAGGTCAGTACGACGTCGGGCCTGAACATAAGACAATGTAGAACAGGACATTATTATTATGCACAAACTTCCATGTATTACGTATTTAAGCTTAACATGATTTGAGTGCAGTAAAATGGTAAGCCTTAAGGTATACAGCGATCCTCGAAGAAATGCCAGTTTTCTTAGAAATGTTGGTAAATAGCATTTTTTCTTATCTGGAAACTCATTTCTTGTTGTTTTCGATATTATACAGGAGGAAGTGAAATAACCCTGCAGATTTTCAGAGCGAATAGCTTATGTTATAAATAACAAGAGTGCCATATCATATTGGTGGTAATTTTATAGTTTTCTGAGAAAAAAAATGTTTTTCCCAAATGTTTAACACCCTCGCATTCGGTAATTATTTCGAATAGGACCGTGAATTTCGTCCATACTGATAAAAAATCTAATAAAGAATTATTTATCCCTCTGTTGTATTTCAATAGCGTTTCTTTATTCCGGCTTCATAGTCTAGTTTAAATGAAAGAAATGTAATTGAAATATATTACAAACTTTGTATTTGTTAAAGTTTACAAGACAATATCGTTATGAACGCATCAAAGAGATTTGATGCTTAGTACCTACTTCCATTCAACTCGCTTATTGTGAGAACAGCATTTCCAGTAGGTGGATGAAGATAATTACTAATTACTTATAAGTAATAGGTATACCCGATTTTCTTATTTTGTTTCATTACTATTCCTTTCATGTACGTACATATCTTTTATAGCATAGCGGATGCTTTGATCTTCCATTCATGGCTCTTCTATTTGATCCCAAAGCACTAAATGGAATTATTCTGTAGAGTTACTGTAGAATTCAGCATCTCTCTGGGACAAATCCATTCTTTATGTTCTCTTAGAATCCGATCAATCTTTTATACTTCCCTTGCTGGAGTAAATATGACGTAATGACGTGTTACGTGTTTACACAATCATCTCGGAACGGTACTGAAGTAGACTTTTACAGGAATTTTGTTTTGTACATATACTTTATAGGTGCAACAAAACATTTATACGTATATTACCGCTAAAAAACATAGACTATAGGCTAAAATCCTCACGCAGTTTCTTTTTTGACATAGTAGAGCAAGTGGACAGCATCATATATTACTTGGAGTGTATTATAAGCGGTAACATGAGCTGCAGCCAGAAAGTAGAAAGGCGGATAGCAATGGCAAAGAGAGCGTTTAATAGAAAAAGAAGCGTCTTCTGCGGACATCTTGAAAAAGAACTAAGGAAGAGACTGTTGAAGATCTTTGTGTGGAGTGTGGCATTATATGGAGCAGAAACATGGACATTACGACGAAGTGAAGAAAAGCGACTAGAAGCATTTGAAATGTGGATATGGAGAAGGATGGAGCGTGTGGAATGGACAGACAGAATAAGAAATTAAGCTGTGTTCAAAAGATTTGGTGAAGAAAGAATGATGCTGAAACTGATCAGGATGAGGAAAAGGAATGGGTTGGGTCACTGGCTGAGAAGAAACTGCCTACTGAAAGATGCACTGGAAGGAATGGCGAACGGGGGAAGAATTCGGGGCAGAAGATACCAGATGATAGTTAACATTAAGATACATGGATAATATGTGAAGACAGAGGGAGGCAAAAAATTGGAAAGATTGGAGAAAGCTGGGTTTGCAATGTAAGACCTGCCCTTGGGAGAACACTAAATGAACGAAACATTGAAAAAAGAAAACATTATTTTCTGACAAAACTATGAAATTTCCACCAATTTGGTATTACATTTTTTTTTATTACGTAAAACATGAACTATTCTCTCTGAAAATCTGTAGGGTTATTTCATTTCCACTCTGTATTCATTGAACCAGTTTCTTACCATACACAATTTCCTCCTAATCTGCTGATATAATCTAATTCTCGTAGCCAATTAAACTATGTTTCCGTCACTTGCATAAATGCTATACTTTTTTCATGTTATTATTTTCCTCTTTCACTAAATTGTAATAAAAAAATAGTCCCCATTCTGCCATCCAGACTTATTTCAAGTGTGGCCTTTATATTTGAGGAGTTCCATGGAATAGCTAAATGTTGATCTTATCCTATCTATATATGTACTGTCTATGTATGTATGTATGTATGTATGTATGTATGTATGTATGTATTTACACTCCAAGTGAACAAACACCCAATGGCAGTGGTAAATTAATTACATAAAATAATTACAATTAATACACAATATTGTTGTTTAGTCAACTGTCCGAAGACAGGTCTGAATCTCACAAGTGATACCAAGAAGGCACCACTTATGAGACGACTAGGCCAACAGGTAATGGGCTAGGATAACTAGCTCCTTTCCCATCCATTGCATACATCATCGATTAACTACATATTACACTAATGAGACTTCAGATGCAAACAAACGTACTGTTCTTTCTCTGACACATATCGTCAAGTGAGATGTACTGCCTGATAATAAATATAGTGTAACTTACATATCAGTCAGAACCTCAATGAGAGGTATTAATACACAATAAATCAATTAATACAGAATAACAATAATTACATAATAGAATTAATACACAGTATATAAATACAATACGCAACATTTACAAAATACACAATAATTACAATAATAATTATAATTAAAATAACCTAATTAATAAGTGAACTTAATTTTCCATTATAATATACATTATATATAGGCTAAACATTGGTACTAATACTATTTCACTTCACTTTCTTCTCACTCACTGCACTGATACTATAACACATTTCACTGATACTTTAGAACACATTTCACTGACACTAAGAACACATTTCACTGAGAGTGCAGATCATATTTCATTGACACTATAAATTATCACTGATCGTGACTATTCACTGTTACTGTAAGCCATAACTTCACTGACACAACTTTTTAAGTTATTTTTTAATCTCTTTAATGAAAGACAGCCCTCAAAGACCGCTGCAGGTAGGTCATTCCAATCATTTTTATAGATTGATTTAAAAATGAAAATTTATCCACATCCGTTCTTTGTTTCCTAGGTACATATGATTTTAAAAACATGATCGTTCCTACCATAGTATGTTGGCTTCTCTAACCGAGCCGTTATGTCGACTCGTTTTTTTTTACCTATACCTATGTGCTCTATACAGGGTGATTCATTATTACATGTAAATACTTCGTGTGTGTATTGTAGAGATGAAACTAAGACTAAAACGTTCTGTACAACTTTTCCTCAAAACTTAAAATCCAGAGTTCCAGTAGATGCCACCTACGTCGTAGTAACTGCATAGGCATTACTGTTCTCCCGTTTGGTGTGGTATTGTGTGGAATCTGTTACTCGGACCTCGAGTTCTACATTCGCGAATGAATGGGGAAATCTACCGCGCATTCTTGGAACGCGAATTGAATGGTCTGCAAAATGTATCCCTCTTAAAACGCAAGTGAACTTACGGTTTATGCACGATGGTGCTCCTGCGCATGACTGCCGCAATGTAAGTGCGTATCTCAATGCTGTGTATCCAGATCAATGGATAGGCCGCGCAGGAAAACACCTTGGCCAGCCAGATCACCGGACATGAACCCTCTGGACTTCTACCTTCGGGGCCGCCTGAAGTCGTTAGTGTATGCCTTTGCTGTACCTATCGTAGAAGTACTACAACAGCGAATTGAACATGCGTGTGGAATTGTTCGTAATGAGTTGAAAGGGATGTGTTACATTCTTTACTGTGTTTGGTTTTAATTCACAAAACGTGCGTAAGTGGACTGCCGAGGATATGGGTTTAGTGACTTTGGTTGTTTTTGTACTGAAGTCGAAATGCACTGTACGAAAGTGATAATTAGTTTACATTTGGTGTGTTATCCTTTCTTTATTTGAGAATGCAAGTTCCATCCAAAATGGCGTTAACTCTGGAATTAAAGGTTTTGAGAAAAAGTTGTATAGAACGTTTTAGTCTTAGTTTCACCTCTACATTACACACACAAAGTATTTACACGTAATAATGAATGACCCTGTATAATGATGTTATTCTAGTTTTTCTGCGTCTATATAGGTATAGGCCTACTCGGGATAAGTCATTTTCTCAGATCTCTGTATTATATATCTTAGCCTCAATCATCACTTTATAAATAAGATTTAATTTTTACTTCGTATTGTGACAGAGACGTGAGATTCGAACTCACGACCAGCGTCCCGCAAGAGAGCAGATCGCGCGTGTGTCGCGGAGCACTGAGGGACGGCGCGCGGCAGAGAGAAGAGAGGGGGTGTATTACGTCAACACGAACGAGGGGAGAGTGCGCGCGCAGCTGCTACTCGCGTAGTAAAGGGGGACGGACCCTCCCGACTCTTCCAGAAGTCCGTCGAAGTGGAGATATCCAGATAATTCTCTGCACACCTGTAGAAATTTCTCGCAACTATGATTTCGCTATAAAAGAAGAAACGCCAGCGAACTCGAGCAGTTTTCAGTTGATTAGTCAGCCAGTCAGTGAGTAAGCCAGAGCAAGCAAGCCAGTCTTGTGTACCGGAGTTCGACTCGAGTGTGCGTCCGTAACTGTGACAGCATCCGAAGGCCTGAGTTCGAGTGCAGTGGACCGCAGTTGGAGGGACCTGAGTTCGAGTGCAGTGGACCGCAGTTGGAGGGACCTGAGTTCGAGTGCAGTGAACTGTCTCTGAAGGTCTGTGGTTCGAGATACTGTGAACTCGAGTGACTGAGCTAGAAGAACTGTGAACTGAGAACTGATAGTTCTGATTTGTAAATAGTGCTTTGTAAATATTAGTTAAGATTAACAGTTCATTGTTGTTCGTAATAGTCCAAGTAAATTGTCATTGTCGTCAGTGGAGTGCTATAACGAATACTGTGTTGAGTGAAAATCCTATTGTTGAGTTGAAATAAAATTCACAGTATGTTGGGGTTTATTCAGAAATACGTAATAGGGATTCTTGTGAAGGCATGATGATGTACGAGTAGCTTCAGTATGATCGCGTAGCATGAAGATAATGACGACGGTGGTAATAAACTGCAAGGAATTGAGGTATCGTTTCGTCTGAATCTGTTAATGCGGGCTGAACAGAGAAGGGAGATTGGAAGCAGAGCAAGGCGGCGCGGCGGCACATGGGGCGACGTGCAGCGGGAAAGGAGACAAATTTGTTTAGCGCTGCGACGTGGATTGCAAAGAAAATTAACCACCCACTGACGTCGAGTTTTGTTTACCTTCTCGATCAATGAGCAGGTTGTTGAATCCAAACACATTTCACCATATATACCTCCACGTCGCGTCGTGGGGGAGACGAGATTGGGGGGCAGAAGAGAGAGAGCTGAAGAAGAAAAAGGAAAAGGAGCAAAACCTAGTAGTTCGATGACCCGCGTTTATTGCTTGAACGGTTGTCTTCCATAGTCTAGTACTTTTTAGTTGGGTATTTAACGACGGTGTAATCAACTACTAGGTTATTTAGCGTCGATGGAATTGGTGAAGGAGAGATGGTATTTGGCGAGATAGGCCGAAGATTCGCCATAGATTACCTGGCATTCACTCTACAGTTTAGTACTCTAGTGCTTTCTAAACACATACTGGACCTGAGGTACGTAGGTTCATACCCAGCCGAGGGCAAGGTTTTTTAAGTGCTGTAATAATTAGGAACTTAAAATCCAGACGTTTGAGATGGGCAGGGCATGTAGCACGTATGGGTGAATCCAGAAATGCATATAGAGTGTTAGTTGGGAGACCGGAGGGAAAAAGACCTTTAGGGAGGCCGAGACGTAGATGGGAGGATAATATTAAAATGGATGTGAGGGAGGTGGGGTATGAAGATAAAGACTGGATTAATCTTGCACAGGATAGGGACCGATGGCGGGCTTATGTGAGGGCGGTAATGAACCTTCGGGTTCCTTAAAAGCCATTTGTAAGTAAGTAAGTAATAATTATTTATATGGGGCGCAATTCTGGTCACTCACCAAGAAACAGGCATTAAAATTAGGAAGATGCCAAAGAAGAATGGAAAGGAAAATAATTGGAATAAGCCTGAAGGACAGAATCAGAAACGAAGAAGTACGGCGATGAAGCGGCGTAGAGGACGTGGTCACACTCGCTAATAGGATGAAATGGCGCTGGGGAGGACACGTGGTACGAATGCATCCTACCAGATGGGCACATACGGCGACACTGTGGGATTCAAGAATTGGCTTGAGAAACCGTGGACGACCGAGAACCAGATGGGGGGACGAGTTCAAGTTTCAGCTAAGAGGACTGTGGACCAGAATAGGACGCCAAAGAACACGGTGGAAGGACGCAGTCAACCAACTTTGAGCGGGAGCAACAACCAGTACTGTGAAATTGTGGACAAAGAACTAGAAATGTAAATAGACCATCAGGTCGGCTCTTCTGATGGTCAAGACTTGAGCCACCGCTGCCCAAGCAGGAGGCCTTGCACCACTGGGGATTTACGGCTTTTATTATTATTATTATTATTATTATTATTATTATTATTATTATTATTATTATTATTTGCGGTAGAAGTTTTAAAAACGAAACCTTATTTTCTGAACAGAAATATTTGCGAAACGAGGTCGCAGGTCAAGTGGAGTAAACCTGCGAACAAAATAATATCCTTTTTGACATGTGCATAGTAACTTTATACTATTTTTATACAGCTGTTCGTCCGTGCTGAGATGCAGAGTGTACTCAAGTAATGTCATATTTCAAAGGATTATTTTTCGAGCTATTTCAAACAAAAAGTTTTAATACAATTTTGATCACTTTTGCTTCTTTTCCGAGATAAAAATTGCTTTACATAAAACATTTCATAGCGTGTTACTGATTTAATTCCCAATATATTCGGTCAATTTAATAGATCAGTGTATTATAATAATACATGATTGACATAATTGAATGTCTTTTTGGCACTATTGTCTTTATTTTCCATTGAAGCGGCAACTCCTTGCGATGGTGTCTGTCCCAGGGTTTACGCCTATCCTCCTTAGAATTTCAATTTCTACTTCTGGATCCTTATTAAAATGACTCACAGCATCACTGACACACAAATTTACAGTTTTATGATCTGTATAAACTTCCTTCGGGCACCTATTCCATATTGTTACATTGAACGGCTTGTTCACATTTTGGATTTTTCCATGTAAGCACCTTCATTGGAGGGAAAATATAGGAAATTGCAAAACAGATGATTTTTTAAATAACTACTGAAGCCTTCCATGCGATGTGATAACTCAAAATTTTCTCGGGCTTCCAGCCAGGTCCACCGACGTTTCGAGGATGTTCATCTTCCTCAACTTCAGGGTTAAATTATATCTAAGGGTTCCCAGCTCCTTAATTTATAGTGCCAGAGGGAGGAGTCAGCCGAGGAGCTGTGCGCTGATTGGCTCTTATTAGTGCGGACCGCACCTGAAGATGAGGAAGATGAACATCCTCGAAACGTCGGTGGATCACCAACTTATGACCTGGCTGGAAGCCGAGAAAATTTTGAGGTGATTTTTGTAACGTTTAATTTCTAGTTCACCAGAGTGTGGCACAATCTAGTGGCCATGCCCTGACATCTATGCATCGATTTTGGGACTGGAAATAAGCTTATTTTACTAGCAATGCTGGACGAGGGGATTGACAGCTATAGGGGAACAACCTAAAAAACTCCGTTGGTCTGCGCATGCACCTATCTTAAAGAGAGACAATACACTATTCACCTCCTCTTTCCTAATTGTCAGCCAATAGTAGCGCGTACTGATAACAGTGATACGTCAGATAACTTGTCAATCAGTAGCGACAATAGTTCAGGTTAAAGAAGGGAAACTCCAGACTCTGTCTCCAGCAAAGCGGTAGGCCTAAGGTTTGGTAACCGCCTACAATGGAGTTTTACCAGTTGTAGGAATGTAGAAGTGGGCGTGGCTGATGACGCGGCATCTTGGAAAATGGGACTTATCTGAAAAATCATAAGGCATAAATCAAACATTCTTATACCAAATTAAAGGGGAGAAAATTCTCTATTAAAATTGTTATAAAGTACAACCTCTCCTTACGGACACTCCCAAGATACGGACACTCCTCATATACGGACAGATTTTTATGTCCCAACTGAAATAATATAGAAAATTTAACTCTCGTTAGAGACAATCTCAGACACGGACACGGACAGCCGTTTCACAGTACTAAAGCTTGCTTTACCTCCTGACTGCGGGCAGAACTTGGATTTCAAAGCCTAATGTGTTACAAAAATGGAAAATTTAGTTTTGAGTACTGTACAGAAATTCCTTAACATGAAAGACGACAATAAGGGTCTCGTAGGCTACCACTAGCTCAGCTGGCTACCCCTTGTTAGCTGGAAGCGGATGGATGAACAGTCATAAAATTTAACCTGTCTGATGAGTCCAGGTTTCCGCGATCGTGAAATTGCATTCGACACATGATAGGGTTAGTAGGGTTATTCTCTTCACTTAAATCAGTTGTTCTGTTTCGAGAGACATGGCATCTGAAGATAAAGGTTAAGTGGAAAACTATAAATTACAGTACTGCATAGCTGTAGACTAGAATAAAATTGCATGGCACAGTACTATATTTTCCTTTTTCGGCCTTATCTACTGTAGTTCAAAGTTGCGAAGAATTTACTATAGTGTAATGTATTTGGAATTAAACTACAGTAATACATTTCATTTAAAGCGTGAAGGGATACATAATGCACATTATAAATCTACTGTTAAATTGGGGAGCCTCCCTCCCAATAAAGGACACCCCCCAGATGCGGACAGATTGTTACGTCCCTTCGATGTCCGTAAATGAGAGGTTTCACTGTATTTTGAAAATTCTAATTTTTTTTGTCATTTTTTAGGTTTTGTAAGTGTACTTTAAGGAAATTTGAGATTGAGTAATTTCACTTAAAGAAGTTGCAGGTGATTCACTCAGTATATAACATAATACTAAAATTGAACAGTTATTTACAAATAAAATGTGTTATTCATAAAGAAGATGAAGTATTTTGGTGTCTTATTTTTTTGCCGATGTCAGATTTTAACTTGGGAAATATCTAGTCATATTTCTATGGAGATAAAGTTTTCCTATAAAGTTCTAACATTCGTTGTTGATGGAAAAGCAGTTTCCTCTACGATAATAGTTTCTCGTAAACTCATCTCACGAATAGGAGTTCGTGTGAAGGTCACGTCATTTCAAGCTGGAAAGTAATTCTTCAATGCAACAAGTATTAACACCACGTCTTCCTCCGAGGCCCACCCTTCTAAAGTTTAATTATAAACGGCCAGGATGTAGTCGCAGCCTCTGTAAACTCTGCTGACCTTCTGAAATAACCCGTGAGAAGTGAACTTATATTCACGGCTTCGTCGAACACCCGCGGTGTTAGACGAATCTGGGATGTGATACACATCTCTCGGGTAATTAATGTGTGACTGAGGAGTCTCTGGTTTGAATCTTCTGAGTTTGTAAAACTTAAACTTAGACCTAGAATCTGTTTAACGGACAGATTTTTTTAATATAAATTTTGGGTAGCGATATTACTTCGTATTCTTGAAAAAAAATGTCGTGCTCTTATTACTATTTTATTTTCATTCAGTTTCGTTATGTAGACATGTCTCTCATTCATGCTTTCCATTTTACAACAGTCTTATTACATATCTTACTCCCCTACTTAGCCTCTTTCAGTACATGTTAAGTTTTTTACTCCTCATTTTGACGTAGTTATTTAATATTGATTTTGTAGAATTTGGTTAGTCTGTCGACTCTTATTTGTCCTCAGAAATTTTTACACCTTAAAGGCCATATTCATAGACATTCTTAGCGCGGGCTTCCTGTGGATGATCAGCGAACTTACGTTTTTCGTATTCATAAACCAGTGTTAGCGATATGATATGATATATGATATGATATGATATATGATATATGATATATGATATGATATGATATATGATAGATGATATGATATGATATGGTATGATATAATATATTATATATGATATGATATGATATGATATATGGTATGATATGATATGATATGATATGATATGATATGATATGATATGATATGATATGATATGATATGATATGATATGATATGATATATGATATGATATATGGTATGACATGATATATGATATGATATATGGTATGACATGATATATGATATGATATATGGTATGACATGATATATGATATGATATATGATATATATGATATGATATATGATATATGATATATATGATATATATGATATGATATGATATGATATATGATATGATATATGATATGATATGATATGATATGATATGATATGATATGATATGATATGATATATGATATATATATGATATATGATATATATGATATATGATATGATATGATATGATATGATATGATATGATATGATATGATATGATATGATATGATATGATATGATATGATATGATATGATATGATATGATATGATATGATATGATATGATATGGTATGATATGATATGGTATGATATATATTATATATGATATGATATGATATATGGTATGATATGATATGATATGATATGATATATGGTATGACATGATATATGATATGATATATGATATGATATGATATGATATGATATGATATGATATGGTATGATATAATATATTATATATGATATGATATATGATATGATATATGATATGATATGATATATATGGTATGACATGATATATGATATGATATATGATATGATATAATATATGATATGAGATATATGATATGATATGATATGATATGATATGATATGATATGATATGATATATGATATATGATATGAATCCTGTACAAGTAACCAGTCTATAGTCGAGGCTAGTTTAGCACGCTCGTAACGCGGGCTAGCGAAATGTCTATGAATAGCACCCTAAGAGACTATTGAAGTGCTTTGTGTGGAGTGTGGTATTGTATGGTGCAGAAACATGGACATTACGACAAAGTGAAGAGAAAAGACAAGAAGCATTTTAAATGTGGATATGAAAAGAATGGAGCGTGTGAAAAGAACTGACAGAATAAGAAATGAAGCTGTGTTGGAAAGAGTGGATGAAGAAATAATGACACTTACTGAAGGATGCACTGGAAAGAATGGTGAACGGGAAAAAAGTTCCTGGCAGAAGATGATATATGACATTAAGATATATGCGTCTATGCATAGAAAGGTGAAAAATAGGGAAGATTGAAGAATGCTGGATGTCCAGTAAAAGACTTGGCCCCGTTGAAGAGAAAGCTGTGAATGAATGAATTATTTAATTAAAGAATTTATTAATTTATTTTTTGAAATAGCATGACCCTTTAACTTCCCGTTATTCATCCAACCTGCACTGTTCTTTCGATATGGGAGAAATCCAATGTTTACCTACTTAAATATAATACCCTAGGTCCATACCTGTGGAGTGATGGTTAGCTCGTCTGACCGCAAAACCAGGTGGCTGGAGTTCGATTCCCGGTCTGGGAAAGTTACCTTGAGTTTTTTTCCGGGGATTTCCCTCAACCCAATATGAGCAAATGCTGGTTAACTTTCGGTGCTGGACCCCAGACTCATAATACGGGCATTATCACCTTCAACTCATCTCATGCAGACGCTAAATAATCTAAGATGTTGATAACGCGTCGAAAATAACCTACTTAAAAAAAACACCCGGAGAAAGTCGCTTGTAATCGGCAAGCGGTAGAGTATGATAATCGAGGAATATTAGGGCCAGGGAAACATCGATCATACCGGAATCGGTATTTAAGAATTGTTAATTCATTATAAAAGGTGAATATGATACAACATTAATATAAATTAATTTTATTTCCTGGAGAATATACATCTATATTTTTTTTAATTGATTATTTTACGACGTATTTGGGACTAAGAAGGATGAAGTTATATGAGAATGGAGAGAGTTACACAACTTAGAACTGCACGCATTGTATTCTTCACCTGACATAATTAGGAATATTAAATCCAGACGATGGGCGAATCCAGAAATGCATATAGAGTATTAGTTGGGAGGCCTGAGGGAAAAAGATCGTCGGGGAGGTCGAGACGTAGATGGGAGGGTAATATAAAAATAAATTTGAGGGAGGTGGGGTATGATGGTAGAGACAGGATTAATCTTGCTCGGAATAGGGATCGATGGCGGGCTTATATGAGGACGGCAATGAATCTCCGTGTTCTTTAAAAGCCATTTGTAAGTAAGTAAGTACTTTAGTATAAAAGGCAGCATGATTCTAGTAGAATAGTATAAAAAATCGCTAGGTGTAACTTTCAGCTTCCTTTAAGCTTTTGTGACTTGTATGCGTTAGATCTTTACCCATTTCTGGTACAAATTTCTACCGTAAGAATGCTAAGTTGTCTTTACACTTAAATCGCTTCTTTACTATTCATGCTAGGACATAGAGTTCAGTGGACGTTCAGAATTCGAGCTGAACTGCCCGCAGTCTCGGTTGGAGTAACGATGTCAGCTATAAAAGTAAGTTGTAACGTCCCGCCGTTTTATCCGAGTTCATAGTGTAGCAGCAGAAGAGTGTAAAGTTTAGAGAAGAATCGACAATTTAGTCTGCTTTTACTTTAATAGCAAGGTCGGTCATGTTTTAAGAAAAATAAAATGCCATGCTTTTAAGAATGTAATCTCTTTGTTCGTCTTCTTATTGAACTACTGTTACCTCTTTCTTATTTGTAAAATACAAAAGTCACTCCACAAAATTAGAACACAGAAAGAAGACGAAATAGCCTATTGTACTATAGTGACATAAAAGTCTATTTAATGGCTTTAACCCCATGTCTTCTGAACGATTCGAACCAAATTATTGTTATTTTTGTGATATTTTAAAATATAAATTATTACAATATCCACAGTTATAAATAGGGTACGGATTTTCAGGTCGTTAAAACGTAATTTTAGATATTTTCATTTTTAAAAGGTGGTATAGACCGATAAGCAATTAAATTAGGTGAATATAGGTTAAATGGGTCCGTCTTCTTGTTTATCAAGTAATGTATAGACCTAGTCTTAATTATTAACTATGTCACATTTATTGAATTGGATTGAAGTTTTCGGCAATTATTTGCCATCATCAGATCATGTTAAGTATCATGTTATACATACTGAATACTTATGATGATCTCATGATGGCAAATAATTGCCGAAAACGTTAATACAATTGAATAAATGTGACATAATTCATAATTAAGACTACACATTACTTGATAAGCAAGAAGACGGACCAATTTAACCTATATTCACGTAATTTTAGGTGCTTAAAATAGGCTTAAAAGTGTAGGAAATAGTCTCTAAAGAATTGAAATTAGGCCCTAACAAAAAATAATGTCTTGCTTAAAAACATGTTCGAAATCATCAGGAATTAACTTCTAGAATTTCTAATAATTTTAAATGCTTATACACCGTTACCATCACTATTACTAAAAGTACAAGAACAACAAATATCTAACTATTTATACATAAACTAAACAATTAAATGTGAAATATAAGTTTTAGACAAATTCAGTACACAAACGAGTCAAATATAATCAATTTTTACCAAGCCTTGTCCGTTAATGTCGATAATTAGCTTATATAAATTACTAATACTTTTTATAAATTTTGAACTAAAAAGCATGCCGTCTGTCACTCAACACAAATTTGTATGCTGAAAATGAACGCTCCACATCCACTGAAGTAACAGGAGCGTATTTCAATTTTGACACTAGTTGGACAGGAATGTTGCATTTTAAGTCCGTGCTAGGATAACTGAAGCACTACACAGGTCCTTCAGTCCTACATTTCTCTCCAGAACTACCTCCAGTTTACCCCGCACTTTATTTCCAACAGAACCAGGAACACATTCGGAATTTAAAATAAAAATTTTCGAAATAAGAATGTGTGTTTTGACCTATTAGAGATAAAACTTATTTAATAGATCAAAATAGGCTTTGTCGTCAAAACAGGCATTTTAGGCACAGTTACATATGAAACATGTATTTTTAAGTTTTTATGAAATTACCTTTTAAGGATTAAAATAAGTTTTTACCTAAAATCCGAAGAGAAAATTTCTTCCTCACGAGGACTCGAACCAGCGCGCATTCCGTAACTCGAGTCCTAGACAGGATGCCTTAGACCACGACGCCACGGCGCGGGAAAATGATAATAATAGTAAGAGCAAAATATAAATGCGTTTAGTTACATGTAATTATAAGAGTTAAAAAATTACAATGTGATGTTGAATAAGGCAATTTGGATCGAAAGAATGATTAATATAACCAAAGAAAATTGATATATTAGGCCTAAAAATATCCTACAAAAGTAATATTTGAAGAAAAATCATATTCTGCAGTCTTTGACAAACCGCTTTTGAAAATAGTCAATGTCTGACAGCCCTTTACGGTATGCACACTAAAACACGCTATTTTAACTATTACATTACCATAAAGAATGAAGACTTTCATTGATCAAACAATATTTACACTATTGCACACAATTTGCAAACTAAGTAGGCTATAGTACTATGAAAAAAAATACGTTTCATTACAATACACAACACTGTGCTAAGCTTGATAGGCATATTGTAAATAATGTTTGATCAACGTAGACCTACATTTTGTTTTATAATAAATAGTAATAATAGTATATTTTAGTGTACATAGGGTAAATAATTTAAATTGTAAATATTAGTGTAATTATTAAAGTGGTTGTTCTGTCCCCCTTGACGAAACAAGAATCGCGTGAGCCGTCAGTCAAGAAGGCATAATTCGCTCGCTAGATGCACGTGCATGGTCTACATAAAATCTCCAGTAATACAGCCTCCTGGGACAAAGTGCGGTCCCTAGTAATTTTACAGTTCTTTCCTTAGCCAAAGCGCGAAAAATATAATTAAAGTCAAACAAACAAGTAAAGCTTCAAATACTTGGGGTGTACTGTAAGCAGTAAAATGAGCTGCTGCCAAGAAGTCAAAAGGAGAATAGCAATGGCAAAGGAAGCTTTTAATAGAAGAGGAGCATCTCTTGCGGGCTTCTGGAGAAAGGACTAAGGAAGAGACGAGTGAAGTGCTTTGTGTGGAGTGTAGTTTTTATAATGGGCAAGAATATGGACATTACGACGATGTGAAGAGAAGCAACTAGAAGCATTTGAAATGTGGATATGGAGAAGGAGGGATTGTGTGAAGTGGACAGACAGAATAAAAAAACGAAATATTGTTGGAAAGAGTGGGTGAAGAAAGAATGGTGCTGAAACTGATCCGGAAGAGGAAAAGGAGTTGGTTGAATCACTGACTGAGAAGAAACTGCCTATTGAGGGACGCACTGGAAGGAATGGTGAACGGGAGAAGAGTTCGGGGCAGCGGAAGATATTAGATGGTAAACGACTAAGAGGAAGGCAGAAAATAGGAAGGATTGTGGAATGCTGGAGAAAGAACTAAGGAAGACACGAGTGAAGTGCTTTGTGTGGAGTGTAGCTTTGTATTGGGCAAGAATATGGACAATAAGACGAAGTGAAGAGAAGCGACTGGAAGAATTTGAAATGTGGATATGGAGAAGGAGGGATTGTGTGAATGGACAGACTGAATAAGAAACGAAGTACTGTTGGAAAGATAGGGTGAAGAAAGAATGATGCTGAAACTGATCAGGAAGAGGAAAAAGAGTTGGTTGAGTCACTGGCTGAGAAGAAAATACCTATTGAGGGACGCACTGGAAGGAATGGTGAACGGGAGAAGAGTTCGGGGCAGAAGAAGATATTAGATGATAAAGGACTAAGAGAAAGGCAGAAAATAGGAAGGACTGTGGAATGCTGGAGAAAGAAGTAAGGAAGAGACGAGTGAAGTGCTTTGTGTGGAGTGTAGCTTTGTATGGGACATTATGACGGAGTGAAGAGAAGCGACTGGAATCGTTTGAAATTTGGATGTGAGAAGGATGGAGTGTGTGAAATGGACAGACAGGATAGGAAACTAAGCACTGTTGGAAAGAGTGGGTGAAGAAAGAATGACGCTGAAAGTGATCAGGAAGAGGAAAAGGAATTGGTTGGGTCACTGGCTGAGAAGAAACTCCTACTGAGAGATGCATTGGAAGGAATAGTGAACGGGAGAAGAGTTCGGGTCAGAAGAATATATTAGATGATAAACAACTAAGAGGAAGGCAGAAAATAGGAAGGACTGTGGAATGCTGGAGAAAGAACTAAGGAAGAGACTGGTGAAGTGCTTTGTGTGGAGTGTAGCTTTGTATGGGAAGAAACATGGACATTATGACGAAGTAAAGAGAAGCGACTGGAAGCATTTGAAATGTGGATATGGAGAAGGAGGGAGTGTGTGAAATGGACAGACTGAATAAGAAACGAAGTACTGTTGGAAAGAGTGAGTGAAGAAAGAATGATGCTGAAACTGATCAGGAAGAGGAGAAGGAATTTGTTAGGTCACTGGCTGAGAAGAAACTGCCTTCTGAAAGATGCTCTGGAAGGAATGGTGAACGGGAGAAGAGTTCGGGGAAGAAGAAGATATTAGATGATCGACGTCTATAGATTGACAAATCGAACTGAAACCCTGACCGAGTTACTACGTGAGCGCTGGCTGTCTTGGGGACAGCGTTGCCAACCTGAACACGAGCGTTTCGGCTACAAACATCCCGAAATTCAGCTACAAAGACTGAAATTAAGCTACGCTCAAAACTTGAAGAATTAGCGTATGTGTTGTTCAATGTGCTGCGTTTAACGATTGTTTCATTGCCCATTATATTAATTTAATAAAAATAATTCGAAAGAGCTACGAATACAATTATTATTATTATTATTATTATTATTATTATTATTATTATTATTATTAATGGGGTTATTAATGTTAATATTTATAAGAATCATTATTATTTTTTTACAAACCGAAAAATCAATACATAGGCCTAAGCATCAACACACTTCTATAGGTTTGGTAAAGCATTGCTCAACCCAATCTACAAACCATGCACCAATATAAAAAAGTGAAAGTATCTCACCTAATGAAATCTAGTCGATCCTTCTGATAACACTAGCTAAAATTTTAACTGTAAATATGTACCTATAAATACGTAGACAAATATGTATAAACACATGGACACTGTGTTTTGGACAAAGTGTCGCAGTAAGTGGACAATGGGATAGATATGCGTGGGAAGGGCCTGTTTTTTTAAATCTAAGAGGTTTAAGTTTCTTTTTATTTGAAGTCGGAGTACGGTTAATTTTGCGGAGTAGGCGACCCCTAATAAAAAGTCTGCTGTGTGCCGGGAAGTTCACAAACAGAGGAACTGTCAGGTTACTGGTTTACTTTTGTTGGGTAGGCGACCACTAATAAACCGCCTGACGGGTGTCTGCAAATTCACGAGTACAGAAATTGTGAGTTAGGTAATAGGCGCTATTCACATAATAGGAAAATAAAACTGAAAATAGCACTGCTATCCTTGCCATAAATGCGGGTCGCATTGTTCAGAATTCAGTCTGTGACACAAAGTTTCTACCGGTATGTTTTCGTAATTTTAATGACGAAGTGAGGAAATTCTGGTGGGTATTAGTATGACAAAATAAATTTGTTAAAAGAAAGTGTTTACACATAAAATTTAAGTATTCACAGATGGTCGCTCCATCGAATCCCAATTCGGCTACATTTTGACATTCGGCTACGATCATTCTGCTACAAGCTACATGACTAAAAATTAAGCTACGTTTAGCCGAATTCGGCCACGGTTGGCAACGCTGCTTGGGGAGGAGCAAATGAGAAAGCACGGGGGGAAGGGAGAGTGCACTAGCATTATGTACTTGCAGGTCCACTCACAGTTTGTCAAACCTGCTAACAAAAGCATTAAAAGGTTGACTAGTTGCCCGCAATGCTAGCATAATGGAACCTTCCTAGCCGACAGTCGAGGCAAAAATGAAGAATCCGTTATTGTGGTAATACTGGAGAGTGGTTCTTCTATTGGTCGCGATGCTCACACACACCCTCTCAGATATTTACGTGGTGATTGGTGACTGAATGACGAGGAGCGAGGAAGAGGGAAGAAATAAAGAGCGAGATTCCAGAAGTTGGCGTGTTTTACGGGGTTTCACTTGAAGTTGTCAAGCTATAAGAGGAAAGCAGAAAATAGGAAGGACTGTGGAATGCTGGGTTTGCAGAAAAAGACCTGCCCTTGGGCAGAGCACTGTGAATGAAATGAAACATGCTAAGATTTGCAGTGTAGCATTGTACCTAGCTGGACTAGCAGTCTTGCAGTAAGCTGCACATTGTTGAAGATGAACATAGGGTAGGACCCTGAGAATCTCGCTTATCATCCCTGTAATGACGGGCATATTATCTCCTTGTTCAGAATTATCTCTGTAGTCAAATGGGAAGCCAGTGAGTGGCAGTCTGTCTATTTCATTGTGGTGCGTCTTTGTTCCCACGTTAGAACACGGTAGTCCCACCTCCTGCCCGGTCGGGCTCCATCCCACCACACGACATCCAGTTCAAACCAACGACCACTAATTAAGGCTCTAGTAATGAAATTACGCTTGATTGCGACACCGACAGATGGGGCTGAGGTTTTGCGGCACGTACCCAAGCACTACAATAGCTCTTCCATCCCGTTCTCTATTGCTTTCCAGTTAGTACAGTTCCATTCCAAAGTTTGTATATCTGGCATGTCTCCTTGTGTTGTCAATTCATTATTCTATCCCGACTCCCTCTGCACCGTGTCATGTATATAACTTTTTTTTTCGTCGCTCTATGTTCCACTTGGCGTTGTTCTACTGCTTTATTAGCCTAGTCTGCAACCCAAGCCTGGGGTCGTAAACCTATGGAATGTGTTATAGCTTTCCTTAATTTAACTACCCCTTCAAACCAGACAGAAGCAACATGTGTAGCCACCGGTACGTGCCACTTCAAGTCTTGTGAAAATTATGAGCTAATAAGTATTCCTTCGCTGACCGCCTTGTCCAGACTGCCAGTATCTCACGTAGACTGTCCGGGTTCGAATCCCGGTTAGGCCTGTGAGATGTCATTGAAAAATCCATAGGGGTACCCATTACCCATAAGTGTACTCTTTGCCATTGGATATAAGAAACACGTCATATTTTACTTTCAGAAGGATGGTGAGAAGGACATTGATGGCAAATCCAATCTCAGTTTCGAGTTCTCCACACTTCTACTCCAAATTATCTTCGTTCCCGGTTTAACTACTTATCCTCCGATCACAATCTAAACACCAGGTCACAGGAGAGCCAAATCCTAGCAATTCCTGCCCACAGAACACACCTCTATTCATCCTCTTTTACTGTCTCAGTCCCCCGTGAATGGAATTCTCTACCTCAGAAGATATGGGGCTGCCAGACAATAACCACTTTCAAGAAAAGACTAAAAGATTTCTTACGGGCGCAGTCAAATTGAAGTTGTAATTGTGATCGAGTTTAATAATTGAATTTAATTTAGGTATGACTATCATTATTGTTATTATTATTATTATTATTATTATTATTATTATTATTATTACTATTATGTAAACGATGATGTAAATAAAGCTATTAAAAAACTAAAGCCTAATAAATGTAAAGGTACTGATAGCATTCCTAATTTTATAATTAAGGGTTGCTCTAATATTCTCTTGCCTGTTTTAACTTTTTTATTCAATCTTAGCTTAAAAACAGGAATTTACCCGTCACTTTGGAAGGAAGCATCCATTATTCCAGTTTTCAAAAATGGTAATAAAAATAGTGTTACTAATTATAGACCCATTTCTATCCTAAACAATTTTTCTAAACTTTTTGAAAAAATTATTCACAAACACATTTCATTTTATGTCAAAAATAAGATCAATTCGGCCCAACATGGATTTACAAGAGGGAAATCTACAACTACTAATTTAGTTTCCTATCTTAATCTCATAATGCCTATAGTTGAAAATCAAGGTCAAATTGACTCAATTTATTTTGATTTTAGCAAAGCATTTGATGTTGTTCCTCACAAAATTTTATTAAATAAATTAAGTAATTTTGGTCTCTCCACTAACTACGTTAATTGGTTTGAAAATTATTTAACAGATAGACAGTCTTGTGTTCGACTAGGTAATTCTCTCTCGGTTCCATTTAATAGTTTATGCGGTGTTCCTCAAGGGTCTACATTGGGACCTCTCTTATTTTTATTATTTATAAATGATATAAGAAAAAGAATAAGTTCTAGCTGCCTTTTATTTGCGGATGATCTCAAAATCTTTCGCAAAATTAATAGTTTGGTTGATTGTCAAATTCTTCAAAATGACATTAATTCAATTTCACAATGGTCTGTTGAAAATGGAATGAAAATTAATCAATCCAAAACTTCTGTTATTTCCTTTTCACGGAAAACTATCTCCCTAAAATTTAACTATTCTCTCAGTAATGTCGTAATTACTAGGACAGATTGTATTAGAGATCTTGGTGTCCTACTTGATTCAAAATTATATTTCCATGATCATGTGCAATATATTTATACCCATTCGTTAAGAATGCTTGGTCTAATTAGGTCTATAACTTATTCTTTTTCCACTCCTATGTGTTTATTAATTTTATACTATACGTTGGTTAGATCCAAGCTTGAATATGCATCTGTTGTATGGAACTCCATTACTTCCACTGTCTCGGCTAAATTGGAGAATATTCAAAGAAAATTTATTTCCTTGTGTTCTTATAGATTTTTACGAAATTCCGATTATAACTATGAGATTAAATGCAATTATTTCAATTGCAGTTGTTTGTTCACCAGACGTCAGGATCTTGATTATTTATTTTTTTGCAAAGTCATTAAGGGTGATATTGATTGTGAATCTTTCATAAGCAATATCAGTCTTCGTATTCCTGCTAATGGTTTAAGATTTCATAAATTGTTTTATAATAAGAATTCTAAATCTCTCTCTCCGGTCTGCAGATGCATTAAATATGCTAATTTGCATGGATTCAACTTGGATCCATTTAATGTGTAGTATATCTTTTTGTTTTTAACTCACTGATCTTATTTTAATAATTATTTGTCCATTTTATTTCTTGCATTTGGTCAATTGATTAATGTAGACTATTCCATTATTTCAATTATCTCATTGTACTAAATTTGTAATTTTATAATTATTATTTGATCATTGATTATTTAGACCATTATATTGTTTGTATTTCATCTCATTGCCATTTTCTATCATTCATTCTCATCATCATTTGTTGTTTTGTTCTGTTTTGTATCGTGAAAACTGTAATTGGCCTTGTGCTGTTGTTTTTGCACGTTAATATTCTAAATAAATAAATAAAATAAATTATTATTATTATTATTATTATTATTATTATTATTATTATTATTATTACATAATTATTTTATTGGTGTTGTGAAGACGAAAAGAATTGTCATTGTATTATATTAATTATGTATTATATTGTCTTGTATTGTAGTATTGTATTGCTTTGAATTGTATTGTATTAGTTATGTTATATTCATAGCATTGTAGTAATTTTCTATCATACTGGTTGAGTGGAAGACAAGGCCGAATGGCCTTAACTCTGCCTGTTAAAATAAACCATTATTATTATTATTATTATTATTATTATTATCATTACTATTATTATTATTATTATTATTATTATTATCATTACTATTATTATTATTATTATTATTATTATTATTATTATTATTATTATTATTATTATTATTATTATTATTAAATCGCTGAATGAAATTAAATTCATCTATCTCTATCTCAGGCTAGATAATCTCAGTCCCGAGCAGTTCTTTGCTTAGTCCTATATAGATAGATGGATTTATTGAGTAATATTATACATACAGATTTTATATTATCATAATTTTCTCTAAAATCCTATGCACGGGTCTTCTGACCGTACGTGTTTTTGCTCAAAACAAGTCCTCCTTTGTAGGTTCCCCCCTCCACCTATGATTATATCCAACTAATCTATAAAAGAACACACATATTAAAATGAAAATGGCACAACAATAGTGCATTATGCAACGAGCCTATAATGGTAGTAATTAAGACGCGAGTATATTTGTTTATGAAACGAGCGCAAGCGAGCGTCTTAATTACCATTATAGGCAAGTTTCATACGACTTTTTATGCTCGACCATATTTCTAACTTGAAATTATACATAAGTATTCATGTTATGGTTATCGAAGTGAGGAGCGGAACTGACCTTCTAAATTGTGAGATGTGCGCAGACGCGAAAGTATTGATTTTTCCCGAGGAACGAATGTCATTGACCTTGATATAATCTAGAGAATAACATGAACATTAATCTTGATATAAGCTGGAAATTGATTTAGAATTGAAAAACGAGATGACAAATTGATTTTACTTGAATATTATTTACAATTAACGCTAATTATTATAGTAACAGAACATAACCTTCCGCGACAGTATTGGATTTCCTGCCTCCGTGACGTTTGGCTAGTTATCTTTCGATTGCATATCCGAGAATAATCAATACTTGCGCTTTTATACTGGTACAATGGTGATTTCACATTGACTGAACAACTGAACTATAACGAATAGGTGTATTTTAATGAGGTGCATTAAAGGGCTACTACCAGGTGTATAATTACTACATTTCGGCATGGTCGAGCATAAAACACATTATATAATATATCCTAACCTAAAAGACATAAAAGTGTACAGCTGGGTAGATACTATTGTCCCTTCCTCAATTGGCGCCACAAACTTCAACAGCTGAAGTTCTAATCTTTCTCGCCTTCAAGAGGAACAATCCAGTCTTTTGTTCCCATTCTCTGTTCCCCATGAGGTCAAGATATGCAAGCGAACTCCTATTCTGACTTAGCATCGAGGGTGGTAGATATTTTCTCCGTACATGTTCCAATTCGGCACACTGTAATAAAATGTTTATAGGAGTCTTTTTCTCTGCAAAGCGGACAAAGACGCTCCCCTTCTTCGTTGACAATTTTATTACCCTTCCATGCCCCCAATCTTAGCCACGTTAAACCTGCTCTGCTGTCTTTGTTACAAGAATTTATGTATTCACACCTCCATATATAGGTAAATTCAGTCCCTAAAATCATAAGGGCATAGGTAAACACAGGCCCAGTATCCTGAAAAAAAAATGCGTGGAGATATATTTGATCTATTCACTAATCCACAATGTTCTGCCTAAGGGCAGGTCTTTTACTGCAAACCCAGCTTTCTCCAATCTTTCCTATTTTCTGCCTTCGTATTAGTCTCTGCGTATGATCCATATACCTTTCTTTATTTTTTTTATTTTATTGGGTTATTTTACGACGCTGTATCAACATCTAGGTTATTTAGCGTCTGAATGATATGAAGGTGATAATGCCGGTGAAATGAGTCCGGGGTTCAGCACCGAAAGTTACCCAGCATTTGCTCATATTGGGTTGAGGGAAAACCCCGGAAAAAAACCTCAACCAGGTAACTTGCCCCAACCGGGATTCGAACCCGGGCCACCTGGTTTCGCGGCCAGAGCGCTGACCGTTACTCCACAGGTGTGGACTCCATATATCTTAATGTCGGCTGTCATCTTATGTCTTATTCTGCCACGAACTCTTCTCCCATTCACCATTCCTTCCAGTGCATCCTTCAATAGGCAATTTCTACTCAACCAGTGATCCAGCCAATTCCTTTTCCTCTTTCTGATCAGTTTCAGCATTATTCTTTCTCCACCCAATCTTTCAACGCAGCTTCATTTCTTATTCTGATTGTCCATTTCACATGCTCCATCCGCCATGGATGGATATTCTTGTTGTTTGTTTGTTTGTTTGTTTTTTTTCCCCCCTGATGAGTCGACATTTCCAGCAGATGTCAAAAATGGAATTTTCTTTCATGTTACATTCCAGATACTTGCTCGTGTATAGAACCTAGTCTTAATATTTTTACCTAAACCTATAAAATACATTGAATAAGAGTGTTTTATTTTCTGGCGGTACAGGTACCCAACTCGCGTCAATGTGAACTATCCTTTATGCGGCAGTGTTGCCCGCAACGTGTCTCGCAGGTGCCGCCGATATGGGCTCTTGAAGATTACGTGCGCTTATTTCCCATGTCTAGTAAAACCATTCTCTTCGTTTGGAATACATAATTGTTTTTACGGTCTAATGCTACCTAATTATGTCTTACCGGTTTTATAACTCAGAGTGGTTACGGGTATACGTATCTCTCTCATGAAACAAACTCTTTGTACAGGGACATCATTTTATTTTTACTAACATTTTTAATATTAACCTGTCTATACCTTTAGAGAACCGGAAACACCGCTTGCTCCCCCCTCCAAAACTGGAGTTCGATGATACTGGCGTAAAACACAAATCACTCTACTAGGTATAGGAAGGAAGAAAAGTAGTTCATCCATTTACGTAAACTAGGAAATATCGCGATTTTGAGTTTGATAATTTTCATTAGGTTTTTCTTTAATCAAAGTACAGTACTGTATTAAGAATAAGTGAGTTATCCATGCGAACGTATTCATTATGCAGTGTATATTATACTGTCTACAGCACATTAGCGTACAATATAGAGAAAGAAGTTAAATTGAAAAATAATCATAATATGAATATTTAAACACAATTTTGAAAATGGTGGCCGTTCATTTCGATACAGGCTTCAGTTCTTTTGTGCATATTATCGCACTATAGACTATTGCATCTAATTCCAATTGCCAGTTTCGTCCTTCGTACTAGTAACTGATGTTGAAATAATTCTGTACCTACTCTACGTACTGTAAATTCAATCTTCACTTCTGCCCGACCCGAAAATATAAAATTACTCAGACATGCTATCTACTGTCCGTCCAAGTGGTTATGCCGCAGGATTGTAGAAAGGGAGGAAATCACGTGACAGTTAATTACTTAACGAGGCCCTTTTATTTAAGTTAAATTAAACAGTTGTATAATATTACGTAAACTTCCAATTCCTAAGAGAAATTAATGTTTTCAGAAAAGAGCTAAGACAGCCCAGCTATTACAGAGGGGCGAGCAGAAGCAGGTGGGGGAAATCGGGATGCGACGTAGGCAAACGGACAGTACCTGTGCGAAAATATGATTCAATATTGAAAGCTCTTTCGTCACTGGAAAACGCGAACATATTTCTGGAAAGTACTATACTCAGTACTGCTTACTATCTGCGGTCTTGGTTCTGTGTGAAGTTGGAACTTCCTTAGTAGAAGGGGTGGGAGTGAAGTACATTCAAAAACTCAGGTACAATAAAAATTGAAGTAAAAATAAAATGATGTCCCTGTATAAGCAATTGCTCTAAAGCTTCCGCAAATGAATGTGTATTTATGTTATTACATTGGGTGACCCAGATAAAACGGTTGTTGGGAGAATCATTTGTTTAAGCTATTATGCTAAAGGACACCTCCATACCGGAAGTTATATCATAAAACTAATTTTGCATAGTTGTCGTGGTGATACAATGACGAAGTAGAATCATTTTAAAGGAAGAAGTTTTCAGTTTCTTAACAACTATGCCTATTTTACGTACCGGGTAGCGATTAGTAGCGGTTTTCTTCCAGGCGAGAAGTCTTGATCCAATTAACCTATGGCTAAGATCTTTTCTTAAGTATCTGAAGGAAACTTTAGAAATAGCAATTTAAATTTCGTTTGTTTTTGAACTCGCAGTACCAGCTACTTACATATTTATCTGTTATCTTCAACATCGACGTTATGATTATGATTATCAATATCTTAACACGTTATGCTTCTTGTCGGTTTATTTCATCTTAAGATCTGCCACTGACCTGCCATGGGTCTGTAATTGTCAATTATTTTATAAGATAACCTATTGGCGACAATTGTGTAGCTACCTCCGTGGAATAAGGTTGGATGTAACACTTGGCAACATGTTACATCCAATCTTTTTCCACGGAGGTACTCAATTATTGTTACGTGTCCTGTGTTCAATGAAATGTGACACAATTTAATTTGTCTTACACCTTAGTCTATATATTCATCACGTTATCATGGTCACATTTCTATTATAAACACAAATTGTTCTTTTTTTACCCGGAAGTTATTTTCATTATACAGCACTGATCATCCTCATCGTGTAGCGCCAATCATCGTCGTTGTACCACGCTAATCATTGTTGTGTTGCGCCAATCATCATCGTCGTGTCGCGTCAATTATCGTCATCGTACCATTCTTTTCTTATTTTTAAATTATGGTTTATTTAACGACGCTCGCAACTGCAGAGATTATATCAGCGTCGCCGGTGTGCCGGCATTTTGTTTCGCAGGAGTTCTTTTACATGCCAGTAAATCTACTGACATGAGCCTGTCGCATTTAAACACACTTAAATGCCATCGACCTGGCCCGGGATCGAACCCGAAACCTCGAGCACAGAAGGCCAGCGATATACCGACTACGCTATCCAGGCAGACCGTACTATGCTAATCATCGTCGTCGTGTAACGCCAATCATCGTCGTGCTACGCCAAATATCGTCGTCGTGTAGCGCCAACTATCGTCGTCGTGTAGCGCCAACTATCGTCGTCTTGTAACGCCAATCATCGTCGTCGTGTAGCGCCAATCATCGTCGTCGTGTAGCGCCATCCATCGTCGTCGTGTAGCGCCAATCATCGTCGTCGTATAACGCCAATTATCGTCGTCGTGTAGCGTCAATCATCGTCGTCGTGCCGTACCAGTTATCATCGTCATGTAACGCCATAATTTTGACATACAACTTGAAACATGATAGTTCATGTAGTTTTTAAGATAGAGCCACAGTTTCTTCACTGTTTTATAGCTAAAACTATTCTTTAGTGCCTGACATATAGATATTTTTCATTTTCATTAATTAAATATTACCTTATATGTAACTTATAGTAATATTTTATGTTGCATAAATCATGTAAAAAATCCATAGATAATTATTAATTACATTAATGTTATTTTACTCATTGTCAGGCACTAGGGGACATTTCAAGCTTCAAAATGACACTAATATCTTCTTGGTATCACCATATTTGGCTGAGATATCATGTTTAAAAGAATTAAATATTCTAAAATTATCATTTGCAGGAAATGAGCCACAAACTTTCAGAGCCTAGAAGATTCCATCATCATATGTCACCCCTTAAGCAGCTTCATGTCGATCCAGTTTCAGCTTCTTTCTGCCTCTCAAATACCTCCTCCTAGTTTTAACTTCAAGTGTTGAATGTTTTTTTTTGGCATTTTTGTCCTTATTTTCCATTGGTGCAACAAATCCTGCGACGGTGTTTGTCCCAGGGCTCATGCCCATCCTCCTCAGAATTTTAATTTCTACTTTTGGATTCTTATTAAAATCACGTACAACATCATTGACACACAAATTTACAGTTTTATTACTAATAGTAAAAGGTTATAAATTACTTCATTATGTAAAAACGTGTTTTCAATCTAATGATCATGCCCTGATATCTGTGCATCTATTTTGGGACTAGAAAGAAGTTTATTTTACAAGCAATGCTGGACGAGGGGATTGACTGCTACGAGGATCACTCCAAAAGTAATCCACAACATTTATTTAAAAATTACATTTTTATCCTACAGTTTTTGCTATTTTCATAGAATGTAGATACATCCTTCAGAAACAATACGTCACTTCTCCACGTAATCCCCGCACCTTTCAAATGACCTCCATAAATTGTAAAGGTTTAGAATAAAAAATAAATTTAAAAAAAATGTTGTGCATTGCTTTTGGAGTGATCTTCGTAGAAATGACCGTGCCTGATGACGCAGAATTTTGGAAAATGGGACTTACCTGGAAAACCATAAGGCATAAATCGAAAATTATTATATAAATTTGAAGGGGAGAAAATTCTCTATTAAAATAGTTGTATTTTGAAAATTCTAATTTTTCATCATTTTTTCCGTTTTGTGGGTGTACATATACCTTAAGCATCACAGTCATTTTGTCGAAACGAAAGCATCGCCATCACATTGTCACAATTTTATTGACTTCCCTTTACCAACGTACCGTAGTGACAAAAAAAAAAAAACCGGACCGACCCTTGTAGCTGATTTCAGAGCCTTGTTCACAACAGAGCACGATAGACTGGTAATTAAGACTTTCGTGGCTCGCATCCTGCCTGGGAAGGAAACTTTTTTTGTTTCTTATTCAAATTTATTCCAAATACTTTTCGATTGCTGGTAAAATTCATGTTCTGGGAATAATAAGTTAACTAAGTAGTAAAATATCGCTGCAATCGAAAAGTATTGGGAATAAATTTGAATAAGGAACAAAAAAAAAGTTTCCTTCCCAGGCAGGATTCGAACCACGAAAGTCTTGCGCAAATTAAGCTTTCAGGAATAACTCCCTGTAAAGTTAATTTGAATAATTTCGAGGGAATCGGTGTCGGATAGAGTTCCCGGGTAGCTCAGTGGGAGAGCATTGGTACGTTTAACCAAAGGTCCCGGGTTCGATACCCGGCCCCGGAACAATTTTTCCCTCGAAATTATTCAAATTAACTTTACAGGGAGTTATTCCTGAAAGCTTAATTTGCATAATACACGTCACTGTACGTAACAGAAAACCACAATTTAAAGTCGCACAGAGTTAGTGTGCACTCAAATGTTGGTTGCTTGACTGTTGTCAGCCCACTTTGAGGTCTGTGGATATAGAGGGAAAAATTGGATCGGTATCGGGTAGAGTTCCCGGGTAGCTCAGTGGGAGAGCGTTGGTACGTTTAACCAAAGGTCCCGGGTTCGGTACCCGGCCCCGGAACAATTTTTCCCTCGAAATTATTCAAATTAACTTTACAGGGAGTTATTCCTGAAAGCTTAAATTGCATAATACACGTCACTGTACGTAACAGAAAACCACAATTTAAAGTCACACAGAGTTAGTGTGCATTCAAATGTTGGTTGCTTGACTGTTGTCAGCCCACTTTGAGGTCTGTGGATATAGAGGGAAAAATTGGATCGGTGTCGGGTAGAGTTCCCGGGTAGCTCAGTGGGAGAGCGTTGGTACGTTTAACCAAAGGTCCCGGGTTCGATACCCGGCCCCGGAACAATTTTTCCCTCGAAATTATTCACGAAAGTCTTAGTTACCAGTCTATCGTGCTCTGGAGTGAACATGGCTCTGAAATCAGCTACAAGGGTCGGTCTCGTTTTTTTGCCACTACTATACAATTGTCATAATTTTCATATTGGTATCATCTTATGGTTTGACAAAAGTAAATCTCTTACGGGTTGAATGCATAAGCAGTACATCATGAAACTAGTACAGTAGCCTCCATCTACTCCTGCTGTTCACTGCTACGTCGCAATTGTTTGATGCCGCCATGAAGCATCTGTATTACCATAGCTTTGGTCGTGGAAAGGCAACCACAGGTCACTATGTAACACACAAGAGGCGGCCGTGTCACGTCTTCCAGCAAACACAGACTTGAGGAGGTATACCATGTCGACGCGTAATTGCTGAGAGTTCCTGGAAATCAAGGATATCGAATGCAGGTTCCACTGCGCAGTTTAGCAATTGAAACGATGCTCTGTCCTCTAGAGATTTACTACGGTTTGTTTCAAAACTGTAGGCTATACGAGTGTTTATTTCCGAACATTATTCTAAGCTTCATTTACAACTAGTGTAATGTTGTAATGTGTAGAAAAATCAGACAAGCAATTTTCGCTTAAGATGCTCACATTAGGCCTACATAAATAATGATAATAATAATAATTAATAATACTTACTTACTCACTTACTTACTGGCTCTTAAGGAACCCGGAGGTTCATTGCCGCCCTCACATAAGCCCGCCAATGGTCCCTATCCTGAGCAAGATTACTCCATTCTCTATCATCATATCCCACCTCCCTCAAATCCATTTTAATATTATCCTCCCATCTACGTCTCGACCTCCCTAAAGGTCTTTTTCCCTTAGGCCTCCCAACTAACACTCTATATGCATTTCTGGATTCGCCCATACGTGCTACATGCCTTGCCCATCTCAAACGTCTGGATTTAATGTTCCTAATTATGTTAGGTGAAGAATACAATGCGTGCAGTTCTGTGTTATGTAACGTTCTCCATTCTCCTGTAACTTCATCCCTCTTAGCCCCAAATATTTTCGTAAGAACCTTTTTCTCAAACATCCTTAACCTATGTTCCTCTCTCAACGTGAGAGTCCAAGTTTCACAACCATAAAGAACAACCGGTAATATAATTGTTTTATAAATTCTAACTTTCAGATGTTTTGACAGCAGAGTGGATGATAAAGGCTTCTCAACCGAATAATAACAGGGATTTCACATATTTATTCTGTGTTTAATTTCCTCCCGAGTATCATTTATATTTGTTGCTGTTGTTCCAAGATATTTGAACTTCTGCACCTCTTCAAAAGATAAATTTCCAATTTTTATATTTCAATTTCGTACAATATTCTCGTCGCGAGACATAATCATATACTTCGTCTTTTCGGGATTTAATTCCAAACCTATCTCTTTACTTGCTTCCAGTAAAATTCCCGTGTTTTCCCTAATCGTTTGTGGATTTTCTCCTAACATATTCATGTCATCTGCATAGACAAGCAGCTGATGTAACCCGTTCAATTCCAAACCCTTTCTGTTATCCTGGAATAATAATAATACACAAAATTTAAAATACTGATAATGTAAATTGTAAATAATTTTAATAATGAACCCCCCCCCCCTTGACAAAATTCTTCTTATGCCACTGTTGTACATATCCATTTCCATGCGAGCTTTATCTGTGTTCACCTTTAGCATTTGGACACAGTCACCACTATACATCTATATCAATAGTTCAACCGCATCGAAGCACCATGTCCTGACCTAAGCTATCATTAGCATTGTGGATTTTACTCGTTACTCTGGGCAAGGCCGGCCTCTTCACCGACTACTGACAGCTGAACGAGCTATGCGCAGGATTTATTGATAACTAGTCCTCTCTTACGGGCTTTAGACTGTTTCAGGTGCAATCTGTGTGACAGGAAAATATTGTGATATTTTGTGGTATGTCAGGAGATTTCAGATGTGTTCCAAGTGTACTATAACTCCAGTTGTAAAAAAAAAAGCTTCACAGTAAGAGCCCATCTGTTTTGATATACTAAGCTCTCTATGCAGAAACACTAGGAAAATAAGCATGAACACGATAGTACCACAGTCTACTATATACAGTCGCGAAGCTTGAGGTAATTTTTTGCAAATCTCGTGATAAAGCGCTCCAAGCGGTTAGCAACTAGAAACAATAGACTGTCCACGGTCGACTTTGGACTGTGTCGTATTTCCATCAAGTGCTAGCTCGTTGCATACTTCACATTGATGCTTGTGAAATGTTCGTTATTGGTTGTAATGAAAATCTTAATGGCTAAAATACAATAATTGGAATAATAATATTTTACTAGAGACGTAGAAAAATTAAGTTTGTTTTAATGAAATTTATTGATCACGTTTTATTTTCAATTCTGGTGGGATTATTATTGCTTAGGCCTACTTTTTTTTTCAAAGGATATGTTTTTAATTATAGCTGTTAATTTTGTTGTTATTTTTATTTGTTACTTTACTAAAGACGAAGAAAAAGTCTGTTACAATAAAATTTATTGATCACGTTTTATTTCCAATTCTGGTGTGATTATTATTGCTTAACCTTATCCCACTTTGTTAACTACGTAAGCCTACACTACAAGTACCGGTACACATAAGTTACTCCATTAATCCATATTTCCATTATTATTGTTGTAAAGGGAAATGCAAATTAATATTTTTATTGGTTTCATAGTTAATTATCGCTATAATCTTGAATGAGTGAAGCGATTATAGTAAATTTCAGTTCGTTTTGCACAAACAAAAATAATATTAACCTATTTCTTGCAGGTATCTTCGAGTTTATGGTGGAATTTAATATACTTCATTAAAATAATAAATTAACTTTATGCATTTAATATTTCAATAATGGAAGGAAGGTGTTAATTTTAACAAAAGAACACAAAGAGAGTGTAACATATTTTGTCGTCTACTATGAGAGAGATCTGCGATGATGAGGCGATAGTAGCGATCCTAGTGGTGGGCAACTACCCATGTTTGCATTTTTACTACATATTGAACTTCGCGACTGAATATAGTAGACTATGATAGTACCACAAATAAGTACACAGCAGTATGTAACATTTGCTTTAATACTAAACATGAATTACTTCTCCATACATCAAATATAGTATTTTTTTCTTTAATGAGCTGTAAAAATTCTTCCACCATTTCTGTAACATCTTCTGTTTAAAAATCAAAGGACCTTCATTCGCCATTACTTCTAACGATTCTTCAGTAAGTGACCTTTCACAACTTTTAGACCTTCCATTTTTACGTTTTGACCTTTTTACAAAATCAGTTTGACTCATTCGTTACATTAAAAATTTGTTTAAAAACGCAGAAAGATTACCCAACTGAATTATAGTTTAAACATTTCAAAGTTTTCAATATTAAACAAATGTATTATTTTATTTTATTAAAATATTTTCATAGAAATTTTAATAACTTTGAAAGGTATATACATAAATATAGAACTAAAAATATGAATTCTCTGTGTTTGTCTGAACTAAAATGTAAAACCAATGCAGCTTTTTATCATAGGACGAGTCAAGGTCCAAGATTATTAAACAAATTTTATTCCAATAATATTTCAAACACGAATCCTCTCCTAATTAATAAAAAAATATAAAAAAATTATATTGGATTTATAGTTTGGGTTTAAAAATATTAAACACTATTTAATCTGTATCCACTCTCAATTTTAATTTTATTTTTGTCTGTATTATGAGTCTTACTCATTCAGAAGTGGGCTAGTTTATCTTTCATTTCAAGCTTACTAGCAATAAAAATAAATAAATAAATAAATATTAGTTACTGTCTACAGTTGACTGGATTTAACATGTAAAACCAGTGTGATAGTGTAAGAATATTCAAATTTAAACGAACTATGCTACCAGTAATGATAAACTGTATTTATCGTTGTAAAGAAAAATATAACAGGCAACATAGAAGACCATGTGGTATTTCGACACCCAATCACTATTTTATTAGTTTTATAACTAAAATCGGAGACAAAGTTTCCTTTCATACGAAATGTGAAACCAGAAGTTACGTGTGGCACATTGCAGAAAGTTGTAATCCAACAAAAAACATTAATATGTTTTGAACTGAAAAAAAAAAACGATTAATGGAGTGTCAAAATACCCTACCTGGTCCTCGGAGAGTTAATATTGTGTCAAATATCAGATCGTATTTTTTAGTCATCCTGTAACTTACTCCATGTCTCCCTTATCTTAAGAGCCAAAGCATGTAGTACTTGTATGTTGTATTACATTCTGGATTAAGTCTCGTATCAGCTGCTGTGAAATATAATTAATTATTTTTGTTGTACTTATTATGTGTAACTATTATCTCAGATTTCCATCAGCTTGTGAACTAGAATTGAAAAACATCAAGTGGAGAACAATAAAAGTGTACGATACTGATTACATACACATGATGGACAAAATCACACGCTACCCAGTAATTTTATTACGTGGCAGAGTTTTCCTTGCTGTCATAAGCCGATAGCGATCTATAGTCTCGTGAAACAAAATATCTTATTTAGTGTTCAGTAATTCAGCTACAACAGCACTTTCCAAACAGTCCAAATTTCATATTAAAATTCGTGAACAATAATTGATATGAAGTAGGATTAATATCCATGGTCATTTATTAAAACATTTTATCCGCCAAATTACAAATTTTACAGGAGACAAGAAAACTGTTTCATCCTTACCAATCTCTAGTATTAATATGAAATTGAGACTTAAAAGTGTTCGTAAGATTAGAAAAAATGTGTCATGTAAGCTGTAATACATGATGTAGGCTATGCACGGTTTCGTTAATGTAGTTTTTAAGATGTTTTGTTGGATATATTACTTCTTGCTACTTTTATGTTATTATGAGTTGAGAAATTTGAGAACAATTGTTTCAGTGACTAAAGAAATAACTAGTACAACGCTGACAAATATATTAAGAGATGAGGAATACAAAAAATGGTGAACACTCGAGCAGAAAGGCAGAAGTGTGGCATTATTTGAGGAATACACGCCAGCTAACCGTTGGATAAAAACCAAGGGATGGTCTCTCTGTATCCGAATGGAAGGAGGCAATTAAAATGATAGCACAAGTATCAAACGTGCGTGCCATGCCAGGTCGGTCTCAGGATGGCTCCCAGTGCAGATATTGCACTGAGATAGAAACCTTACCCCACATCCTGGGATTCTGCCAACATGGAACTCTCATCCGGAATACTAGACACCATGCATTACGAGAACTTATTGCTAAAAGTCTTCCTTCCTTCTACGAGGTTCACCAAGAAGTCCACTGCCTTGCAAAAGATGGAAGTTCTCGGCGAGTTGACATCATTGCCATTGATAGAAGAAATGACAGAGCAATTATCATCGATCCCACCTGCGCTTTGAAACTGCAGTTGAACAACCTGTAGCAGTACATGAAGAAAAGAAGACCGTCTATGACCCTACAATTCAATACTTTCGAGATTATTATCATATACAAGGACAGATTGAAGTACTTGGCCTATTGTTCGGAGCAAGGGGAACAATTCCAAAATTCTCAGTTGAATGTTTTAAGTTTTTTGGAATTCCTTTAAATATTTTTAGAATTATTGCTATAGACGTAATGAAATATTCTGTTCGGATTTTACGTAATCATCTGTACAACTAAATTTACTTATATTCTACTTGATTACTAATAATTGTTGAATAAAAGTACTTTCCCAAGGGTAGTTTCCATTTGAAGATAAACATCGTAAATAGTGATAACGCAAATGTTTATTTTTATTTTTATTTGTTTAGTATGTTGTGTCTTTTGGCAACCCTTACTGAAGGGCAGCTACCCTTGTGGGATTTATATATAATGGACTGATATTAGTGGCTAAAATATTAAGTTACTTTCTACTGTAGTGATTTCCCTCTATGTGATGCCCCCAGCTACTAAATGTTTGAATGTTAATTTGCTACAATGCATTGATCTTAAAATGTTGCTTGATTGTGACGTTTCTTTTGTTACAATTTCAATTAAAAAGCAGTGAAAATGTGAAATAATCTAAGATAATTTAAAATAAACTTTAGGGATTAGTGGATTTTTTTTAATGTAACTAGCAATGAATGAATTATTTCGCCACTTTCCGCATGGAGCAGTTGTGGACTTCAATCACCATATCATTAAATAATGACGTCGAATACCAAGTTCACTTGCTTATTACCTACATTTAACTTCATCAAGAATCCACTGATGTGGAGTAAAGGTTAGCATGCCTGACCGTGGACCGAGCGGGCCCGGGTTCAAATCTTGGTTGGGACAAGTTATCTGGTGGAATTTTCTTCCACGGTTTTCTCTCAACCCATTAAGAGCAAATGCTGGGTAACTTTCGGCGCTGGACCCCGGACTCATTTCGCTTGGGATTATCCATTATCATCAGTGCAGCTTTATATCATAGCATGAGTCAAGGTCCTGGATTATTAAACAAATTTTATTCTAATATTATTTTAACCACCAATACTTTCCAAATTAATAAAAAAATATAAAAAATTGTATTTGATTTATAGCTTGGGTTTAAAGATATTTAACACTTTTAAAATCTGTAATTTATTCACTCTCAATTTTATTTCTGTCTGTATTGGAATCCCCTCCTGCGCAATAGTCTTACTCATTCAGGAGTGGGCTACTTTATGTTATATTATATTAACTTGTATTCATGTGAAATTTACTAGTAATAAAATAAATACTTACTTACCTACTTACAAATGGCTTTTAAGGAACCCGAAGGTTCATTGCCGCCCTCACATAAGCCCGCCATCGGTCCCTATCCTGTGCAAGATTAAGCCAGTCTCTATCATCATATCCCACCTCCCTCAAATCCATTTAATATTATCCTCCCATCTACGTCTCGGCCTCCCTAAAAGTCTTTTTCCCTCCGGTCTCCCAACTAACACTCTATATGCATTTCTGGATTCACCCATACGTGCTACATGCCCTGCCCATCTCAAACGTCTGGATTTCAAGTTCCTAATTATGTCAGGTGAAGAATACAATGCGTGCAGTTCTGTGTTGTGTAACTTTCTCCATTCTCCTGTAACTTCATCCCTCTTAGCCCCAAATATTTTCCTAAGCACCTTATTCTCAAACACCCTTAACCTATGTTCCTCTCTCAGAGTGAGAGTCCAAGTTTCACAGCCATATAGAAGAACCGGTAATATAACTGTTTTATAAATTCTAACTTTCAGATTTTTGGACAGCAGACTGGATGATAAGAGCTTCTCAACCGAATAATAACACGCATTTCCCATATTTATTCTACGTTTAATTTCCTCCCGAGTGTCATTCATATTTGTTACTGTTGCTCCAAGATATTTGAATTTTTCCACCTCTTCGAAGGATAAATCTCCAATATTTATATTTCCGTTTCGTACAATATTCCCGTCACGAGACATAATCATATACTTTGTCTTTTCGGGATTTACTTCCAAACCGATCGCTTTACTTGCTTCAAGTAAAATTTCCGTGTTTTCCCTAACCGTTTGTGTATTTTCTCCTAACATATTCACGTCATCTGCATAGACAAGAAGCTGATGCAGCCCGTTCAATTCCAAACCCTGCCTGTTATCCTGAACTTTCCTAATGGCATATTCTTAAGCGAAGCTAAAAAGTAAAGGTGATAGTGCATCTCCCTGCTTTAGCCCACAATGAATTGGAAAAGGATCAGATAGAAACTGACCTATACGGACTCTGCTGTATGTTTCACTGAGACACATTTTAATTAATCGCACCAGTTTCTTGGGAATACCAAATTCAATAAGAATATCATATAATACTTCCCTCTTAACCGAGTCATATGCCTTTTTGAAATCTATGAATAACTGATGTACTGTACCCTTATACTCCCATTTTTTCTCCATTATCTGTCGAATACAAAAAATCTGATCAATAGTCGATCTATTACGCCGAAAACCGCACTGATGATCCCCAATAATTTCATCTACGTACGGAGTTAATCTTCTCAAAAGAATATTGGACAAAATTTTGTACGACGTTAACAAAAGTGATATTCCTCGAAAGTTATCACAGTTGGTTTTGTCCCCCTTTTAAAAAATAGGTACAATTATGGACTCTTTCCATTGTTCTGGTACAATTTCCTTTTCCCAAATAGCAAGTACAAGTTTATAAATTTCGCTATATAATGCACTTCCACCCTCTTGTATTAATTCTGCTGGAATTTGATCGATACCTGGAGACTTGTACTTTTTCAGATTTTCTATCGCAATTTCGACTTCTGAA
This sequence comes from Periplaneta americana, assembly GCF_040183065.1. NCBI lineage: Eukaryota > Metazoa > Arthropoda > Insecta > Blattodea > Blattidae > Periplaneta > Periplaneta americana. The sequence continues at coordinate 25,050,928 of NC_091121.1, forward strand.
AGCGTGGGTTCGGGTATAAATGGCTCAGCAGTTTGTATTTCAATATCGTCCCGATCATTTCTATTTGGCCTATGTACATTTAGTAGTAATAAAATAAATAAATAAATAAATTAAATAAATAGATAGGTAGATAGATGGATGGATGGATGGATGGATGGATAAAATCTCATTCAGACGCTAGATAACCATAACAGTTGATAAAGTTGAAGTTACATTCTTCAACACATCCCGTTTTCTCTCGCTTTGCGCTTTCCTTTGCTGTACTATAAATATGTACGCATTGCTACTTCCATAAGCAGAGCTTTGGTTTAGTAACTTACCGTTAAATGCGTTTGGTCAACATTAGTTATCTCATTAACAATAATAAAAATAGTGATTTTTACTTAGTTCCTTTCTATAGGTAAAAAGTGCTGCTCATCCATATTACAATGTAGCAAACTAAAATATCTTCTTCTTCTTCTTTCAAGGATTAGGTGATATCACCTGTTCCGGTCTCTTTCATCAAGCCACCTCTTACGAGGTCTACCTAAATCTCTCCTTCCGATCGGCCGGTAATTCATTATTGTCTTTGATAATCTATTCTCTGCCATCCTATCAATACGCTTTTTCCATTTCATTCTATTTTCATCTATCCTGTCGTTAACTGAAAAAATATTCAAATCTCATCTTATTGTTTCATTTCTTATTTTATCAGTTTTAGTACATCCTCTTACATATCTCATAAATTTCACCTCTGCTGACTGTATACGTGAGCTCTCTCTTTTTTGCTTTTGTCCACGATTCGGAACCATATATAAGAGTAGGCGCTGACATAACCCTATAAAATTTAATTTGTGTTTCTCCTCTAGTTTTCCTTCTTAAAGTTCTTGCAATCGTTCCACAAATGTTTTGTTTATATATATAGGCCCTACTTGAATTGTAAAATATCGCATTTTGATTATATATATATATATATATATATATATATATATATATATATATATATAAAGAGTGTAAGGGATATAGGTGCCGTCCTTTTCACAGTGTCGGGGACGGTCTACAGGATAAAAAAAAGTTCACACAACATAGGATCAAAACTTGATAGTTTTCCCAGCAAAAAAATATTTTTCTTATTTTATTTGCGTTATACTGCTTATATTGTTTATAAAATTACGAAAACAATTACATCAGTAGATATAACTAGCAAAGAATTAATATTAGTTTAAATAAATATTTGTGTGTTCTATTACGTTTTCATGAAATTAAATAAAAATGCATGTTTGAATTTGTTAATATTCTGGCGTGAGACACGTGGCAAAGTTCAGCAGGCAGTACTCTGAACAGACGTAAGCACGAGTCAGCTGAGTTCAAGCTCCCTGTCCATAGCTCTACTGTCGAGCGGATGACAGTTCAGCACAGGGTATTCGATAAACAATTTACAATGTCATTCACAGTTTAGGAACATCATATGCTATTAATTTATGGAGAAAGTCGTCGTAATTCAAGCGAAGCAAGAAGGATGTTTTTCTCAAACAAGGTTACCTAATCGGCGAAATTGTGTAGCACTTCCTCAACGATTATTAGAAACTAGAAGTCTCTTATCCCGTTTCGAAAATCACACAACCAGAAATTTGTTTAAAAATGATACTGCTTTACGGAAGCGGGAGAGATTAAAATATTGCATTAGAAAAAATGTCCCTATGATTTTGTGCAGAAAAACATTATTGTTTATTTTTTATACGTACAATAAAATATTGGAGCAATATTGTTACATAATATGTAAATTTAACATGATATTCTATTAATGAGATTGAAGGTTTGTATTTGCTGATCGTTTTATGTAAACAGTATTGTCATAGTCCGCTCCTGTATTAGAACAGAGCATCTGTTTTGTACCAGTATGTCTGTACTGTATATGTGTATATACACTGCTCTTTGTAAATTACCTTTTGTTTCTTTAATAACTATTTGATCATCAGAATATAGCAAAATGTTGAAATATGTGTTTAATTTTATTGTAATCCCAGACTGTATATCATCTTTCCAATTCATAACTAGATCGTCAATGTATAAATTAAATAAAGTGGGTGATAAACTGCACTCTTGTCGAACATCTTGATTTATTAAAATTACTGATATAACAACATATTGGACTAAAATAATAAAGAGTTCTTCCTAACGTATTGAAGTTACGAGCTTGACAGTTGAGTGTTGCAAGAAAAATATTCCTGGGTTCCATGGGATTCAGTAATGAACAGATTTCTCTGTAGGCATAGTTGTGATAACTAGAAATTCAGAATCCGAGATTATAGGAAGCCATTCTTAAGTCCATCGCAAGTTGGTGCAACGGAAGTCATAGCTGAAACTGTCATCGTCTTGAATGTTAATCTCCTTCCAAACTTGCTGAATAAGACCTTCACGTCCAGATTCCATTCAAGACATTTTGCGGTTATTCAGGTGAACAAGTAAGTTTTACTTAGCGTTCATCTTGAAATTTAAATGGAGGAGTTGAATGACGAAATTAAAGGCAGACTGCCACAATGAACAGTGTAAATTATACCACATTTTATGAATGCATATAAATTTGTACAAATCTTAATCATGTAAAGAACATAAGCCAAATTAAATTAAGGTTTTGTTTTTTATGCTTTCGATTATACACTCTTGAAAATAGTAGATTATATTTCATTATCTTCATAATTTAAGTCTTGTTTATATTATAGTTTAACAGTCTATTGCCAGTGTGCAAATCACATAATTTATAAATAAGAGTACGAACTCTTAAGTGTAGTTTCAAGACTAAATATATTGTACATAGTGGATGTCTAGAAATACTTCTCTTACATGAAAAAAATTCCAAATGACAAGTAAATAAGATGCAGGAATTGATAAAAGTTAATCCAATTTTCTCGATATTTGTGTAATGAGTTGAGTTCGAAGTTGAGGCACATTTACAAGGCAACTGGCAAGATATTCCTCTCCCCTCGTACACACATTACTAGTTAGATGGGGCTATAGCAATACAGACCCAGCAAGGAATAAAATTAAACGTTCGCCTGAAGAACAAACGTAAATATTGTTGTTGTCGTTGAGTCGACTGTTCGAAGGCAGGTCTGAACCTTCTCACAAGTGTCACCAACACGGTACCACTTATGAGGCAACTAGGCCAGGCGATAATTGGGTAGGGTGGCCAGTTCCTATCCCCTTTCATTGCGTACGTCGCAGATTAGCTACGTATTACACTAATCAGACTTCAGATGTAGGCCTCTACAAACAATTTCTCTTCTTCTGACACATCGTCAAGTGAGATGTACTGCCTGATAATAGATGTACATATGAGCCAGAATTTCAATCAGAGGTAGCCAGTAGGTCAGAATACCGTCTCTTGGGTTTAGAAACGTATCTGCACTCGTAATCCTTTCATACCCATACACCGTCTCATTCCTTCCACTCATTTTTCAGTTGGTCTCCCTTTCCTAATTTCTTCTTTCATTTCCTTCGGTATTTTTCCATTTTCATTACAAACCAGTACCATTGTAATCTTATTTCATTCATAATTTCTATTACATTCTTTTCTACATTAATTATCTCCCTTATTACTTTATTCCTTAACATTAAATCTAGACGTTTGAGATGGGCAGGGCATGTAGCACGTATGGCGGATCTAGAAATGCATATAGAATGTTAGTTGGGAGGAAGGAGGGAAAACGACCTTTGGGGAGACCGAGACTAAATGGGAAGAAAATATTAAAGTGGATTTGAGGGAGGTGGGATATGATGGTAGAGACTGGATTAATCTTGCTCAGAATAGGGACCAATTGCGGGCTTATGTGAGAGCGGCAAAGAACCTTCGGGTTCCTTAAAAGCCAGTAAGTAAGTATTACTTTATTCCTTATCTTTTCCTGTCTTGACTTTCTAGTTTTATTACTACTATTATAGTTATTATTATTACTATTATGGTTATTATTAGACTTCTTTGAATTGCCACACGCAGCATGCAATCAGGTTGCCGCTGTACGGTAGTATAGAAGAGGTGAGGGACGTCCCGGTCTCGTAGTATAAGCAAGTCATGTTAAGAGTTGTGACCGGTCCAAATAGATAGAGCAGCTACAGCTAATGTATACCTATGTAAGCACTTGTTTTTGCATTACTGTGGTTGGAATAGTCAAAGCTTAACATTTGTTCAGTGCCGACAAGAATTCAAGCAAACATACTACAATGAGAGTGTTGCTGTTCCAAACAATTGCCCCTGGAATACCCTTACCCACGCAGCCAGTCTTGACCCTTTGGAAAACGTGGTTGGATGCTGTTAATTATTATGCAGAATATTACGGAAAAATAATGGGGGTAATTGATGCATTGGATAGCACAGACAGTTCCGCTGTTGCAGCTGTAAAATCATTGCCTTCTGAACAGCTATTGGAAGATATTCTGTTCATTGATTCTAATTTTAAAATCTTGTCCAAAAGCACCATCCTGTTAGAATCGTCTAAACTACAACTCTCAGAAGCCCTTAATTTAGTGAATAAAGTATCACAAACTGTTATCCAAAATAACAATTCACTAATTTCAGAAAAAGTGAAATGTAAGTTTGGAAACATTATTGCTGAAAATTCTCCTATTCACAACTTCGTATTATAAATGATGCGCTATCAGGTCACCACAAGACGTCTGAAGTTGGTGTACTAAAAAGTAGTGACTTTCCGTTCTTAAAATATGCACCTACTACATCGTATGATGTTGAACGTACATTTTCCCAATATAAAAAACTGTTTGAGTGACCATCGGAGGAGGTTCACTTTGCAGTCGCTTAAAATGTACGTAAATTTTCACTGCAATGCACATATTCAAGAATTATGTATCTTACATTAAATTTTAAGAGTTAATATATCTCACTATAAAATAATTGTGTACTTACATGTTTAGACATTTCCTACTTCAGTGATCATTCATTATATTTCTTGAATGCAGGATACAGGTTTCATTGTAACCGCAGTATACTGCTCAGTGTTTACATCAGAGGCATATTCCATCCGTTGCACGTCTTCTTCTCATACAGTCTATACCGCGTGCATAGTAGCCTAAACCTTACGATTCTCGTGGCAATTCCACGAAGTCTAATTATTATTGTTACTACTATTAAAATAATAATAATAATAATAATAATAATAATAATAATAATAATAATAATAATAATGATAATAGCCCTAATAATATTAATGATGATGACGATAATAATTATTTATTTATTTATTTATTTATTTATTTATTTATTTATTTAATGTGCTGTACAACAGCCAGTGGCCAATTACAGTTCAGCACAAATATAACAAAAACATAAAACAAAAATAAGTATTACACATAAATATAATTACAATTACAATAATGACGATGAATGGATAACTAAGAATACTATGAGACAATGTTAATTGAGTATAATGCCTAAAAGAATACATAAATGATAAATCGTTGCCAAGAGCAAACAAAGTCTATACATTGAAGGGATCGAATTCGCAGCCATGCACGTTGACATTTTTAATGCATCTGGAGACTGGTGAAAGAAATTTCGAATTTCTAATATAGGAAAGTTTGTGGGCTCTCATATCTTTTGTTGGAATACGTAAGGTAATATTGTTTAAGAAAGAGTCACAGGATATATCACCTTTGAGGACTTTACAAAAGAACAGATAATCTAGCTCATATCGTCTAGCATATAGATTTTGACAATTAAAATATTCACATTTTCTCTCATAACTATACCCGGAATTAATGGGCAGAAATCTGAATGAACATAAGGATATAAATTTTCTTTGTATATTTTCTAATTTAGCCGAGTCCGTAGTTGTAATCGAGTACCAAACTACAGATGCATATTCGAGTTTCGATCGCACCAATAATAATAATAATAATAATAATAATAATAATAATAATAATAATAATAATAATAATAATAATAACAACAACACAAAATCAAATCATTTTTAGTCGCAAACTCAGAAAAGAAGAAAATAAATCTATAAAATTAATTTCATATCCTGGAATTCTCATGACAGTCTATCAAAGACAGTAACAAGATCACCCCGTATGAATAAAAGAAATTACTTCTTAAACTGGATTAATCACATGTGTTATTCTCACTTCAAAATGTTAGTAGACATATAAGGGACAAATACAAGGATTAAAAGAAATGAAAATAATATTGGAAATTCATTAGCAGCGTAATTCTCTTGTTCCCTTTAGTAGCAGGAGTATAAAAGAGCATGATCAGAGAAAACAATGTAGGAGTAGGCTTACATGTTGGAAATACCATGTAGTAAATGAATTACATTTTGTTTAATCTGATTAATATGTAATGCTAATTTGTTCTTATTGGCTTAGCAGTAAATATTTCTACTTGAGAAGTGCCGGAGAGATTGAGTGAACGAATGGGTTGTGAGAGAAGAAGGCTTTATTAGGCACTCGACTGAGTGCTAACACTGAATCTATTATACTTAAGTAGGCCTGTTTAAAACGCTGAGGGGAGAGATGTTTGTCGAATTCATGTTGAAGCTTCATGTCACGTGGTCTTATAGTCATTCAAGTCATCGTATAGTCCTACCCTCTTCCTCCGTTAGCTTGGAAACTTGAGAACAACTCCGCTGCGACAATCGATTCAACCTTGCATTCTCCTTCCTTCAGGCTTTCTCTTTGCAAGTCACCTCAAATTTTCCTTTAAGCTCAAATTCCCTTCCTTGCGTTGCTTCCTCGGTATGAACTAGCGATACTATGAGAAACGAGGTAAGAGACAAGGAAGGGGAGGCAGAGGGAAGGAGAGAGTTCTGGCTGGCATTTGCTTTATTGAAATTGCGACTGTGGATTGTATAGAAGATGTGCGAACAAGACTTAAGAGACCCTCCAGATCCCTAACACAGACAGGAAGCTATTATCTTCGTCAAATACACTGGATTCCCTCCCGTCGGCTCTTACTTTATTTATATTGTCTTCCTACGTTTTTGTGTTTCATTGTCACTTCTCGGGATGTACGGAAACGTCACGTTGGTTTATTATAAAGCGTGGCAAATAAGAATTAAAAACGCTATTGCAAAACAAGTTGATGCTGCAGTATACTCAAAATATACTGTCGAAATGGAATATAGTTGTGGCTGCTCAGCGAATTAATATCACCAATTGTGGATATTGCAAACAAAACCGGTCATTTCCACAGAAAACAAAATAGTACATTATGCAACGAGCCTGTAATGACAGTAATTAAGACGCGAGTATGTTTGTTTATTAAACGAGTGCAAGCTCGTTTCATAATTTTCATACGAGCGTCTTAATTACCATTATAGGCAAGTGTCATACGACTTTTTATGCTCGACCATATTTCTAACTTGAAATTATTCATAAGTTTTCATGTTATGGTTATGTAAGTGACGAAGGGAACTAACCTGAATTGTGAGATGTGCGCATACGCGAAAGTATTGATTTTTTCCGAGGCACGAATATCATTGACCTTGATATAACCTAGAGAACATTAGTCTTGATATAACCTGGAAATTGATTTAGAATTGAAAAACGAGATGACAAATTGAATTTATTTCAATATTATTTACAATAAACGCTAATTATTATAGTAACAGAACATAACCTTATGTGACAGTATTGGATTTCCAGCCTCCGTGACTTTTCGCTAATTGTCTTTCAATTGCATATCCGAGAATAATCGATACTGGCTGGTTTATAACGGTACAAAGGTGATTTGTCATTGGCTGTACAACTGAATTATAATGAATAGGTGTACTTTAATGAGGTGCATTAAAGGGGTACTACCAGTTGTATAATTACTACATTTCGGCATGGTCGAGCATAAAATGAGTTTTTACGGTTTCGGGACGTTTATAGAGGCATATTTCTGAATAATACATTGCTGTGTTTGTTCTAACTCGGTCATTTCCATGAGAAAAATTGTAATAAAATATGTATTTTCAATAAAAACCGGATAATTCCGTATCATATTAATGCCAATATTTTCGTTGTCTTTTTTAATCAAAAACAGACATTTCCAATATTCTGTGTTCTGTAGGTATCACTGGTCAACAGTGAGTTTGTTAAATGTACCATTTCTGCTGTTTCCTATATAATGTCATCTGATTTCAAAAATGAAATCCAGAATTTTTCTACTATTGTAATTTTAGAAAAATTGTTTTATTTTTATTGCTGTATACAGTCCTTAACATGCTAACTATTGTGAGTGTTCACATTTAAATACATTTATTTTAACAATATTTCCGTTCTCGTTCTCATTGTCGTTTCCGTTTCCGGTTTATTGTGAACCAGTCTTTAGTCTGGCGGAAAGTCGAGAAACTCCTGAAAGATATAGACAAGCAAATAAGAACAGGGGAATGTAGGGATAAGGTTGCTCTGGAGATCCAACCGATGATCAAAACAAATTGGGGAACAGAGTTATACCTCTATGGAGGAAGCAGAGAAGGCAGGCTGGGCTTAATCTGGTTTCGTCTAGGAGCTTAAAATCGTTTTTTTTTTTTATTTCGTACCACAATTTCTCTCTGTTAATTGCATCAAAAGCCTTTTCTAGATCACTAAAGCACCAGTATAGGATTCAAAGTTTTAATTTCCTTCCAATGGACTTACTATGACTAAAAAAAATGTGCCGACTTCAATAGTTGTATTCGATTGTTCCCAGTATGGAGCTTTATTTTGCCTGGCTTTACCTTCATATATATATAGTTATACACGCTGTATAAATACTGTAGAGTAGTGGCAGAAAAAACCGGACCGACCCTTGTAGCTGATTTCAGAGCCTTGTTCACTCCAGAGCACGATAGACTGGTAACTAAGACTTTCGTGGTTCGAATCCTGCCTGGGAAGGAAACTTTTTTTTGTTCCTTATTCAAATTTATTCCCAATATTTTTCGATTGGTGGTAAAATTCATGTTCTGGGAATAATAAGTTAATTAAGTAGTAAAATATCACTGCAATCGAAAAGTATTGGGAATAAATTTGAATAAGGAACAAAAAAAATTTCCTTCCCTGGCAGGATTCGAACCACGAAAGTCTTAGTTACTAGTCTATCGTGCTCTGGAGTGAACAAGGCTCTAAAATCAGTTACAAGGGTCAGTCCAGTTCTTTTTTTGCCATTACTGTACACAACATTGAAATTTTGAAGAAATTAGAACAATAGAAATAACATTGTAAGTTTTGTCAAGATATTTTTAAATATTTGACTAAGGTTATGCTTGTGTTTCGTACAAATACGACAAAACTGGAGATATGATTTTAATTAAAACTTTGAAAATGCGTCTGAGAAGTTAATTTTTTAACTATCTCTTGCTCATTTTCACAAAAGCTGTCAAAGTAGTTACTTCTTTGCATCCTGAACATATGAAAGCCCCATGGATACACTTATTAAGAGAGGAAAGATTAAATTAGACGTTTATATAATTAGATAAAATGTTCACAAATTTTGATACTGGTTATTGTGTTTTTGATGATCTTATAAAGAATAATATCAGTTCATAATATTTAATGAAAATTTGTTTATTTCATTTCAGGACAGGCGAGTACGGATTACCATCTATCAAGGTAAATACAGATATTGTCGATTTTCAGATTAGATATGTTATTTCATTTACTTTTTATATTATATAAACACATTTTGTGACACATTTGCCTCAATGTTAAAAAATTACGTTGTAGCCTTGTCGGTTTTAGTAGATATTAAAAATTGAAAAAAAAAAAAATGTGAAGAAACTCACTTTTAACCTGCACATAGGCCGCCTATATGCATTCAATTTTGTATTTTATCTAAATTGTGTCTAATGTTGGGTACGTATGAGATGATAGACATATAAAAGAAAAGCTGAAATCTATTTTGTTTAATCGATACAGAAATGGAGCAATTGAAATTTAAAATACCGAATTTTCAACTTCTGTTATTCGAGAAGTTCATTTTCAAAACGTTTCTTGTCCACCTGATAATGAAATGAGCTTCCTATATCCATGAATTCTTCAACTATAACTCTACATACAAATGTCAAGATTTAGCTTCAGAACGCCCTCTAAACCACTAAAAATCTTGCGTTAAAAGTGACTATTGGAATCAAACTGACTCTTGTCCACAGCGACAATTGCGACAAAATATTATTTCCAGCTTTGGAATCAAAGAATCTCATGCTCCCATTTGATTCTAAATGCACCCAACCTCTTTGGTTCCATAATGTCTCTTGCTTAGCTGGTAAGAAATTTTATTGGAATGGACAAAGGTGGTTTTGAAAATGAGCTCCTCAATTTTAATATCTCTTGAATGTGTAGTATCTAAAAACGATGATGTTGGATTATTTCTTGTATATCAAATTATTATTTCAATAGTAGTTATAATTTATAGCACTATTGTAACTTGTATTTGATTTATTTCCATCTACTTTGCACTTTTAGGAACATTGGCACTGTTTGACTTTAGAATCTCATCCGCCTTTAAATTTATCAACGCGTTATTCTTATTTTAGAATCTCTCTGGCTATTGTTATTAACGAAGCGGTAATGATACACAGTTGTGAAAATTATGCCTGAATATTTGTTTCGTGTGTTTCTTATAACACGACTATATTGACTTCAGAATTATCCAAGTATTAAGATAGAATTTACTAGACTGGTGACCATAGTAGGTAAATTTGTAAGATATAATTAGGTATGTTTTTGTGTAACTTTGACGGAAATGAGGCATTACCCTAAGCTTTAAAGTAGAACGTTTCATTGAGGCTTAACACATGAAGTTTGCAAGAAATAAATAGAGAAATGCTTCATTGAGTTTCAAGAGTATTATACTCATTAGCCTTAATCGTTGCCAATTAATTTGACATTTGAACGTTAAGCCTTGAGCATGTATGCTGATGGGACGATACGTCAGTAGGATTAAGGATTTTTTTCACAATATGCAGTTACGTAAGGAAAATCCTTGTATTTTTCAAACTCTCTCTAGCTTACAAGGTAATTGATAGATATCTACTTCATAAGTAAGCTTATATAATTGTAGATATATAATTGTTTTCCACAATGTAGTATGACGAGCTGTAAGGATATCAGGATTGGAACTAGTCAGAAATGAATATAATAGAGAGAAGTGGGTAATGAGAGGTGAATGTTCTGGAGAAACTGGAATAAATCTATATATTAGAACTACTTGTATAAGTTCTAAATATATTGTAAATTTTATTAGTACAACAATGTAATTTATTCGTCACAACAATAATTCCTTTCTACAATTCGCCTTAAACGCTCTGGTCAACAATTGGATTTTCACTCAACACAATATTCATTATAGCACTCCACCGACGACAATGACAATTTACTTGGACTATTACGCACAACAATGAACTGTTAATCTTATCTAATATTTACAAAGCACTATTTACAAATCAGAACTATCAGTTCTCAGTTCACAGTTCTTCTATCTCAGTCACTCGAGTTCACAGTATCTCGAACCACAGACCTTCAGAGACAGTTCACTGTACTCGAACTCGGGTCCCTCCAACTGCGGTCCACTGCACTCGAACTCAGGTCCCTCCAACTGCGGTCCACTGCACTCGAACTCAGGCCCCTCCAACTGCGGTCCACTGCACTCGAACTCAGGCCTTCGGATGCTGACGCAGATGCGGACGCACACTCGAGTCGAACTCCGGTACACAAGACTGGCTTGCTTGCTCTGGCTTTCTCACTGACTGGCTGACTAATCAACTGAAAACTGCTGTCGTTCCTTCGCGTCCGTAATTTATAACCACAGCGACGTAGCCTCGAAGGTTCCACGCGTCTCTAGAGATGGCACTCCAGAAAAAGCCAGAGCCCTCTCCTCTCTACCAGCACCAGATGCGCGCGCACTCTCGCTCCACTCTCTCGCCGCGTTGGCCCTTTCCCCTCTTCGCCGCGCGCCATTCCTCCGTGCTCCGCGCGATCTGCTTTCGCGGGACGCTGGTCGTGAGTTCGAATCTCACGTCGCTGTCACAATATAAACTATAGGTATCTGAAAACGCAATATGTAGATGAATTTCTGTTAAAAGAGAAAGGATTACCACTACCATTACTACTAACACTATCACTAAATGAAAAACCTTATGTAAATAGTATGTGACCTTTGATGTCTGAACTTAATTCTTCCTGTCAACATCTAAGTCTCCCTTGTCCAGTTGAACATCGTAAATCTGTGACTAGGAAATTAAGGGAGGAATTAAGAAATGCAGAATTCGAATCATGGAAAGTAATGCCTGGAAGAGGCAGAGGTGTAGAATTGTACAGCCAAGTACCAAAAGCCAACGCCTGGATTTTTAATAAGTGTGGACTATCTACATCTGAATGGGTAACCTGCCTCAAAATGAATGCCAATTTAGCAGCAGTTAGAGGAGTACCTGGCCGCTCTTTGGACGGATCCCGGTGCAGACATGGCTGCCCGGAGACTGAAACCCTTGCCCACGTCCAAGGTCAGTGTAACAGAGGTTTACTCCTCCGAAATGCCAGACACCATTATGTTCGATCCTTAATTGCAACTGCTTTAAGAAAAAAGTCTTGGATAGTAGAAGAGGAAGTTTTTTGCCTTGCTACTAATGGCTCCTCTAGACGTATTGACATCATAGCGTATTCCCAGACTACCAAGAAAGGATATATAATTGATCCTACCACAAGGGTTGAAACGGGGAGCAGCCAGCCGGAGGATGTCAATAAAGAAAAGATCAACATTTATCTGCCAACAGTTGATTACTTTAAAGCAAAATACCAGCTTGAGGACATTGAGGTGATTGGTCTTCTTATTGGAGCTCGTGGTGTGATTCCCAAGTTCTTTGAAAGCTTCAGGAAGACTTTTGAACTACCACAGACACTTACTGCTGACATCATAACTTCAGTTTTGAAACGCTCTTGCCAAATTCTGAGTCATCATATTCACTCTGTTTAATTTTTTTTATTCACTTTATATTCATATATGTTTATTTTAATTTTCTTTCTACAAAATTTATGTAAACATTTAATATTGTAAAATTCATGTAGGAGAGTATACTGAGTCCTTCTGGGCTACCTCCAATGGGAGGCAGTTATTATCCTATTATCTATCTCTATTAATAACACTGACATTCCTGTTACTATTAATACAGTGAAACCTCTTTAACCTGGACTATAGTAGCAGGGTTCAATAAAAAATTGTCCGAGCTAACGAGGCGTTCAAAGTAGAGGGAAGTAGATTTTTTTAGCATGCAGTAGAAAGGTAGTTGCTGTACATAATGTTAAAGAATTAGAGTATTCAAGCACTTTGTCATTTAGTTCGTCAGTAACATTTTTGCGAATTACTTTTCTTTCCCCACTGCAATTAACATTGAGGTCCTATTATTGCTAATGTTTGAAAGAGTTGATTTAGAAATCCCAAACTCTTCTGCAGTTTTCCTACAACTAACACCATAACGCAAATGATCATAACTTCTTTCCTCTTTTCAATTATTAATTCCACCAACTTACAGTTACTCATATTGAGACACAAAGTGACTGTCACAGGTAATAACTTCAACATAGACTGAATTCTACACTGCAGGCCTACTGAAATAATTTCGCATTGTAAAGTTTACTGTTAATAAAAATAATGTCCCTTCACTCTATACTCAAATTTAGCCACATTACAATTACAAAAAGGACAAAGTGAGTAATTCCAGGAAAGTAGAAATAGGGTCACAGTTGATGTACTGTACAAGGAAAATCTCCCCTCATTCCACTGTACTGAAGGAGTCAATGAAACTCAACTATAATCAGGTAGTAGAAATACACAATAGAACAAGAGAATTATCCAAGATGGAATTACAAGGCGTGTTCAGCTTTCAGGATTGAGGGATGTCCAACATATAGAATAAATTGGATTTGTAAAGCGTAGAAATTTGACCGGTTCCAACAAAATATGTCAAAATAATTTTTTTTTTAATTTATATCTTCTCACCATTCGTGAGCTGCCACAAGGGACAAAGAGTACTTAACCATAGAAATTTTTTACTAGTTCATGAAAAACCATTAATTTTGTGTCAAATACAGAGGTTTCACTGTACTGTCACTACCATTACTATTATCATTAACACTATCATTACACCTATAAATTATTGCTACCAACACTACCACTACTATTACTATTAACACTACTACTACCACCATTACCATTAATATTACCACCTCTAATACTGCTAACACTAACTAGGATGATTAATTTGTTCAGAATATAATGCAACGAATGTTCACCGTAGTTTCCATATATGCTATTTACTTACTAAACTATTTTTAAGGAATATTTGTATTATGCTTCCGGTGTCGATTCATTGTTATTATTATTATTATTATTATTATTATTATTATTATTATTAAATGTGATTTGAAGATCATGATCAATTTAATTTAAAGTTGATATTTTTTTATGTGACTCAACACTGTCATTGAAAACAATATTAAAAATTTGTAGTATAACGTTACTGTTATGGGACAGTTAAATCTAGATTAATAACTTCTGATTAGCTAACACGAATGAAATCTTCATAAGTGGGGTTTCTCTGTATTTTGGAGAGGATTACATTATCTGACTGCAGGAAGAAAAATGTTGTAACCATTTCAACGACTGAAGCATTGCAGACAATTAGATTTTAGTAATATAGATATAGATAGACAGAGAGAGAGATTGCCCCAAGCATACCAGATTCTGGAATGAAAATTGCGCTACAATCTTTTACTCTAATTCAAATGCACAACGTTAATTACATTGATCGTGAAAAAGATGGAATAATCAATTTCAATAACCAGAGGACGCGAGTGGATCTCTTTCTTTAAATTTAACAGTAATAATAATTATTATTATTAATCATATTATCATTAACATCATCACTAGAGAGAAGCGAAATAAGGTTTACGGTAGAAAGAGGATTGTTCGAGAAAAAATGCTACCGCACTTGCTTTACTAATGCCAGTCACTTTTCCATTATTGGACATAGGTCGTGATCTCATACAAGTCTTTGTACACACATCTTGTACACAAAATGTAGACGTGTAGATATATAAGGCTAATTTATTGTGTGAACGTTTTTGAAACGGATAGTAAAGAGATGAGATGATCTCTCACAATGGAAATCTATTCACCTCCTGGTGACAATAACTCAGGAGCACTAGACTGCCACTACCGCGATGTATAGGGAAGCGACAGACTCCTGCTCTCTCTTTCTCTCTCTATCTGCTGGCGTGTTGACAATGACAGAGGATAATCGTCAGCTTCTTCATTTTAATAACCGTTCTTCCACTACCGAGCACATATCCTTCTCGCTCCCTCCTGTCTGTCTGTCTCCCGCTGCAGATTATTCTACCATCATCATCACTTGTGATATTGTCCAACCCTTCACCATCTCTTCATTATCATCACGAGACGGAAATTAAGGGGAGGAGAAGGGATGCTGGCATTTACTGCATAATATCATTGCCCACTGCCAATGTACCATTGATCCAATCCTTTTGAATTTCACACAATTTCACTACCTTCAATCTTCCCCTTCCCATTATCCTTTATCTCTATTACTCATCTTACAATCCTCCCTACCCTCTTTTCCTGACCCTATTATTGTTAGCTCCTCTATTTCTATGACAAATTATTAGTAACGATACAAATTGATAAAAAATGTTAACAAAGCTTCCCCAATTAATTCCCTGTAAGGTTCAATATTCTGTTCCAATAGTATCGTATCCTGGACCTTACGCGTAGAGCTCGTAGTCGATTTTTGCACTGCGATTAACACTTAAAAGGCTTTTACTACATAGGAAATACAACGTTGTACTGATATATTCAAAGTATAGAGGTACAACTAAAGAGGACATCTCTGTATAACAATTATTGCAATTAAAGAATATCTTCCCTTTCAACGGTGAGTTCGTTATGCGGGTCCCAAAAATGTAAAAGCAGCGTTCAGTTGTATGTATTTATTTACACTGCAAGTGGACAAGCACCCGGTGGCAATGGTACAAACAATATAAACAATACACAATAAAATGATAAGCAATACACAATACACAATAGAATTAGATACGCAATAAAATTATACACAATAATTACAAGTAATAATACATAAAATAACTTAATTAATAAGTAGACAGTGAATGTGGGATGACTTAAGGAAAAGTATATGGCACGTGCCGCGCCGTCCGTCTTTTGTGTACCTGGCAAGTACAGCAGCGTACAAAACGAATGAACCCCAATCTGTTCATAGTAACATTGCAACGCAATGTGTGCAGTTGTGTTATCCTGCTCAAGTATTTAGTACGCGTTGAATATGTTGTGCTGATCCATTCATAATGGCAAAACGTTAAATTCGCTCAGAGATACGAAATGAAATTAAAAGGTATGAGAGTGACATTTTATGTATTAACGAAGATAATATCGTGTGTAATGTATGTAAAATTGAAATAAAAACCAGAACAACTCAGGCTATAGAGAAATATTGCAACAGTACATCGCACAGGAAATGCGTTGAAATGAAATCTGATGAGCCATCATCATCATCATCATCATCATCATCATCATCATTTAGTTGTGCGGGTCTAACGAGACGTGCAACATGATGCTCAGTACAAATATTCCTCTAAAGAAATTGAGTGATCCCCATTTTAGAGGTTTTCTTCAGAAATTCTCTCGATACAAAAGCTTTTTAAGTGATAGGCGAAGACGATTCAGCTTCGACAACTTACGAGAATATATCGTCGTTTACTGCAACGCTGGTAATTGCATCAATGATGACGAGGACTGAACCTTGCAAGGTATGTACTACAGTACGTTATTTTTCTTTTCCTTCTGACTGTACGGAGATACAGTAGCATGTTGACGTCGTCTGTTTACGTTTAAACCTGTTCAACCAATGGTCTGAATGAAAAAAATGTAACATATAGTAAATGTGCACTTACATTCAACGATAACTCATCCCGTATCCAACAGTCGACCTGGTTGGCAAGTTGGTATAGCGCTGGCCTTCTATGCCCAAGGTTGCGGGTTCGATCCCGGGCCAGGTCGATGGCATTTAAGTGTGCTTAAATGCGACATGCTCATGTCAGTAGATTTACTGGCATGTAAAAGAACTCCTGCGGGACAAAATTCCGGCACATCCGGCGACGCTGATATAACCTCTGCAGTTGCTAGCGTCGTTAAATAAAACATAACATTTAACATCCCGCATCCATTGTCTATTACAGGCCTGCACAAGGTTTATGCTTTCCGAGCCGGCTCACAGCTCATGAGCGGAATGCAGATATTAGCTGCGCTCTGTATAAGGGTGGACTGAAGAAGGGGTGTATCTCGTACAAAATACACACAAAAGGAAGTACTATTATGAGTGTTTATGAAATGAATTCCCGTTCAGTGTTTGCAAAACTATCTTGGACTATAATTAATTAATAAAGAAATACTTATTTTACAGAAGTAATAGAAATTCTATAGCTACTTAAATGTACAATATCATGTTGTTATAGTTTTATTTATCAGTACATCAAAACGAGGTTTTATGCTGTTGGCAGCTGAAAGGAACAGTAGCCTACTGATCGTAATGAAACATCAGTTACAGATGTTCGATGTCTGCCTTTATTAAAATTGATTATAGAAAACAGTTACTTACAAAAATATAAATACTGAGCCAAACATAGCAATCATTTTCACAGCCAGCCTGTGTAGTCGTAGATATTATTGCTAATGTTTAATCTTATGAAACTCAACCAGGCTAGTAGTATTATTCAAACGATCTTTAGCCCTTAGGTCACATTGAAGATCAATAAGTTCGAGCTGTAAATCGTTAAATGTTATGTTCCGTCTTTTAGATTCCTCCATTCTGTACTGTACCAGTAGGTAAGCAACGTGAAACAGTTACTGAGAATAGACCTACACACTGCACTCCACTAGATAACTGAGTGGTCGTTTCCCTCTCCTCTATGTTATTCTGACGTGTCTTCCTCTCCGTTTCGGCGAGGGGTAAATACCGCTCTCCAGCTCCGAAGGAGCGCGCGCGCTCTTTGAGCGCTGTTTGTGCAGGCCTGGTCTATTAATAAGTGAACCAAATTTTACATTACAACTTATAAGGCTGGTTCACAATAAACCGGGAACGGAAACGAAAACGAGAACGAGAACGGAAATATTGTTAAAGTAAATGTATTTAAATGTGAGCATTCACAATTAACTATTGTGAACGCTCACATTTAAATACATTTACTTTAACAATATTTCCGTTCTCGTTCTCGTTGTTGTTTCCGTTCTCGGTTTATTGTGAACCAGCCTATATATGTATAGGCCCTACATAAGTTTCGCATTGGTACGGATAATAATCTTTCACTTTACTCTCATTTCACACACATTTCACTGACACTATAGAATACATTTCATTGACACTATAAATTATCACTGATCGAAAATAAATTGTCACTGATCGCTATAAATTATCACTAATCGAATAAATTATCACTAATCGTTATTGTACACTTGAAAAATGCATTTTGTAAAAGACTGATGTTCATTTACGCCATACGGATATTTTCAAAAGAAATAGGCCTACAGGCTGTCTTCGTTAATAAATTGCATACTTTTCAGTTTTTCTTCGTTATGTTATACCCCTTACTTTCATACCGACTTAGTTACAATTCATTGCGGTGTACGACAGGATATGTATCTGTGTAGCATGGTATCCAGCCCCATGGACAGATAATAAATTGCTTCCATTACACGGACGGGAATTGAATCACGAACGCTTGGATATGAAGCTAGCGCGGTAGTCTAAGAACGAAAGAGGTTGACGGCATGCTCTGCAACAAAAATTAAACGAGACCGTTTTGTCTCTGAAGCATTGATAAAGAAACGTGTACTCTTTGTAGATATCGTAGAACTCCAATTATCCGATTATTCAGTACTCTCGACGTTTCATTAAATGCTGCCGACGTTTCATTCGCCACTGCTAACCTTCCTCTCATCACCGCCAACGTTTCTTTTACCGTCTCCTACGTTTCGTGCACCCTCACAGACGTTTTCATTCACCTTTGTCCACGTTTCGTTTCATTTTACGCCACTGATCCTTTCGACGCTGTCACCATCACCACCGCTGACTCTGTCTTATAAACGCTACCGGCATATCCATCATTACCAAAACTGTTGCCATCAGGTTCACCACTGCCACAACAACAAATACTTCGCCGTATTGGGATGATTGAAAACAACGATAGACGTAGGGCGTATTCCGAATCTCAGCGCTGAGCAATCTGATGGCATCACGGTGTTCCGAATCTCACCGATGGAGTCACTGATGCTCCACCGGTGTCGCACCGGTGCCATCAGCTTGCAGAAGTGGTGGCAGTCTCCATCAGCCGCCATCAGTGAATCTGATTGGTTCTTGTATAGGGCGGGAATTAGCAGACGAATGACATCGTGCACTGTTGTGTCATGGCGGTGTGTTGTGCTTTAGTTCTGCTGTGTTGTTTGTAATGAGCACAACGTAAAAACAATATGTTAATGGCTTATGAGCGAACATGTCAGCGGACCAATTATTACTACCGGTTCAAGAAATAAATTCTTTATGCTCTATTTTCTTTGAACGAGATGGCAGTACGGAAATTTCGCAAAATTTTGCTAGCGTAGCACAAACAACAACTTATACAGTCGCCATAGCAGCCATCGATCCTTCCAGCAGTTTTGTTCCTATTTCGCTGCAGCGTGACGTCATTGTTGTCCACCGGTCCGGTGAGATTCGGATTACGCTGACTGCCAAACAGTGGAAGATCTAGTGATCCACATGACGCGAATGCTATTTATTTAGGTAGCCAACACAAGGCAAAGGACACGCATTCATTTCTTAAGCAGGGAAGTAGATAAAAACTCTTATTTAATATCGTATAAAAAGGAAAACATCGCTGTTTTCTACATATACTATACAAGAGTTTTTCTAATTGCGATCGTCAGAGTTTTCATATCTTTTACAAAGAAATTATTACCATAACTATGCCTCAGTCAGTAGACCTTCAAGTAAGAATTGTTGTCTCATGAAGATTATCGTTGATATATTTTTCATCTTTCGAGCGATCATGCAATTCTGCTCCCAACTTCAAAAAGTTTTGACCTCTTGGACAAGTGTGTAACGCTTATTCTCTGAAGTCGATATTTGTAATCTTATCTACAACTACGTTTGTGAGTGGCATTTTCATCTCCTTTATCTTTTTTTTTCTTGCAACTTTCTCTTTGTTCCATTTCCTTTACTTTCTTTCTGTGTGTTCATTGTACCATGCCTACTTTATATGGTCCATTGGAAAGTCTGTCATCTCTGTAGTTTGTTCTCTCTCAGTTTATAGGTTTTCGTATTAACTTATACCGGAAATAAATATTCTTGTGTTTTAGTTGAGATAGACTTTGTTCACAGATTTACTGTATTAGTGAAAATTAGATTACGCTGCCATGTATAATTTATCATAAAAGTAGCGAACTACAAATCACTCATGTTTGCTCACAGTTAAGTAAGCACTTATGAAGTTAAAAAATGACTACTTCATAGTAGTCGTGTTAATATTCAGTCAGGATAGCGACACCTCATATAATGAATATTTGATGTATTAAATGTTTACAGTAATCACAAACTGTTGTTGAATATGGTCATAAAAGTCATTTAAATATGCGCTCCTGCATATTGACGTACATAGGTTTAAATGCAGGTAGTAGGGCGTAATACAGTACAATGAGAGGAGTTCGACCGGCACCGTGGATTGTGTCCCGGCATAGCTCAGTTGGAAAGAGCCCTCAGCCCCCAGAGCTGAGAGGTCACGGGATCGATTCCCGGTGCCGGAACCAATTTTTCTCGATTTAATGGTGATAATACACATTGACTACTTCATAGTAGTCGTATTAATATTCAATGAGGATGGCGAGACCTCATATAATGAATATTTGATGTATTAAAAAATGATTTACAAAAGACAAATTTGAAATATAACTTCGAAATACCGATAACCAACAAACAATTTATACTAGCAGCTAATCGTACTGCCAGTGTTTCGGGGCGAATTATATTTCTAATTGTTTCAATACATACCCACAAAAACTTACATATAAAATAATTTAAAAGCAAATAAATAAGCATTGAATAAGTCACAAGACAAAAATTGGACTTAAATAAAAAAACTAAAGATAATATATAATAAAAAAGTAAAAGCTGAATTTCTCCAATATTTGTCATCCACCTCAAATTTCCATAAAGTATGAAGGTGTAATCAATAATAATTATTTTAGACCAATTACAGTCATTTTAATTAATCGGGTTGTCTGAAATATAGTTATTTAGGTAATTTAAAAAACAAATTGTTACTTTTCAGATCATATTTCACAACTTTCTTCTTAAATCAAGATTTAGGTAATTTGCCTGTAAGGCCTCAAGTTTTTAAGTATGAGACATTTACAAGCGAGTCAATACCTCTCTGTATTAAATTATTTTGTACTTTTTCAATTTGTTTTAAATGTTTCTTTTCATTACATTATGCTTCATTCCGAGCCATTTTAAACAAAGAGAAGGAAAAACGTTTTTCCTTAACGTCAGGCTGTTCTGAGTTAATTCTTAAATAGGGCCTATCAGACGTTGATGCCACTGTATGCATACTTTTTCTAAAATATTTTCAAAACCAGCAATATTCAAAGGTTATTGAGGGAGGAATTGAATCATCAATGCCAACATAGAGGAATGAAACACCTGTTATAGGTACTTTGCTGGATAGAAATATACGAAACCCTTAACCTTACTATTTTCAACTAACTATATTTTATTTTTTTAGCACGAAAAAGAGAAAAAGAAAAATCTTTGGTGTAGTAATCTATTGGTAAGTCCACACCTGTAGAGTAACGGTCAGCGCGTCTGGCCGCGAAACCAGGTGGCCCGGGTTCGAATCCCGTTTGGGTAAAGTTACCTGGTTGAGGTTTTTTCCGGGGTTTTCCTTCAACCCAATACGAGCAAATGCTGGGTAACTTTCGGTGCTGGACCCCGGACTCATTTCACCGACATTATCGCCTTCATTTCATTCAGACGCTAAATAACCTAGATGTTGATACAGCGTCATAAAATAACCCAATAAAATAAATCTATTGGTAAGAGATATAGGGTACCCTTGACAATGAGAGAAAGAGATATGTACAGAGTGGAAATAAAATAAACCTGTAGATTTTCAGAGCGAAGAGCTTAAGTTGTATGCAACAAAAATGTATAATACCATATTGATGAAAGTTTATGGTTTTCTCAGAAAAAAAGTTTTTCCCCCAAATGTTTAAAAGCCCCTTATTCACTAGCTATTGTGACTAGAATCTTGATTTTTGTTCATATCGATAGAAAATCTAATAAAGAATCATTTATCCCTCTAGTGTATTTCAGTATCATGGATGGTTTTCGTGCAAATTTAATTTAAAAACCACTAATTTCAAGCCACTGAATGATGCAACCAGATTGCAACGTTATAGTTAGAGAGGGAGAGCTTCACCTAGGAGACAGATCTGAGTTCTTTAACCTCTTATATCTGTATTACGAAAAGATAGAGCAGTATGTTAGCGGCGATGTTGCCAGACTGCTGAAGCTTCGAACTTAATTTTTAAATTAACCGTATATACTCTTCATACAGAGTGGAAGTGATATAATTGTGCCGATTGAAGGTGGCAATAGAATACATTAAAAGAAATAAAAAACCTATTAAGCGCTTTGTAATTAAGTGCATGGTTAATTTTAGAAAAATAGGCTGAAGATCTGCGTACATTGGCAACAGCACATATTGGCTCACATATGAATACACACACGAACTCAGGTATGAATAGCGGCAACCCATCACTTAGTCATAGCAGCAGGGTTGCTTGACTTCATAATAATGATAAGAAATAACGATCCGTGTTAAACTTTTTATTTAATTAGCAAGAAATCCGCCTATTTTATTGAAAACTACAAAGGGATAAATCATCCCTTATCAGTTTCCCTAATGATAACAGTAAAATTCCGAATCATTCGGGTAATACTTATCGAGTAAAATAGTCTTAACATTTAAGATAATTTTTTTCTTAGAAAAGCTTCATCTGTTTATATATATTATTTTAATGTACCGAAGTACATATGATATTTCCATGCAGATATTCTGCGTCATCATACGATGAAAGATTTAAGACGGCGCTTATTCCGTCGGATCCCGGCCAACTAGTCACTCACATCGAGTGCACCTCAGCACATATGTGGACTTCGGTCCTGCGTTCATAGACACCTATGACGTAGTGCAGAGGGCGGCCACTAGAGGGAACCCAATAGTTGGAGCTTAATCTGAGACGATTCTAAACGGCGTCGGAGTTGTATCCGGTGTGGCTTAGTGGATAAAGCATCAGCACGTAGAGCTGAAAATCCGGGTTCAAATCCCGGCGCCGGAGAGAATTTTTCTCCGTTCCATTACTCTTTCATCGTATTCATCTGTTTATTTATTTATTTATTTATTTATTTATTTATTTATTTATTTATTTATTTATTTATTTATTCTGGTGTAGTTAAGGCCATCACGCCTTCTCTTCCACAACACCAGGAATACAAATACAATAATAGAAATAAACAGAAAAAATACTCTTACAAAGTAAAGCTATACAAGAAATAGAGAGAGAGAGAGACAATACTATAAACAAAGTAAAGCCACACAAAAATATACACAGGTTGCAGTCACACAAACTCTAAATGAGTGATTAAGTATCATAATTAATTGTATCCTAACTAATTAACTAACATAAAAAGAAAAAAAAACACAAATCAATACTTCTAGCAATACCTAAAAAAAATTAAATTTTACAATTTAATTTTGGATTGTGATAAAATTCCGGCAGTCCCTGACGTCATTAGGTAACGAATTCCAGAGGCGAGGTATTTATACAGTATAGGAATATGAGTATAAAAACGTTCTATGGTGAGGTATAGAAAGAAGTGCTTGATGTCGGTTTCGAAGAGTTGTAAGAAACTGAAAGCGCGATAACAGTTAATTCGGAGTAGAAGTATGCATTATTCTAAACAGAAGAGACAGTGAATGTTAGTAATATGGTGTTAGAATTTTGTTGTACTTTATCCAAGGAATAAGTTCTTAAAATCTGGACAGTTACATTTCTTCCATCCTGTATATCTTTCTGAACGCGTCACAACTAAAGATATGTGTCACATCTTAAAATATTTTCTAAGCGATGCTGTACAACACTAAAAATTGCACTAGGATACGACTGGAACTATTTGTTGTGTAATTAGAATTGAAATATTAGGAAATGGGTAATTATACTTTTAACGCGTTCACGTACAAGCCCGAGGGTGATCGTAAAAGGCTAGGCCTGTTGATGTCTTCATGGCAGGAGAATGGGAAGTAGTCGTGAATTCCTGCCTCACTGACGTTTTTACGCATTAAACATTCCACGTGTATTCATTAGGTGTCTGAAGGCAATGAAACCATTGGGCATATGAATGTTCCTCTATATTTACGGGAAAACATACGAAATATATTCTGGCTCTAATGACTTTTTACATGTTGTTGTTCAGAACTAGGTAACATTTCAATGGATTGCACGATTGCCTTCCGGTAAATTCTAGCCGTTGATGTATACTCACAGTTTCTCCGTAACCGCAAACAGCGGAGAAGCATTTGTTGAGGAGAATTTCTCCAAATGAGGAGCGGTTACTGGCGATTAGCAAAGGTGATGCCATCATTATGCTGCAGTATCATTACTCTGCGTTCCCCAGACGTTAACACTCCCTTGACCTTTCCTTGTGGTGATTGCAGATTTATAAACAAACCCACATTAAGGCTGGTCCACAATAAACCGGGAACGAGAACGAGAACGGAAAAATTGTTAAAATAAATATATTTCAATGTAAAAATTCACAATTAACGAGAAATTTGCCGGAGTCCGGGAACGGGAACATGAGAGTTTGCCAAGTTTTAACTTTAACGTTCTCGTTTTCGATCACAGCCTGCTAGATTCATTCTGTTATCATGAAAAAAAGCTATTTGGTCAACGTTTATTTCCTCCCTCTCCCGTTTCTTGCGTAAATGACAGACTACAGCGTGTTCACAATGCATGTGTTCGATTTATTTGCAACTGCCGTAGATCTGACCGTATAACACCTTCATCAAATATGATGTCCGGGTCCGTCTCAAAGAGCGAAGAACTATTCACTTTCTCACGTTACTCCTCAATATTCTTCTGAACTCTAACCCTAGCTACTTAGCTTCTCGTTTTCAGCATTTGTCCTCAGATCACAAAATAGATACTCGCTCACAACATCATATCACACTCTCCATTCCTAAACACAGAACATCCTTCTACTCTTCATCTTTCACCGTCTCTGCAACTCATCTCTGGAACTCTCTACCACAACATGTCAGAGACTGTCGGACATTATCTGGTTTCAAAACTAAACTAAAATTGCACTTTTTCAATTCAGATGCCTTTCAATTGTAAGTCCTTTTTCTGCGATAGTTTTGTAAAAAAATATATATTTATTTTCCTACCTTTCTCCCTTTTTTGTTCTTTGACCACCAGATGAATTTATTACCATACTCTTTTTATTATGGATTTTATTTAATTTTCGTATTTTTATCTTCTTTTTTATTACTATTTTATTACACTCCATTTGTTGTATTCTTCTTTACGATTTCCCTATTAACTATTTGTACTAACTGAGTTGCTTTTATTATATTGCAGTCTTCAGAACTGTATTTTACCTTTTTACCTCCTTTTTTCTATTATGGTATTATTTTCATGTTGTTTAGTGTCGATTTTGTTATGCTATTAGTTTTTTTTGTAATACTGTATGTTAATGTTCTGTTATTTAACTTTTTGTTAAATTTTCACTGCCTGTATACTTTGTGACCTGGTAGAGTGTAAGAGAAGGCCCTATGGACTTAACTCTGCCAGTATAAATAAATAAATAATTAAATAAATAAATAGATAAATAAATAAATAAGTAAATAAATAAATAAATATTATTAATATTATTATTATATGTTTAATTTCCTGTGATGCTCTCTTTTCTTGTGTTTCTCTTGTTCCTTACGTATTTTCTTATTTCTTGTGTTTTCTCGTTACTTTCATATATTATATTTATAGTTTGCATTTCTCTCATTTATTGCGTTTTTTTTATTTATTGTTTTCTCGTTTGTTGTGTTTCTGTAATTTTCTTATTCCTACGTGTCTTTAATTTCATGCGTTGCGCTTCTCTCTTCTCTTGAGTATGTTTAATTTCTTGGATTTTTGCATATCTTTTAATTTCTTGTGAATCTTTCGTATTTTCCATAGCTTTAAATCCCTGGTTGTGGTTTTTGTTTTTCATTTCTTGTATAACTTTAATTTCTTTTGTTTTTCTCTTTTCTTGCATTTATTTATTTTCTTATCTTTCTCTCGTTTCTTGTGTATGTATAATTTCTTGTGATTCTCTCGTTGCTTGCGTATCTTTTAATTTCTTGTGATTCTTTCGTATCTTCCGAATCTTTAAGTCCCTGCGTTTTGGTTTTTCGTTTCTTGTGTAGCTTTAATTTCTTGTGTTTCATTCCGTTTCTTCCTCCCATCTTCTGTATTTCATTCTTTTCATTGTTTCATAAATCTTCCGATTGTTATAATTCAGCTGCGGATTTGTGCGTATATGCCTATTTTAATCCTTAAACTGAAGGTGGAAGATTTTAGGTTACATATCCATTTTAAAACATTGTGAGAATTATACGCGAATTCTATAGTGCCTATAATTGCCTATTTCACTAGTAAATGCCTATTTGCTTATAAATGCCTAAAAGTTGCCTAAATATCCGTATTATATATTATACTTGAATTTACTGACCGTTCTATCGATATCTTTTGAATCTATAATTTGTTTCTTTTTTATCCAGCAGAGGGAAGTGATAAAGAACTACCGATAATTCTGTGTGTTACGTTTTACTGCCACCAGAGCGCGGAGAAATCGATTAATTTTAAATCAACCAATAAGAAAAAAATGTATTTCGAAAGCCGCATGAATCATTGTGGTAGTTGACTAGGTTAGTTGTTTTAAACTGTGTATCCGTTTTGTGAGTTTGTGAATTGAGTATGGAGTTGAGTTTTCTGCTATAATACGTGAAATATACTGAAGTATACCGTGGAGATATGCCAAAGCAAAAGTAATCAGAAGCACTAATTGGAAAATACACTGACATTACTGCGTTTCCACTGGTTTGGTTCCCAGCTGAGATTGGATCCCTGAAGTATTGCCCCATCACTTCATGTGAAGTGGAACGGAGTTTCTCCCAGTTTAAGAACATTCTTACAGACAATAGACATCAGATCTCATTACAACATTTGGACGAATATTTAATTATTCAGTGCCATAATGACATTCCTATACAAACTAGTGTATAATGCTACGCCAGTGGTTGCCAAACACCACGAAATTGTGACGTAATAGAAATGCAACCCGCACACCACTATCGCAGGGAGAGGGTAATGCAGCGAATAACAGTGTAGAGACGGACTGTGACCGAAAAACAAAAGCAATATAATATTGTTCTACTTATTAACTACACACACTTTTTTCCGTGTTAATTTTTATCCTCCTATTCATTATTTTTGTATTATTAATAAAATAAAATATATTTTCTTATTTATCATAAATAGAACTTGTAATTCACATCAGCAGATATTCGTATATTCGTACTAGGCTGGTAGTAAATTACACTCATACTTAAAAAAAAGTCGAAGTATTTTACCCCGATTAAGACATAGAAGCCGATACTGTTTATTGTTCGTTTATTAACGAAATATTCAATTTACAGGTGAGGGCGTGGTAGTCTTTATATCAAGAAGAATAATCACAACGTGCATTGTGCTTTTCTACTTAATTTAAAAGTTTACAACAAATTAAGTATCTCATATTTTTGCCATCTACACAAAAGAAATAGTTGTGATCCCATGCTCCTTAAAATTAAGATTTTACAAATTATCTGTTTTCTGTTTTGGAAAAGACATCGAAACATATTACCCTACACACTTGCAACATTACATGTGTACGTCCGCTGCTGATAAATGAATCGGTGAGTGGAAAAGGGGTAACATTCCAAAAAATACGAAAATAAACTGAGATAGCAAAGTTGTTCATATATCATAGTCCTACCTATTGAGCAGAAAAAGTGTAATATTCCTATCATCCTAATGCCAATGCCATGACCCGTGTTTTGCAGTTGAGTAGAAGAACGGTAACATTCCAGGAATGTTACTTTTATTCCACTCAATAGTGGAGCACTATTAGTACTTTGTTATTACAGGTGTTGCAGGTTATGTTTGATAATTCTTTTTTTAGTAGATTATTTTAGGACGCTTTAACAACATCTAGGTTATTTAGCGTCTGAATGAGATTAAGGTGATAATGCCGGTGAAATGAGTCCGGGATCCAAAACCGAAAGTTACCCAGCATTTGCTCATATTGGGTTGAGGGAAACCCCCGGAAAAAAACCTCAACCAGGTAACTCGTCCCAACCGGGAATCGAACCCGGGTTTTCCGGCCAGACGCGCTAGCCGTTACTCCACAGGTGTGGACTGTTTGATCATCAGTATTCTGTCTGCAAGATTTGGAAAATAGTTTTTGAAGTTAGTGTCTTCGAGTAAAAAACAACAATGTCAGAAGAGGAAGATAATGAGTCAAGATGAAAGAAAGGAAAGGTGAACAAGAATATACATTACAAAAGAAATGGAGAAAATATCTAGGAGTAGGGGAGAAGAGTTTGTAACCTGCAAAGGTGTGTTAGTCGAGACCAAAAAAACAACATTGTAACACCGTTTTTATTATTGTTTCTTTTTCCACATTGGAAAAAAGTATTTGTACACTTTTTTACGATAGTTACGCTATAAAGAAAACTTACTAATTGTTCAAAATATTTCTGTACATTTTAACCAATATTCCATTTGACTGGAAAAAGAGTAACATTCCCAAACTTTAAACAATCAAATCTAAAAAACCAATTTATATATTAAAAAACAAATATAAAGGCTAAGATACTTGTAACTAGTAGTAAATGTAACCCATTATAAGTTTTTTGATTAAATTAAAAATAAAGTCACAAAACAGTTTTCTTTTATTATCTCGAAAGCATGATTTTGGAATGTTACCACTTTTCCACTCATCGATTCAAATGTCTTGTCTTATACCGAAGTGAAGACTGTAAACAGAGGGTGGGGATATGCTGCCATGGTTACGCTTGAGTGGAGGCAGGTGCATGTGTCGCGACACAGCTTTCGGCGGTCACTGTGCTACGCTATGGTTGTGTTAATCATTAAGAATTAGAAATTGTTAATGCCTTTTTAAATGCCTATTTTTCCTGCCTATGTCAACTGTTTTTAGTGCCTAAACATCCGCAGCTTGGTTATAATCTTTAATAAGTAATTTATTTTCCTTCATCTTTCTTTCCCTTTTTCATAATAAGCTCTTGAAACTACAACGGCCTACTATGAAGTTACTTCACCGTGATACTCAGTTCCTAGTTTTGTTCGCACTGTTCACATCTCTCATGCTGTCCCCTGGTGAATTTCTTGCAGACTCTTTACGACACTGCTATATATTTTTTCTTGGTTCGTACTTGGAAGTTGTCCTTTTTCCCCGTGTATTCACTCTACTTGTGTGTTACCTTTCGCATATTTCTCATTCTCCATCAATATCTTTATGGCAAGCCCGCTCCTGGAGGGTCCTGTTTCTCCCGCACCAGACATGGGACGTTAACTCCCTCTGTTCAATACATTGCATTCCCTGGCCGACAAAAGAGACCGTGAGGAGCGGCGAGGGGAGGGCAAAGAAATTCACGAAAGTATGTAAACTTCCAGTGCAAGTTCCAAGACTGGCTAGAACATCCCATAACTGTGAGAAACTTAAGGCTCCAGGAATGCTCTTCTTTGGCGACGGAGTAATAATTTTGACCGATTTTTAAGTTTTGAAGCGTTAGCATCATAAAATAACTAATCAGACACCTTTCTTTAATAAAATATACCTTATCGTGTGTTATACAGAGTGTTCCAGTTATTTTGTTACCAACTTTAGAAGTGACAGAAGTGATCATTATGAACAGTTTTCTTACAGGAATGTATGCCCGGAAACATTCTGTTTGGTAATAACAAGCTTTGACATTTGAGCTAAGGTAATAGTTGAATAATTTCAAGGGAAAAATTGTTCCCGGGCCGGGTATCAATCCCGGGACCTCTGGTTGAACGTACCAGCGCTCTACCACTGAGCTACCCGGGAACTCCACCCGACACCGTCTCAACTTTTCCCTTTATATCCACACAACTCGCGTGGGCTGACGAAACGCCAGAGACCCACAACGAGTGCACACAATCTCTGTGTGACTTGGAATTGTGGTTTTCTGTTAACGTAAACAGTAACGTATATATTATGCAAATCTAGTCTTTCAGGTGAAGCTCCCTGTAAAGCAGATTTGAATAATTTCAAGGGAAAAACAGAAAACCACAATTCCAAGTCACACAGAGATTGTGTGCACTCGTTGTGGGTCTCTGGCGTTTCGTCAGCCCACGCGAGTTGTGTGGATATAAAGGGAAAAGTTGAGACGGTGTCGGGTGGAGTTCCCGGGTAGCTCAGTGGTAGAGCGCTGGTACGTTCAACCAGAGGTCCCGAGATCGATACCCGGCCCCGGAACAATTTTTCCCTTGAAATTATTCAAATCTGCTTTACAGGGAGCTTCACCTGAAAGACTAGATTTGCATAAGGTAATAGTTATTTTCGTAATTTCTTAAGAAAGCGAGTCTGTACGGTACGAGTGAGATATTTACAGACGAGTAGGCCTAATGGATATTGTGACGAGTACCGTTAAAACGCTTTCTTAAGAAGTTATGTACAATATTTTCTTTCATACTATATACAAATATTTAATATTTGTTGATTATTGTATGTTGGAGATGCATCAAATCAAGACAATACGCTCATTACAGAGCCCATACTTCCGGTCATTGAACAAACAGTTAACGAGCAGGAGAGAATTGTTGAGAATAATCATGGCGGCAGGTTTAAGAGATGGATGTGAATTTCAAAAGAAGTATTAAATGTAGTAAATGCAATTATAACAATGAAAATTATATAGGATATTAGGAAACAGTGCAGCAAAAGTGAAATATATATCATCATCATCATCACATCACCATCACCACCATAATCATCATCACCATCACTATCACCATCATCATATCACCATCTTTTAGCTTCAGTACAATCATTAATACAATATGATATAATAAATTGGGGTGGAATAATATCATCTGTACTTAATCCATTAATTTTATTACACAGAAGATTAATAAAAATTTGTCTAACCAAAAATATGGATTACCCAACAAATTTAATTTATACAGATTTTAATGTATTAACTATTCATAAATTTATAAATATAGTTTAATAACTTACTACCACAGAAATTAAATAAAACATAAATCTAATCGACATGGATATCGTACTCGAAGACAAAAGTGTACTTTCCCATTAATTGAGCCTAAATATCATACAAGTGCAGCTCTTAAACATGGTGCTAGTTTCGGCCCAAGACTGTATAATAAAATTACAAACCATTTTCCAAATTTGAAATATTTTAAAATTGAAGCTTTTAAAAAATGAATTTATAAAATTATTCATGATATATAATATTAACAAATGTGTGTCTTTTTTTACCTTTTATTTCTGTCGACTATATTTATGTTTTTATTGAATATCACTGACTTCTGTCTGATTGTCAATTTATATTAAATGTATTTTTTCTCTCCTTTTTTTTTTTTTTTTTTTTTTTTTTTTTTTTTTTTTTTTTTTTTTTTTTTTTGCTCTTGTGTGTTATTTATTGGTTTGAATTAAGTTACTGTATTTAGTAAACTGTCCTTGTAAATTTTATGTTATACAGTAGGCCTATTATTGACTAAGACCACATCGTACACGAACCTGGCTCTGAAGGTAGTGGCTAGAAACATTTTTGTTTTATAATTTTAATTTGTACTAACTAGCTAACTAGCTAGTTAAATCAATAAATAAATAAATAAATAAATAAACAAACAAGCAAACAAAAAAGCAAACAAACAAACAAATAAATAAATAAACACACAAACGTAAATAAATAAACAAATAAATTAATGAATGAATGAATTAATTAATTTTCTCTCAAGGTTTCGACTTTCTATAGTTCGTTCCGTCCTCTATTAAACAAAATCATTCGTTTAACGTCTTTTATCTATTTAATCTTACTTGCTTTCATTTGCATGGCACTATTGAAGTATCAGACAAAAGGAAGTAGTTTTTGAAGGATGATGATGATTATCATGATTAAGATGGCAGTGATGATAATGGCGGCTTTCATCCTGGTGTCTACAAAGAGGACACGGGATGAAGGCTGATACTTGAAATATGCTAATATATGCCTCAGGCAGAATTCGAACTGATAACTGTCGCTTTAATACTGAAGAAAACTGCACATTAACTGTTGTATATTATGATTGGCACTGTTGATTTCAGTGTTAGATAAATTTGTACAGCCCTGATTACTAATAACAAAGTGCAAGCAGAAGTTCAAACAGGGGTCATGGCGTGTGAATTGTAACAAAACAGAACAACAGCTCACTACTACCTCATTTGTAGTTGGTATGGTTCCTGCCGCATTGTGTGTCTAGCAGTAGGTGCTGGCTGTGTGATATACACACGGACTTTCATTATAAAGTTATTTCGAACAAGCGACGTTGATCGAACAGGATATATACCACGAATTCACGCAACTGGTGATTTGCTTCCTAAAGTAATATCTCATGAAGTCCATATGCAGGAACCACTGTTCCCATCGCGTAAACCATTTTTGTTGCGGTGGAAAGAGGGGGTAGGAGAGAAAATAGGGTCCGAGGGTCGGTCGATATTCGTTACAACACTAATCCATGTACAGAGAACTTATTTTAGCCTTTCGAAGATAGAATGGTACAGTCAGAACTATAATGGACTCGTGGAGAGGGAGACTCAAAATAAAGACTAAGCTGCGATTGTTGATAAAGAAATGAAATGCCAGTATAATGAATATTATACTGTAGGCAATTTATAAATACAATAAAATTATAAACTACTCTTTTAAAGGGAATGTTGTGCGATGATTTATTAAATCTTTTTATCAACAAAAGAATATAGATCACACACATCAATTTCTTCTCTTCTTTGAATATTAGTTATATGAAATTTTCCTGGCAAATTTCATTACACTTCTTAATTTATATTTTTTATTAAGACACTTTTTTATCAGAATTATAAAAGACCAAAATTACTTCAGAGAAAAGACTGAAATTTTGGATTAATTTCTTTGAGCCATTATCTTAAACATCAGCATTTTCAATGGACCTTGGGAAAAAGAACTAAGGAAGAGACTGGTGAAAAGTTTTGTGTGGAGTGTGAACACTGCGACGAAGTGAAGAGAAATGACTGGAAGAATTTGAAATGTAGATATGGAGAAGAATGGAACGTGTGGAATGAACACACAAAATGAAGAATGAAGCTGTGCTACAAGGATTGGCTGATGAAATAATAATGCTGAAACTGATCAGTAAGAGAGAAATAAATTTCCTTGTCTCAGGTTAAGAAGAAGCTACCTAATGAAGAATGTACTGGAATAAATGGTGAACGAAAAACGTTCAGGACAGAAGATGATGTCAGATGATAGACAGCATTAAGATAAATGGATCGTATGCTGAGACTAAGAGAAAGACAGAAAAGGGGGGAGTTTGGTAATGTTTGCAGTGAGAACCTGTCCTTGGGCAAAAAACTATGAACGAATGAATCCTGAAGATAGACTAGAATATATGTCTAAGTTCAAATAATAGTTTAATACTTTCCATTTCAGTTATCAGACAATGACAAAAATTTCAATATATCTTAATGTTAACTATCGTCTTGTATCTTCAGCCACGAACTTTTCTCCCATTCACCATTCCTTCCAGTGTATCCTTCAGTAGCCAGTTTCTTCTCAGCCGGTGACCCAACCAATTTTTTTTTTCACTGTCTGATCAGCAGGGAAAGGGATTTGGAGCATTATAACGAATGGTGAAACGTGGTATAGATATTTGTAGCTCAGTGACTGCCAAGCAAGCTGCGTCACAGAGCATGGACGAGTACAGTCCACTTCATACAAACTTACACACAATATTGTGTAAACGTATTTCAGAATAAACAAATGTTATAGTTTAATGACATATAGTGACCTACATACATAATCTGCATTTCATTTTGAACTACATGTGTTTTTCTTGGCAACGCACAGACACCAATAAACATTACAAATAAATTATACATAATTAAATATCAATCTCTGCGCCCTTGAGTGGCAGTGGAAATATTGATGGCTGATAGACAGTTGTCTTTTGTATGGAACTCTCCTCTGAATATGTATGTTTTTTTGTCAGGAGCGTGTTAAATTAAAACCTTTATTTACAATATTATGAAATATGATAATATGTATAGGCCTACAACGCATACTACAGTATTTACAATATATACAATATAGTATAATATTTACAACATAGCCTAATGCAGTATCATTAAATGTTGAACAAAATGTAGAACCAAACGAAATGACATTTTCAATTAATGCAATGTTTTGTTGATGAAACAATTATTCCTGCTGTGTCTTGTTATAATAAATTGTAAATATCATTTTCAAATTTTCAAAATACAACTTTGCTCTGTTGCAAGGAAGGAAATTTTTTAACATGGAAAAACTCCGCTCTACATCTGCAGAGACAATTGGAGAATAAGTACTTGAAACAAGATACGTCAATTAAATTCACATGTTGAATGACGTCGTTGGGACACGTCTTTGTTAATACATCTGAAATCCGACTAAGAATACCGTACCCAACATTTTTAATCAAAACTCTGTTCATTTTTTCACCAACACGTTTTCCTACTTCACCTTCTACTGCACTCAGTTTATTAACAATAGTCCTTATAATATTTATTTGCTCAACTAGTTCTACTCCTGACTTTCCTAATCGAATAATGGCAACCGGTAAATAAAAAAATTGACTTAATATCCGTAACTTCTTTTTCGATTGTTCTATCATTTAGCAGTTCCTGGCGTATTTGAATCGCAGTCCCGTCATCGGGATCGAAAGATGGGACCACTTTCTTCACAGATTGGAGGTGATATGCGTAATAATTGCAGGCTTCTAACCATGACCCCCATCTCTTAAGAACTGGACAAGGGGGAAGCGATAATTTAGGGAATTGTTTCCTGAATTTTGATACTCGATCTGGAGCTTTTACAAATATAGCCTTTCAATTTTGTATTGTTAGTTGGTTTCACTTTCGGCATTGTACCTGCACTTCAATACTCTGAACTGCAAACCTGCATGTTGAAGTTCTTATGCGACAACTGTCCCGTTCACCTGTTGTTGACGTGCAGAGATCTGCGAGTATGTCATGGAGCGGAGGACTTGGTATAAAGGGTTGTAAACAAATGCCTGTGTAGATGCCAATACTAGCTTTTACTGCTCCAAATTCCGTTCCCTACTGATCAGTTTCAGCATCAGTAGCCATAAATATTTACAAGTTAAATTCTTTAACTGTCTTCCACAAACTGGAAAAGATTCACCTTTAAACAAATTCTGTTAATGATTTCCAAATAGTTAAAAACAAAATCGTATTACACTGTGAATTAATTTTTATTATGCACCTATTTGAGAATCCAATTACTGAATTTGTTTGAAAATTGAAATTGTAGATTAATATTTCTGTGTATTATTTATTGAAAAGTCCCGCGCCGTGGCGTCGCGGTCTAAGGCAACCCGCCTAGGACTCGCGTTACGGAATGCGCGCTGGTTCGATTCCTCATGGGGGAAGAAATTTTCTCATGAAATTTCGGCCAGTGTATGGGACCGGTGCCCACCCAGCATCGTGATGCACCTGGGGAGCTAAGATAGGTAGCGAAATCCGGTTGCGAATACCAGCTATAACGGCTGGGGAGATCATCGTGCTAACCACACGATACCTTCATTCTGGTTGGATGATCGTCCGCCTCTGCTTAAGCATGTGGGCGTGAGGCCAGCAGCCGGCTGGTCGGTCTAGGCCCTTCACGGGCTGTAGCGCCACGGATTATTATTATTATCATTTTATTATTATTATTATTATTATTATTATTATTTATTGAAAAATGCCTATGTATGTTGTTTGAAAAAAGTGCACAAATAAATCTTATTTATGTCTCACTTATTTATTATTAGAAGAGAAATAATAGTTAGTACGGATAACATTTTCTAAAGCACACTTAATTCAAGTAAGTTACAGGGACTAACTGAACAGCACAAAACTCCGGTTTTAATTCCCTTCCAACCGCTCTTATTAAGCTATTCCGCGATCCTCGGATTCAATGGCATATTCGATAGCTAACAGACCACGATAATCGACCAGCAACATGAATAAGCTATCATATTTACATGATATTTCCGGGAATCGAAACCAGGTCGCGTTTAATTGTAATAATTTGTAGAATATTCGCCCGTTTCGTGATGTACTCGCAAACGCATTCCCTCACGGGTCTTGCAGCACAAGTGTGGGACTTTACACTAGAGAAACAAACAACGCATTAAATTACTTGAGCGTCTCATTATGTGTTACACAATAGACCCGGAGTTTCTGTTGCTTTGTTTCCTCTTATATCATACATGAGTACATTTGTCATCTCGGATCCGCACGTGTACATTTTGCGCTGCAACTGTCGTTGAATAATGAGAGGTTGTGTTATTGTATTTCTCAACTCTGTTTTCATACCTAAAGTTTTAATGTCGGAGAGAGGAAGATTAAAAAAGGCAGGGGAAAATTGTGGTTTCTAAGCTCTTTATATTCATATAAACTTATTACGGTCCAGCAAAGGATATAACATTTACAGTGAAATGTGTATTGCAATGAGTTTCAACAGTAGTTACTGTACGCTTTTAGGAAATAACTACAAATTCTTAATTCCTAGTGTATATAATTTTTCACTTCAAATAAATTAAAACTATAAACTGTGTCTTGCCAGTCGTTTAACTTAAGACCATTATATGGTTCGGTAAACAAAGGCTGACAGTTAGCAGAAGAGATTAAGTATATTGGAAAAACCACAGGTGTGTCTTATGGATTAATAAAAATTGAGATAAATATTATTTAATTTAGGACCTGTTGTATGAAGACAGATAACTGGAAATTATTTTAGAACCAAGTTCAGAAAATGAACTGAGATTTGGTCATGTTGTATAACTAAATTCAGCTTGTTTTGCTATTATATCTATGCAAAAGATAGTAAATATCAGTACCTTAAAAACAATACTTCCACTCGGTAATGAGTTTTGGAATAATATTCTGGGGAAATTCCACAGATAGTAACAATATATTTCTATTACAAAAAAGAGTAATTAGAATAATAGTAGGTGCCAAATCTAGGGAATCGTGTAGGACTATTTTCAAAAAACTACAAATAATGCCCATGGCTTGTCAGTATATCTTTTAATTAATAGTCTTCCTCGTATGTAATCGTGAAAACTTTGTAACTAATTCAACAGTTCATAGCATAAATACACGTCAAAAAATGACTTTCATACTCCATCGGCAAGTCTATCGTGCTATCAAAAAGGAGTGCGTTATATGGCAGTAAAAATTTTTAATAGCCTCCCTATCGATATAAAAAATGAAACTCAAAACATAAAATTATTTAGGGCCAAATTAAAGAAGTACCTAATTTCTCATGCCTTCTATTCTGTAGGTGAATTCATGACATTCAATAACACTTCTTGAAATTGATACTAAAACTATGTGTTGTACTAGTAGACTATATTGTAAATCTCGTCTGTATATATTTCATCTAGACTGTGACTATAAATTAAGATTTTATAATAGTATTAAGTTTTTTGAATTGTTCCATATTCTAGCTGTAAGCATGTATGAATACCATGGAATGTTAATAAATACAATACAATACAACACCACAGCCATGGCTATGATAATACCCAGTCTAGTATATACTGCGTGTTCAGTTCAAAGTGTGCCATGGCTCGCTGTATACCGTCATGTGGCTAGTCGATGAGCCTAGAGAATTCAATCTTCCTACACTTCCACAGAGGCGTATTACCTATGTGCCAGAGAAGTTGCCTGGCAAGTACGGCGTTCATTCTGAAGAGTACTTATCGATACGTACGGTAACACCTGTAGTGGCAGGAATGTGAACTGTTTGGAAACACGTACTGAGGTGAGTTTTTTCCTTACTGTCGGGATATGGGGAGAGGGTTAAGACGATTACTTACGTACAGTGTTTATTGACATTAACTTCGACGGTCAACATGGACACGGAGCATTTGATTTGTGTTGTGGAACGTTGCCGTACGCAACCGATGATAACAAATACCCTGCGTACGACTTGCCCGCGCAAAACACAGTTCGAAAGAGATTATGGTAGCACACAGACCGTACACACCGACATCTGTTGCTACGACGTTCAAGTTATACCGTACACGTTCTCAAGTTCAGATTGAACGCCTTGATAATAGGCAACTTCTCTGATATAAAAGCTGAAACTCGCTTCAAATCGCTGACTCACAACAGTGACGTCATGACACACTTTGAAATGAACACCCAGTACAGTCACGAAGCTTTAGTTGTGAGGGTGCAAGGAACAATAGTGTGTGCCGGTACTATTTCGCATTGTCTGTAATGAGGCGATATTAGCGATCCTAGTGGTTAGCAACTATCTATGGATGTATATTTACTACGTATTGAGCTTCGTGACTGTATATACTAGACTAGACTGTGGTAATACTGAACCCGGTTTTCATTAATCTAGTTCAACTGTAGTTTTGAGTTCGGAAAAGAGGACGTTGCAATACAGCAAACAAATGAATTGATATAGGACATGCATATTGAGCGCAAGGACAGTGGTTAAAGGGCGATACGGGTGAAATTTTGGTAATTTTCAATAAAAAAAATCGTGTTTTACTTCCTTTTTTGTAAAAAATGAATCTGCGATCTTTTATATGTTGAGTAAGTTTCAGTGCTGTACAGAGCTTGGAAGTGAAGAAAACTACGTGATATTTAAATGGCTGTACTCTTGAATTTGAATTTCTTTACAAACTGTTTCCTCACAATTTTTTTCAACACATTTCGTCAGGTTCAGAGTATAAAGAGACTCACAATGCTAGGAAAGTGAAATTTTTATTCCATTTTCTGTATATACTGTGGTTAATAAAATATAGTGGTATTTTTTTAAACTAAATACTTACGAAATTGAATAATAAACCATATTTAATAAGGACTACAGGCTTCACTGTTTTTATTTATGTAAATTTAAAATTCAGGGTACTTAGTTCTTTTATGTCATAAAAAATATTATGTGTGAAAATTAAATTTTGTAAGGGGAGATAAATTTTTAAAATATGCTGTTTCTTTTTAATTTGAATAGTTCCAAACGATTCATCTGATCATAATGAAACTTATGTGGAAAAATATTCATAGAAGGGGGATGAAGTGTATAGAATAATGAAATCTGTGCTTTAAAAAATAATAGAAAATATAAATTTCATCCTTTAACCCCCTTAAAATAACAGGAAAATAGTAAAATTGAAGAAATACATTAAATTCCTAATGCGGCAGAAACAAATATCAGTAACTGAAAATCTTACCACAGAATACTCATAGCGTATGGTATAATAATATTTCTTAAGTAATTGATTAACTAGTGACTTACTCGTGTTAATTATGTAAGTCTGTGCGGCTTACAGCTGTTTCGGTGCTTCATCACACCATCCTCGTAGCCTACTAGATCTCGGTGTCATCTCGAACTTCTCTGCCTGTTATGTGGGTGCGTTTGATTGTTGAAAGGTGTTGAAAAGTGGAGTCAAATAGTGTGTATGTACTGAAATTGATCTGTGTGTTAGCACACATAAGATCGCATCTTCATTCAGAAAGCAGAACTACAACATAGCATACAGAACAGAAAACACACTACAAAGACATCTCAACATACAAAAAAAAAAGAAACAAATAAATACGACCACACAGGTGTATACAAACTCACATGTAATAGTTGCAACAAGTTCTACATTGAACAGACAGGAAGATCATTCCAAACACGCTACAAAGAACACATTAAAGCAATAACCAGAGGACACAATACATCTACATATGCCGAACACATAACCAATGCTAACCACACATACAATAACATAAATACAGACATGGAAATCCTACACATACAACCCAAGAACCAAAAACTCCACACACTAGAACAATATGAAATATACAAACACACTAAAACACACCCCGATCAAATTCTCAACACACAGATCAATTTCAGTACACACACACACTATTTGACCCCACTTTTCAACACCTTTCAACGATCAAACGCACCCACATAATAGGCAGAGAAGTTCGAGATGACGCCGAGATCTAGTAGGCTCTGAGGATGGTGTGATGAAGCACCGAAACAGCTGTAAGCCGCACAGACTTACATAATTAACACGAGTAAATCCGCTAGTTAATCAAGGTACTTATATTCAAGTGTTAAAAGTAGTGTACGGAAGATTCAAAATGGAATATTTCTTACTTTCGTTTTTCTTTCAATAGTTGCTGTCTTTCTGTTTTTTCCCATTTATTTCATTTATTTTTAGGGATTCTCTTCTATATTTACGAATATCCAAAATTATATTATTTATTTATGTATCTACTTCTGCCTTGCATTTTCAAGATTTTTTAAAATTTTATTTAACCGTATGTTACAGAGGCCCCACGAGAGATTCCCGTCATTTATGGTGTCAGTATGAGAACACGGATCTACGTTCATAAATATTCTCAAGATAAATATCTCAGAATATAATTAACCATACCTTTCTTTGAAGGAAGATGGTTTATTATTTGTTGTTTCTACTAAAACTCCTTCGTTTCTATTAGGAACTCGTCATTGAGAGAAGCCACTTGCCTTGCGCGGACTTGAAATATATACGTCTGAACCTTTCTCAAATAAATGTAGACAGTGTATATAACGCTGTAGTGATGTCCGTCCGGCGGGGGGTAGGAAATAACAAGGGGAGATAGGAAGGTCAGATAAAGATGACAGTAATCGCCTTACTGCAGACACCTATCCCTTTGCTGTTATTACGCTCTGCTGGATTGCGGGTGTGGACTGAGACCAAAGAAGAAGGGAAGTGTAGATACGCGAGCGACCAAGCGAACTGTTGTGTTGGGGGAGATAATTTGTTGCCATGGAAACGGAGGACGTGTGTAGATTGTCAGCATGAGTGATGACCATTCTGATTTCTTAAGACGCTGTAATATATAATTTTAATAAGTAGCTCCAGATAGTCTAACAAATTGACTCTAAGAAAGTAGTTCACTGTCGCTTTAGATTTCAGCGTCAACAGTGTAAATGCATTCACTCTTTTGTGGCTTAATTTCTAGCAGAAGTACATCATGGTAGATGCTTCTTTCGAATTCATCATTGTCATCGTTGTTGTTTTTGTTATAGTCTCCAAAGTCATCATATCTGCGGTCACATTGCAATGCAATTCCAGTTAAAGTACAGGGCATATCAAAAGCCCAGTATCACTTTCACTATTTTATTACACAAAAACTACAAATGATAGCACTTTCAAACACACGTCAGTTTAAAGTCAAACTCTCAAAGTTCTGTTTACACCTTACAGACATTCAATGTGTGTACCACGAGTGACTCGGATGATGTCCAAACGATAATCAAACTCTTCCCATACCCTTTTCAACATATCCTCTGTGACCGTGGCGGCAGCTTCTCGAATTCTGGTTTTTAGTTACTCTAAATCACGTGGAAAAGGCAGTACAAACACACGGTCCTTTAGTTACCCCCATAGAAAAAAGTCACATGTAGTCATATCGGGTGGCCTTGGTGGCCATGTCATGAAACATCTGTTCCTTACTCCAGCACGTCCTATCCAACGATCAGACATCTCCGTATTCAGGTAAGCATGAACTGCATTGTGGAAATGTGGCGGAGCCCCATCTTGCTGAAAGATGAAATCGTCATCGAGATCTTGTCTAACATGTCCAGATATGAATGCCAAGTCACAGTAGCCTCAATGAAGAAGAAAGCTCCGTGCAGTTTTCGTTGTGACAACGCGCAGAAAACATTCACCTTTGGTGAATCATGGTCATGTTCAATGATTCTGTGAGGGACAGATGTTTCATGACATGGCCACCAAAGTCACCCGATATAACTGCATGTGACTTTTCTCTATGGGGGTAGCTAAAGGACCGTGTGTTTGTACCACCTTTGCCACGTGATTTAGAGGAACTAAAAATCAGAACTCGAGAAGCTGCCGCCACGGTCACAGAGGATATGTTGAAAAGGGTATGGGAAGAGTTTGATTATCATTTGGACATCTGCCGAGTCACTCGTGGTTCACACATTGAATCTCTGTAAGGTGTAAACAGAACTTTGAGAGTTTGACTTTAAACTGACGTGTGTTTGAAAGTGCTATCATTTTGTAGTTTTTGTGTAACAAAATATTGAAAGTGTTACCGGACTTTTGATATGCCCTGTATTTATTTTTACGTATTCGTACATTGGGGGATAGTTCATTTATGGCTGAGGAGGAGGTCCCTATCCTCAGCAACATTAATCCAGTCTCTACCATCATAACCCACCTCCCTCAAAACCATTTTAATATTATCCTCCCATCTCTGTCTAGTCCTCCCCAAAGGTGTTATTCACTTAGGTCTTCCAACTAACACTCTATGTGCATTTTTGGATTCACCCATACTTGCTACTTGCCTTGTCCATCTCAAACGTTTGGATTTAATTTTCCTATTTGTGTTAGATGAAAAATACAATGCGTGCAGTTCTGCGTTGTGTGACTTTCTTCATTCTCCTGTAACTTCATCTCTCTTAGCTCCAAATATTTTCCTAAGCACCTTAGTCTCGAAAAACCTTAACCTCTGTTCCTCTCTCAATGTAAGAATCCAAGTATCACAACCATACAGAACAACCGGTAATATAACTGTTTTATAAATTCTAATTTTCAGCTTTTTTGAAAGCAGATTGGATGTCAAAAACTTACCAACTAAATGAGCCGTTCAGAGCAAAAGTGGTGTAAGTTAAAATTGGGCAATGAGGTTTAAAGTAAACATTCTATAAAATACAGCAATTAATATGTTCTTCTTCCTATCCACTGACTACTAATAGTTAAAAATAAATTGATTATTAATTGTTACTTTGCGCTGTATTTTACAGAATGTTTACTTTAACCCTCATTACCCATTTTTGACTTACACCACTTTTGCTCTGAACGGCTCAAATAATAGCAGACATTTTCCGTCACCCGAATAAGGGCGTATAGAGCAAAATGTAGTTCTGATATACACTAATTTCAATGTTTGTCAGCTGTCAGGTTGATCACAGTTGTGTCAAAAAAGTGTAATTTAACAGTGAAGAAAAACTTTTTCGAGACAACACTGGTGATGAACCTGACAGCTGAAAAACACTGAAATTAGTTTATATCAGAACTACATTTTGCTCTATACATCCTTATTCGGGTGACGTCCTCAATTATTCCGAGTTTAATTTTCTCTAGAGTGTCATTTATAGGCCCCGGATTTTTATGTAATATCAAAGTGCGAAATATGTACATAAAAATGTAGTAAATATCGGGGAAATATGTAATTAAATGTGTAGTATTAATAAAATATGTAATTTAAAATCACTATTTATTAATGCATTAAATTCACAAAAATGTCGTGCAATTTAACTGGTCAGTTGAAGTGGGAGAATATAGCCTGGAAAGTGACTTGCCATTTCAACCTCATTGTATAGTTTGCAAATACAACTTGTCTCTGCCACAATTCATGCTTTTTTTTTCCTTATGCCTTAAGATTTCCTAGAAAAATATTTTTCTTTGACACACATAATGGTATTTTGATTTGCCTGACACCCCACCCAAACCCCTCGCTAATAGCCTACTTTACGCTAGTGAACAGTGACACCTTTCTCGTAATTGCACATTTGTGCGCAATTCTCATATTATTACTAATAGCCTACTTTCAATTTGTAACATAGTTAAATGACCGGCGTACCTGACCACCCCAAATTCTGAGAAAGCATTAGGGTAAATGTATAGAGTTGAGGCACTCCGAACTATTATGTTTTACAGACAAACGATTGGAATCCCTAGTTTTATGTTTGTTTTTTTATTTCTAAAAGAACTGTTGTCTTAAGCCAACTTTAGAAATTGAAGTATTTTCTATAGTTGTGAACAAAACATAACGACGTCAGTTTCCGAGCCCTCCCTCTTTACCAGCATCGTGTACTATAATGAGAACAAAAGGCGGCCCTCCAATCGGAGTAATGGGACAGGACGTTAAGATATATGTCCATGAAAAAAAAATTCAATAATTTACTATGAAAATAAAAAGAATTTAATAACAAATAAATTAAAAACTCAGTAATTGCACAGGTATGTATAAAAATGTTACATTCTTTACGTAATA
This sequence comes from Periplaneta americana, assembly GCF_040183065.1. Lineage (NCBI taxonomy): Eukaryota > Metazoa > Arthropoda > Insecta > Blattodea > Blattidae > Periplaneta > Periplaneta americana. The sequence continues at coordinate 25,095,465 of NC_091121.1, forward strand.
TGTAAAATATGTAATATTAAAAAAAAGGTAAAGGTATCCCCGTCAAATGCCATGAAGACACTTGGGGGGGGCATGGAGGTAGAGCCCCATGCTTTCCATGACCTCGGCACTAGAATGAGGTGGTGTGGTCGGTACCACGCTCTGACCGCCTTTTACCCGGTACTCAATTTTATAGGAGGCTTAGTGAACATCGGGGCCTTTCTGAAAATTTGGCAACGAGAAAAATCCCGTCACCATTCGGGATCGAACCCCGGACCTTCTAGTCCGTAGCCACCTGCTCTACCAATATGTAATATTACTAAGAATATAAAAAAATACGTAAAATGAAACTCAACTATAACCAATCAGAACCACAAATCGCCGACATTTGTCATTTACAGTAATCTACAAGTAAAGGAATGCAATATGTATTACATAAGAATCCGGTCTCTAGTCATTTATGTTGGTTACAGTTCCTCCAAGATATTTTAATTTTTTAATCTTTTCAAAGGATAAATGTTCAGTTTTTATATTTTGATTTCGCACTATGTTCTGGTCATGAGTGATAATCATATACTGTACTTTGTTTTTTCGGGATTTACTTCCAAACTTATATCATTACTTGCTTAAAGGTAGTAACAACGCAAAGAAAATCAGTTTTATCAGAATTCACTAATTATACTTACTTAGCCTATATTTGAATTCGGATTTATTATTTATTTATTTATTTTATTTATTTCATTTATTTCATTTATTTTATTTATTTATTTTACTTATTTTATTTATTTATTTTATTTATTTTATTTATTTTATTTATTTATTTATTTACTTATTTATTTATTTTGTTTATTTATTTATTTCATTTATTTTATTTATTTATTTTATTTATTTGTTTTATTTTATTTATTTAATTTTATTTATTTATGTATTTATTTATGTATCTGTTTATCTGTTTATTTATTTATTTATTTACTTACTTATCTATTCATTTATGTATTTATTTATGTATTTATTTATTTATCTATTTATTTATCTATTTATTTATTTATTCTGGTGTAGTTAAGGCCATCAGGCCTTCTCTTCCACAACATCAAGAATACAAATACATATTGAGAAGCTAACGCTGATTTGTAGCCGACCAGCTAATAATTTGACTCATTAATAAACATAAAATAATTTTATACAACAATTTTAGTGGATTATAATTTCATACGCGAATATCTAACAAGAAGATAAATATGGTGGTTGTCAGTTTAGGCTTACAGTATATAGAAGACTTCCCTACCCCATCTTGTCGTCTTACCCTGCGGATCGATGAATGCTTGTGACCTCCATTCACATCTGTGACCCACAGAATTCTAGCGTGACTGAAGGTCACGATTAAATAACAGAACAACAGCTCCTCGTTCACTTGCAGTGATATGTAGGGAGTTACTGAGTCTAAAGTTATCATTAATCATTCGTTAGAAACCCCGCCTCTGCCATTCCCGCCCTCTTTAAGAAGTCCGGACCCCTACAAAACTGACAAGTTTCCTTTTCCGTCTGTTAACTCGGGACAAAATAGAACAATGAGAGCCACGCTGTACTCTCAGAGAAAGAGTCCACGTCACAGCTTTCTTTTGTCATTAACTTCGACTCCTTTGCAGTTTTTTTTTTGTATAGGCATTAGTGACTAAGTTAATTTAACCCTTTGATACACAGGTTTCTTCTAACAGTCTATTAAGCCGTTTCTCTTCGTTATGTAATTCAAATTACGATCAATAATTGATGCGATCTATAGTTTGAATTATTCAACAGTCTCTCGTAACCTTAATGAACTCAGGTCAATGGAGCCTTTAACGCCTAACTATTAAGAAATATTGCAACAATTTGTCTACCATTGTGTTTTTTTTCCGCTCGCAGTTCACAGTCAACACGTAATGTATAATATTCACAGAGTCTTTTCATTTTGCATTGTTCATTTCTAATACAATAATTATCACCATTTTCATTGTCCTACTTTACGCCATGAGTAAGATAATTGGATTCTTCATCTTAGCTATCGTTATTGGATCCATTATCATGCCAGTTACCGTAATATTCTTTGTAATTATCGCTATTGTATCTTCAGTTGTTATGATGGCCACAGTTTTCGTCGCTGTTATGATCCCCATCGTCATTGGCCGTTTAAACTTTTTGATTGTTGATATCGTCTTCATAGGCATCGGTTTCTTCAGTGTGTAGTCGAAACTTATCTTTCTTAGCATAATAGTAAATTTTCTTAAGGCCCATTAACAATGACAATTACACATAACCGTAACATAAACACAGAAGTTTGCGCCCAGGCTACCAAATGGGATCATTCACAATCATTCACATAAGCATTGACATAAACATTACCGTAAGACGTTAACATGAAAGTTTGCAAACTCCAAACTTTCATGCTTATGCTTACGTGATTTGCAAACAGAACACAATCGTGGAGCGCTGAAGTATATGACAGAATATAAGGAAATGGCGTCGTTGTTGTTTCCATGGTTACCAAGTATGTTTGCTGTTATTTTTATGTTCCCATCGTGAACGATGGTATGGCTTCTTGATTTTACTGTACTTTAAGTTAATGCGCACGTTATGTTTAATTTTCATTGTGATTGGGCCTTTATACTTCAAATATTAATAATAATAATAATAATCATCATCATCATCATCTTCATGGTAGGCCTTCGGCCCGTTCCGCTCTCAGAATTCGTCTTCCCATCGTCTTCTAGGACACCCCACATCTCTGTGACCTTGTGGCTGGTATAAAAGCGCTCTTTTAGTTAGCTTAGAAGAATCCATTCTTAAAATATGTTCATGCCATTTTTTGTAACTTTATACTTTTTCATTTAAATTAAAAATTTTGAATTTTTGCCTTATTGTTTCGCTAGGAATATGATCTTTAGAGTACATCCTGCAACGTATCTGAGGAACTTCATCTCTGAAGTTTCTAATAATATTCTGTCTGATCTATTCATGGCCCAATTTTCTGATCCATATGTCACGATGGGAACTGCCATTACTTTATAAAACTTTAGTTTTGTTTCTTTTGTTGTTTTTGTTTGTAATGTTCTTTTAATTGTTCCACACATGCTTTGAAATTTGTGACTTTTTTCCTTTATATCATTTTCCCCAGATATGTGACATCCTAAATATTTAAAATTCTGTACTGTACTTGTTCGATAATTTCATCGTTTAAAACTATTTTGGATCGGACTGCATATTTCCCTTGGAAGGCCATTGTTTCTGTTTTTTTTTGTTGAAATCTTGAGATTATAATTCTTCATAATTTTATTGAGCAGTAGTGTGGCTATTTGTAATTGATTCTGCACATATGACTTGATCGTCTGCGAACATAATTGTGTTTACAATGATACTTTGAATAATGTGGTACTGCAATGGTACCTTGAATAATGTGAAAATAAAAATTAGTCTTTTAGAATAACGAGTGAGTGACTTCAATCTCCTGTAGACATAGGCCTATCTTACTGAACAAATTATTTTACATTGCTCCAATATCCTTGTAGTCGAAACAAATGCGAGGAGGTGAAGTTCACCGTCAGCACAGAACATTTGCCAAACCTCCCTTCTGAAAGTATACAGGCCTGATAATCATAAGACTTTCCCCTCGGAAGTTAACGAGGAAATAGAAGGCAAGATTTGTCAGTGCTACATATATAAGAAGGAAATCTATTATCCACTCAATTTACATAGAAACTCCCCGACCAACGTTCTTATACCCTGGTAACTGCCAGTTGAAGTTCTGCAGCATACATTAACACAGACTGCAATAGAGCATAGAGGCTGGGTTAGAAGCTATGATTTTCACCGTTCATCAACTCCCATTAATATGCCCTATGCTTTAACACGTTCCCCCTCTTCGACAAACCCTTTCCTTTACTACCTCTTTCCCTTTCCTTCTCAAATTTTTTCTTCTTCTCCTTCCTTCCTTCCTTCATTATTACAATGATGTGTCTCCCTCGAAGAAAACCCAACCCTGAATCTACTACCACCACGCAAAACACAAGTTAATTCAAATGAGAACTAATCATATCCCACCTACTTGATGTCTACAGTTTCTTTCCCTCGTCGCAGCCGAATTCTGTTCTGTCCCTTGTTCCTTGAGCTAATATTTCTGAATAGTTAATTAGTCCCGGACTAGGGGAGGCAGCAAGGAAGACAGAGGGCTAAGGGAGAGTCGGAGTAAGCTGCATGGGGCCAGATAATATAAAGTCTTTTACACGCAGAGCTCTGTTGCTCCTCAGTTCTTCCTACTTGAGTCCTGAGAAATAAAATATCGTGTCGCGTGAGGTTTTTGTTTTTAAGCTGAAAAGAATATTGGATGAATAGGAACAGAGAGGGGGAAAGAATGAAAGGCGAAATATGAAATTACGTAGTAATAACAACACCAAGAAAAAAAAAGGATGGGTATATTTTTGGTAAATTATTCTTTTTGTATCTCTGGTGTTTTTAACGAGTAATTCATTGCAGGAAATACATCGCAGAGAGGTCGGAGGGGTAAGAGAGGAGAGTTTCCTCTGAATTGAAGAATCTTTGCGTTTAGTTTTGATTAAAAATTGTACAAAGGAACGGGTAATCTAGGAACTGGAAATAAATCAAGTAATTAAAATGTAGCAGCACGGTTAATTTTCTTCTTTAAATATTTTCTTTTTTTTTTTTTTTTTTCAGGAATAAGTTACACTGATTTTACCGTCTGTCATTAATTTAATTTGGTGCAAGGCTTGTTCGATACATGACAGTGTTCAAACATAAATTTCTGTTTCGTACAATCTTAGAATATAAAACATGTCTGCTTATTAGATTTTGTTATCGAAGTCAATATCATAAGAGCTTTTCGAAACATTGCGGTGTTTCCAAACTGTATTTAATAAATTTATATTTCGTACAACCTTACAATATAAAGCACACATATTAGATTTTATTATTATTATTATTATTATTATTATTATTATTATTATTATTATTATTATTATTATTATTGATAATATTATCACAGTCTAGTACTTGCACTCACGAATATGTAGGGAGTATGCATCCAATGGCAGTTGAACTTTAGTTGCCAGCCACTAGGATCGCTACTGTTGCACAGTGTATTGTTCCTAATACTCTCAGTTGCTAACCGCTTGGAGCACTGTATCGCGAAAAATGTAAAAAATCACCTCAAGCTTCGTGACTGTATGTACTAGACTGTGACAGTATTGCAAGGATTTTCCGTTAAATGAAAATAAATAATTTTCATCTAAACGTAACTGAAAACCTGGCGTGATAATTAGGACCTATACAGGCCTAATAATAAAATAAAAATAATGACAATATTTATTTTCTAAAGTGACTAGAGCCATATAGTGTTAATTATTATTAACTACAAATAAGATGACAGAAACAATGCAATAATGAAAACATGTGAAAATCCGAAAAATGAATTTAGTAGATGAACTTGATGCTGCGGAAAGTGTTGTTATAGGCATCCAACAAGAAAACTCAGTGCGCAGAAACCAGCGAGCGCGACTGTCTCGCGCAGATACTCCCGTTCCCAGCATGCTCTCACGCCTACTGGAGGGGGGTAAGAGGGGTATTGCATGCGCGCCACGAGAATTCCGAGCTGAGTTTTGCTTGAAGGATACCTGTAGTTACTTCTGAGTTTGTTAATATTTAGACTATGGAGTTTTTGTTTGATTTGTGGAAACAATTATTGCTAATCATCAGCGCCAATGCAAACGTGGCAGTATGAAATACAAAATATTGCAGTGTTAGATGACACTGATTTGATGAAATTCAACGGATTTTTGCACTGATATATTATGAGTGAAATAATCATTAGGCTATAATAGACCTAATATTGCTGTATTAAAATGGCATCTAATATGTTCCTTATAATTGCGTAGATAATACTGTAGAAATATTTGTCGTGACATTTAGCTGTAAATTTTTTAATGAATGAAAAGAAAGCAAAGAAAAAGAGAATAACATAAAGGCAAAAATAAGCAATAGAAGCAAGGAATTAAAGGGAAAAAGAAGGACATGATAGACATAGAGAAAGAACTATGTGAAAAAGAAAATAAATAAAGATAAATATGAATAGGAAAGAAGAGAACGGAATTAATTAGCAATAAAAGAAAGAAAGAAATGTTAAACCAGAAGAACAGAGCGAAAGGAATGAAAAAGGGGTGGAACGGAATATGTGGAAGATTAAAACAGAAAGAAAGAGAAGATTTCCAGATGGTTGGGAGAATGGTTGGAAGTAAAGGGAGAATTAATGTAAAGTAATCATACTAAGTTCAAGTTACCTCTCATTGAGGTTCTGGCTGATATGTAACAACAATAAAAATATTTCATGCGTATAATGAGAAAAATCTCGGAATTTGAACTTACATTTGAAAGAATTTTCTGAATGACTTCTGTTTATAACTAGACCTGGGACTGACTTTTACAAGGAACCAACAATTGTTTGCAAGCATGCTGGTTGATGATCTTCCTTTATATCGCCTTTCCATTTCAGATATTTCTTGAGGAAATATTTTCCCATGCTCATCGCTTATCGCTCCAAGATTAGGAGGAAATAAATCCAAATGAGAATGTAAAAAGTGCATTTTGAGAGGCATATTGCACCCCATTTTTCCCATATGCACTTGACATGATTTCCGCAAGAAGTTCTATGTAGTTGCCTGCCCTAGAATTTCCAGGGAAATTTGAGCAGACATCTTTGAAAGCGCGCCATGTCATTTTTTCTGTAACGGAAAGTTTTTCCTCAAACAGCCATAACTTTGTGAATTTGTACACCGATGAAAATGCCCCTTTTTAATTAACCTCCATTCAAAATGGTAAACGTTTCTGTTAAATACTGAAATCACACCCTAGTTTGTTCATTGGGTAGACTTTGAACTGGTATGAAATTTACTGAATAGAAGGCACCAATAGCCTATGTCTTTATTTATTAGAAGTAAAAAAGAACATGCCAACAACCATAAGAAACCGGAAATGTCACAAACTCATAAAATTCATTAGCTCTTGTTTTAGTTTACAACCTCCAATCCTCCGCCAGATGTTTTCTGGGGAGCGATTATTTATCGAAAAGTGAAATCATAGTATATCTTAAAAACTTTACGTGATATGAAGAAAAGAGATGCATTTTCGGATTCAGCACACATAAAACCATAAGGGACACATTATTTTAAGTCTGAGCAAAATTCTTGTTGTTCAGTGTTATCAGACAACATATATCACTTGACGATATGTGTCGGAGGAGGAACAAATTTTGTATACATTTGAAGTGTAATTAGTGAAATATGCCACTAGTCAGCGAAGTATACAATGGAGGCGGAAAGGAACTGGCCACCCTACCCCATTATATTCTGGCTTAGTTGCCTCATGAGTGTTTCTTGTTGGTGTCTGTTATGAGGTCCAAACCTGTCTTCGTATAGTTGACTAAACAACAATAAACAATGAACAATATTGCATAACAATAAACAAGTTGAAGTAACATTTTTGTAGATATTAACAAGATTGAAGAAATAAATTAAATAGAATAAATGAGAGACAAGAGAGAGGAGGTAGAAAAGATAAGGAGAAAGGAGAAAATAAATTATGAAATACAAGGAAAAGTCTACTGAATTCAAGTGAGATTGTTTTAGGGCAGAAAAAATCGAAACTGATTTACTGAATTCCGGGCTCTATGAAGCTTTGAGTCTTAACTGTGTAGCACTTTAGTATCTTTAACAGATTTGGAACACGAAGGATAAAAATATAAGAGAAATTCTTTGTGAACAAACTGCGTTTTCCGGCATTTTGCGTATGACAACTTCATTAATAAATTCTGCTTGACTGTACTCGTACATTATATCGAACCTTACGATTTTGAAGTACGCAAAGTATCCCAGTATTTTGGGATAGGCTACATAGCCGTGTGTGTACCATAAATATTAAAGCTCATTGGAAACTTTTTGTGTATAAAAATGCCGATATATAGTGTGTAGTATATTATAGAAGTTTGATAAGGGCGAGGCATATAGATTGCCAAAGTCGTAACGTTGGTTATTTTGCGGGAGAATGTGAAAGACTCCGCGTGATAAATAAATATTCAAGTGATAGGTAGTAAAACATTTGTGACACCCGATGGCTTTTAAATGATCTGTACGTGCAAGTGTGCAAGGGGAAGCATTCCGCTATACGTATGACCTGTTGTGTTGTAATCTATTACCGCCATATATAAACCAATACTCTGGTGCAGTATCTACACAGGGCCTAACGATCGGTACAGTCGAAGCAATGATGTTGGAAAATAGTTCCGTTTTGATACATTTAAATATTTAAAATATATATCTTGATTACACAACTTTTAACACTGTATCACTTCGGAATATGTATGATAAGAACTTTCTTGTGTTAAATTTTAATTTCCACAGGGGAGACTGATGTACTTTTCAGCATAGTGTATATTTGAACATTTTTTGTTTTTAAATTTTTGCTACTACCTAGAGGACTCAAACTGAAGTAGATTGTAGGGAAAGCCGCTGAGTAGCTCTGGTCGTAGTTTCAGTTTGATTTACTGCAAAGTGTGAGTTCCATGAACAAAAGAAGTTTTCTTAGTACCAAAAGTAAACATTTCGTTCACTGATATATGTTTTCTAACACTAAACCAAATTGTATTTGTTAATATCTTTGAAGTACAGTGTGATACCTATCACCTGGTGAATAATGACATATTTTTAATTTCCATGATTTATTCGAATCTCTAGTTTTGGGAGCCATATTTGTTTAAAAGTGCACCCTCTTGTACCTTTGAACACAGAACTTCTTGTATCATGGATCATGTTTTAAAGTACACGATACTACCGGTTTTTGTTTTTCTTTTATTTTAAGATCATGTCACAAAGTAAGTCCGGAGTTAAGAGGCCCCCCAGTTGATCCGGATGCTTTGAAGAAAGCTGTTGAAGCAGTTACTGTTCTTCCAGGAAATAAAATTTCAATCAGAGAAGCCTGCTCTGGTTTATGATTGCAAATACATTTTAAATATGATTGCCAGTTTTTACAGCTATATTCCCACCTATATGCCACGTGTTTCAACTTACAAGACGGAGTGTTCCAAGGTACACGAACCTGTTGTACCTTTGAACACATTACATATCCCTTCATTTTATTTTATTTATCCTTAACAGATTTGTAAAACAGGAAAATACATACAGGAAGTTGTAAAGGAATCTTCAATAATTATTTCAAGCATTTTTTCATTTTAAAAATTTCATTTCCCAAAATTAAAAAAAAATAAAATGTGAAAAGTGTTTAAAGGTACAACAGTCTCCCCTACTGTTATCAAGCTAAAAAAAAAACGGCATAAACAATTTATTTCTTGAACCAGTAGTAATAACTGGTCCGTTGACATGTTCGCTCATAAGCCATTAACTTATTGTTTTTACGTTGTGCTCATTACAAACAATACAGCAGAACACACCGCCATGACACAACAGTGCACGATGTCATTCGTCTGCTAATTCCCGCCCTATACAAGAACCAATCAGATTCACTTATGGCGGCTGATGGATACTGCCACTACCTCTGTAAGCTGATGGCACCGGTGCGACACCGGTGGAGCATCAGTGACGTCATCGTTGAAATTCGGAAATCCGTGATGCCACCAGATTGCTCAGCGCTGAGATTCAGAATACGCTCAGAGCGTACGGGCATGAGGTTTGTTGTTCATAGACTATTGACGTGACGTCATGTTTCGCGCGCGACACAGGTACTATTAGGGAACATATTTGCGTCTTGTTAGTGATGTTGTTGAAATTCTATTCATGATTTAAAACTGGAAACCCGCGGACTGTTCACAATGCATTCTAGTTATAAATAGTGATATTACGATGACCTTTCCTACAACGTAAATTATTTTATGCTCAACCATGCCGAAATGTAGTAATTATACACCTGGTAGCAGTCCTTTAATGGACCTCATTAAAATACACCTATTCATTAAAGTTCAGGTATTCCACCAATCAGAAAATACCATTGTAGCAATTTGAAAGCCCAAGTATCGATTATTCTCGGATATACAATCGAAAGACAACTAGTTCTGTTACTATAATAATTAGCGTTAATTGTAAATAATATTCAAATAAATTCAATTTGTCATCTCGTTTTTCAATGTCTAATTGAATTTCAAGGTTATATCAAGATTAATGTTTATTTTACTCTCTAGATTATATCGAGGTCAATGTCGACATTTGTTTCTCGGAAAAAAATCAATACTTTCGCGTCTGCGCACATCTCACAATTTACGAGGTATTGCAAAAGGTCATTTCCGCTCCTCAGTCAGACAAGAATAACATGAATACTTATGAATAATTTCAAATTACAAATATGGTCGAGCATAAAAAGTCGTATGAAACTTGACTATAATGGTAATTAAGACACTCGTATGAAAATTATGAAACTCGCTTGCGCTCGTTTCATAAACATACTCGCGTCTTAATTACTACCATTATAGGCTCGTTGCATAATGTAGACCTACTATATTCGTTTATTTAATTGATTTATTTTTACTGGCAGAGTTAAAGTCTTAGGCCTTTTCTTGCACTTAACCAGTAGAAAAATACATAGCAATACAGCAATACAGAACACAATTTAATAATAATAATAATAATAATAATAATAATAATAATAATAATAATTTACAATTCATTTTATGTTTTCAGATATGCCTAGTAATATAATAAAATAAGTATATATAAATTTCAATCATAAGACACATCTGTTTGCAAATGTTTATTTACTATATGAATATAGAATATATTAACGTTTTCGCCTTATTGGGCATCATCAGATATAATAAAATATGTAATCTGAACCTTGATCAAATTGAGCAAATAACAAATGAGCAATGTATTATACATGGTGTTGGATCTTCATGAGATTTATGTATAAAACTATAAATAAAATTGGAGGATAATTAATTTTAATGTGATGCAAACTTTTAAAATTGAAATTTAAATTGATTGTGTATACATATCACTCATGTTACAGTATAAATACAAATTAATCAATTAGAATTATACGAATTATCAGTAATGTTAAAATAAATTATAAATAAAATGAATAAAATGAATGTATTAGCTTAAAAAAGAATTAATTAAAATTCACATTGTTCGAAGAATGAAATGTCTTAAGGTACTATATACAATATTGATGTTGTGTTGTGACTGATAGATCTTATGTTGTCGATTGGTTGTAATTATACATGTAAAATTTTAATCGTGTACTGAAAAACGAAGGTGGGGAGAATCAGAGTTGTAATTCGTAATAGTTATTCTTGATATAAGCATTAATTAATAATCAAATAGAGAGGATGTAAAGTTATTTATTTTAGAGATGAATGTAATAAATTGTTATAATATTACTTACGTATACGTTCCCTTATGATCTGAATGGTATCTGACATTGATGCAAATAGTGGTTGTTATTGATCATTTAGATCTAAAATATTCTATCTGATTTTAATAACATACAGATAATTATCAATGATGAATTGCTATGTGTAATCAAAGTTTATCAGGGACTGTATATGTAAAGATGATTTCTGTAAAAATAAAAAAAATGTTGATTTTACTATTTTATCTCAATCTGTTTAAACAGTTTTAAGAACAAGGGAAGAAATATGAGAATTATTAAGTAATTATTAAGAAGCAAATGCAAATAATAATAATAATAATAATAATAATTATTATTATTATTATTATTATTATTATTATAATAATAGTAATAGTAATAATAATAGTAGTAGTAATAGTAATAATAATAATTTATTTATTTATTTATTTATTTATTTATTTATTTACTTACTTACTTATTTATTTATTTATTTATTTATTTATTTATTTATTTATTTATTTATTTATTTATTTATTTATTTATTTATTTATTTATTTATTTATTTATTTATTTATTTATTTATTTATAATATTAACGTGCAAAACAAAGCACAAGGCCAATTAAAGTTTAGCACATTACAAAACAGAACAAAACAACAAATGATGATGAGAAAGAATGATAGAAAATGGCAATGAGATAAAATACAAACAATATAATAGTCTACATCAATCATAGATCAAATAAAAATTATAAAATTAGTACAATAAGATAATTGAAATAATGGAATAGTCTACATTAATCAATTGACCAAATGCAAGAAAAAAAATGGACAAATAATTATTAAAATTAGATCAGTGAGTTAAAACTCAAAGATATACTACACATTAAATGGATCCAAGTTGAATCCATGTAAATTAGCATATTTAATGCATCTGTAGACCGGAGAGAGAGATTTAGGATTCTTATTATAAAACAATTTATGAAATCTTAAACCATTAGCAGGAATACGAAGACTGATATTGCTTATGAAAGATTCACAATCAATATCACCCTTAATGACTTTACAAAAAAATAAATAATCAAGATCCTGACGTCTGGTGAACAAACTACCGCAATTGAAATAATTGCATTTAATCTCATAGTTATAATCGGAATTTGGTAAAAATCTATAAGAACACAAGGAAATAAATTTTCTTTGAATATTCTCCAATTTAGCCGAGTCAGTGGAAGTAATGGAGTTCCATACAACAGATGCATATTCAAGCTTGGATCTAACCAACGTATAGTATAAAATTAATGAACACATAGGAGTGGAAAAAGAATAAGTTATAGACCTAATTAGACCAAGCATTCTTAACGAATGGGTATAAATATATTGCACATGATCATGGAAATATAATTTAGAGTCAAGTAGGACACCAAGATCTCTAATACAATCTTTCTTAGTAATTGCGACATTACTGAGAGAATAGTTAAATTTTAGGGAGATAGTTTTCCGTGAAAAGGAAATAACAAAAGTTTTGGATTGATTAATTTTCATTCCATTTTCAACAGACCATTGTGAAATTGAATTAATGTTATTTTGAAGAATTTGACAATTGACCAAACTATTAATTTTGCGAAAGATTTTGAGATCAACTGCAAATAAAAGGCAGCTAGAACTTATTCTTTTACTTATATCATTTATAAATAATAAAAATAAGAGAGGTCCCAATGTAGACCCTTGAGGGACACCGCATAAACTATTAAATGGAACCGAGAGAGAATTACCTAGTCGAACACAAGACTGTCTATCTGTTAAATAATTTGAAACCAATTAACGTAGTTAGTGGAGAGACCAAAATTACTTAATTTATTTAATAAAATTTTGTGAGGAACAACATCAAATGCTTTGCTAAAATCAAAATAAATTGAGTCAATTAGACCTTGATTTTCAACTATAGGCATTATGAGGTTAAGATAGGAAACTAAATTAGTAGTAGTAGATTTCCCTCTTGTAAATCCACGTTGGGCCGAATTGATCTTATTTTTGACATAAAATGAAATGTGTTTGTGAATAATTTTTTCAAAAATTTTAGAAAAATTGTTTAGGATAGAAATGGGTCTATAATTAGTAACAGTGTTTTTATTACCATGAGATAATATTAATAATAATAATAATAATAATAATAATAAATGGCATGTAATAGTGTATAAAGTGAGTAATGCTGTAATATATGTGTAATTTGCTTCAAACTTTTTATTTTGTAATGGAAAATGCTCTTCTATGCCTGAAGCTCTCTTAACAAGTATATTTGTCGGCTGGTAAGGTAGACGAATAATATGAAAATAATAGAGAAAAATAAGAATAGTATTATTGATCTTAAAGGTATTATTTGTGGGATAGAAAATTATTCATTGGAATAATTTTACCTTGACAAGATAATGTTATTATTTAACTAAATTTTCTCATCAGAAGTAATTGCTAAATTACTATAATTTGGTTTAAGAGACCATTACTTGCTTTCAGTCATCTGATGATTCGTTTATTTATGCTCTATGTTATTTCGAAGAAACTAGAAATCCTAGTAATCTGAAAACCCTGGCACTGTAACCCAATGCGTTCTACATTTCCCACGGTTTTGTGTTTATAACTGTGGAGTTTGACTGGAGTGCAATTTCAATACGGTCGGACGTGTGGAATGTGTGGATACGGAGAATTACACAAGTGGAAACATATGGAGATGGCTAAAGGAGAGAAAGAGAAGGAGAGCGGCAGGGGATAGAGCGCTACAGCCAACTCGGCTGTGGAGAAAGCAACGCAGCATTTTGTATTTTCCATTTTTTTCCCCCTTTCGCCGTCCCAGATAAGTCGATAACATATCCTTTTCCATAACGTACATTTCCGTAGTTGTAGGACCCTATTGTGTGGGTCAGATATATATATGAAAACTGTCGATAATGTCGGGAGCTTTAAAGCTGGCGATCTATGTTACGTCAGAACCGAGTATAGTATGAATTTCGCTTCGGAGAAATTTAAAAGCTGTTTCATATCTTCGCGATACAGTTCCGTCTTAACAATATAGCGTATATAAAATTCCAGTGAGGTCGTAAGTTTATTCTTAATCTTAAAAATGTGTTAAAATGTACTCTGAAACCTTAACAGGCACTTTTGCCACAATGAATCATACTTCACGATTTCATGAGGACATTATTAATTGCCTTCTATAGTTTAGTATCTCATTTTTAATTCTAGAATGCGAAAACTATTTACTTTTTATAAATGAATAAATAAATATGTAACTGAGTGATTGAGTCAGCAAGTATGTAAATAAGTAAGTAAATAAATAACCTATAATAAATGAATGAATGACAAAGCAATTGCCTGTAAGATTAAATTAATTGATGAATCAATGACAAACTAATTAATTGTGCTATAGAATAAATGGATGAATAAACGAATGAAGAACTGATTGACTGTAAAATTGAATGAACGACGATTGATTGAGTGAATGAATTAATTAATGATGAACTCACTGGCTGTTCTGTAAGATTGACTGAATGCATAAAACAATGACAACCAATTGACTAAACGACAGAATGAATGGATGAATAAACGAATGAAGAACTGATTGACCGTAAAACTGAATGAATGAACGATTGATTGAATGAATGAATTAATTAATGATGAACTGACTGGCTGTTCTATAAGATTGACTGAATACATAAAACAATGAAAACCAATTGACTATACGACAGAATGAATGGATGAATAAACGAATGAAGAACTGATTGACTATAAAATTGAATGAATGAACGATTGATTGAATGAATGAATGAATTAATTAATTAATGATGAACTGACTGGCTGTTCTGTAAGATTGACTGAATTCATAAAACAATGAAAACCAATTGACTATACGACAGAATGAATGGATGAATAAACGAATGAAGAACTGATTGACTGTAAAATTGAATGAATGAACGATTGCTTGAATGAATAAATGAATTAATTAATGATGAACTGACTGGTTGTTCTGTAAGATTAACTGAATGCATAAAACAATGAAAACCAATTGACTATACGACAGACTGAATGGGTGAATAAAGAATGAAGAACTGATTGACTGTAAAATTGAATGAATGACGATTGATTGAGTGAATGAATTAATTAATGATGAACTCACTGGCTTTCTGTAAGATTGACTGAATGCATAAAACAATGACAAACAATTGACTAAACGACAGAATGAATGGATGAATAAACGAATGAAGAACTGATTGACTGTAAAACTGAATGAATGAACGATTGATTGATTGATTGATTGATTGATTGATTGAGTGAATGATGAATTAATTAATGATGAACTGACTGGCTGTTCTGTAAGATTGACTGAATGCATAAAACAATGAAAACCAATTGACTATATGACAGAATGAATTGATGAATAAACGAATAAAGAACTGACTGACTGTAAAACTGAATGAATGAACGATTGATTGAATGAATGAATGAATGAATGAATGAATTAATTAATTAATTAATGTTGAACTGACTGGCTGTTCTGTAAGATTGACCGAATGCATAAAACAATGAAAATCAATTGACTATACGACAGAATGAATGGATGAATAAACTAATGAAGAACTGATTGACTGTAAAACTGAATGAATGAACGATTGACTGAGTGTATGAATGAATTAATTCATGATGAACTGACTGACTACTCTGTAAGATTGACTGAATGTATAAAACAATGAAAGCCAATTGACCATACAACAGAATGAATTGATGAATAAACGAATGAAGAACTGATTGACTGTAAAACTGAATGAATGAATGAATGAATGAATGAATGAATGAATGAATGAATGAATGAAAGCTTGTAGAATTATTTCTGTTCAATATTTCGTCGGAATGTACATAATAATTTGTATGAAATTATATTTCTAAAACAGATAGAAAGAGCGTTGCATTGTGATATTATGAACAGTAATCTCATTAGAGATTTTGATTTATCTAGAGAAAATCAAAACTCGAGTGGGATTTAATTGACTATTACACGATTAGAAGAAAGTATATAAAGATTAGAAGTAACAAAGTACTCCAATGCAATAAAATATTAATTGGCTTACGAAAATACAACTGTCTTCAAATGTATTATTGTACCATCTCAACATTACGCTGGATGGCAGTAGTGTTTTATGATTGTTTTCTCTTGTTATCAGTTGTGCCAACTATTGAATCTTCATTGAACTCTGTGGATGGTTACTAGTCAAGAAGGCTTTGTTGATTCAGTTTCATTTTTATTAAAATATTTGCATTCCACTTCAATCATCTGGATCCCAGTAATCAACGTCACTTGACAGATGATTTTCAAAACAATCTCTGATACGTGACTATCCATTATGTCATATAGCAGAAGCTATAACAAAACATAACCTAAATAATATAAACAAGCGTTAGAAAAGTTTTAATTAGGGAACATGAAATAAACAAGAAACGTTTTAATTAACGATGATTAAATAAAAAATAAACATAAATAATTTTAAAAGAAACAATTATTGAAAGTACAATTTTCAAATTTGAATGTTTTAGTAGTTAGTGGTACAGTTGATGTTATATTGGACGTGTGCGTAAAATAAGTGAATTCGATGTACATGGTGTACTCCTCAGGATTTCCGAATGATGCTCTTCATATATGACCAGTGATCTTTATTAATTCTTGTTCTTGAATGCCAATGCGAGTCATATTTGAAAGTGCTGTGCATCGACTGGAGTGGTTTGTAATTTTCTGTTTTTTGAGGTCCATATCAGTGCAGTTTGAATGTTGGCAAAGAAAGAAACAAATGCTAGGGTGGTGATAAAAATAAACAAATGCTAGGGAAGCGATAAAATTAAACAAATGGAAGGAAAGCGATAAAATTGTGCGATAAGCAGCCATGATTGGTTGAAAGACGTCCTTTCGTACCGTTTTATTGGTCAAAAGTAAATAAAATTTTTCAATCTTCACGTTGCATAAATCCTTGTTTGTATAAGACTACGATAAAGAATCTGACTTACGTCATAATTTCATCATTTCTTCTGCTTTGACGTCATTGAGAGGATATCAGCTTAGACTTTACTTCCTCCTTTTTCTCTGTATTTCAATGTTTTCTATATTTTTTTACCCTGCCGGTTTTCTGAGTGAAGCATCTCCTATGTCCGAACACATCTGTTGCCATGGAGGACAGGGGAAGTAAGGGCGTTGGAACAAGTGACAAAAACACGCACACACATACGACCGAGAAAGTGAAGGAAGGGTAGCAGGTTCAGAAAAAAAAAGTCATGTAACACATACAATATAAAAATTCAGCAAACGACTCCTGGTTTTTCGCTTAGAACTTTTTTATTTTACTTCCTCCATATACTACAGCAAAAAAAAAAAATATATACATCGTGGTAGTTCACACGGCATACATCGGAAATGTTACAAGTGGAATAAGGAAAAAATGTTATTGTATGTTAGATCGCAACTGGGGAGGAAAAGATGAAAAGCGGGGGAAAATTGACAACTTGTGTAGCAATGTCTGTCCTTTAGAAAAGAAGGGGTTAAGAGTTGATTTTCCTGGAGAACATATATATTGAACATTCATCGTCGTTGATGTGATGATTGTCGTGCCTGTTTGCACTCATTTTTCCGAAATCAGCTTTACGACTGACCACTTTTCCGAATGACCATTTTGCCGAATGACCATTTTTCTGAAACCTATTCTTCCGAATGGCCATTATTCCGTATATTCATTTCTCCAAATGACCATTTCTTTTCCGCGTTAAATGTTTACCGATATTCATAATCCAATACATTGTTAGCATGGATTCCTTAGTAACCATACAAAATTAAATATTCATCTCCCCTCTTGCTTAAAAAAGTCCCTTGTGCAGACACTTGTATTTCCCTATTTTGACTATGCCGACATTTTACTGACTGTCCTCTCCAGCGACAACAAAATGAAACTTCAACGTGCTCATAATTTGTGTGTACGTTTTTGTAAGCAATGTTCGTAAATATGATCATATCACCCCATTCCTGGAAGCAATAGGTTGGCTTAAACTAGATAAGAAAAGAAATATACATTCACTTTTATTTCTCTTCGAAATCTTGAACTCTTCTATTCCTTCGTACCTGTCGTCTCGCTTCACTTACTTTTCTTCCCACCATAATCTGAACACACGCTCTCCTCATAAAACAATACTAACAATACCATCCCATCGCACCTCATCATACTCATCCTCTTTCACAATAGCCCTGCCAAGACTCTGGAATTCGCTACCTGCTAGAATCAGGATCGAAATAAAATTGAATTTAAACGCAAACTTACTAGGCATTTGGTCAGTAATTGATTTCTTGTAAATAGTTTCCTTAATCTATCACAAATTATTTCAATATCCAGTAATTCATCAGTATACAATTTTGTTATTCTAGGTTTAATTTGTAATTCAGTGAATATAAAATATTCTTTGTTTTCCTATGATAAACTTTCTAGCTTTAATTAGTTAGGTAATCTTTTCGTACTTTAATTTTTATTGTAATTGTAATTGTAAATTTAATACTAATTCAAATTCAAATTTCAAATTTATTTACAATTTACATTTGAATTGAATACATATGAATAGATATCCGAAATGAGCATATGCTCGTGCTCGGGTACAGTCCAGTAGTCTACATAAATTTTACAGGGTTCAAATAATAATGTTGATGAAATAAACAATAGTAATAATAATAATAATAATAATAATAATAGTGATAAAACAAAAATATTTACAATAATAAACTAAATACTAAGACGGATAAAATAAAATATACAACCACTAGCGAGAGTTAACACAACTTAAATAAGCATATAATAACCGGAAAAAATGCCAAACTCGAAAATCAACAGAAAAGTTCGTTGTATCGCAGACGACAGCAACCGCCGTATTGACATTGTGTTGTGCATTAATGGTAGTAGTGGGGAGCTGAAAGTCTACGTAACTGCCGTTCTCTTCTAATCTTCTCGTAAAATCATGGGAAGTTAATGCTGAAAAAACAAAATGTCTACGAGTCAAACTGTTCATTATTACCAGGATAAATACAAATAATACTGAAATATATTAATCGAGATTCAGTTATAGATCTCTCCTTTTCTTCAAGAGATAACACATCAAAATATTTTATGAATGGCGGGGAAAATATAAATTTCAAAAACTTTCTAGTGACAAGATATAGTGACAAATACAATCAAGTGTATCTGTGGCGATGCTAAGAAAACCATTTATTGGAGATATACACTGTTATTAATTAAGAAAGTGATCTATTTATATTTATTACAATGTTTTATCTTGTAATTTTATTCTTCATATTATAGTTGGAATCTCCTGGTAGAGGAGCAGAGAAGGCCTAACGGCCTTATCTCTACCAAGTTAAATAAATAAATACTAATACTAAATAATTAGTGTTCATTAATTTCTTGAAATTAAGAAGTCGCAATGGATGTACAAATTATTACTTCAGGTAAACGGGGTAAGAAATTATTAATGAATGGTTATATAATATACATTAGAAAGATAAAAATGGTCCTGGTGGAAAGATATATTGGGAATGAGTAAGACTGAGACAGAAGGAGTGTTCAGCAAGAGCCAGAACAGACGGAAATTGTGAATAAATAGTAATTTTTAAAGGTGTTGATGTGTCGCTTCACTCTCATGCTACGAATAGAGGAAGCATAAGCAGAGTTGTTGCAAAGTAACTTGAAACGAACGGCACAGAATCATCCAGAGTTTCATTCAGGGCTGATTTTAAGGAACGAATTGTATCAGGTACTTTCAAGCAGTGGATAGCAGCACAAAACAGAATCTGGGCAATAACACAGGAATACGAAACATACAAGGAAAAAGAATGCCGTATTCTGTACTTAATTAATTAACTAATTCATTCATTCATTCATTTTATTCCATAGATCTTACATGAGCAATGAAGCTTTAAGATGTGGAACAAGTCAAAAGTTTACAATATTACAATTACAATTTTTACAAATTTTTTACAATTTTAGAATTTAGTAATTTTCTACAATTTTTATAATTTTGTGCAATTTTTTTACAATATTTTGGCGAGATGTAGTGAGATAAGATGAGGTCCGAGGATTCGCCAAAAGATTAAGCTTATCCGGAATTTGCCTTTTGGTTGGGGAAAACCTCGGAAAAACCCAACCAGGTAATCAAATCAAAAGGGTTGATACCGAGGACGGGCCTTAGACCATAAAAAGAATTTGGTACAATTTTAGCTTCTGAAAAGGCATGAAATACATGCCATGACTCGTAATATATTCACAATAGAATTAAGGTTATCTTAACTTTACTAATTAGGACTATTTCATTTAATATTCTTGATTTTGGAAAACAGGTTCTATGAAAATAGTCATTCGGAAATGAGGAATTCGGAAAAAGGACATTCGGAAGAGTTGACATTCGGAAGGTTGGTTCCGGAAAAATGACCTGAAACTGTCGTGCCTGTCGTTAGATGAGATATTTGTGGGTTCATACCCGCTTGAGAGCGATATCTTCATCTTTAATTTCTTCAGAAGCGAGTGCATTTGTGAACCCCTTGTCGAAGGTTGAACACATACAAGAAAACTCAGCCCTTGGCTGAGAGTGTTTGAGACAAAATTTACCGACCGTTTCTCACACACATAATTATTAAATTGTACATGTAGCAATGTGGTTTTAGGCGTAATAGATCAACTATTGACCAGATATTTTGTATTCGACAGATAATGCAGGAAAAATGGGAGTATAAGGGTACAGTGCATCAGTTATTCATAGATTTCAAAAAGGCATATGACTCGGTTAAGAGAGAAGTTTTATATGATATTCTTATTGAATTTGGTATTCCCAAGAAACTAGTTCGATTAATTAAAATGTGTCTCAGTGAAACGTACAGCAGAGTTCGTATAGGTCAGTTTCTGTCAGATGCGTTTCCAATTCACTGTGGGCTAAAACAAGGAGATGTACTATCACTTTTACTTTTTAACTTTCCTGTAGAGTATGCCATTAGGAAATTCCAGTATAACAGAGAGGGTTTGGAATTAAACGGGTTACATCAGCTGCATGTCTATGCGGATGACGTGAATATGTTAGGAGAAAATCCACAAACGATTAGGGAAAACACGGGAATTTTACTGTAAGCAAGTAAAGAGATAGGTTTGGAAGTAAATCCCGAAAAGTCAAAGTATATGATTATGTCTCGTGACCAGAATATTGTACGAAATGGAAATATAAAAATTGGAAATTTATGTCTTGAAGAGATGGAGAAGTTCAAATATCTTGGAGCAACAGTAACAAATATAAATGATACTCGGGAGGAAATTAAACACTGAATAAATATGGGAAATGCCTGTTATTATTCGGTAGAGAAACTTTTATCATCCAGTGTGCTGTCGAAAAATCTGAAAGTTAGAATTTATAAAACAGTTATATTACCGGTTGTTCTGTATGGTTGTGAAACTTGGACTCTCACTTTGAGAGAGGAACATAGGTTAAGGGTGTTTGAGAATAAGGTGCTTAGAAATATATTTGGGTCTAAGAGGGATGAAGTTACAGGAGAATGGAGAAAGTTGCATAACACAGAACTGCACGCATTGTATTCTTCACCTGACATAATTAGGAACATTAAATCCAAACGTTTGAGATGGGCAGGGCATGTAGCACTTATGGGCGAATCCAGAAATGCATATAGAGTGTTAGTTGGGAGGCCGGAGGGAAAAAGGCCTTTAGTGAGGCCGAGACGTAGATGGGAAGATAATATTAAAATGGATTTGAGGGAGGTGGGATATGATGATAGAGACTGGATTAATTTCGCTCAGGATAGGGACCAATGGCGGGCTTATGTGAGGGCGGCAATGAACCTCCGGGTTCCTTAAAAGTAAGTAAGTAAATAAGTAAGTAAGTACATGTAGCAAAATAGATCTGCAAAACTAGCCGAAGTGCATATAAGTTTGTACCGGTTTTACTCGTAATCATTTTTAACAAAAAAAAAAAAGTATTGCAGTTATGTCAGGTAAAGACGATAATTATATAGTGTTTTTCGGGAAAATCCCTGTTTCATCTATATTTCTGTTTTACAAGTTTTGAGGAGTTACTTACATCTTCGAAAGTAAACAAATCATTTTTAATTTTTCATATTAATTTATCTTTATAGCTGTGAAAGAAATTTTAAGATATGCATAAAAGTGGCCATGTTATGCAGTAAAATGTTCTGTCGTCAAACATAATACCACACAAATGTGTAACTTTTTCGCCCATGTTTTTCACAAATGTTTAGATAATTGCACATTTTACATGACCCTCTTTCTTAGTAAAATGAAGAAACGGAAGCTCAGTTTTTATTTGTCCATTTATGTATCTTTTCATTTGTTTATTTATCTACTAATCAATTAATTTATTTATTACTTATACATATATTTATTCATTTATTTATTTACTTCTACTGGCAGAGTTAAGGCCTTCCACTCAAGCTATCTTTAATAGAAATTAAAAAAAAAAAACACTGAAATATTTCTTAAAACTTAAAATCAGACATATGAAAAAATGAAATTTTTCCTTTCTCTTGTACTGCAGATATCCTAACTATTGAACTGGGACTTTTAATGTGAATGTTATCTGTAAGGCAAAAGAGAGAATGACTGAATTTATAAAAAAAAATCTTGTAAATCGTTTTTAAAATAGAAGTTTGGTAGAAATCGAAAAACGAACATTTTTAAAATTCACAAATACAAAACTTTTTAATATAGATTAATGTTTTTAGATCGAAGAAGAATTTTCAAACATTAAGCATTCAAAATTTAATGAAAAAAAAATATGAAGAAATAATTAGATGCTCCGACAGTCTTTCCCTGTACTCTATTTGACAGAAGGCTGAGTGAACCTCGGGGCCGTTCTGGAAGTTTTGTGAACGAGGAAATCTAGTCATCACACGGATTTAAATCCCAGAAGCTTAAAAAACATATTCACAATTAACCGACAGGACTCGTGGCATTTTCTCAAACATTAACTAAAACCAAATAGCTGCTTCATTTTCTCAAAACTATGGAGATTGACGTTTGGAATGCTGTAGCAGAGTTCGCTGCCTGGATTATGAGCTGGACAAACGTCAAAATCGGCGGTTCAACCTATAATGTAATATAATTATGAAGAGACAGTAGTTATGTATGTTGAGATTCTAAACATAATAATATATTATATTCCTTTCCTCTTAACTTAATGACATTGTCATTCACACTAGCTTCTTTGCAAATTTACTCATGAGTTTTACATTGGTGACCTCCTATCCTGCAATACAGTAAAGAGGACTCTGAAATGGGTAAATACCCTTCTTCCCGGAAGAGTTGAACACGTAATTTGAAATCGCAATAAAATTAGAAATAACTCTGGGCGTAATTTTTTAGTTATTTAACGACGCTGTACCAACTATTGGGTCATTTAGCGTCGATGGGATTGGTGATAGCGAGGCGGTATTTGGCGAGATGAGGCCGAGGATTCGCCATGCATTACCTGACATTTGCCTTATAGTTTGGGAACACCTCGGAAAAAATCCAACCCGCCCAAGGGAAAATCGAACCCGCGCCCGAGAGCATCTCCGAATCGGGAGGCACGTCATATTTAATTATTTTAGTGACTACCTATATAATTTCCCCTTCAATGCGAACTATAACATTTGTTAAATTTTCTACATAATATAAACAATCCCGAAGAAAATTGCCTGATTGTATTTAGATGGGAAACTGATTTTATGTTTTTACGTGTATTACAAGAATAGTTATATTTTAGTAGAGATTATTATTATTATTATTATTATTATTATTATTATTATTATTATTATTTCCAAATCCTGACGTTTGAGATGAGCAGAGCATGTAGCACGTATGGGCGAATCCAGAAATGCATATCGAGTGTTAGTTGGGAGACCGGAGCGAAAAAAACCTTAGGGGTGGCCAAGACGTAGATGGGAGGATAATATTAAAATGGATTTGAGAGAGGTGGGATATGATGATAGAGAATGGATTAATCTTGCACATGATAGGGACCGATAGTGGGCTTATGTGATGGCGGCAATGAACCTACGGGTTCCTTAAAAGCCATTTGTAAGTAAGTACATATATTTTACGTGATAGAATCGAAGATAAATTGACTTGTAGGTACTACATATAAATAAAATCTATCCGATAATCGAGGGAAAATTTGTCAGAACACTTTAACGGTATCGGTTATGTTGAAAACTTGTACAGTGCTCTCAGTTTACGAAGACACTAGATTACAGCGGAACGTCATCTTACACTTTATTGCGTGTCGTGCTTACACCGACAGGGAGCGTGTTCTCTTACTACTGGTAAATCAAGACTTTAGCAGGAATGTAGTAATGCTAGAGCGAGGATACATACAAGCAAATCTCCGAATGCATATTATAGTTCACTTTTTTCACATAAATTACACCAGACAAATTCGCTGTTCAACCATATATTTTATTTTCCAATTGATTACTTAATACACAAGCAACAGTCTCACACACACACGTTCCGGTACAATTCTCAGAAGCAACTAACCGCTGGGATGTTTTATAGAACTGACTTTCCACGCTGCGGTCGGGAGAGCAGGAAGGAGGCCGGCGGCGGAGTGATGCGAAGTTTCCATGTAAAATGAGAGCACTGTATTTAGTTAAAATATTGAAATACGTTTTTGCCGTAACACAGTATAAGTGTAGACTAAATTAATAATTGAATATTTGCCTCAAAGGAGTTAATTGAAACCTGTAATCGACCATTTTCTTGACAAAGTAGCACTTGAAACTTCAGGTTCATGGTCTCATTTGTTCTGAGTGTAAACCAGTGGCAGCTGATTGACTGGGGCAAGTGAGGCCGGGCCTCAGTCACTTGGCTTAACTGAAATCAAATTTTGTGTTTTTATATAATATATTAATTATTTGAATGAAGCATATATCGCTGTAGAAGCATTTGAAAACTTTGATGTATATAGAACTGTTTTGCAGTAAAATTTGTTCCTGAGGCCGGGATCGCTCGAGCCGGGTCTGGCTTGTGATGTATATGGATCTGTTTTGCAGTAAAATTTGTTCCTGAGGCCAGAATCGTTCGTGCCGGGTCTGGCTTAATGCATTTCATGTCCTTTCGCGGGCTTTGAGTTTACGCCTAAAACGTTGTAGCTGAGGTACAATTCGGCTGGCCTGGTCAGGTTTCACTCCTCCCATCCATGGGCCGGCCTCAAGGGTAGAGTGGGGTGGGAATAGCAGTGGTGACTTGTCTTCCTAACTAGGCCATAAATAACAAAATTCCAGCTCTTTGGCAGGCAGAAACCCACTCCAGATTCTCTCCCCTTATGTCTCAGTTTATGACATAAGCGAGGGTGTTCTACTATTGTACTTCGTAGTACAGTAGTGAATCTGGTCTAATGTTGTTATGTATTTCGGGAAAATATAAACAGAAACAAATGAGAGAAATAATGCTGGTGCAGCTAATTCATTGTTAGAGTGTCCTTTTTCGAGAAGAAATAATACTAAAAGAAAGGAAGTTTTAAATAGAGAGAGAGACTACCGAGATACCTACGACATCGCTGATAATTTTTCTGACACATAATCTTAAAACGCGAGTTTCTGTTGCATCCTGGTATGGGCAACATAAATGGTTATGTGGTAATGTGAGGCAAAATAAACTTCTCTTGGCCTTGTTTGTTGCTGTCAAAGGAAAAAAAATAAAAAGAAAAGAAAGAAAGGGGAATTTCAACACATAATATGGGTTGCTTCATCACACTGAAACAATCACTGAAACTCACAGCATAACAGCTTATTCGGTGAGTGAAATTATTATTTTTCTTGATAGTAATAAGAATAGACTAATAATAGTAATAATAATAATACAGTAATAATGATATTAATAATATAATAACAATAATAATTAATATCATAAACAAACATTTCCTATCGGAGGCACTTAAACTAGTTGCATCTGGCCTCACCGAGGATTTCGATCACCGGCCGCTACTGGTGTAAACCCAGGAAAACGAAATCGAACTTTTTAAAGCATAGAGGTTGATTAATTTCTCACACTTTGTTTATGTAATACTGAGTTCTTTGTACACCAAATTTGAATTTATGTAATTTATAATAAAATTAGATCACTCCCGGAAGTGTTCTTGGAAAAGCTAATTACAACAATTTCATATTCCGTCTCAATTGTGAACAATATCAGAGGTATTGCAAGTCTTCCTTTGTGTTAAGAAACGTGCCTTATGCTGTTTTGACATTGAGCTGGAAAGTTGGTATCCGAAACTTGTGCGCTCGCAGTCGTAGCCTAGCCAGTGTTTCTGACGTAACGTTAAAAACTGTTACCGAAACATGTAAAAGTGAGTTCCAGAAGCTATCTTTATCGAATCAAGGATATAAATTACGGCCTGGAAAACTGCGTCGCACGTTTCCATGTGGATTGTATGACGCGAAGGAAAGAAAATGTGTCGTATATTCTTTAGGTGTATTTCAACATGATGTACTAATATT
Source organism: Periplaneta americana (assembly GCF_040183065.1). Taxonomy (NCBI): domain Eukaryota; kingdom Metazoa; phylum Arthropoda; class Insecta; order Blattodea; family Blattidae; genus Periplaneta; species Periplaneta americana. Next base: position 25,122,398 of record NC_091121.1, read on the forward strand.
AAATTTGATGTACATTTAAAAAAAATGAGACATAATAGTTCCCTCCAGTTTCTCTTCTCAATGCTAAAAACAAATTAATCTAGTAGGAAATTAAGTCAAGCTGTTTACTGTCATGCATATATAATATGTGAATTTTATTTGCTGGTATTGTCACCTTTAAGGTAGCAACTTCTCTTACGAAACTTTTTATTTTTAACTGCTTCTGGCAGCTCGCCTTTAAAGAGAGCTATTATCACCTGATAATCCTCAAGACGCAGTGTAACTATAAAAATCATTTTATAATTTAAAATGAAATCCGCTTTTACTTATTTCTGCACCTGTTGTTGAATTTGTTGCTCAGTTACAATTAGGTGCTCAATCTCAGCTGGATTCTAACTTCCCAGGATCACATCCAGGTTTTATCCAGGAAATGATTAGTTGTCAACATCAACGTCACTAGATGGCAGATTTTAGCATATTTGCATTTTTTTTCCTTAGATGTAAAACATATGCTACCATTGCATAAATGCATTTCAAGTTATTTGTAAGGAAAGGCCAAGATTTTATAGTGCACATACAGTATATGCATATTTAAAGGGTTAATACACATTTTAGTTTTTAGCGCATATAAACACATATTTTGTTATTTTACCTGGTGCTTAAACCAGAGTACAGTAAAAGTAAGTACAGTGCACATTCCTTTCAGTTCTTCAGTAAACGATTTTGACATGTTTTGTATACTTCATCATCATCATCATCATCATCCTTCACGAATTAGGCCTCTGTAGACCTGTTTCGGCCCCATCTAGCAGTATTCTGAAAGGTCTTCCTGGTCGACTATGTCCTCTAGATTTATACTGCATCATAATTTTTGGAATTCTTGAATTTTCCATTCTTCTTACGTGATCTAGCCTATTGAATTTGTATCTGCTGATTTTTTCTTCTACTGACAGCAGTAGGTGAAGAATGAATTATGTTGAAACTGATCAGAAAGAGGAAAAGGAATTGGTTAGATCACTGGCTGAGAAGAAAATGTCTATTGAAGGATGCACTGGAAGGAATTGTGAACGGGAGTTGAGTTCGAGTTAGAAGAAGATATCAGATGATAGACGACAATAAGATATATGAGGAAACGAAGAGGAAAGCAGAAAATGGGAAATATTGGACAAAGCTGGGTTTGCAGTGAAAGATCTGCCCTTGGGCAGAACACAAAATGACTAAGCCTACAGTAGAACTTCGTTAATCCGGACTAACTGGGGGGTAAGGGCGTACACCTAATTTTCATAAAATTTAAAGCAATACAATACATTAAATTCGTGATAATTATTATGATGTGCCCGACGAAATTGGTTCTGCATTACCCGAAACACTTGCTGCAGAAACTGGTTTAAAATACGATTCTATGTGACCAATTCAATTGCTGACTTCCATGCGCTTTTAAAAAACATCGATTCTACATTTTTAGGCAAGCTAATTTGTTGGCTGTGCGGATTATCGGATTAACGAGATTTTACTGTATCCACCGTTGTCCCAAGGTCACTTCGATTAATTACAGGCGTATCATCGCGTCAGCAATAGAAACCATTTTTTCTGGAGAACAGTAGAGAGGAGCATTAGAAGAAAGGGAAATTTTTATTTTAAAATCTATTAATTTATAATCCCCAATTATTAAATTTAATTTCAAGCTGACTATATTAATGTTAATCGGTGACAGTAATCATGCTCTTTCTACCAGTAATTTACCATCGTTATCTCATAAAAAACATATTCAACTGTACGTACCAGCGTACAGACCACTAAAAATTGTACCAAACCCCTATAATTGTACCAAAATTGGCAACGCTGCAGGTAACTTACTTCAAAGGTCCTCACTTCTGTGACATTTAGCGTATTCCGAATCTCACCTGTCCGGTGGCATCAATGACGTCACGTTGCAGCGAAATAAGGAACAAAACTGCTGGAAGGATCGATGGCTGTCATGGCGACTGTACAAGTTGTTGTCTGTGCTACGCTAGCAAAATTTTGCGAAATTTTCGTACTCCCATCTCGTTCAAAGAAAAGATAACATAAACAATTTATTTCTTGAACCGGTAGTAATAACTGGTCCGTTGACACGTTCGCTCTTAAGCCATTAATATATTGTTTTTACGTTGTGCTCATTACAAACAATACAGCAGAACCAAAGCAGAATACACCGCCATGACACAACAGTGCACGATGTTCTTCGTCTGCTAATTCCCGCCCTATACAAGAACCAATCACATTCACTGATGGGGGCTGATGGAGACTGCCACCTCCTCTGCCAAGTTGATGGCACCGGTGCGACACTGATGGAGCATCAATGACGTCATCGGTGGAATTCTGAACACCGTGATGCCATGGGATTGCTCACCGGTGAGATTCGGAATACGCTCAAGATACATATAACTAGTCCTGTGGACGGAAGATAAATGAATCGATTTTTCGTAGAAAAACACATGTCAGGTTTTGGTAGAAATTGAGTTATTGACACTACTTTGTTCCTTGAGTATCGATCTACGTGTTTGTGTAGATAAGTAGTCTACACATGTTCGTGCTAAGCCTAGTGCTACAGTATGGTAATATCGGGGAAAGTTCAACATTTAGAGAAACTGCACATGTTATTTTACAATTTATTTTGAAGGAGTTTTTCGGATAAATCCTTGAAATACAATAAATAATTTAATGTTGTTCCATCACTGACTTAACATAACATATATAAGGTATAAAACCTTTATTTACATATTTATTTGTTGGTATTAACATTTTCGTCACTATATGCGACATCATCAGATACCATAATTGTATTCATAATAGTGTCTAATTTTTGTATATATATCCTTGATCTCAAAAGTTAAAAGCTTAAACTAATCTACATAAATATATATAAAATTACAAGTCTTCATGATTTAAAACAAATTAAAATTTTGGGAAATATCATGCTAATATGAAGACTTGTTTACAAAGCAGATTTAACTGTTGTGTCATACAAATTTACTGTGAGTATAGTGAAGTAACCATTTAAATCTGATATTTTGATATGTTTATGTGGAATATACAAGTATTAAATTTATGTTTGTAACATTTCTTTACTTTATAATTTCAAGGTTTAACATCATAAATTTTCAAAAACATTAATTATATTTTGATAATTTCAAATTCAAACAAATATTCGTAAATATTTGCTTTGAGTTTGGAAATCTTCTGGCGTCATAATAAAGGTAAAGGTAAAGGTATCCCCGTCACATGCCATGAAGGCACTTGGGGGGCATGGAGGTAGAGCTCCATGCTTTCCATGACCTCGGCACTAGAATGAGGTGGTGTGGTCGGCACCACGCTCTGACCGCCTTTTACCCCCGGGAAAGACCCGGTACTCAATTTTATAGGAGGCTGAGTGAACCTCGGGGCCGTTCTGAAAGTTTGGCAACGAGAAAAAATCCTGTCACCACCTGTCTAGCGTCATAATGTTACACAATACTCCTCCCAGGTCGAAGACTGAGGTTAAATAAGTCTGGCATACGTTTATAACATTCAATCTCACGCTACCAATCTCAAGATAGAAGATCACGTTTACAATAAGAAACATTTCATCTGACGCGTTACTTTACTATCAACATTAATAGTCTTTTCCAACAAATGTTTCAACGCCTGAATTGTAATCTTAATTTTAACACAAATTTAATACTTGTGTATTCGACATAAACATATGAATATAATATCAGATTCAAATGGTTACTTCATTATACTCACAGTAAACTTATATGACACAACAGTTAAATCTGTATCTGTGACGGAACAACATTAAATTATTTATTGTGCACAAGTTATGTTATATCCCAGACGAGTGTAATCATTTTTATAAAGATATTGTTAACTAACCTGTTACTAAAGGTGCTGTACATACTGAAAATTATGTATAAGGTGAGACTAAACACAATACAATAAGCATTTAAAATTGTTTTGCTGTAGTAATAATTTTTTCAAAACTCCACATGTCAGTAGCACAGGAAAGCTATTAACCCGTTAGAATTGTTTTTATTGTAGTATATACATTTCCGCCGGGTAGCTCAGTTGGTACAGCAGGAGGCTACGGACTGGAAGGTCCGGGGTTTGATTCCAGGTGGTGACAGGATTTTTTCTCGATGCCAAACTTTCAGAACGGCCCCGAGGTTCACTCAGCCTCCTATAAAATTGAACATTTCCCGGGGGTAAAAGGCGGTCAGAGCGTGGTGCCGAACACACCATCTCATTCTAGTGCCGAGGTCATATAAAGCATGCCCCCCAAGTGCCTGTATGGCATGTTTTGGGATACCTTTACCTTTACATTTCATGCACATTTCCAAATTATGTAGGCCTACCACATACCTGTTTAATTTGTATTTCGTTTCAAATAACTTTTTAAGAGTTTTTTTTGTTTATCTCAAAACCAGTTGTTGCTGTAATGTGTTCTTTTACGAAAAATCGATTTAACCCTTTCATTCACTGCGTCTTCTGTAGAGGACAGCAATTTCAATGCCGCTTCATGGACAATGATTTATTGAGAGCGAGTTCTCTTTCATTCATTCATTCATTCATTCATTCATTCATTCATTCATTCATTCATTCATTCATTCATTCATTCATTCATTCATTCATTCATTCATTCATTCATTCATTCATTCATTCATTCATTCATTCACTCATTCATTATATTCCATAGATCTTATATCAGCAATGAAGCTTTAAGCCAGGGCTGGGCACATTATGTGATTCTGAGAAATGAGCGCTGTGTGCTTTAAAGAGCAGGTCTCGCGAGCGGTGTGACGTATGCATACTGTACGTCATTCAGTGTCGGTGCAGTGGTGACTGTGCAGTATGATGGCGAACTTTGAAGACGGAGCTTCCGCTCATACACTAAACCGTCCCGCTACTCCCAATGCGTTTAATGTATCATGGGAGGAGGAGTTCTTTTTGGTAGAGAGCAGTGGATTAACAAAGTGTTTAATTTGGCATAAAACACTCCAACTGATTAAGAAGTTCAATATCCAACGACATTATTCTTTACAACATGCTACTGAATATGACAAATATGTTGGTAATGAACGCCATAAATTAATACAACTTAAAGAATATGTTTCTCAGGTACATTATATTAGAGTATCTATTGGATATTTACATTGCATTATAACTTATTATACATTTAGTAGTCGACCTGGTTGGCGAGTTGGTATAGCGCTGGCCTTCTATGCCCAAGGTGGCGGGTTCGATCCCGGGGCAGGTCGATGGCATTTAAGTGTGCTTAAATGCGACAGGCTCATGTCAGTAGATTTACTGGCATGTAAAAGAACTCCTGCGGGACAAAATTCCGGCGACGCTGATATAACCTCTGCAGTTGCGAGCGTCGTTAAATAAAACATAACAACTACATTTAGTAATATATTTTTAAATTATACAAGTATTGTGATATATAGGCCTAATATATCATATTATATATCATGAACTGTAATATACTATACTCTGATATAATATTTGTATTTGTATAATTTAAAATTATATATTACTAAAGTACTATAATAACTTATAATGCAATATAAATATCGAATAGATACTCTAATATAATGTACCTGATAAACTTTTTCTTTAAGTTGTATTAATTTATGGTCATATCATATCGCATCGCATCACATTATATTATATTATATTATATTATATTATATTATATTATATTATATTATATTATATTATATTATATTATATTACATTATATTACATATTAACAGGATGACAATAATCGGCTATGAGAATTAGCTACAAAATTTGCCACGAAATTGCAAAGGAATTGAAAACATTCAACGAAGGTGAATTCATCAAGCGATGTTTAATTATATTGGCAGATGAACTCTGTCCACAGCAAGTAGGGGAAGTGGAAGCCATACGCCTGTCTCGTAGAACCGTGGTGAGGAGGTTGCAGTATGTGCGTATGGGTTATGTAAATAAGCCTAATGATTTGTGTGTGTGCATAGAGCGAAGTTTATTTCATTAAATTAATAAGAGTGTTATAAATTCTGTATTGTACAATGGATTGATGTAATATCCTTATAAACTATTATGTACTGACAAACTGAATGACTAGAACAACCGTGGCTCTTGTTATATTAATGCAGGGAAGGTAGCTGTAATGAGAGTCCGCCACTGCGTGAGCGTTCTGCTCTGGCTTGGAATTGAAGTGCCTTGCGGAGCGAGAGCAGCTCTGGCCGACTAGACTGAGCCGCTATCATGCCCGGCCCTGCTTTAAGTCAACATTTTACAATATTACAATTATAAATTTTACACGTTTTTACGATATTTTACCATTTTTACAGTTTTACAATTTAGTAATTTTCTACAATTTTTTACAATTTTCTGCAATTTTTTACAATATTTTGGCGAGATGTAGTGGGATGAGGTGAGGTCCGAGGATTCGCCAAAAGATTACCCGACATTTGCCTTTTGGTTGGGGAAAACCTCAGAAAAAACCCAACCAGGTAATTAGATCAAAGAAGTGAAATGAAGTGATGCCGAGGACTCTCCATAGACCATGCGGCTTCAGTCCCACGGCTTGGAAAAACCTCGGTAGAAACCATTCAATGAGACCAAAGGGGGATCCAACCCAAGCCCGAACTCAAGTGTACAGTTCATATCTGGAAATCCAGGCATCATGCTGTAAAAATGAAACTAGGCAATTCACAAAACCCTAAAAGGAGTCAAGAACAAACAGTTAGCCTTTTCAAAACAAAAACATAATTCGTGGCTAAAAGAGTTAAATGTCTTCCATTGTCCACACCATGAAACGAACTAGAGGAATCTTGATTCAGAAACGCATACGCTGTGGACATAGGCAATTCGGCGGGCGCTCATCTTATTACAACTAAATAATCGATGTTGAATCTTTCGTACACTACTTTTAACACTTGAATATAAATAATTGATTAAATGTCGATCTTACTCGTGTTAATTGTGTAAGAATGTGCGGCTTACAGCTGTTTCGGTGCTATTCGACACCATCCTCAGAGCCTACTAGATCTCGGCGCTATCTCAACTTCGCTGCCTGTTGTGTAGGTGCGTTCGTGTGATGAAGAGTTGTGTCAAATAGTGTGTGTTCTGAAATTGATCTGTATGTTGATAATTTGATTGGGGTGTGTTTTAGTGTGTATGTATATTTCATATTGTTCTACTGTGTTGAGTTTTTGGTTTTTGGGTTGTATGAGTAGGATTTCCATGTCTGTATTTATGTTATTGTATGTGTGGTTAGCATTAGTTATGTGTTCGGCATATGTAGATGTATTGTGCCCTCTGGTTGTTGCTTTAATGTGTTCTTTTTATCGAGTTTGGAATGATCTGCCTGTCTGTCCAATGTAGAAACTGTCGCAACTATTGCATGTGAGTTTGTATCAACACACAGATCAATTTCAGAACACACACAATATTTGACACAACTCTTAATCACACGAACGCACCCACACAACAGGCAGCGAAGTTGAGATACCGCCGAGATCTACTGCATGTTCAGTTCAAAGTGTGTCATGGCTCGCTGTATGCCGTCATGTGGCTAGCCGATGAGCCTAGAGAATTCAATCTTCCTACACTTCCACAGAGGCGTATTACCTATATGCCAGAGAAGTTGCCTAGCAAGTACGGCGTTCATTCTGAAGAGTACTTACCGATACGTACGGTAACGCCTGTAGTGGCAGGAATGTGAACTGTTTGGAAACACGTACTGGGGTTAAGACGATTACTTACGTATTTGTTGACATTAACGTCGAAGGTCAACATGGACACGGAGCATTTGATTTGTATTGTGGAATGTTGCCGTATGCAACCGATGATAACAAATACCCTGCGTACGATTTGCCCGCGCAAAACACAGTTCGAAAGAGGTTATGGTAGCACACAGACCGTACAGACCGCCATCTGTTGCTACGACGTTCAAGTTATACCATACACGTTCTCAAGTTCAGATTGAACGCCTTGATTAATAGGCAACTTCTCTAACATAAAAGCCGAAACTCGCTTCAAATCGCTGACTCAAAACAGTGACGTCATAACACACTTTGAAATGAATACCCAGTAGTAGGCTCTGAGGATGGTGTCGAATAGCACGGAAACAGCTGTAAGCCGCACATGCTTACATAATTAACACGAGTAAAGGCCCATTCACAATGAAAATTAAACATAAACATAACGTAAGCATAAAACCTTGTGTCCATGTTATTTAATGAAAGCATTCACAATGAATTACATAAGCATAAACTTAATCTTAATCATAAGACGTTAACATGAAAGTTTGCAAACTCCAAACTTTCATGCTTATGTTTATGCGATTTGGAAACTGTACACAAGCGGAAAGCGTGTTTTCACTTTTTGTTTAACATCTCATGGGCTTTGCCTACAGGCAATATTTTGATCTATTGGCCGTGATGATAGCTAGGCGCGCAACATGGAATCATATGACGAAAAGTGGATTATTTTACATCTCCGTTTCTTTGATTTCAAGTATTGAAAGCCATATACTGATGCCATTGTAGTTATTAGAAACATAAATTGAATAGCTACATCGTCAGTCATTGTGCAATTCTCCATTTTTATGTAATAGATTCTGTAGTTTTGTTGATTCGGTATGTTTGTTTCCACACACGTGTTATGTTTACGTTATGATGAAAGAGTGATGGAACGGAGAAAAATTCTCTCCGGCGCCGGGATTTGAACCCGGGTTTTCAGCTCTACGTGCTGATGCTTTATCCACTAAGCCACGCCGGATACAACCCCGACGCCGGTTAGAATCGTCTCAGATTAAGCTCCATCTCTTGGGTTCCCTCTAGTGGCCGCCCTCTCCACTACGTCATAGATGTCTATGAACGCAGGACCGAAGTCCATACATGTGTTGAGGTGCACTCGAATGAGTGACTGGTTGGCCGGGATCCGACGGTATGGGCGCCGTCTTAAATCAGAAAGTGATTTATTACGCATATCATATATATTTTGATGTACCGAAGTACATATGATATTTCCATGCAGATATTCTGCGTCATCATATGATGAAAGAGTGATGGAACGGAGAAAAATTCTCTCCGGCGCCGGGATTTGAACCCGGGTTTTCAGCTCTACGTGCTGATGCTTTATCCACTAAGCCACGCCGGATACAACCCCGACGCCGATTAGAATCGTCTCAGATTAAGCTCCATCTCTTGGGTTCCCTCTAGTGGCCGCCCTCTCTACTACGTCATAGATGTCTATGAACGCAGGACCGAAGTCCATACATGTGTTGAGGTGCACTCGAATGAGTGACTGGTTGGCCGGGATCCGACGGTATGGGCGCCGTCTTAAATCACAAAGTGATTTATTACGCATATCATATATATTTTGATGTACCGAAGTACATATGATATTTCCATGCAGATATTCTGCGTCATCATATGACGAAAGAGTGATGGAACGGAGGAAAATTTTCTCTCCGGCGCATGGAAATATCATATGTACTTCGGTACATCAAAATATATATGATAAGCGTAATAAATCACTTTGTGATTTAAGACGGCGCCCATACCGTCGGATCCCGGCCAACCAGTCACTCATTCGAGTGCACCTCAACATATGTATGGACTTCGGTCCTGCGTTCATAGACATCTATGACGTAGTGGAGAAGGCGGCCACTAGAGGGAACCCAAGAGTTGGAGCTTAATCTGAGACGATTCTAACCGGCGTCGGGGTTGTATCCGGCGTGGCTTAGTGGATAAAGCATCAGCACGTAGAGCTGAAAACCCGGGTTCAAATCCCGGCGCCGGAGAGAATTTTTCTCCGTTCCATCACTCTTTCATCATATGATGACGCAGAATATCTGCATGGAAATATCATATGTACTTCGGTACATCAAAATATATATGTTTACATTATGTTTAATTTTCATTGTGAATGGGCCTTGGCTACTTAAGTTTGTGGCATATGTTTATGTGCTTATGTTAATGTTTACGTTATGTTTAATTTTCATTGTGAATGAGCCTTAAGATCGTCATTTAATCAATTATTTAAATAATCGAATTCTCAGTTTGTATAACTTGGTTGTGAAAGCGAATACGCTCAAGGAGATACGTATGGTCGTAGTGGGCAGTAGCAGCACTCCTTGGATAATCCTACGCAAGGAAGAGTGAGATCGGGCAGCCAGAACGACCCCTGGCTGTGGCTGCCATGTTCGGTTGCGACCATCATATCGGCAGCGAGTGATTGATCTGGACAACTGCACGCGGCGTACAAGTATAGGATAGAGAGGCCTTGAGGCGAGGATCGGCTCAGACAGCGACCTACTACGCTACCAGTCTTATATGGAGCCCACCCACCAGCCGTGCCACACACATCATATATTTATACGGAACTTTACATGTCTGATGTCGGTACTTACTGAGTTTCGTCTTCAGCTTCAGCTCTAGTATACGGTGCTTGGTTTCAATTTTAGCTGTTTATTTACTGTAGTTGCAGTCATTTCAATGTAACTCCAGTTGGCAAGTATCTTTATTTCATTCTAACGCCTAATTTAGCCTTGGAATTGACCAAAGATCATTCCTACCTAAAGGTACGGTCACACGTCGCTACTTTTGCAGCGATGCAGTACAAAAAATAGCGCAACTGTCGTACTGCGACGTGTGAACAACGGTGCAATCCGAAAAGTAGCGGCTGCCGAACCTGCTGCCAGCTACTTTTTCATGCTGCGCGCAGCTTAAAAGTAGCGACGTGTGAACAGGGCTCTCAGGGTTGCAGCCGCAGCATTTTTGATATCGGTTTTGTTGAAATTTTTGCTGCGGTTGCGACCAGTGTTGCCACCCAAATGTGCCAATGATGCTTTTATTGTTTGGATGTATTTTAATGTTAGTTGTGATGAAAATAAATTATTTGTAACAGTTATTAAATGCACAACACAGTCGGAGCATATTTGCTGACGATATAATTCATTTTTTTTTTAATTTTCTGTAGCGTAGTTTCAAACAGGAGGGTTGCCAACATTGATTACGTGAATATGCTGTTCTTTATCCTTTAAGTATATAGGCGTTTTTAAAAGCTTTATAGTAAAAAATAATGCCAATTTCTGAATATTAGTTAGGGCAGAAAAGCAAATAATAGATAAGTAAGCTTTTGCATGAGTTTCTTAATAATGCGAACATACTTACTTACTTACAAATGGCTTTTAAGGAACCCGAAGGTCCATTGCCGCCCTCACATAAGCCCGCCAGCGGTCCCTATCCTGTGCAAGATTAATCCAGTCTCTATCATCATACCCCACCTCCCTCAAATCCATTTTAATATTATCCTCCCATCTACGTCTCGGCCTCCCTAAAGGTCTTTTTCCCTCCGGTCTCCCAACTAACACTCTATATGCATTTCTATATGTCAGGTGAAGAATACAATGCGTGCAGTTCTGTGTTGTGTAACTTTCTCCATTCTCCTGTAACTTCATCCCGCTTAGCCCCAAATATTTTCCTAAGCACCTTATTCTCAAACACCCTGAACCTATGTTCCTCTCTCAGAGTGAGAGTCCAAGTTTCACAACCATACAGAACAACCGGTAATATAACTGTTTTATAAATTCTAACTTTCAGATTTTTGGACAGCAGACTGGATGATAAGAGCTTCTCAACCGAATAATAACACGCATTTCCCATATTTATTCTGCGTTTAATTTCCTCCCGAGTGTCATTTATATTTGTTACAGTTGCTCCAAGATATTTGAATTTTTCCACCTCTTCGAAGGATAAATCTCCAATTTTTATATTTCCATTTCGTACAATATTCTGGTCACGAGACATAATCATATACTTTGTCCTTTCGGGATTTACTTCCAAACCGATCGCTCTACTTGCTTTAATAATGCGAACATAACCACAAAATGTATATTGAGAAGTCAACACGGAGATGGAAACCTGCAGCATGACTGTGGCTGCAAAAGTAGCGCCTTGTGTGTGAACAGACTCGCAACCTCCAGTTGCAACTTTTGCTGCACTCGGGTTGCACAGCACGAAAAGTAGCGTGCAGCGCGCTACTTTTGGCTTACGTGTGAACACGACACGCAACTTTTGCAGCTGCAGTAAAAAAGTTGCGCAGCAAAAGTAGCGACGTGTGACCGTACCTTAAGATGTATGGTGGCCTTATTTGTATCAGCTCTTATTAATTGTTAACCACTCAAACCGGAATTTAATAGTTCTGTGCTAAGCGTTGAAGTGGTATTTAAATCCCCTACACACATTCAGTACGTAAGTATTCTACATAAGAACAGGTCTTTCACTGCAAACCCAGCATTTTCCAATCCTTCCCACTTTTTGCCTTCCTCTTTGCCTTCGCATATGATCCATATGTCTTGATATCGTCTATCATCTGATATATTCTTCTGCCCGAACTCTTTCCCCGTTCATCATACGAGTACATTCCACAGCATCCTTCAGTAGGCACTTTCTTCTCAGCCAGTGATTCAACCAATTCTGTTTCTCTTCTTGATCAGTTTAAGCATCATTCTTTCTTCACCCACTCTTTCCAACACAGCTTCGTTTCTTATTCTGTCTGTCCATTTCACACACTCCATGCTTCACGATATCCACATTTCAAATGCTTCTAATCGCTTTTCTTCACTTCGTCGTAATGTACAGTACATGTTTCTGCCCCATACAACGCCACACTCTACACAAAGCACTTGAATAGTTTATTTCTTAGTTCTTTCTTCAAAGGCCCGCAGAAGATGCTCCTTTTTCTAAAGCTTCCTTTACCATGGCTATCCTCCTTTTGAGTTTCTGACAGCAGTTCATGTTACTGCTTATAGTACACTCCATGTATTTGAAGCTGTCAACTTGCTCTACTGCCTCATTTAGAATTCGCCAGTTTAACTTCTTTATTTTTCTTCCGACAACCATGCTATCATTTATCTTCATCCCATACTGCTGACAGCTGTCATGTAGCTCCAGTAGCCTATATCTTAGCATCGTCTCCTCTTCTGCTGACACCGCCATATCATTAGCAAATCTTATGCAATTTATTCTTCTTCCTCTACCATCCTCTACTATTCCTGATGTTGTGGAAGAGAAGGCCTGATGGCCTTAACTACACCAGAATAAATAAATAAATAAATATTAAATATATAAGTAAATAAATAAATAAATAAATCATCCCTCCGATGTTTTGAAAACAGTTATTCACGAAATCTTCTAAGTAGATGTTGAACAGGGTAGGTGATACAGGTCATCCTTGTCGTACTCCTTTTCCTATTTCACTTCTTTCAGACATTTCTTCTCCTATCCTGACTTTGACTCGTTTCATTACTGAACAGCCTCCTGTCTTTCCAACCCACACCTATTTTCTTGAGGATTAAATTCTCTAGTAGAATTAAATTTACATGACATCATTCTTTTATTTCTATTTTTAAAATGTTAAACATAACACGTACCTCTGATTGAGGTTCTGGTTGATATGTACATCTATTATCAGGGAGTACATCTCACTTGACGATATGTGTCAGAGGAAGATTTATGCAACGGAGGGGGAAAGAACTGGCCACCCTACCCCATCATCTCCTGGCCTAGTTGCCTTGTAAGTGGTGTCTTTTTGGTATCACTTGTGAGGTCCAGACTTGTCTTCGGACAGTTGACTATAGAATAACTAATTTGACACTCTTTGTTTCGCAGACGACGAAATTATATTGGCTAAATATTACGGTGATTTAAAATATATGACGAGAAAATTGTTGAAGAAATATAAGAAACGGAGCTTAGAAATTAATATGCAAAAAAACCGAGTACGTGTGGATAGGTAACACATATCAAGATATAATTCTCATAGATAGAACTCAAATTAAAAACTGCTCCCAATATAAATACCTAAGCTTAAAAATAACCTAAGATGGTACACTCGAGAGAAAAATTCCAAAGACCGATCCATATATTAAATAGTATTCTATGGGACATAAATGTATCAAAAGAAAAAAGGCGTATTTATAACACTACTACTACTACTACTACTACTACTACTATTATTATTATTATTATTATTATTATTATTATTATTATTATTATTATTATTGTGTCTCCAAAGGGGGTAGCCCTATTTTACATATGTATGCTGCTAGGGCTATAGTTTTACACAAAAATAAGCATAAAGACAAATGGAAGAGGAAAAATAAATTAGCTTACACAATGTAAACAAAACATAAACAATCAGTAATTTAGATATTGCGATTGCAAAGCAAACATCAGGCATCAATTCGAGACATACAAAAATCAGTTACAAGACACATACGTAACACTTCTTAAAAGCCGTCCTCTATAACACAAGTACTCAGCTTTCCGTACCATACATCATGAATTAATACATAATAGTCACACAAACACAATCAAACTATAATTAAGACATTGCGACGACATCAGGCATCCCATAACTATGACTCACATACATCACAAATCAAGCATCTGCTACAACACATACACTTCAACGTAGTCACCATGCTTTTAAATGTTACAAATTTGGCTCCAAGAAGAATACTGTGACAGAGCTGGGATACGATCTCACGATCGGCAGAAGGATCACAAGGTCGGCCGTCGTTCGGCGCAAGTTGCGCGCGCATCTGCTTCCTGTGGCATGTGCTGTGGCGTAGAGAGGAGAGAGAGCGACCGCGGCAGAGAGGGGAGAAATCCAGAGAAATCTGGATAGGCGTTATCTTCTAGGCATCTGTCGACTGATCGCGAACTCTCCAGAAACTATGGTTTAATTAGAAATACGACACGCGCGTGAACTTGAGCAGTTTAGTGTTGTTGTAATCGTTGGACAGCAAGCCAGCCAGTCTTGTGTAGCAGTGAAGCCAGCTTCGAGACCGGAGTTCGACTTGAGTGTGTCCGCAGCTGTGTGAGCATCCGAAGCCCTGATTTCGAGTGCAGTGGACCGCAGTTGGGGGACCTGAGTTCGAAGTTCAGTGGACTGTCTCAGAAGGTCTGGGGTTCGAGATACTGTGAACTCGAGTGACTGAGATAGAAGAACTTACTAGCCAAGGCAAACGAACTGTGAACTGAGAACTGACAGTTCTGATTTGTAAATAGTGCTTTGTGAACATTAGTTAAAATTAACAATCCATTGTTGTTCTCAATAATCCAAGTAAATTGTCATTGTCGTCTGTGGAGTGCAATAACGAATACTGTGTTGAGTGCAAATCCCATTGTTGACGGGAGTAGAATTAAATTGTAGAAAGTGACTGTTATTGGTGTGAATATAAAATTACATTAGTGTTTTGAATAAAAGCTACAATACATAGGACACTGTTACTAAATACTGTTATTTTCTGCAAGGTCCTAAACACATCTGTAATACATCTGCGAAATTCCTTTAAGCAGCATTGTTTCAGAAGAGATTTTGTTATAGGTGGTGAGAAAGTTGTATCGCACGTGCTAAGATGGGTTTCTAGCCGGTATCTCTTGCTTACTTATAATACTACTACCATTTCTAATACACTAATATTTTATGCCTTTCATACTTCAACTTGTTGTCATGTTTCATCTCAATTTGATATCAGTCTCTGTCTTAGATTTGTCTTAGCATTATCATAACTATTGTGAATGACAAATATTGTTAACTTTTGTTCTTATTTATCACTGTTACTCATCCTGCATATATCGACGAGCCAGTTCAAAAGTGAAAGAATTCAAAATTTAAAGTTTGAGAAAACTGCATTTTGTAGCTGCATGTTGCAGTGAAAAATGAAATTAACACACTATAATTTGAAACTTATAGTATAGTTAGAATATAATTAACAGAATCTTGAATAAAATCAATAATATTCGATTTTCATAGCAACACGAAGCATTAAAATGCAGTAATTTCATTTTGTTACGAGTTTGTCCGATAAGCAAGCTACAATAAAATAAAGTTTGAATGGGCCGTCAATGCTTATCTGATTTTTGTAAAGGTGTTACAATTTATTAATCACATGAACGTTTTCGGCACTTGTGTGTGCCATCTTCAGATGTTGGAAAAGATACTACATATTAACAATGCCATAATGGTTACACATACTGTCGACATAACCATTATATGTATACATAAATGACCTTATTGCAATATACCCATTGTCAGTTAAAATAATTATAGCATACAATACTAAGTAAAACAAATAAAAACAGTTAATTAAAGCATTATCGCTTCGTGATGGATTATAGTTTACATAATTAATTAATAAACATTTTAAATAAATAAAAGCCGACAGTTATGGCGATATCAGATGGAATAAACTGACTTCAAATATCAAGTTAATTACCTAGTTGCACATTAATACCAGGTAAGGTAGATCTAATTAGGATAACAAGTAGAATGTGAGCCATAAATTACGTCTATTAATGGGTGATGTTCACTGATTGCTTAATGTCATTCACTGTCACATATATTTTATTTTATTGGGTTATTTTACGACGCTGTATCAACATCTCAGGTTATTTAGCGTCTGAATGAAATGAAGGTGATAATGCCGGTGAAATGAGTCCGGGGTCCAGCACCGAAAGTTACCCAGCATTTGCTCGTATTGGGTTGAGGGAAAACCCCGGAAAAAACCTCAACCAGGTAACTTGCCCCGACCGGGATTCGAACCTGTCACATATAATAAACACTTGGAAAAGTTGATCATGGCGTGTAAGATACTTGCGTATTATGGATTCCAGTAATTAGGTGTTTTAGTACAATAATGTTGTTTTCATCTGCTGACATAAGTTTTTACAATTTCTTACAACGTCGCGTTGTCACTTTCCGATTTTCAGATTAGCCTGGCATAGTGCAATAGCTGAATGTGAAATGCTCTCGACGATGGCTTGGGAGTGCACACAGGATGAGTAACAGTGATAAATAAGAACAAAAGTTAACAATATAATAATAATAATAATAATAATAATAATAATACTTACTTACTTACTTACTTACTTACTTACTTACTTACTTACTGGCTTTTAAGGAACCCGGAGGTTCATTGCCGCCCTCACATAAGCCCGCCATTGGTCCCTATCCTGAGCAAGATTAATCCAATCTCTATCATCATATCTCACCTCCCTCAAATCCATTTTAATATTATCTTCCCATCTACGTCTTGGCCTCCCTAAAGGTCTTTTTCCCTCCGGCCTCCCAACTAAAACTCTATATGCATTTCTGGATTCGCCCATGCGTGCTACATGCCCTGCCCATCTCAAACGTCTGGATTTAATGTTCCTAATTATGTCAGGTGAAAAATACAATGCGTGCAGTTCTGCGTTGTGTAACTTTCTCCATTCTCCTGTAACTTCATCCCTCTTAGCCTATAATAATAATAATAATAATAATAATAATAATAATAATAATAATAATAATAATAATGATAATAATGATAATAATGATAATGATATTGATAATAATAATAATAATAATGATTTATTTTAGCTGGCAGAGTTCAGGCCGTAAGGCCTTCTCTTCCACTCAACCAGCAAAAAGTGTATATACATATGCATGAACTTACAAAGAATTCAACGATTTGATTAAGTAAGAGTTACATGTACTATACAAGAGTTATATACGAATTAAACAACAAAATACTATGAACTATTAATTAGACACTGAAATAAGCTGTGTAGCAGAATTAAGCTAAAATACATAGAATGTTAATGTATTTCAAATAATATTAGATAATAGAAAGAGATTATTATGAGACAATTTTGAAAATACAGCACTATCAGGAGGATGTCTAAAGAATGAAGTAACAATGTAGTCAGTGATAGTTTAAATCAGTAAGATTGGAGTGAAATGCTAATAAGGTTATCTTTTAAGCTGTTTTTAAAGGTGTTTGTCTTGCAGCCCCTAATACTTTGTGACAAGGAATTCCATTGACGCGAGGTGGATACTGTAAAAGATGATGAATAACAAGATGTTGTATGAAGAGGTATACTTAGCGTGCCACAGATAAGTGATGTGGTATTTACGTCGTGTTTAGAGTATAGATAAGAGAAACGAGATGAAAGGTAATTTGGTGTATATTTGTCATTCACAATAGTTACGATAATGCTAAGACACATCTAAGACAGAGACTGATATCAAATTGAGATGAAACATGAAAAGAAGTTGAAGTATGAAAGGCATAAAATATTCCTTTATTAGAAATGGTAGTAGTGTTATAAGAACGCAAGAGATACCGGCTAGAAACCCATCTTAGCTCTCGACGATTGCTCACATTGTACTGTATCTTACATGCCATGATCAACGTTTCCAAGTGTTTATTATATATGACAGTGAATGACATTAAGCAGTCAGTGAACATCACCCATTAATAGACGTAATTTATGGCTCATATTCTACTTGTTATTCTAATTAGATCTACCTTGCCTGGTATTAATGTGCAACTAGGTAATTAACTTGATATTTGAAGTCAGTTTATTCCATCTGTTATCGCCATAACTGTCAGCTTTTATTTATTTAAAATGTTTATTAATTAATTATGTAAACTATAATCCATCACGAAGGGATAATGCTTTAATTAACTGTTTTTAATTGTTTTACTTAGTATTGTATGCTATAATTATTTTAACTGACAATGAGTATATTGCAATAAGGTCATTTATGTATACATATAATGGTTTTGTGACAGTACGTGTAACCATTATGGCATTGTTAATATGTTAATATGTAGTATCTTTTCCAACATCTGAAGATGGCACACACAAGTGCCGAAAACGTCCATGTGATTAATAAATTGTAACACCTTTACAAAAAACAGATAAGCATTGACGGCCCATTCAAACTTTATTTTATTTTATTAAAGTGCAGGTTAAATAAAACTTTAAATTGTGTGTTATTTCCGTTTTGAACTGGCCAGTCTACATGCGATTTTTTATATTTATACTGTAAAAGTACTGGATGATATTTTTTTTATTCTCATTGCCTCTACAATTAATTGAGTGAAAGATTAGTCCATCGACAAAAAATTCATTTCAATATAATATCGTATAATTACATTGCTCTTTGTCAGTCTAGGGTTTCATAGATATTAAAAATTGTAGTAATTGAATTGCTTTACCTCCAGCGTGTGCTTGACCCCCTACCTGTTTTTCTAACTTCCTGTAGCCGAGAAACACGAACGAAAATTAATTTTCAAAACGGAACACCATTTTGAAGAGCACTTTAATTCATTTTCTTTAATGAGGGAAATATACAAAGTGCTCAATTTATATTTGATAAAGTATTCATATCCCTTATCGTCAGGAAGTCTAGTAAAACAGGTCTATTTTGAGGAATAGTTTTATAGATCATCCAAAGAGAAGCATATAAGGTAAGCGTTCCAGCTCATTGCAATAAGACAATAAAATATGTTTCAAATTACAAAAATTATTTCGTAGCTATAAATTTGTAATATATAGAAGCTTTAATTTATTATTGAACTAACATTTTACTCCTAAATTTGTTAGATCATTGCCAAAGAATATCATTGAACTACAACAAATATGCAGTTTATTTGGAAATTTTCTTAAGGAAAGCCATTTTACATTTCCTATAATTCGAGAAAGGTTAAATATCGTCTTTCTCTTGTGATCCCGGTGTCCATAATTTGTGCGTTAGATTTATGTGCAACATTCGGAAATATGACCATATTTCACCATACTTCGAACAGTTCTCGTGTCTCCGACCATAGAAAACTACACTCGCTCACGCTGGTGTGTCAAATCTTGGACACTTCTTGTCCAGCTTATCTGTAACGTCGGTTTCAGAATCTCTCATATCTTCACAACTTTGGCACCCGGTGTCATCACGAAACTATTATTCTTATATCTAAGCATAGAACATGCTGTAATTTTCAATAATTCACAATCTACGTCTTTCAAATTATACCTCACTCGTTTTACTAACGGAGGAATCTTGCGGTAACAGTGTACTAGCCAAGACCCGTAAGACCAAAGCTTTTTTCTTAAGGTGGAATACTCTATAGCACAGGTCTCCAAAAAGCGTGTCGTCTTTCGTGCTCTCGATGCTGCCCGCCGAACACAGTGTGCTGTAAGGCTAGAGAAGGAGAAGAGACTCGTACCTCAACAGATGGGAGCGATCAGTGGGGGCTCGCGGCAACAGTCTGCTTACTTACTTACTTACTTACTTACTTACTTACTTACTTACTTACTTACTTACTTACTTACTGGCTTTTAAGGAACCCGGAGGCTCATTGTCGACCTCACATAAGCCCGCCATTGGTCCCTATCCTGAGCAAGATTAATCCAGTCTCTACCATCATTTTCCACCTCCCTCAAATCCATTTTAATATTATCTTCCCACCTATGTCTCCGCCAACGGTCTGCTTATGTTTACAAATAATAACACCAAAAGAATAAGAAATATCATACGTTTGTAGGCCTATATTATTTTGACATATATGAAGATGGAGCCCCGCTATTGACACAAGCCATTGTAAATTCAACCTCTTCTGTTGTATGGTGCCTTTAGTGCCTGGAAAAGATCTTCTCCAGTTGTATTTTGTAATTACATCTAGAAGACATTCAGACACAGGAAAATGTTCATCAACTCCTCGGATGAAAATGGCTAGGAGAGCTTTGTCATTTCTATCTGTGCTTTCGTCCAATGCATGTCAGTAAGCTACAAACTGGTTAATTGTGGTTTGGACTTCAAATTCAATTACATTTACAATCTTGAAATTTCTTCTCTGAACTGTAATTGGAAACAATTTAATTTTCTTAAACTTTGACTTTGTTCTGGACACAGTATTTTAGTAACGCCCTGAATGCACGATTTTACAAATGATGCTTCTGTAAAGAGATTCATTGATTTTTCAATATTCCAAGTTCGAACATAGCTAGCAAGAAGCTTTTTTTGTTTAGGACTGAGGACACATGTATGATTTGTGTTTGTATTTTCTTGTTTTATATTTATCAAAATATTTGTATGCCTACGCATTTCACCTAACATTAAACGAAAAACTATATGTTTGTCAAGCGGAACTGAGTGTAAACGTATTGTAATATACTGATTATTATGTATAACCAACAGTCATACAGATAGCTCCGAAATAAATTATTTTCACATGTCCAACATGCCTGTAATTGTATGATATTCTTTGTGAAGAGTCGATTATTGTCGTCGCATGTTTAATTTTAACACACCCTTAAGAATTTTAGAACAAATTAAGCATTTCACATTCTACCCACTAATACAAAAAAAATTTCTTTTCCTGTTCATCCTTGAATGTACTACGTCCATGATTAGAAGGCATTGTGAAACGGTGGAACACTCCGACCAACACAATAATAATGGCAGTCCGCCACTGCTCTTCGTTTGCGCATAAACATTGAGTACAGTACAGGTGGAGATGGGTGAGGCGGAGCGCGCTCATTACGTACTGGCTTCGGTTCCGTTCAAGGGCTTACTCGCGAGTACGCTTTTGGAGACGTCTGCTCTATAGCTTATCCAACAGCGGGTATGTTTGTTGAACCCTATCTTGCAAAGGTGTTTCGATTACTTCAATAACTTAGCTGTACAGCGGGTAAAGTGTCTTCAGGCGTTTACTGGAAGTTCATAGCGATGGAACTTAACGATGAACGAACTTACGAGACAACCGGATATATTGCCTGCCATTCATTAATTTACTTCTCTTAACATACATCCCTACTCTCCATTTGTAAAAACCGATACAAAAGCAAAACATTCTAACCAACAAAACTGTAGTTTGATTCTCTAAACTGGGTGACGTGTTTTACTCGCCGGTGTGTCCCTGGTGGAGAATTTTTTTAGTTAAGATAATCCTTTCGAGAAACGTCAGACTGTGTTCAGAAGGTTCGGGGCTGGATCCCTGGGGCTAACTATCCTCAATTGCATCTTTCGTAGTTTCATAAGTCTCTCCAAGCAAATAACGGTATAATAGTCTATCACGACCCGCGCCCTTCCCAATATTGTTAATTCTTAATTATATTATTTAGTTTTAATTAATTTCTCACCTTCTGCGACAAGCCGCTATCAGTCCGAGAAGCATGGGAACTAACTTCGATGTGCTTAGCTCTATGCAGAGGAAAAACCATCAGAGGCAACTCCTGAAAACGAAGAACCCGAACAAAATAAAATAATTTAACAATACAGAACCTATGCGTTATGATCAGGCTTCGAGACTTTGGACCCGATACAATAAGTTTACTGTGCTTGTGCTATAGGTTGTTGACTCGCTGCAGGTACTGAAAGGTAGAGATGTGTTGTGGGAACAACGTTGCTCTTTAGAGTACAGTACGGTAGTGTGGGGAAACGCACACATATGGACATTCTGAAAGTAAATATACATTACACAATGACAATGTCAAAAGAATGTGAAAAGCATTTATTCTCCTGTCTTTTATAAGCATTTGTATTTAATTATACACAGTGTTAATGGTGGAAATAAACATGTAGCAATTTTAATTTCTTATTTATCCTATTGGTCATCTTTAGGAATTGCAGTTACAGTACCGAATTGCAATGTACTACAAGATACATTTTCAGTGTCTCAAACGTAAATCTTTTTTCAGTTGCCTACCAAGCACAGTTTGTACTGTGAAAACATGCGCTCTACGTCGCATGACTTTATTGGAGCAAAACGAAAAACCCTAACATCATTGCAGTCTCTAAGAGACAGTCCTTTATTCTCGGGTGACTCTATGTCCACCAATTTGCTGTTTATATTACACAATGTTCCATATCTGTAATTTTTTTACATAAAATTGATTTCCACTTCTGTTTTACACGTTCAGTAACCGGTGTACTTGTGTCTCATTAATTCTCTGCGTCATTTCCTCAACTAATTTGAGGGCTTTCGGCATCTCTTGCTCTGACTTTTCTAGCCGTGTAATAGTTTCAGACACAGTTTGAAAATAGGTTTGTATGAAAACGATATTATTCATCAGAACCTTCAAATTCAGAGCGATTTCCTTTGCGTATTTGTTGTCATTCATTCTAAAGTACCCCAACCCACTGTACGCTTTACCACTATACTCAGTACGCCGTTATGCGGATTTCCAACTGAACTGCTCTATCGGGTCCGAAGTCTCGAAGCCTGGTTATGATATAACTGTAGTCAGAATCACTGTCACTTTCGATTCTTAACGCCCGCACATCCTCCACCCGCTACACTAGTGTGTCAGAGAAGTTTCAGATATTACACGGCGCTGTCACTAACTACTTTCTATTGATATCAAGCAGATCAAGTTTAAGCGAATTTGAGACGAGTGTTTACATCAGAGGTGGAGTAACTACAACGTACTTGATGCTTCAAGCGAAGCTTTCATGTTATGTCTCAAACCGCTGAGTTAGCAGAATACCAAACACCTTTTGCTGAGCTCCTGTTAAGGGTTCTTTGAAAATATTGTGACGGCCACGTGAGATTCGATCTCACGACCGACGGAGGAGAGGCATCTGCTTCCTGGGACATGTACTATGGCGGAGAGAAGAGAGGGGAAAGGGCGACGCGGCGAGGGGAGGTTGCGCGCGCGTCTTCTGCTTGCCTAGAAAGGCCGAGAAGTCCGTCGAAGTGGAAAAATCGCGAACTCGAACTTTCTCGGTTACGTCGCTGTGGTTATAAATTACGGACGCGAATGAACGACAGATTCATTCATGATTAGTTCAGTCAGTAAGCCAGTGAACAGAGCAAGCCAGCCAGTCTTGTGTACCGGAGTTCGACTTGAGTGTGCGTCCGCAACTGTGTGAGCATTAGAAGGCCTGAGTTCGAGTTCAGTTGGAGGGACCTGAGTTCGAGATACTGTGAACTTGAGTGCATGAGCTAGAAGAACTGTGAACTGAGAACTGATAGTTCTGTGTTGTAAATAGTGCTTTGTGAATATTAGTTAAGATTAACAGTTCTTTGTTGTTCGTAATAGTCCAAGTAAATTGTCATTGTCGTTTGTGGAGTGCAATAACGAACTCTGTGTTACTGTGTGGAGAGCAAATCCTATTGTTGAGATAATAAAATTACATTGTTGTTCAGTAATAAAATTTACAATATTACAACATGTATAGATATGGAATTAAAATTTGGATAGAGTCTTGATGGGAGTCCACCTGTACGTAGACAATAATTTGGAAGGACTGTCCACAATAGGAGTTCTTGTTTACTACGCATGCGCAGTGTGTTGTAAGCGAAACTTGTACAGTAAGGGACCTCCAAGTTTTATTTCTGTAGGTCTATCTGTACATAATACTTGTGTGTATGTTTGTGTGTACTTTTAACTTTATTTGAACGACATGCTTAATTACATAAGCAATACTACATGCCTGGTTTGTGCTTACAGGATTACAGTTTTCTTGCAATCATATGATGAGACAGAATTTTGTTACTTATGAGTCAATGTCATAGTTCAATATATAGATATATGCTATTGTAACTAGAATTTAATATATAATATTATAAACCTTCAAATAATTTTTTGATAGTGTATATTAACACGTTACATTATTATTATTACGTGCACTGATATTGTATTTGAGATTTGTATCCTATGTTATGTATTTACTTATTTGGAGGTCTAGTAATAACGCCTTTAGAATTCTGACTTATTATTAAATCAATTTAATTATTTGTAATTTATTTACATAAAACCAATTCCGGGTCACTGATAATGAAACTAATAATTTTAAAACAGTAATTATGGTAGTACATTTTTACTAATACAATAATAAAGCACTGTTCAAAATTTCAGACTGATGGCTATAATAGTTTTGAGTATAAAAAATTGTAGTTTTGATAAAATAGTCGATAAAGTTCAAACTTACAGTTACTGTAGATTGCAGTGCATCCCTGGAGTGTAATCATCTTTTCAAAATGATCCCGCCTCACATAATGTACTATATAGGCCTATCATCTGTCCAGAATTGAATAGAGAATAATATTAAGTAAAAATCTAAAACTCAATATTTGGGTCAATTTTGACTTACGGGTTCCCTTAACGACGCTGTATCAACTATTAGGTTATTTAACGTCAGTGGGATTGGTGATAACGAGATATTTGGCGATATGAAGCCGAGGATTTGCCATAGATTACCTGACATTCGTCTTACAGTTGGAGAATACCTCTGAAAAAACTGACCCTGGTAATCAGCCCAAGCGGGAATCGAATCTACGCCCGAGCGCAACTCCTAATCAGTACATAAGTGTTTGAGGTAAGCCGGTAGCTTCAGGGATTTACATTTTTCGAATGTAGTCAAGAACCGGTACGGAAAGGGGAGATCGCGAACGGAAATCTCCCCCGAAAGTGGGTCGCGCCTTGAAAAAGAATTGCAGTGATTATCAAAAGTATAGTACACTAACCACATCGGCAGTTACACCTTTGTTAGGTTTAAGGTTTAAAGTTTAAAGTTTAAAGTTTCAACAGAAATTACATCTTTTTATGGATTTTATTTTATTTATTTATTCATTTGTTGATGAACATAACAGGCAAAGCCCAATTACAATGTTCACGACTAACAAATTAATCGATAAAACATAAACAAGGAAAAGGAAACGTACACTTATTAAAAACTGAAACAAAATAGAAAAAAGGGAAAGAAAAAAAGAGAAATTGAAATAAGGTGTGAAAGTAGCTTCAAATTAACTAACAACAACATTCTGTAAAATATGATAACAAATAATTCTGTATCTCGAGAAATTCATATTGAAAATATCAACATTCGGATGAGGATGTAATTTATTGTATAACTGTAACATTTGGAAAACTGGGGAATTTTTGTAGGATTCAGACTTACATTTGGTATGTAAAACAAATTTCGAAATTTCGTTTTAAGCTTAGGTTCATATAATGTTATATAATAAAATAAACCAACACAGTCCAACTTATTGTTAATAATTTTATAAAGAAAGTTTAAAGATTGACAATTTCGTCGAATTTGCAAACTAGTAAAATGGAAATGTTGAAGCATTGTAGCATAACTCTCATAGGTAGGATAATCATTATAAAATGTGTAATATAACCATTTTATAAATTTATTTTGAATTTTTTCTAGTAACAGAATATATTTGTTAGTAACTGGGTTCCAGATAACAGCAGCATACTCTAATTTAGATCGAAGAATGGAATTATACAAAATTATTATAGTTTTGACTTTGAATTTACAAGAATTTCTCATAACAAAACCTAAACTTTTATAGGACAAATTTATAATATTATTAATATGACTATAAAATGTAAAATTGCTGCTAAATAATATACCTAAATCTTTATGTTCATTTTCTGCTGGTAAAACTTTTGCCTCTATTTTATATGAAAATTTAATTGTATTTTTCAATCTAGAAAAGGTCATATGTATACACTTATTTATATTAAATAACAATTTATTATTAATACTCCATATATGTAAGTTTGTAATATCTGTTTGAAGTAGCTTACAATCTGATATAGTTTTGATTTCTTTATACAATTTAATATCATCCGCAAATAATAAAATTTTAGAATGTTGTACACAATTCACAATATCATTAACAAATAATAAAAACAATAATGGACAAGATTGGAACCTTGAGGCACACCAGAATTTACCGTAAAAGGCTTAGAAGTATGTCCATGAAAGTTCACAACTTGTACTCTTCCTTTCAAGTATGATTTAATTAACGATAGCAATGAGAAAGAAAATCCATATTTTTTCAATTGTAATAAAAGAATATCATGGTCAACCTTATCAAATGCTTTCTGAAAATTTGTATAAATAACATCAATATGTTGACATCTGATGTATGTAAAGAAATATATAAACTTTCATTTTCTACACACAAAATGTAATAAATAGCGCTGGTGTTGGTTATATTTAACTATTCTGTGATAACAACGTTGCGAGTAATCGATAAAAATTTTTTGCTCTTGCATCTGCCTTCCCTGATTTTAATATTATTTCAGGCATGCGTTTATCCTTGTTACACCTGGGAAAATGGACAGCGCGCATGAGACTTAACAAAAAACCTCTACCATTTCGCCTCCAGAAATATATAGCTGAAAACATAACATGCTACTTCGCCTCCAAAACCGTCCCACAATGTTTCATATTCATTATATTATTATATTACTTCAACACTAACAAAACATTAGTACCAACAGGTGTAGAGTTACATGTTAGCCGTAAGAGATATTAATTTCAACACAAATTACAGTAACTATTAAATGTATATATGTATATTAGTTTTGGCTATTTAATTTCATTATGAAATTTAGAATTTCAGTGTTAATTTTCTATAAATTTTACCTTCCAACTTTTCCTGTAACTCTGATCATTGCTAACAATTCATGACATTATATTAATTTTTGGATTATATTTTTGACTGTTTTATCGCTTTTTACTTAGAGAATCATCCACCAGAATTAATGACATAACTTACGGTTCATTTCTGTATATACTGTACATAGCTCATGTACTCAATATTTTCATGACAATTTTATTGTGTTGAAATTCGAGAGGCATCTTATTATAAAGAATGGAGCGAATCGGACTGCATGGAAAACCTCGAGGCATGAAATTCATCTTAAATTTCTGTTTCCATGGTACCACGAGCGACTTCAGAGTAAATCTTTTATATCAAAACGTTAAGGGAGCTATGCATAGACATTTCGCTAGTCCGCGCTACGAGCGTGCTAAACTAGCCCCGGCTATCGAGTAATTACTTGTACAAGATTCATATCATATCATATCATATCATATCATATCATATCATATCATATCATATCATATCATATATCATATCGTATCGTATCGTATCGTATCGTATCATATCATATATCATATCATATCATACCATACCATACCAATATCATATCATATCATATACCATATACCATATATCATATATCATATCATATCATATATCATATCATATCGTATCGTATCTCATATCATATCATATCATATCATATATCATATCATATCATATCATATATCATATATCATAGCATATATCATATCATATATCATATCATATATATCATATCATATCATATCATATATCACATCATATCATATATCATATCATATATCATATCATTTCATATCATATATCATATCATATATCATATCATATCATATATCACATCATATCATATATCATATCATATATCATATCATATATCATATCATATCATATATCATATCATATCACATCATATCATATCATATCATATCATATCATATCATATCATATCATATCATATCATATCATATCATATCATATCATATCATATCATATCATATCATATCATATATCATATCATATGAAATGTGTTCTATAGTGTCAGTGAAATGTGTTACAGAGTGTCAGTGAAATGTGTGCTAAAGTGTCAGTGAAATGCGTCATAGTGCCACTACAGGGAATGAGATGAGAGTAAAGTGAAAGACTATTGAAACTTATGTAGGACCTATACATAATTATGTAGGTTGTGTTGTAAAATTAGGTGTTTTATTTTATGTTTTATTATTATTGTGTTAAATTGTATTGTGTATTCTTATTGCATTGTGTATAAAATTGTATATGTGTTGTAAATTGTATTATGTATTGTAAATTTTATTGTGTATTGCTTATCATTTTAACTGTGTATTGTTAATATTGTATATACCACTGCCACCGGGTGCTTGCCCACTTGCAGTGTAAATAAATACATACACATAATATATCATATATATATCATATCTCATATCATATAACATATATCATATCATATATATCATATCGTATCGTATCGTATCATATATCGTATCATATATCATATCATATCATATATCATATCATATCATATCATATCATATCATATCATATCATATCATATCATATCATATCATATCATATCATATCATATCATATCATATCATATCATATCATATCATATCATATCATATCATATCATATCATATCATATCATATCATATCATATCATATCATATATCATATCATATCATATCATATCATATCATATCATATCATATCATATCATATCATATCATATCATATCGCTAACACTGGTTTATGAATGCGAAAAACGTTAGTTCCCTAATCATCCACCGGAAGCCTGCGCTAAGAATGTCTAAGGATATGGCCCTAAAACTTTTTTCTTTGTAGCTTGACACGTCAGAAGAGTGCTGGTCAATTATGAGAAAATATTTCCCAATTGACTTGAGAAATGAGAGTGCTTCCAGGAAACAATGCAGAGTACCATGTTAGAACATAACAATTTCCCCCTCCATTATACGAGATATAAACTGTTCTCAGTCATGGAAAATGGAAGCTTCAACAGTTCACGTATAAAAGAATAGAAATAAACTGTGCTGTTTCTGTTGGTTTAATAATTTTGCAGGCGTGGGCAGAAGTAAGCAATTTGCCAGTCACTTGGGCTTTCACCCTGTTTGAATTAAAATGTGGTATCTATAATAACAGCCGGCGGTCCGAGTTGTTCAAACAGGAATCATTAGCGTTCTCAACATGCGGTCTCCCAGACGCCCCCTTGCCGACCGTTGGCGGTTTGCGATGTTGTCAGACTCTGAGTCGATATCGCCACGTGAAACGCCTTCATTACTTCGGACATCAGGTGTCGCCGAATCACGCAAAATTGTGTTCAGCAATTCTTCCTTAATGCCATAATTGCTCGAACTTCGGTAGCGAGTGGCTAATTATCTTATGTAAGCTTGACAAAGAAAACGAAAATGCAAATACACGTATGTACTTAGTCAGTATATAATCATAACTTAATTCAGAATAAATATAGGCCTATAATTTGTGTCAAACTAGTCGCTATTACAATTCAATCGATGGGAGTCTAAGCCAGTAATATGAGTTTTATGCTGGACAAGAGACCTGATGGACAAGATTTCTATTTCTTGAATTGAATTTAGAAATCTTCTTACTATTCGTGAGCTGCCACAAGGAACAAAGAGTACTTAACCATATAAATGTTTACAAGTTCAGTGAACCATTAATTTTGTTTTGACAATGAAACTCCTACAAGTACATAGCTGCAAATACATTTTGTGACTGGTGGAAATATACCTAGTTGTAGAGAGGCAAGTGTTACAAAAAAGCAAAGAATGCTAATGAACTTGGTTTCATTTCGAATATAGGTGATGCTTCAGAAGAGCAATTGATCCTTTCAGTGCAGCTAAAATTACAATCGGAATAATAGATGTAGGTATTCCAAGCCTCTTAAACACATCTTTCATGAAGAGAGTAGCGGTACCTCTTGCTCCAACCAGAAGTCCGATTACTTCAAGCTCTTTTAGCTGGTACTTTTGGAGGTAATATGGAATAGTAGGATTGTAGATATTCTTTTTTTCCTTATCCACTTCTGCTGGCTGTTCCTCATTCGTTTCGAAACGCACAGTGGGATCAATTATGAATCCAGATCTGTTCCTCCTTTATTGAAATCATCGCAGTATCCCTAAGAACATTTCGTAATGAAACAGAGAGGATAAAATAACTCGTATGCTACTATCTCTTTAACTTTTATTTCATAAAGAATCTTTGGATAACAAAATTCATAACATAATTTAAGTTAATTTGTTTAACAAAATCTAAATACAGTGAAATCTCTCATATCCGGCACCGAATAACCGGCAATACCAAAACAACGGCACTGTTGAATAGACCAAAAAAAAAGTCATTCTTGCGAAAGAGAAGCGTCTGACGAAGATGTGAGTAGTTTTCGTAGATCGCACATGCGCATATGTTCACTTTTTACACTGTTCACGTGTGGAGACATAGATAAAAAACCGTTATGTCTCTGGAATAGAGCGTAGCATCGTTAACCTGTCACTTGGACCTTGCAAACAATGCGTAGAGACAATATCTTTCAATTTAACACATGAATTCGCCCGTTTCGAAGATGTGATGGATGAGACTAAATACGAAAGTGTGAAATTCTCTGTTCCTACAGCGCGTAAAAATTTCATTCAAGTATGGATAGTATCATGCCTATTACCGCTAAGTCTTGCTGTTGCACAATGGATTCCGCGAAACGCAAGCGAAATGTTCTTACGCACAAATCATCGCGCGCTACTTCATAGCCTTTATAGTACGACGTTGGCTACACGTCACATGACTCACATGACTGCCATTTATAATTGTTATATGGTTACGAAAGTGTTTAGTATTTTTACGCTATTATGTATTACTCTAGATCATACATTGGAACAACTGTGTATTTACTTAAATTTGGTAGTAAACGTAACGGCACGGTTCAAAGCGACCGTGGTAATTCTCCAGTATAGCGCAAACATTTAACAGATTGCTCATCCCTATGAAAAGAGAACAACCGCCATGATCGCCACTCGTCCGCCGTAAACGAACACGAGATGGCAGCAATTTAAATGGGAGTTAAGACGTGACTCTTTATGTAACAACTAGATGCCAGCATAATAAACCTTACAAATGTTGTTACCGTCAAAGCCTATAAGGCCGAGCAATCTGGGTATGTATGATCTAAGGTATTTCAATAATTATGAACTGATGAATGTACATTACTGTATTCAGCTCTAAAAATAAACATTGTACGTATTTCAAACTTTATTTTTAATTAGCTGTATGAAAATTACTAAATTTCAACATGGAAAAAAATGTTTGTACAGTACAGTGTGCTTTTACATAACCTATAAACGTATTTTCCAATTATCCGGCACTGGCCTTGTCCTACAATTGCCGGATACGAGGAATTCTGCTGTAGTAAGAAAGAACATAATAAGGCGGTATTAGATTACGTTACAGACGGATATTTTGATGTAATGTAGGTCCTATAATTACCGCGTTATTCCTCCTCCTCATATTCATGCTTCTTCTTCTTCTTATTCTTATTCTATCTTCCTATATTAGCCACTTTTGCCTGTTTCGACCTCACCATCTTATCTTCAATCTTACAACACTTTTTTTTTCATGACGGTATATAAATTATAGCATTCCTTGTTGTTCTTTTTCGAAACATTCGCATAATGTTCGCGTAGGCCTCACCTCGGTCCCTCAACCCAGATCCCACGAGTTACCATGAGCCCGGTGGAGTGCCCACGGTGAGTGGCGCTACCACCAACAACGAGTGACCACATATCCTTGGGTCCAAGTCCAGCGGCAGCCCATAGCCCGACTATATATCGGAGCAAGGCCAAAACCTAGGAAGGAAACGGAGGTGGTTATAAAAGACAGGAAGTGTAATTATGAAGGCGAAATAAATCAGAGGTCGAACGGCGAAAGTTACCCAACAATTCTGCTTCGATTGGTTGAGGGAAAATTTGGAAAAAAATTCAATCAGGTAATTTTCTCCAACCAGGATTTGAATCAGGACCCGCTGGTTTCAGGGTCAGACGTGATTTTACTCCACAGCGGTGGGCTATTGTTGCAATGCTGAGGTCCCATTAAGAATTCATGTAACACAAACAGACGTATCGCCCGGGCTGAAGCTGCCCTCTATTATTTTGTATTTTTTAACGATTCAGAAATAGCAGGTGGAAAAAAAATCAGAAACATGTCACATTCCTTTACAGATTTTGGAAACGAGGAACCGTATATAAAAAACTACATTTTGTAATAACAACATACGAATTTTGCACGTTGCCAGTACCAATATTATTTGATTCTGAGCGACCATTGACAATGATTTCACTAATTTAAAAGTGAAATACAGAACCCATCCCCCCTAACTCTTTGTTCGAACCCTTCACGCATCACTGAATATAAAAAAAATCCGATGACGCGTGGAAGTGGCATACAGATCTGCTCATGTGTCTGTCATAGCGCTGAGCAAAAGGAGAGAGGGCTATGCCCCACTATTAACGATCTGGCAGCGGTTTGGAATCCAGAATTACCACCCCGAGTACAGAAGCATGTCACGGCCATTAGTCGCAGAACGAACATCCAAAGCGATAACATTTTTTTCTTTCTTTTTGCAAACCGATTGACGGATATGTGAGGGTATTAAAACCAAGAGGTGACGGTACTACTGCTTCAATCTGCGCTGTGTACTGTTCTTGTGATTTTCCTTCCTTTTTTGGCAAAAGATTTCGAGTGGTCCTTGATTCACACTCTTCACAAACACAAATATAGTCACAGAGAAAGAGAAAGGGAGAGAGAAGAATAAATATGAAGCCAAAAGAAGTGACACGCAAAGGGTTGGGCACTTCAAGTGGCAATTTGGGTTTCCTCCAATGAAATGTCTATGATTGAGAGTTTTATGACAGAAGATCCTACTGTGTGTCAGTCGTAATGCTTCAGTTGAGTCGCTTACATAATTCATAAAAGAAATTAATTAAAATTCCACTCAGAGTGATTCAGTAATGATGTGTTAATTTTAAACAGACTGGTTAAAAAATTGGCGGATGTCCACGCCATCATGCGATAATTGACAAACTTTAAAAATGACTAGTTAGAGGAAGTTTTGTAATAATTATAAAACTTTCTTGAGTTTGTCATGATTTCTTTAGCATTACTTCCCTCCCTGAGAAATTCCAACATCTGGCGTCACTTGCTTAGGCAATGAATTACGTGAAACTATTTTGAAGTGACTTGCTAGAGGGATAGAACAACTTTCTTGTGTGAATTTTATTTGTTATTTATCTTACCATACATCCATACTATCGGCTCTCGAACAAAGTAATTCAGATAATGTAATTCCGTAGTAAATATTTCACGTATAAACTGTATGTCATAAATAAAGAAATTAACGAAAAAAATTAATACAACACACAAATTGCGTTAAAATAATTCACGTTGTCACATTCGTAATCCCACAATCAATAATTTGATTACATAATTTTTGTTTATTTTATTGTATTATATTTTGTATTGTTTGTAGTACTGTTAGTTCTGATTATGTAGAAGAGAAAGCCAGAAGGTCTTAACTGTATTAGACAAATGAATGAATAAATAAATAAATAAATAAATTTAAACAAACAAACACAGACAGACAGACAACTAGTAAATATATAAATAAGTAAATGGATGGACGGAGGATTGAACGAACAGACGGACGATTGGGTGGGTGAGTGAGTAGGTAGGTGGATAGGTAGGTAGGTACAGTACGATTACTTAGTCCTGTCAGTCTCCGGCAATGTGCGCCTGAGTCAGGCGAGTCCATTAAGTTACGCCAAGGGATGTTCGAGTTAGTCTGTCGCCTGCAGTCAGAGCGATCGGATGTCACGCTTGCGGTATAGCGTTGTGTTTCCAGTACAGTTAAGCTGTACTGCATTCTTGTACGGACCGCTCGTCCTTACCTCTACTCCGGAACTCTCCCCACTACTCCTATTACTTCTCCTCTTTCGCGTCGCTGAGCTGTCAGGACTAAATAATCAGTATGTCGGTAGGTAGGTAGATAAGTGTATAAATGAATAATTGTATGAATAATTTAATTAATAAATAAGAACAAATTCCTTAAAAATCTACATATCAAAATAACACTGCACTGAGAACATAATAGTTTGAGACAAGTACAGGAATTACTGTATATGAATGCCCTTTCATGTTTTTGAAGTATATTGTTTTATTTTTTCAGGAGATTCTGAATGTATTTAATTTTGTTCAACATATTTCCTGGATTTTAATGTTTTATTAAAACAGAGCAGTACGAAAATGTTTATCATTAAGTTATATACAGTGAAAAAAAAATTAAAGTACACCTAACAAATAAAATTAATTGAAGAGAATTATAGGAGTTGGGGTTCAGAATGTGCAGGCATTTTCCATATTATCTCACAATTGCAATTGAGGGGCTGGGTGCAAGAAGGGCATTTTAGAGAATGTGCCCTTCTTGAGTAAAACGCTTTACTGTGTTCTCTGATCTGTTATGCATATGGTCACCAAGTTGTAGTTCAATATTGTGATCACATAGGTCAGGAGTACCCAAAATGTAAAAGCGTGTATAGATAACATTATTACGGTTTGAATTTTCAAAATCAATTTTCTCAGAACTTGCATTTGAGAGAAGTGCCTTTCTTGCACCCAACCCCTCAATTAAGAATGAGGGGATTTTGGACAAAAATATCAGACACGTCAACCTTTATTTTAAAAGAAAGGAATATTGTCATGGAAACAAAATATTTTAGTGACGATTGTGGTGCACATTGCGATATCATCGAGGACATTTTTAAATGACATACACCGATTTGAAACTCAGGTTTATACTAATAGTGAAAGAAAAACCACATTCTTCTCTCCGTAAAATTAGATGTTTCGAAGAAAACTGCCTGGTGAATATTGGACAATACTAAATATGACCCTTCCCGGAGTTAGGGGAAGACGACTTTGATGTTATGTAGTCTGAACTTCCCTTCAATTCCTCCTACAGTTGACTAAGTAATACGAAGGTGGCAGATTTGTGTACGTCTTCAGTTACCAAATTCTTTCATCATCAGGATTTCCCTTATTTTCTGTTTAGAACATCTTTTTTTATGTTGATTTCATAAAACATAACTGCTTTCATAATACAAACACCGACAAAATATATCAACAATAAAATTGTTAAAAAGAATTTTTACAATTATTGTAACCGTAACCACAGTGCTTCCATATGAAACAAAATAATGCAGCATTGTACAATTTTTATTCTCTATCAGGTGATATTAAAACTATAGGGTGTAATTTAAAAATGTTTTTGATCACGTCATAAATCGGACAACAGTAGTAGCAAAAATATTTTGTTTCCATAAAAATATGATTTTCTAAATGCAAGGTTTGACGTGTCTGAGCTTTTTTCTCAAAATCTGCTCAATCAATTGAATCGGTTATTGTTGAAAGGAACTAAGTCCACTTTTTAAAGTTATGAGATAATCGAAAAAACTGTTTTGTAGATAATCTATCGAAGATTAAACCAAAATATATTGTACACATATATTTCATTTGTAAAATATATTTTGGTTTAATCTTCGATAGATTATTCAAAAATCAGTTTTTTTCGATTATATCAAAACTTTAAAAAGTGAACTTAGTTCCTTTCAACAATAACCGATTTAATTGCAAATATGCAATCTTTTCAAAAATCCTGTAGAAGTAATGTATAAAATTCTGATGGGAATGAATTACAAGACCAAGACTATCAAAGAAAGTCCAACTGAAGACATAACGTGAGACCGGAATGAAAATAGACCAGTTTTAAACTTTCTAGCTTCGACTGTACATATGACAATGGCTATTATGATGTCGTGGAAGCATTTCGGCCTTCCAGTCTAAATTTAAGAAAGTCTCTGCGCAGTGAAGTATGAATCACGGTGTTCTGTGTGACTTGTATTCTCCTATATGACTCAGAGCAACAGCTTGAATGTTCAAGCGAACAATTTCCAAACGTCGTTGAAGGAAATTCCTTCATCGATTCCCCAACAGATGTGGTTTCACCACGGCATTACACCATCCTCCCACCGTTGTGTGGTATGAAATTTCCGCATCGGTTGTCCAGCCCACAGATCGCCTCGTCAGTCAGGCCTTACCACTCTGTACTGCTGCTACCGAGATGGCCTTAGAAACCAATTTTAAAGTGGGTTGTCGGTTATGTGGACGTTCTATTGAATCGAATTTGAAAAGTTGCGGCAGCTCGTTATCCTCGACCAAATGAAATTCTAGTACACATTTCAATATCTTCCTCTATTTGCTTCAAGATGATTTCCTGTAGGTAATTCTACACAAATTTTCAATTTATTTCTCATTTACTTCCTGTCCGTCACGTACCTAGACATATTTGCTAATGCAATAAATTAGTTTGAAAAACGAAACTATTAAAGCAACCAATATAAACTACATTATTCGTAGTATGCAAATATCTTCTGGGTTTATTTTGTGAGGATAGAGGAAAAAGAAACAAGCTACAAATGAATTCGTATTTTTAGACTGAACTAGTTCAATATGGGATATAAAACTACTGTATACTTTCCGTCAATAAAATCAAATCATTCTTCATATTACAAGGAATGAAAATGTTAATTTAGTAAGGATTTTTTTTTTTTCCGTGACTTCATATTCATACAAAAATACTCGAGTGCCTGTTAACAGTCATGAGAAAACTCGTTCAAAATCACACTGTTACTGGCTAACAATTACTCAGGAACTTATTGTTATTCATTTGGCAACTTGCTGTCATTCGATAACTGGTCTATAATCATTCAAAAACTCGATAACACTCACTAGGTAACTCGTTTACAATCATCAGACAACTCGTTAGCAATCACTTGGTCACTAGTTGACAATCACTCGGTTATTTGTTGACAATCACTCGGTTACTCGTCGATATTCACTCTGTTGCAGCTTCTTAATGACTCGGACAAGTTGACAATTACTTGGTCACTGGTTGGTACTTACTCGGGTAATCGTTGACAATCATTCAGTCATTGGCTGGCAACCATTTGGTGAGCTGTTGACAATCACTTGGTAACTGATTGTCAGTCACTCGAATATTAGATTGCTTGTCACTCGGTAATAGATTGAAAATTACATGGACAAACGATTAACAATCACCAGGTCACAGATTCATCATCACTCGAGCACTCGTTGACAATTACGCTGTCACTGGTTGATAACGATTTAGGTATTCGTTGACAATAAAATTATTTGGCCACTGTTTGACAATCGCTCGGCAACTGGTAGGTAATCTCCCGATTATTGATTGATTAGAAATCATTTGTTAAATGTCTAGCAATCACGCTTAACTTTTAGACGATTCCTTGGTGACTCTATCATTGACTGGCAGTCACTTGATAATTGGCTGAAAATCACTTGGATAGATAAGTGGCTGAATGGAATAACAACCCATCTCAATCTATCTTCAAAATTACAGGCTTAAAAAACATGTATTTTTATGCAATTAATTAACCCAGGACCCTATACATTTTCAGGTAGAAAGATTGATGTGTGTTGTACGCAATACCAAGCCCAGAAGGATGTAGTACTTAAATATTTACAATGAGAAATTAGTAATGTTAAAGATCTGAAAATTTACTGGAAGTGAGATGGGCCATTATTCCATTCAGTCACTCGTTGTTGGAAGTCACTCGGTAACTCGTCTTTAATCGCTCGGGCATTCGTCAATTATTATCACTCGGTTAATTGTCAATAGTCATTATGATACTTAACAAATGCTACTCGGGAAAGGGTTTACAGTCATTTGGGAACCGCTCGACAGCTACTTAATCACTGTTTGACAGTCACTCCAGCACTATTTGACGGTCACTAGGACACTTATTGAATATCGCTCGGATATTCGTCGACGTAGCAAGGACACTCTTACAGTAGATGGTCGCTCGGACACTCGTCGACGGTCATTCGGGCACTATTGTTTAACGATTACTCGGGCACTGTTTGAAGAACACTTGAGTATTGTTTGACGGTCACTCGGGCACTGTTTGAAGAACACTTGAGTAATTTTTGACGGTCACTTGGACACATTTGAAGAACACTTGAGTATTGTTTGACGGTCACTCGGGCACTGTTTGAAGAACACTTGAGTATTGTTTGACGGTCACTCGGGCACTGTTTGAAGAACACTTGAGTATTGTTTGACGGTCACTCGGGCACTGTTTGAAGAACACTTCAGTAATTTTTGACGGTCACTTGGACACTGTTTGAAGAACACTTGAGTATTGTTTGACGGTCACTCGGGCACTGTTTGAAGAACACTTGAGTATTGTTTGACGGTCACTCGGGCACTGTTTGAAGAACACTTGAGAATTCTTTGACGGTCACTCGGACACTGTTTGAAGAACACTTGAGAATTGTTTGACGGTCACTCGGACACTGTTTGAAGAACACTTGAGTATTGTTTGACGGTCACTCGGACACTGTTTGAAGAACACTTGAGAATTGTTTGACGGTCACTCGGACACTGTTTGAAGAACACTTGAGTATTGTTTGACGGTCACTCGGGCACTGTTTGAAGAACACTTGAGAATTCTTTGACGGTCACTCGGACACTGTTTGAAGAACACTTGAGAATTGTTTGACGGTCACTCGGACACTGTTTGAAGAACACTTGAGTATTGTTTGACGGTCACTCGGACACTGTTTGAAGAACACTTGAGAATTGTTTGACGGTCACTCGGACACTGTTTGAAGAACACTTGAGTATTGTTTGACGGTCACTCGGGCACTGTTTGAAGAACACTTGAGAATTGTTTGACGGTCACTCGGGCACTGTTTGAAGAACACTTGAGTAATTTTTGACGGTCACTCGGACACTGTTTGAAGAAAACTTGAGTATTGTTTGACGGTCACTCGGGCACTGTTTGAAGAACACTTGAGTAATTTTTGACGGTCACTAGGACACTGTTTGAAGAACACTTGAGTATTGTTTGACGGTCACTTGGGCACTGTTTGAAGAACACTTGAGTATTGTTTGACGGTCACTCGGACACTGTTTGAAGAACACTTGAGTATTGTTTGACGGTCACTTGGACATTGTTTGAAGAACACTTGAGTATTGTTTAACGATTACTCGGACACTTTTTGTAGAACACTTGAGTATTGTTTGACGGTCACTCCGCACTGTTTGAAGAACACTTGAGTATTGTTTGACGGTCACTCGGACACTGTTTGAACGACACTTGAGTATTGTTTGACGGTCACTCGGGCACTGTTTGAAGAACACTTGAGTATTGTTTGACGGTCACTCGGACACTGTTTGAAGAACACTTGAGTATTGTTTAACGATTACTCGGACACTCTTTGAAGAACACTTGAGTATTGTTTGACGGTCACTCGGACACTGTTTGAAGGACACTTGAGTATTGTTTGACGGTCACTCGGGCACTGTTTGAAGAACACTTGAGTATTGTTTGGCGGTTACTCGGGCACCGTTTAACTGCCACTTGGACACTCATAGATAGTCACTCGGACATTGATTGACAGTCACTCGATCACTATTTTGCGGACACTCGGGCACTGTTTGATGGTCACTCGAATATCGTTTGACGGTCTCTCGGACACTGTTGACTTTCATTTGGACACATTGACGGCCACTCAAATTTTAACGACCACTCGGGCACTGTTTAACTGTCACTGTGGCATTCTTCGATCACTCAGACGCTCGTCGACGCCCATTCGGATACTATTTCTTTGTTACTCGGGCACTATTTCACAGTCACTTGAGTACTGTTTGAAGGTCACTCGAGTACTGTTACACATTAACTCGAGTACTCTTTAATAGTCACTAGGATAACATTAATGGTCATTTGGAAACATACTGTCGGTCTCTAGGACACTCGTTTACGGTCGCTTGAACACTTCTTGACGGTCACTAGGATACTCGTGGACGGACTCTTGAACATTCGATGACGGTCTTACAGTTACTCTGGCACTTGTTGATGGCAGTCGGGTATTGTTGACAATCAATCGATCACTCAACATCAGACACTGGCTCATTTCCTGTAACTCATTCAACTCCCACTAGTTGTGTCTCTCGCTCTGTTTCCCACCCACATACCCACGCGTTCATTCTGTTTATCGGATACGAATAAATGCACTGTCAGGACGTATTAATATTTCTGTGTATCCGTTATATTGTTCTCACGTAAGGGGTGTTATCTCGTGTACGGGATTGTTTAGAATACGAGGGAGAGGGGGATTCAATAATTACTGGAGCCGTGAAGCATCTTTATCAGGCATGTCATCGCCACCAGCCTACGCAAGAAGCCCATCTCGTTTCCCTTTGTTACGATGCCTCACCTATTTACCTCCTACCTGCACTGCTGCTTCCATCCCATCGGATCTTCTCCCCAGATCTTTATGCCGTTAGCTTATCTTGTTTCGTCGGGTTCTCGCCACACGTCTTGCACACAAAGATCAAACAAGTGGAATATTCTTCTAAACCAGTGATCCCGAACTTCCTCGCTTGGCGGAGAAGCAAATGAAGTGTTGCGCAAGTCACCAGTTCTTCACGTGTAGCAAAAGCACTTAAAATGTTTATATTTATGTATTAAAAAGTCTTTGTTTTCAAGTCAATTGTGCGTCAGTCATTTGATGCACTAATTTAGTAAAGAAAGACGCACCTCTCCGGTAGCATCTTGCCCCTTGTTTTTGTTAAGTATCGCTAGCGATTTATACAGTACATTCATAAAACAAGATTATCTAATAAGCCGTAATTCCTGTACACTGACTGACTAGATATTCTGAATACGTATTCGTCTCTCAACCTCAGTCATCAGCCAATACCTCGTATTATTATTATTATTATTATTATTATTATTATTATTATTATTATTATTATTATTATTATTATTAGACAGTTGTTCTCCTTCACTCAAAGAAAATTTCCTCCCACACAAATTTCTGAACTCAACATCATCTTCAGTAACGTCTCTTCCAGTCACATTCCTTCTGACGGCATCCATCCATTGTTCTCTTGGTTTTTCTCTTTCTCTAATTTCTTCTGGAGTCTCTCGCTATTTACACCGACTTTTCTCTCTGTCACACATTTCCTATCTCTACTTTCATACCTCCCTATCTAGCCTTCCATAGATCCCTGCCTCTTCTTTCATACCTACCTACATCTCTCTCTCTCTCTCTCTCTCTCTCTCTCTCTCCTTTCATACCTACCTCCCTATCTCTCCTTTCATACCACTGTATCTCTCCTTTCATAACTCTATATCTCTCCTTTCATAACTCTGTATCTCTCCTTTCATACCTCCCTATCTCGCTTTTCATACCGTCCATTTTTCATATTTCCTTCTATACTTTCAAACATCTCTGTCTTGCATTTCATTCATTATCATATCTCTCCATTTATTACTATTCTTAACTTTGCTTTTACACTTATATTTGCATTTTTTCCTTCATCCCCTTCCCTTCTCTTTAATTCCACCTTTCCTTACTGTTCTCTCTTCATTTTCTTTCTTTCTTATTCAGTGCTGATGTTCCATTTCTTTCTTTTTGATTTAATTTCTTCCTCAATTTCCCATTCCCTTTCTTGATAATTTTATTCTTTCTTTTGCCTCACTAAATTTGTAATTTATTTTCTGTCTTTGTCTAACTTATTAGTTTTTCCTTTTCGTTGTTCTCCGTCATCCTTTCTTCAGTTTTTCCTATCCGTATTTACTCTATTTTATTTTAACCTATTTTCTTTCCTCCATATATTCTACTTACTTCTTTCTTTCTTAAATCCTAATCTTCTTTTTTGTATTTGTTTCATTCCTTTCGTTCTTCCCTCGTCAGTTTCTCTTTCTTTCGTCCTTTTCTTTTTTTGTATTTTCTGAAATTCCTTCCTCCTGTTCTTTCTTGCTTTCTGCTTTTCCTTTAGTTTTTATCTCTTACTGTTCATTCTTTTTTACTACTTTCTCAATTTTTATTTTGAATCTTTCCTTTTTATTCTGCTTCTCTTTGGTTTTTGTATTTTCATTTTTATCTCTTTTCTCTCCATTTTCTTACAATGTTCCCGTATTTTCTTTCTTCCCTCTTCCTAATCATTCGTCCTTTATCTCGACCTCGAGTTAATTTCTCTATTATTACATTCTCCGTTCTTCTTTCCTTCTTTCTTTCTGTGTTATATTCCTTTCATATTTAACTTTATAACTCTTTCCTTCTTTGTGCTCGTTATCACTGTCACTTTTTTGTTACCGTACACTTTCTCATTCAGTATCTGTTCTTACTGCCTTGCCTTGTTTCCATTCAATTTTTGCCTGTTTCCTTTGAGCTTTACCTTTTCTATTCCCCCTTGTCTTTGTGTACATCTTGGCTTTGATTCATTTTTTAATTATCTTTCCCCGAGTTTCCAATCCCTAATTCAAATGCAGGGTTTGCAATAACTGCTCTATATCTATATTCATTAGATCGATTTTGTACAAAGCTTCGTTTATTTCTTACTTTTAAGGGGAATACAAAAGTCTGTCGCTGTAAACGCGCGTTAGCTTAACCGTACGAAAAAAGAAAAGAAACTTCCCGTCTACTCACTTGAGTTTGTGAAATTTCCTTAGCGGACGGCTTAGTTTATTCCTTCTTTCTCCGTGTTAATTAAGAACGCCGCCGTCACAAAAGATTAACAAAGGATTGGACTAATTTGAATCTATACATATTCATCAGTTGGAACTACTGGTACCACACAGTTTGGGATAATAATTTAGAATTTAAAAGGAACAAGTGATTCTATTCGTCTAAGACAGTCTGTAGCTGGGGCTGAAGAAAAGTTTTCGATGTATAGAGAACCCTCTCCTCCTCCTACTATATTACACCGAAATATATCCTTTTACAATTTTCCCTAAATAAAGCTCCTTCTTTAATTATGGTAATAAATTCCTTCTCTACTGTAGACAAGAGAGCTTAAATAACCTTAAATATTTCAGAAGTAAGCATTACGGCTTTTAAGGAGAGATGTAGAAAGTTAGAAAACATAAAATGGCGCGTAAAAATTCCTGGAACTTTTTTCAAACTGCAGTACGCTTGAAATGTTGGAAGGAAATTAAAACGCGTGGTATGAAACCTGCGCAATTTTAATCGTGTTGTCTTTGTGAATGCGACTCTTCATTCTGTTCTGCACTCTAGTAAAGCTACAGGATATGATAAATTGAATTGCAGTTGCTCAACGATTCTTTCCTTTCAGAATTCTTCTTCCTGTTGTACATTTTCTTAAGTTTTGAAATATCTCTTTTCCTCATCTTTGAAGAATGCTCTGTCATTCAAACTTATATTCGTATTCTAATTTTCTATACTGTTTCCTGAGTGTCATTGTGAA
This sequence comes from Periplaneta americana, assembly GCF_040183065.1. Taxonomy (NCBI): domain Eukaryota; kingdom Metazoa; phylum Arthropoda; class Insecta; order Blattodea; family Blattidae; genus Periplaneta; species Periplaneta americana. The sequence continues at coordinate 25,166,032 of NC_091121.1, forward strand.
TCTAAATTCTGTGGATTGAAATTCGGACAAGCAACTGTTTTAGGATGTTCCTTGGGAAGGTAAGAAAGACCAAGGACTATGTTCCGTAAATTTTCTTTGGGTAGGCTACTGTATGTGAAAGAACTGACGTAGACTAAATGAAATTGCCGGCCAACATTTTCTCGTACTATTTTATATTTTTAATGACAAGTATTAGTGAAATTTGTTAATAAACTTGGTTATGCAAGTCTTGCAAACATATTACAGCCCATCATTGTGGGCTATTATTAGGCACAACCTGGCCTGTATACAAGATTAATAGTTTACTTGCTCAAAAATCAGAAGCACATCAAATATAAATAAATAAAAATAATGCAAAAAATATATTTAACAAAAATAAAAGGCCTGTAGTATGGACTAGTATTTCGACCACAAACCATCTGGTCGGCCGCGCATCTCTACAAGGGAAGAGGACGCCATCTTACTCAGAGAAGTTTAAAACCACCCTTTTCGAAGTGCCTTTGAATTGGAGATGGCGTCCAAATTTCCCTGCCCCCACTAATTGTGAGGAGATGTTTTAGAGAGTGTGGCATAAGGTCTCGTCGAACTGCGAAGAAAGAAGATTTGAAAATGGATCATGTCGTGAACCATCTAGCTTATGCTACTATCCTGCAGGACTTCGGTTGGAAAAATGTCAACGCTCCCTGTGAAGAATATAGATAAACAAGAAATACAGAAAGCTAAACTCCAATATCACTTCAATATTGTCATTATTAAAACAAATAGAACTAAATTCTATATTTACAATGGCAACATGTTTTAATGTTGTAGTTAAACATATTTTTAACCCTTTGCAGAACAAATTAATTTTTTATGTTTTTCATTTCATGGATCATAACAAAGCTTCGATCAATTCTTTTCAACATTTTAACTCTGCACACAATTTAAAAATACATATGACACCTCTATGTATACTCAAGAGGTGGTTCCTTGGTGGAATATCTGTGCCATTAAATTTAAAAAGAAAGAAACAGGTGGTTCTTCTGAAAAACCACTATGCTGCAAAGGGTTAAGGCTATAAATCAGATACGAGTAAATGCAAATCGTTTTATTAACAGATAAGAGTGTTGCCCGGGGGGGGGGGAGTTGTGCTATTTACTAAATATTCAATCGACTTCCAGGCTATGTCGCCACTTGGTACTTGTATAAGTTAAATGGTGCTTATGAAAACTTAGTATGGTACATTTTTAAGGTAACAAATTAAGTCTAACGGAGATTCGAACCTACTCTAAACAATAGTATGTGTTTCAGACCCATTCTTAAACCACTGACGCTACAAAAGTTCACACTTCAAATCCTCTTATTACGTAGCTTTCTCGTTCATTTTCCTTTCAATGTATTTTATACCCCGTTTAGAAAGATTTAGTATTTATCAATTTTATTGCCATTTAACTCTTCAGAGGCACTGGTGCAGCTAGAATCAACCCTTCGTTATAATTTATAAAATATTTTTGAACAAAATAAGCACATTTACACGGTTTAAATGTGTCATCTTGTGAAATAGAGCTTCAAGGAAACGGGGCAAGCGCACTGTTCTCTTTCTGAAACTTAGACATTTATCGCCGGCCCATTCTTTTTTAGCCAGAGGTTTGTACAAAAAATCAGATCTGTAGCTTAACAAATAGACTATATAAAATAGAAATTTCATCCATCGCCTCCTTGATATTTTAAATGATTTTCTTACTTGTGTGTTCGTATTGCAAGTAATTTCCTCCTAAATAACTAAACAGCATTATTTTTCTATGTATTTATGCTTAACTTTTAATTCACCTGGAAGGTTCTCTACAAATTATAAGTGATTTTGTACCTTAAGTTGAGATCTTCATACGAATTCGATAATGATGAATAAAAACTGTGTTTCTCTCACTTCAAAACTATTGATAATATCGCATGAGTCTCTCAAATGATACAACAGATGAGTAGGAATTTCCGACTCAAGATTTGTATTTATGCGCATAGTAAAGGAAAACATCAAAACGGTCGTGCTAGTACAGTTATCTCCTGATTTTAAATCTGTGAGATAGTACATTTTAGTTGAGATATTATTCGACAATTACATTGACCAACATTGGTGAATTTTATCAATTCTTAAATTTGATTTCATTTTGTACTCTAATTCTTTAGGTTCAAGGTAATATTTTTATATACGTCTAATTAATAGCGTTCGAGAAAGAAACACTTTACTAGTGCAGCGCAGCGCTACAGGTTTAAAGAGTCTGCCTTGGCTTAAACTTCATCCTCTATTACCTGGAGTATTGATATCACGATACACTGGTAAAAATAAACAGCGATAGCACTAAAACTATTTAGCCTATTGATCTGATTCTTTTTTAAAAGAAAACTTATTTATCGGGCTAGAGCTTAAACTCAGACGATCTATCTCTATTAGGTTAAATAAATAAATAAATAAATAAATAAATAAATAAATAAATAAATAAATAAATAAATAAATAAATAAATAAATAAATAAATAAATAAGTAAGTAATTAAATAAGTAAGTAAGTAAATAAGTAAGTAAGTAAATAAGTAAGTAAGTAAATAAGTAAGTAAGTAAATAAGTAAGTAAGTAAATAAGTAAGTAAGTAAATAAGTAAGTAAATAAATAAATAAATAAATAAACAAACAAGTAAATAAGTAAATAAATAAATAAATAAATAAGTAAATAAATGAGTAAACAAATAAGTAAATAAATAAGTTAATAAATAAATAAATAAGTAAATAAATAAATAAATAAATAAATAAATAAGTAAATAAATAAATAAGTAAATAAATACGTAAATAAATGAATAAATAAATAAGTAAATAAATAAATAAGTAAATAAATAAGTAAATAAATAAATAAGTAAATAAATAAGTAAATAAATAAATATGTAATTAAATAAATAAATAAATAAATAAGTAAGTAAATCAGTAAGTAATTAAGTAAATAAGTAAATAAATAAATAAATAAATAAACAAGTAAATAAATAAATAAATAAGTAAATAAATGAGTAAATAAATAAATATGTAATTAAATAAATAAATAAATAAATAAATAAGTAAGTAAATAAGTAAGTAATTAAGTAAATAAGTAAATAAATAAATAAATAAACAAACAAGTAAATAAATAAATAAATAAGTAAATCAATAAGTAAATAAATAAATAAATAAGTAAATAAATAAATAAGTAAATAAATAAATAAGTAAATAAAAAAATAAATAAATAAATGAATAAATAAGTAAATAAATGAATAAATAAATAAATAAGTAAATAAATAAGTAAATAAATAAATAAGTAAATAAATAAATAAGTAAATAAATAAATAAGTAAATAAATAAATACTGCATCATAAGTATCTAGGTCTACAAAATAAATAAATAACTAAGTGAGTATTAATGATAAATTGCAAAACTTTTCTAACAATAAGTAACAATGAAAAGAAGTCTATTTACAACCCATGTATTCCTCACTTCAGTGAGAGATACAAAATGAATATTAACACATGGGAAGTGAAATGACTTCTTTTTGGCGCTAGGGGAACTTCATTTAAGTTAACCGAAACCATTCTCCTTTCTCTTAAATTTTCTAATGAGTACATTAACAAAATTTTGTCTAATGGTATTGAGAGATTCATTATCCATTTTACACAATCACTTGTATAATACTATGTAATTTTTTTTTTCACTTCATTTCATTGCTCTTCAATGTGTTTTCATCTCATGTTTCTCCGAAAACAAATTGTACTTTATTTTTAAATTTATCATTGTTCCGTATTCTCTCCGCAATCATATTGTATTTTTCATTTAACCTCTGCTTTGTATTCTGGATCCTAGTGGTCAGCCGTAGATTTCGGCCAGATGTCCCAAATTGTGGAATTTGTTGTATAGTTTTTTTTTAAATTTGAAACACTAGTCACATGAAATATTTTACTACAGACCCTGCAGTAACTTAAGTCTAGCAATTTAAGGAAATGATAATTAATCTAACTTTGTTGCAACAGAAATTAGAGCACATGAAAAGAATCTACGACTTTCTCTTATTACAGAACTGATTTATTTCACTGTAATTAGTCTAATTTTATGAATGTTCTGTGTGGTAAAATTTCCAAAAAAAGAAAAAACAGGTGCAACTTCTAAGGATGATTTTGAAGTGCCAAATCATACAGTAATTGCGAAGCATAGATTTGTCAAAGCATTTTTTGTAGAACAGTCATGGCTATTCCTTTAAAAGTGGTTCGAAGATTCTACTAGCAGTGCGAAGCAAAGATTGTAGATGAGCGAAGCAAACAGGATCGAAAGTAACTGTCGTTTATTATATTAGATTCCTTCATGTTTCTGCTTAAGCAAGCCATTCATCTCTCTTACGACTGACTTTTATGATCCATAAAGCACTAAAAACCATATTAAAGTGATTCTAAAACCCCTTCAGATATCTCAAATTACGCATGTAGACTAAATATCAATTTCTCTTTATGTCGTCGGAAGCTTATGTATTGCATATTGTGAGGGAGAAAGTCCTTGCCTTGCATCTGTGAAGAGTGTATTAAATATTACCGGCCTATTCCTGTATTCCCTTTAAACATGAAACCATCTTCTGCAGTAATTGCCTGTTTATCTTCTTCTCCACATCTCTTTTACTCTATATTTATTATTCACCACTTCTCTTCCCTCCCTCAGTCCCATTTATCTTTCTCCACTTTTCTTCTAGTAATTTTCTCTCCCTCGCTGCTCGGGTTTTAACAGAGTAAGCCAGTTCGTATCTTATATAATGTATTCCGTGGGAACTTGAAAATCGTAGGGTGCATCACTTCAAGGTTCCATCCTTATTCCCTCCCCCTTGTGGTCTGCATTATTCCAATAGTTCTCTCTTCTTTTTTTCCCTAGACACAATTTATCTCTGTTAAGTTGGAGAGCACGCTGTTCTTCATTTCAGCCACTATACATGCTGAATAAAAGTATTTTCTACCAGGCTGAGGAGTAAACTCATCGATAATGTTCAGAATTTTGATACATACTTCCACTTTTCCCTCTTGTCAGAGAGTTGACGATCTTAAATACGAGTATATTGGTTTTCGTAGGAAGCTAATGTTGTGATTTTGTTAACGGAATCATGAGTAGTCCAGTATATGACATAATTTTCAGATTTCACGACCGTGTACAGCCCCTATCAAAAGTTTAATAACACCCCTCCATAAGTGATATTTCACTCTTGTCCTTATAATTACGTGAAACCGCCTGATATTTATGTAGGGACCAAATGCCATGGTTGACTGAAAATGGCGGCTCCGTTCAAACATTTTGGTGAAGGTAACATTAGTGAAGTAGAATTTGATTAAGTCAATTAATATCTATTTTATTGTATTAAAGTACTTAATTTCTTCTAATCTTTATATACTTATGTTTTATCACCTCCCTACCATTTGTTTCTTTGTTTGTCAATATTGCAAACTGCAAATTCTTTACGGTACTATAAAACATGCTTTGCGATCGTCATTTATTCACAGTAAAGACAGTCAACTGAAAATGGTGACTCCGTTCAAACGTTTTCGTGAAGCTAGCGTTAGCGAAATAGAATTTCAGTGAGTAAATTAATATTGTACTGTATTAGAGTACTTTATTTCTTCTAATCTTTATATACTTTCTTCTATTCGTGTAATAGTCAATTAAATCCCACTCGAGTTTTGATTTTCTCTAGATAAATGAAAACTTCTAGTGAGATTACTGTTGATAATATACAGAACTGGAATTATTTATAGATTATGAATAAGTATTGATAAGTACATTAAGTTAAAGTGTGATATTTTAGTATTGAAGAAATAATAAGTCAGTTAAATAATTAAGGACAGAGATTAGGAGAATAGAATAAGAATCGTCTAATGCGGAGGAGGAAAATTTCTGAAATGAGTGATGGAGAGTAGGGGAAGAACTAAGCATTAGTATCAGAATAGTAACATTAGTGGGAACATACATAATGTTATTATTATTTTATTCATGGTGTATTGTATAGTATAGTATATATGCAGTATAAAATAGTATTTTTAAACTGTTATTAGCAGAGTCGTAAGTTAAGAAATTGTTTATTTTTTTATTTTAGTAGGTTATTTTACGACGCTTTGTCAACAGCTTTGGTTTTTTAGCGTCTGAATGAGATGAAGGTGATAATGCCAGTGAAATGAGTCCGGGGTCCAACACCGTAAGTTACCCAGCATTTGCTCATATTGGGTTGAGGGAAAACCCCGGAAAAAACCTCAACCAGGTAACTCATCTCGACCGGGAATCGAACCCGGGCCACCTGGTTTCGCGGCTAGACGTGCTAACCGTTACTCCACAGGCGTGGACAAGAAATTGTTCATAGTACTAGTGAAATTATGTTATAGGATCCATTTGTATTTGATATGAGACTAACGGATTGAACTGAATGTAACAAATCAGACAAGATTGGTGAGAAATAAATAAATAAAAAATAATGGATTTTATCACTTTTATAAGTCGTTAATGTTATTTTGAATTGTCAGCACTGTTATTCTTCATTTATCGGGGGTTACGATCATTCAACTTGAGAGGCGGGAGTTCCAGTTCTTGATTATTTCTGGCACATAAATTTGTGTCTAATAATTTTTCCGTTGTAACTGCTTTCATGTCCCGTAGTTCTGCCTCTGTTCCTAATCAACCCATTACTACTGCAGTTGAAAGAGATTTTCCCTTTTTACTTGTTCCTTTCCTCTCTACAAGCCTGCTGTGTCGGCTAGAGTGACAGGCACGAACGACAGGTCTATAAAAAAAAGAAGTTGCTGTCTTCGAAATAGTTACTCACTATCAGTATATCAGGCCAGGATTTACTCCGAATGGAACAGCTTTACCGACAGCACCAGACTGACTAGTAAGTTTGTTATAAACTACAGATATTGTAGAATTTACACTATAATTCAGTAATTTTACATCATTATTAGTTCTTATTAATCAAGAACTACAAAGCTGGAAATCGCCACACCAGAAAGGTCGCCTGTGTGGACTCGAGCACATACTGAGTGAAATATAAATTAATAGTACATTATGCAACGAGCCTATAATGATAGTAATTAAGAAGCGAGTATGGATGTTTATGAAACGAGCCCAAGCGAGTTTCATAATTTTCATACGAGCTTCTTAATTACCATTATAGGCGAGTTTCATACGACTATTTATGCTCGACCATATTTCTAACCTGAAATTATTCAGATGTATACATTTTATTTGTACCTGACAAGATCGGAAGTGACCTTGTTCTAGGTCGTGAATTGTGATATGTGCGCAGACTCGAAAGTATTGATTTTTTCCGAGGAACAATAATGTCATTGACCTTGATGTAATCCCGTTAAACTTGTTATAAACTTGATTATTGAATTCGACATTGAAAAACGAATGATAAATTGAATTTATTTGAATATTATTTACAATTAAGGCTAATTATTATAGTAACAGAACATAACCTTCTGCGACAGTATTGGATTTCCAGCCTCCGTGACTTTTCGCTAATTCTCTTTCGATTGCATATCCGAGAATAATCGATACGTGCGGTTTTATAACGGTACAAAGCTGACTTGTCATTGGCTGAACACTTGTAAGCTGAGTTGTCATTGGCTGAACACCTGTGCTTTAATGAGTAGGCGTACTTTAATGTCATGCATTAAAGGACTGCTACCAGGTGCATAATTACTACATTTCGGCATGGTTGAGCATAAAATATATTTCTAATAATTATAGCAGCTGGACTGAAACTGCCTAATATGTTTTATTAACGTAGATTATAATCACGTAACGTAATATACGTTCTCACAATTCTTGATAGTTTGCAGCTATTAAATATCTATATATATAATTTGAACTGGTAATGGAAATTACGGGAAATCGGCTGAACGGATTTTAATAAATGACCCCTCATTCTGAAGCTTGGAACTCAAAGTTTTTCAGAAAAATAGTAGTTTTCAGTGAAATGTCAATTTTTCAACATAATTTTTCTATTTTCCAAAATCCATCTTTCGTCAGTTTTGAGAACTAGCTAATTGCATTTCAGAATAAAACAAAACACACGCTACAGTAAACAATATTACACAAAGGCCATGATCTGCAAGAATGCTGACATATTTAGAGCTCAAATTAAATTGGTTATTAAAAACTAAGTTATTAAAAATAATTTACAGGTTCGATTCTGTGGTGTGTAATTTTCTAGGTACAGCTGTATATTGGATATTAAAAACTGCAAAAGTTGAGGTGGTTTGATGACATTATTACCATTAGAAATAAAATATTATTGTAGTTAATGCCATGATGTGACTATTTTTCATTAATTATACATATTAATGCTATATTGATGATATGAAAGTGAAATGTTTTGGGGTTATATAAGTAGATGTAAAGAATAACTTAAATTAGATTTTGATTTCTATATTTTACTGAGTGGCGGCTATATAGTATATGTTACTGAAAGCTATAAAACTTACGTAAAATAATAATATTATTAAAAATCAAATATTTTTATAGTTGTTAATCAAGTGGGGTTGGATCTTTTTCATATATTTAATGTGGTGTAGATATTTATATGCGTGGTTCTCTTCAGTATTGGCTCGAGAGAGAGTATCTTTCATTAATATGGAAGCAAATAACTTTCAGAATGTCTGGTATTCTTCATTAAAAATAAATCTGAAAAATGTTTATTTGAACGTGTAATAAACTTAGTTTGCAGCATTTGCTGCACGAGCCACTAGTAGGCTATAATTTGGTAGTGGCAAAGGATGTATATTCCGGAGAGATTAGTCTTTCCGTGTGGGACTTCGAAAACTGCCAACATAAGACTTATAATTTACTTCACCAGATAGCACAAGCAGTTTTTTTTTACGTTTGATCCTTCTACAAGGTACAAACTTAAAATACAAGTTACCCGACAGGTTTCAGAACAGAATTTACAGCAGTCTTCCAGTCAAAACACGTTATTTCTTTGCCTAAATGCAGGACTTTAGCACAATTAGCAAAGATATCTTTGTACTATTCTGCTCTTATGATAGTATATTGCTTTCTTACATTTTTTTCAATACGATCGAATACTCTGTGACTCTTGTCCACCGTTGTGGCTGAGGGATTAGCGACTCTAACTCCGAACCCAGCGGTCCCGGGTTCGATTCTCGGTCAGGACGAGTTGCCTGGGTGATGTATCTTCGGGGTTTTCCCCACATTCCTGTGGATGAATATCAGTTAACTTTATAAAGCGATTGGGACCCCACTGATCTTCGCCACTTCCTTTCCTCTCTCATCATCCTTTCCTTGTCATCCCGTTTCTGGTTTTCAGATCACTTTACAGGCGGCCTCCCGGAACTACTGGCTCTCTCGACCGGCCTCCGTGGAATGTAGCTAAACGACGTTGGATGGCTTCTGCAACGAGCACCGAGGCGGACCTACTTGGGGGGGGGGGAGTTTCGCCTCGGACCGACAGGGGGGTCTTGGAGGAAGTTGCCGAAGCAGGAATGGTATATGGATTTCTGTTGGCTGTAGGGACCGGTAGTCAGGGAATCATGTGGTAGGATTGGTGCGCGTAGGGGATCTATGGCACGCAACTCATTCCATATCGAGGATTAGCGCAATAGATCTCAACAGGTCGCAGTGCTGGGACATACGTGCCCCCTCACTTAAATTCCATTCCATTCTGTCAACCTTTATGAATTGGCAACCGTGAAGCAGGAGATATGAAATCTTCATTCTTGTCATCCTTTTAGCATCGAAAAGAGTGTTCGGACATGGGTTCTGCGTCAAAAATTTATCTACTAAGTCCCCTCTATAACTCCTAAAAATGTGTAATAAGAATTATGGAACACCCTGTATACGGTGTTAAATATGTTTAATAATTTGAGTGACTTATTATTAATCAAAACATGACAAAAAGGTATAATGTTCTTAAACAAGTACCTACCTTAAAAGATATGAGCACTTCGTCATCATCATTGTAGGTATATTTTTCATATCATATCAACTTCAGCTTCATTAACTCACTACTACGAACGCCAACCATAACATTGAACAAGTATTCTAATAACTACCCGTTTTGAGTAGGTTCTGTTTCTTGTGAAGAAAATACTTAAAAAAATATATAAATTAAACGTCATTCTTTTAGTTAAAATTGTTTATAATTGAGTAGTATTCTTTTCTCTTCAGGTTTGCACAGAGGAATGCTGTCTACAGGGTGATTCACGTATTTCTCCCCCGGTATATGGAGGTAATTCGTGAGGTTATTTGGAACAAAAAATGTAAATAAACGAATGGAATCACATTTTTAACTGGAGTTACACAACATTTTTGAAACGCGTCATAGTGAATGGAGCTCTAAGCATGTTTGTTGCCATAGCTACGTGCACGTTGTTGAAAGTCGCATCTGGGATGAAAGATATCGCGTATCAGGTTAAGGCACGAGTACAAACAGGCGAAGAGTTGCTTCAACTCATTCTGGATGCCGTGACGACAATTAGGAACAAACGTGTGAAGCTGTGAAATGTTGAATGTGCGTTTCACACCAGTGTGAACAGTTGCTTTGACAATCACGAAGGTAGTTTAGAAAATGTAATTTAAATCCACTATAAATAAAAGAGACTGATACATAAACAATCAAATTGTTTGTTTTTTAATTACTTTTTTGCATTTTTGTTAGTGAAATCCTGAAATAATTTTTTTTTCTGCCGTTTTCAAATTACCATAACTCCGTAATTATGAATGCGATCCCATTAGTTTAATAATAATAATAATAATAATAATAATAATAATAATAATAATGGTTTATTTTAACTGGAATAGTTAAGGCCATTCGGCCTTCTCTTCCACTCAACCAGTATGATAGAAAATTACTACAATGCTATGAATGTAACATAATTAATACAATACAATACAATTAAAAGCAATACAATACAATACAATACAATACAATACAATTCAAAGCAATACAATACTACAATACAAGACAATATAATACATAATTAAAATAATAAAATGACAATTCTTTTCATCTTCACAACACCAATAAAATAATAATAATAATAATAATAATAATAATAATAATAATAACAATATTAATAATAATAGTAATGATAGTCATACCTAAATTAAATTAAATTATTAAACTCGATCACAATTATAACTTCAATTTGACTGCGCCCGTAAGAAATCGTTTAGCCTTTTCTTGAAAGTGGTTATTGTCTGGCAGCCACTAATCTTCTGAGGTACAGAATTCCGTTAACATTTTTTGTTCCAAATAACCTCAGGAATCACCTACATAAACCGGAGAAAGAACTCCATGAATCACCCTGTATATTATCTGTGTAATAATCTCCGTAATATTGGAATTTAAATGTGTTTATTGCAGTTTATGTTTAATTTTATATCCTACATAATATAAAGTAGAAGATCTTGCATCGTCTTTGTCTTGATGTAACGTCAGATTCTTCCTCTTAGCACTTCACATCAGGTTGACGCCCTTTCTGTTCACTTCATTAAGCGAGAACAGCGTTGCTTAGTTCTCTGGCTTTGAGATCTCTTCTCTGTTATAAGCATGAGATCCAATCTTAAAGCTTCAATCCGAAGTGTTTTACATTGTAATCGATGTCATATATAAACACACGTTTCCACTCTTCCTCAGATCTCCGCTTCTTGTGAAAGTAAGGGAATGGAATACGATGTCTTCTGGCTGATTGAAAGGCAAATAAGTTGATATATGTTGATCTGATACCACGTGATAGGGGTTCGAAGTACAGACAGAAGGATAGTACACAGACGACGATCCACAAAGCTTCTTATCGTGTTGTGTATTCTTTTTCCAATACGAAAGCATCTGTGTACAGTTGAGCTCACGAAAATAATACCTGCGTTCTTATAGATCTTATGAAGTGTAGCAATAAGAGGATGTGTGTTCACGTCCTTTCAAAAACACTCTTCATCTTTTGTAATGTAAAATTGATAAAATATATAGGCAACGTTATTTTCAGTATGGTTACTGTTTTCTTTGCTTAATTTGCATATCTAGCTTGCGTTAGAAAGGACATTTATTTTATTCTTAAATGTGATGCAGGTTTGAACTAAATAAGGATGTAGGCCTATTGATATTGTTGCAATAATACCGGAATGGTAATTTTCATCTTAAATAAAAGGAGAACATCGATAACTTATTTTTTGACAGACAAGCTGCTAATGAATATGATGGATATATTAATTTGTCGTACAGAATTTATCTGTAATATTGACACTTAATATTTTAGGAGAAAAATTCGCTCCGGCGCCGGGGATCGAACCCGGGTCCTTCGTTTTACTTACTAAGCGCTCTGACCACTGAGCTGAGCCCGGCCAACAAGTCACTCAGCTGAGTGCGCTCCTAGTATAATGGCAGTTGACATTGGATACACGTCAACATATACAATGCCTAACTTGGAGTCAGGCCACAAAGGGAAAACATCGAAGGAGGAGAGTTCGGTCCGGTGCTGTGGATTGAATTCGGCGTAGCTCAGTGGTCAGAGCGCTTGGTACGTAGAACCAAGGACTCGGGTTCTATCCCCGGCGCCGGAGCGAATTTTTCTCCTAAAATGTTAAACTGCTAATGAGCTTATGTCGAAAATTCCCCTCAAACTGGACACATAGATTTCTAGAGTACATAGATTAAATACATAAAAATTAGCTCATGATAACTCTAAGGACTTTCAAACTTACTTGCAATGCTTCATTAAAAAACAACGGCACATACTTGAAACGAGCAGTTGACTTGAGGTCATTGTGAATGCCCACGAGCGAGTCATGTGACGTGAGGGATAATCTCTACGAATACTGCCATGTTTAATGTCAACTAAATTCGTTTTGAAACTACCAACTTAGCAATGAATGATTTGTTAGGAATCAGTTGTAATCTGTCGGTAGCGAATTTTCCTGTTGATTCAGAGCTGTGCTATGACGTTTTAATTCGATTCCCGGGTGGATTGATATCTGGATGTTTTTTTTGTGAGTTTTCTCCTAAATAATGCAATGCGAATGTTAGATGACCTCATGGTAAATCCACGGCCTTATCTCGCCAAACACCATCTCGCTATTACCATTTGCATCGACGCTGAATAACCTCATAGTCGATACAGCGTCGTTAAATAATCGACTTTTAACACTACTTTTAAAAGTAAACAACTTTCGACTGTTCAAACAGTTAACAAACGTTGCAAAGTCATATAACGACTAAATTAAATTAGGCTCCTATGTTTAGTTCTTATTACATTTACATACTTACTTACAAATGGCTTTTAAGGAACCCGAAGGTTCATTGGCGCCCTCACATAAGTCCGTCATCGGTCCCTATTCTGTCCAAGATTATTCCACTCTCTTTCATCATATCCCATCTCCCTAAAATCCATTTTAATATTATCCTCCCATCTATGTGTCGGCCTCCTCACAGGTATTTTTCCCTCCGGCCTCCCAACTAACACTCTATATGCATTTCTGGATTCGCCCATACGTGCTACATGCCCTGCCCATCTCAAACGTCTGGATTTTATGTTCCTAATTATGTCAGGTGAAGAATAAAATGCGTGCAGTTCTGCGTTATGTGACTTTCTCCATTCTCTTGTAACTTCATCCCTCTTAGCCCCAAATATTTTCCTAAGAACCTTATTCTCAAACACTCTTAATCTCTGTTCCTCTCTCAAAGTAAGAATCCAAGTTTCACAACCATACAGAACTACCGGTAATATAATTGTTTTATAAATTCTAAAGTTCAGATTTTTTGACAGCAAACTGGATGACAAAAGCTTCTCAACCGAATAATAACAGGCATTTCCCATATTTATTTTGCGTTTAATTTCCTCCCGAGTGTCATTTATATTTGTTACTGTTGCTCCAAGACATTTGAATTTCTCCACCTCTTCGAAGGATATTTCGTGCAATATTCTGGTCACGAGACATAATCATATACTTAGTCTTTTCGGGATTTACTTCCAATCCTATCGCTTTACTTGCTTCAGGTAGAATTTCCGCGTTTTGCCTAATAGTTTGTGGATTTTCTCCTAACATATTCACGTCATCCGCATAGACAAGAAGCAGATGTAACCCGTTCAATTCCAAACCCTCTCCATTATCCTGAACTTTCCTAATGGCATATTCTAGAGCGAAGTTAAAAAGTAAAGGTGATAATGCATCTCCCTGCTTTAGTCCGCAGTGAATTGGAAAAGCATCAGATAGAAACTGGCCTATACGGACTGTGTGCTGTAAGTTTTACTGAGACACATTTTAATTAATCGAACTAGTTTCTTGGGAACACCAAATTCAATTAGCATATTATATATAACTTCTCTCTTAACCGAGTCATACGCCTTTTTGAAATCTATGAATAACTGATGTACTGTACCCTTATACTCCCATTTAAACATAATTTATTACAGAGAGAAATGCTTTCGAAACTTGTGCATATATCAGTAAATCTTAGATATATCTCGATTTAAAAATGAAATATACTGTACTTGGTGTTTTCCGGTAGAAGTATGATGGAACATTATGTAGCTGCTTGCGGGAAGTACAGTATTCTCTTTTCCAAGAAGTAGTTGCATGGTAATCCTGTTTCATATCGATTATCTATAGGTGCATTTAATATCCAACAGCTATTCAAGTTATACTCTGAAATCGCAGTATTAAAGAATTTAGCGGAATATCTGCAACTCATGCGGTGAACTTTATTTGAAGTTAACGCGTTACAATGCCATAGAACATCGTTCAAAGCAATGTGAAGATATGAAGCTATACTAAAGAAATAACACACTACTCTAATCCTCTGTACTTCCTCGTATTCAAGTCACATCCGAATCGACAGAATGTATTACACATTCACGGGATATATCAAATCAATTGAACCTTGATAAATCTACATGTTTATGTAAAAAAAAAGTGGGCTTGCGAGGGAGTCAGGAAATGGTGAAATGGTGGGAACTTCCCTTTTTTTCATAAATACTTATTTATCCGCTTTTTTGAATAGGATTAGTTTATCTTTTTCCTTCGCTCTGCCAGTCACCTATAAGTTTCTCCTGCTTCTGAAGAAGAGTTCACAATTCCATTGTACGCTTGTTGCTGAGCAGATTAGAGCACTGAAGAATGAGATGAGACGGAGGCTCAGATCGAGACAGATCTGGACCGTTTGGAGCGAGAAAACGGGGATTTAGAATACCCATGTATATTGATTCTCGTTTCTTTTGAAGGAGAAAAATAAGAGAAAAAAAAGAGCGAAAACATCTAGAGGGAGAGAGAATGATAAGCGATAAAAAATAGACGAAAGATATATGTAGGCTTCCTTCCCTCTCTCTTTTCATGGTTTTTCTTGCGAATATTGCTTTCTGCTTGCTTCGTTTGGAAAGCAGCAAGGTAGATGAATGGGATCACTCATTTTCGGTGCAAACTGACGGGGTAAGGGGATATTGACTGCTTGGTTTGTGTGTTTCTGAGAGAGGCATCCAAGCTTCTCTCATTCGCTAAGTGGTTTCATCTATTCCTAAACCTCTTTCTCCTTGTACGGTAGATGTTTACGAAAACCGAATCTCTTGCTGCGCTCTTCCAGCCTTCCCTCCTAATTTCCTTCCCAGCTGTGTAAATTTAAGTTCAACTTTTATTTTGCTACAACAGTTTCGCACAATTTGTATTTATTCTTTAAGCAGTATGTCTGTATCTTGCAAAATAATCGAATAACCGCTTATCTATATAGCATCACTGTAATTTCTGAAAGAATACAATTTCATTGCTGGATGGTGAAGCTGGTCCACCGCTGTGGAGTAACGGTTAACGTGCCTGACCGTGAAACAAGCAGGTCCGGGTTCAAATCTTGATTGGGGCAAGTTACCTGTTTGAACGATGAAAGAGTAGTGGAACAGAGAAAAATTTTCTCCGGCACCGGGATTTGAACCCGGGTTTTCAGCCCTACGTGCTGATGCTTTATCCACTAAGCCACACCGGATTCCCATCCCGGTGTCGGATCGGATCGTCTCAGTTTAAGTTCCACCTCTTGGTTCCCTCTAGTGGCCGTCCTCTGCACTACGTCATAGATATCTATGAACGAGGGAACCTAAGAGATAGAACTTAAACTGAGACGATTCGATCCGACACCGGGATGGGAATCCGGTGTGGCTTAGTGGATAAAGCATCAGCACGTAGAACTGAAAACCCGTTTTTAAATCCCGGTGCCGCAGAGAATTTTTCTCTGTTCCACTACTCTTTCATCGTACGATGACGCAGAATATCTTCATGGAAACATCGTATGCACTTTGGTACATTAATAATATATAACTGTTTGAAGTTTTTCCCGGGTTTTCCCTCAACCCATTAAGAGCAAACGCTGGGTAATTTTCGGCGCTGCACCCCGGACTCTTATACGATATATAATACCCTGCCATAGTGATACCACACAGCAACACATTACCTATTCCGATGACTTTCAGAATGATCCAATATCTGACTAAATATTTCCTTTTTACACCAAAACAGAAATATTTACTCACAAAATAAAAATTTTACACCAAAATAGATTACCATCCTACCCTATATCTAGACTAATAATAATTAATAATAATCACCACAAGTTCTACTCACTATTATTGTTCTTGGTTCATTCTCAGTTGTACTCAATTTTATACTTTCTCTTCCAGAACATACGTAACACTTCACTCACACAACACTTCTCCACGTAACTAACCTTCCTGGCCACAGTCCTAATAGACTAACTCCTTGTCCGTTAATCTTGATCCTTCCCTATTTCACTTGAACCGTTCACACCAATGCGTTAAATTGTAATGCTTCTTATTTTTCTTATTTTGTGGATAAATTCACAAACTCCATCATCCTCTCGGACTGAAAAGCAGCCATTTTGTCCGTAAATAAAACTGACCACCCCTACACAGAACAAATCAATAATTGTCAAAAAATACTTGCAACTTTAAAAGAACATTGCAAAATAGCTGTGTTACAATAGATCCCAGGACATTGTAATCTACATGGGAATGAACAGGCTGACACATTAGCTAAGAAGGATGCCAATCTCAAAATAAACCCACGGAAACCTTTGTAATTTAGCTCAGTAAAACAATATATCAAGCAACTGCACAAAAATAATCACCAACAATAACTGGACATAAACATTTCGCAACAACGTAGGAAATTACTGGAGGATATACCTCCTGAACCCAGAAGACTGGCAGTTGCAAGCTTTCGTCTTAACACTAAACATGATATCCTGGGTAAACACCTCAATCGTCTTTGTATCCTTCCATGAGCATCCTGCATTTTGTGCCATCAACAGGAAGACATGGATAGACAACATCTTGCAAAATGCCCTGCTCTGAAATCCTCCAAGGAAGTCGACTGCTACTGGGCAGCTAGAGCCCGAATGTTTTTTGATTACTTAATCCGTAGTTTTGTTCACCACTTTCTTGTTTTTCTCTCAGTCAATGATAGTAAATATCATATACTAGCCATTAGACAAATAAATAAATGTTTTTTTAATGCTCTTATCTTCTCCTTCTCACCAGTTCCCCTCCCCGGCTCCTTGTTCTTTTTCAGCTCCTCGGGGTTTTCCCGTTTTTTCCACATATTAGACACGTACATAATTCCGTCATCATTTCTCCATTTCATCATTCCATATCATCAGCTGGCGCACGGAGGCGGCTGGCCTAGGGACAAAGAAGGTTGCCTGCGAACCTTAGTGTAGTCAGCCGGTGTGGGTTTGCGAATGTGCCTAGCTTGAGAGTTAGCACAATAGGTAGATCGTAACAGGTAGCAGTGCTGGGCCATAGTGCCCTCCTCTCGTAAATTCCATTCCATTCCATTCCAACAACATTAGACTAGACGGCATTTCGGAAGGCGGTCAGCTGCTACATACGCCGTAGCATTTCTGGTATGTGACGTCACAAACTTGTACAGTAGAACCAATCAGAATCAGTTTGTAACAAGTACTTCCCGAGTTCGTTTGTTCACGTGTGAGTGTTTTAAGACATTGAATAAGTAAAACTAACATTTCCTATGTGTATGTAAGATAAATAAATGGAAGGAGAGACTGTAAAAAGACAAGTATTGCACAGGCATGCGCGGAAAATAGTGTTTAAGATGTATAATTATGTTAAAAACGTTGACGAGCAGAACGCCGCCGGCCATCTTGATGCTGGATGCAACGTTGTCAACAATAAACGACTGTAGAAGCATGTGGTGTGGGATTGAAAACAGTGCAAAGAATATTGTTTGTGAAGGAAAGAGGGTTTGTTTGGTGTCATGCTTACAGTAATCAACGACCAAGGTCATTATTGTCTTTTGATAATTTAAATTCTCTCCTGCGCTATTTGTATTGCACGTGCGCGTGAAGTACGATGTGGCAATGTTGTACGCTGCCTTGCTCTCTCTATCTGTCTCTCTCGAAGCAAACGCTAGCAGACTACCGCCTTCCGAACTGCCGTCGACTCTAGCATTCGCCTGTGATTCATAGTCTACTATTGTCAAAGTAATTGAAATTCTGTCGATTTTTCTTTCACGAGGCAGAATAAGATATCAGATGATAGACGATATTAAGATACTGTATATGCATCATATGAGGAGAAAAAGAGGAAGGCAGAAAATAGGAAAGATTTGAGAAAGCTGGGTTTGCAGTCAAAGACCTGTCCTTGGGCAGAACACTAAATGAAATGAATGAACGGATCCAGGAACGAGTGTCCATACTGGGTGCAGGGAAAGATGTATTATACACAGTGTATTGTTACAAACTGCAGTATTATTCCAGTGGGTTGGATGTACATCTGTTAATGCGTAGAACGCAGAGTATGTAGGGTAAACATTGGTAATTTCGTGGCAGTGGTTATTTCGTGATACTTTTTCTTTGCTGTTTCGTGAACTAACCAATGGTGTTACGAGATTCAAATTTACGCCAAGGAATTGCATATGTTGTCCAGTTTCCAAAAACATACAGCTATGCTTTGTGTGACTATTGTAGCTGCTTCAGTGAGCTATTATGTTTGGACGGAGCAAGTTAGCGTCGAATTCTCAGGCGAACAAATTTTGTGGATGTTTTTAATTACATTACAAGCTTATTACTAAAGGTAATCATATGATATTTGGTACAAAGATTTACTTTATTATATCTTAGTGAAATTTTAGGAAATGTTTTTGGCTGTAGTCGCCATATAGGCTTAGCTTTACTGATAGAAATCTTAGCTGTTTGAGGCGAAATTTTGTTGAGCATTAAGCGTTACATTTTATACTATTTTAAAAATTGTATTGCAATACGAATTTTAGAAATCTGAAGATAAGATGTGATAACAGAAAAGAAAAGGGAGACGCAATGGGTTCAGTGTAGCTTCTGTTTGATTTATTATGATGCTAAGTGCCAATGAAAAGTGCTAGATGACTTACTTGCAAGAATTGTGACAGAAGATGAAACATGGCTCCACCATTTTTGACTGGAGACAGAAACAGACAATAGAGTGGCATCATGCTAATTCATCAAAGAAATAGAAATTCAAAAGTGCACCTTCGGCAGGAAACGTTATGGCTACTGTGTTTTTCGATTCAGAAGGACTCTTGCTTGTGGACATCATGCCACACGGAACCACCATTAATTCTGACGCGTATGTTGCAACTCTCAAGAAACTTCAAGCTCGACTGAGTCTTGTTCGACGACATCGGGAGAAGCAGGATGTTCTGCTAATTGCACGACAACGCACAGCCATATGTCAGTCACAAAACCAAGGATGCATCTACATACTGTGAAAATAGCAAAGCTGTAGGATAAAAATATAATTTTTAAACAAATGTTATGCATTACTTTTGGAGTTACCCTAGTAATATAGGCTATAGTAAAGTCCGTAAGAAAAGTGTTCATCCTTTCAGGGTCAAGAAGATCCCTTTTGAATTTCACTTTTTACTTTGATTTCATTCTTATTATGTGTTGATATGTATTTCTATGTTTTTTTTTGGAATGAATATTAGATGGAATTACTATGTTTGAAATCTTCTAACAATAAATGAGAATTTAATTTGACTATAATGAATTTTTCCACAATTCTTCTATCTCTCACGAAATTATCAATGTAATATCACGAAATTACCAAGGTTATCACGAAATAACCAACCTTTTAGCTTAATTTGTAAAAGTGGTCTTTGGCAGTTGTTCAAGAACTTGTCCAATCATTTATGTGTCCAGATTTGTACAGCAAATTATCGTCTTTTAGATGAAAAAATCGGAATAAGGATATATTTACACATTTGCATTTTAAATTAATTTTCATGAAATTATCATGAAATTACCAATGTTTACCCTACTCTCTTACACAAAACACGTTTCATAATTACCTGTTTGCGGCATAAACAGTACGGGATATAGGCTAATTTACTGATGTAGAAAATATCCGTTGAAATATTTTCTGGATCGGATCGTTCATTTTTTTTTATTTTATTGGGTTATTTTACGACGCTGTATCAACATCTAGGTTATTTAGCGTCTGAATGAAATGAAGGTGATAATGCCGGTGAAATGAGTCCGGGGTCCAGCACCGAAAGTTACCCAGCATTTGCTCGTATTGGGTTGAGGGAAAACCCCGGAAAAAACCTCAACCAGGTAACTTGCCCCGACCGGGATTCGAACCCGGGCCACCTGGTTTCGCAGCCAGACGCGCTGACCGTTACTCCACAGGTGTGGACGATCCGATCGTACATCTTAGTTTTTCTAGGTACAAGTCAACACAGGAAAATGCCATACCGGAGTACTATATTATTGCTGAAGCGACGCGACTGTTGCTGTACACATTTACAGGCGGGAATATAAATTTTTAAGCAAAACACGTTTTAATTTTCATCTGCATCTGTCGTGAATTTTATGGGAATTAATGTACCGGCGCAGACAATCTCTGTGTGTTCCAGTTTCTGTTTAAATTTTTTCTGCAACCAGACAAGAGGAAGCGGAGATGTTGTCGCAGTATTAACGTTATTATCTAGGTAGAGACGACTGTAATTTTTAGAAGAGAAATTTTGTTAACTGCTTCATTTAATAACATGTCATTAGTAATAAAAAGGATAGCATTTTTCTTAGCACTCTGATGTACATAGTAATTAATGTTAGGCTCCTACTTTGCTCACTGAAGGAATTCATGCAGCAGAATGATTTCGTTGACAGAATGAGTGAATTACATCGTTAAAATGAAGAGTGTTTTGGGTGGCGGCAAGGAAAATGGAGGGGGGAGAGGAGAGTCTGGGAACAATGCACTTTCAGAGTGTGGGGAATTGTTAATGGTTTCCACTCCCTCAGTTTGCCTTCCCTGTAATTCTTCCCTCACTGTCTGTTTCCCTCAGTGAACCACTTTGCAAACCATTTCTCTCCCCCGTACAGCTTGAATCCTGTTTTCATTCTCCTACATTTCCGCTGTATATGAAACAAATAACGTTATCTATATTTCATCTTTTGATTTGGATATGGAGGTCTCGACGTTGACTATATTTCAATTCTTTGTGTGCCCACACTTTCTGGTATGATACTCGCGATGCATTGTATCTGAATCTGAAAATGTCTTCATTTATTTAAAGATCTCGTTTAGGCCTACTATCAAACTCCGGTGTCCCCACACTCATATATTTTCTACTTTGATTTCTGCATTGTCTGCCTGAGGTCTCTATGGTCACACGCGACTTCCTACGAAACATCTGCATGATCAACCAACCAACATTTTGTTGCACTGAAAGTCTACATGGGCAGAGATCAAACTGCCTTGCTTTTTACTCCTATTTAATCTATAATCTCATCCAAAATTGTTCAGTCTATTTGTTCAGTCGATGTTAATTCATGATGAATTTATAAAATATATGGCTAGTATAGTTTGGGTTTTATTGTTTATAATTTATGATTACGTTTTTGTAGGAAAGGGTTTGGATGATTTTTTAATGCATGTATCAATTTTTGCTTCAAATTTTCCGAAAACTCTTCAATTGAATGGCTTTAAAAAAACCGTAGTCCAAAAACATACATTTTCAGGAGAAGCATAAAACTATCGGGCATGGCTTTTGTTCGCATTTCAAGTATGAAATTCATCACGTCATTTCTTAAGCTGTTGTAGAAACTCGGGAAAACTGAAATTTATTTTATTTATTTATTTATTTATTTACTTATGTATTTATTTATGTATTTATTTACCTATTTATTTATTTCGAAAAGAATATTTTAGATGCATTCATTTATTCATAGTAGTTTTCTGTCCAAGAGCAGGTCTTTCACTGCAAACCCAGCATTCTGCAATTTTCCCTATATTCTGCCTTCCACTTAGTCTCTGTCTTCGATCTATATATCTTAATGTTGTCTGTAAGCTGATATCTTCTTCCCGAACTTTTCATCTGTTTACCATTTCTCCCAGTGCATCCTTTCAGTACACAGTTTCTTCTTAGCCAGTGGCCCAGCCAATTTCTTTTTCTCTTCCTGAGTAGTTTCAGTATTATTCTTTCTTCACCCACTCTTTCTACTCAGATTCATTTCTTATTCTGTCTCTCCATTTCACACGTTCCATTTTTCCCCATATCCACATTTCAAACGCTTCTAGTTGTTTCTCTTCACTTCGTCGTAATGTCAATGTTTCTGCCCCTTAGAGTGCCACGCTCCACACAAAGCACTTTATTAGTATCTATCTTAGTTCTATTTCCAGAGGTCAGCAGAAGGTGCTAGAACAATATGAAATATACAGATAAACTAAACACACCGAAATCAAATTCTCAACACACAGATCAATTTCAGAACACAGTCACTATTTGACTCCACATTACAACACACAAACACACCCTTACAACAGGCAGCAATATCCAGATGACGCTATGCTCCAGTAGGCTCTGACGATGGTGTAGATACCGAAACAGCTATAAGCCCACGTGTTTAAATACAGGATATCCGGGACAAAATTTACCAATAAGAAAGTTTAATAACTCACCAAATAATTGATGGATGAAAATGCTGTTTGCGGGAATTGACAAAGGGACTTCCAAAGTTTCGAATGACCACTAATAAATTTCTATGCGTGCACCTCTTGTAGCACGACAAATGTCCAGGCGATATTCAAGTTCTTGCCATGTGTTTCGTAACATCTCTGGAGTGACAATTGCACAAGCAGCGACAATTCTCCGACGCAGATCTTCAAAATCTGCCACTACAGTCTTGTACACAATGTCTTTTATGTATCCCCAATTATGCTTGTTGACGATCCCACAGACGTGGAAGGTGGACTCATCACTAAACACGACCTCCTGCAGATATCCATTTTCAATATCAATTTTCAACATGTCACTAGCGAAATCATATCGTGCAGGCAAGTCGTTTGGTTTCAGCTTTTGAACCAATTGAATCTTGTATGCTTTCTATGCCAAGTTGTTATTGTGTGCCTATCTGGTGGTTGCTTCTCAGGTCACTGTTGTCTAAATCTTCTCTCCACTATCTTCGGATACTTGAATTCGGCAAGCCAATAGCAGCATTGAACTTTTTGTAGCACTTTGAACGCCATTTTAATTACAGCTATGTCAACAACAATGACCAAATGTTGCCAACATCACACATAAAACTTAAAATGTCCGTTTTTCATTTGCCGCAAATTTCATTTTCCTATCTCCATTATTACGCGAGTTATTAAACTTTCTTACTGGTAAATTTTGTCCCGGACACAGTGTATATAACACTAGTAAGTTGCCCATTTATCAATCTTCTTCTTTTTGTATTTAAAGCTTCCTTTGTCATTGCTATCTTCCTCTTAACTTCCCGACAACAGCTCATGTTACGCCTAGTGTTTATAGTACAACCCAAGCATTTGAAGCTGTCCATTTGTTCCACTACCTCATTTAGAATTCGCACGTTTACGTTTTTTTAGTTTACTTCCTGTAGCTACAGTCTTAAAGTTACTTACTTATTTACATACAAATGGCTTTTAAGGAACCCGAAGGTTCATTGCCGCCCTCACATAAGCCCGCCATCGGTCCCTATCCTGTGCAAGAATAATCCAGTCTCTATCATCACACCCCACCTCCCTCAAATCCATTTTAATATTATCCTCCCATCTACGTCTCGGCCTCCCTAAAGGTCTTTTTCCCTCCGGTCTCCCAACTAACACTCTATATGCATTTCTGGATTCGCCCATACGTGCTACAAGCCCTGCCCATCTCAAACGTCTGGATTTCAAGTTCCTAATTATGTTAGGTGAAGAATACAATGCGTGCAGTTCTATGTTGTGTAACTTTCTCCATTCTCCTGTAACTTCATCCCGCTTAGCCCTAAATATTTTCCTAAGCACCTTATTCTCAAACACCCTTAACCTATGTTCCTCTCTCAGAGTGGGAATCCACGTTTCACAACCATACAGAAGAACCGGTAATATAACTGTTTTATAAATTCTAACTTTCAGATTTTTGGACAGCAGACTGGATGATAAGAGTTTCTCAACCGAATAATAACAGGCATTTTCCATATTTATTCTGCGTTTAATTTCCTCCTGAGTGTCATTTATATTTGTTACTGTTGCTCCAAGATATTTGAATTTTTCCACCTCTTCGAAGGATAAATGTCCAATTTTTATATTTCCATTTCGTACAATATTCTGGTCACGAGACATAATCATATACTTTGTCTTTTCGGGATTTATTTCCAAACCGATCGTTTTACTTGCCTCAACAGTCTTAAAGTTAGGTTACGAAAATTTCTAGGATTTATTTTTCTTGTGGAGGGTTCACCATTTAATCATTTTCAAGAAGTGGAATAGTAAAATCAGTTTTTAATGAAGCTATCCAGTGTTTAACCATTTTTAACGTGACAGATTACTACATAGAAAAACAGCTGTGTTTTCCTCCTACGTCTCCGCCCCCATTACTGTATAAAAACTTATATATTCGTGAAGTGTAAATGATATGCACTCAACCTTACACCTGTTTTGCACTTAGCATGGAGTAGTCGCATTCCGTCGGCAACCATATGTGGTTCGAAGTGTCAACTGATTTATCTGAGTTGTAATGGATTCTTGAAGGCGAACCTGAACAGCATGTAATTAAATTGTATGGGTAGTAATTAATACTGCACGCGATAGAGATATCACTGCATATATTAAGGTTCCTTTAAACAAGCTTTGATAGAAAACACAGTATTGGGGCGTGGGATACTCCCTGATATTCATTAGCATACATCACTCCTCTGAAGAAGTCTTTTTGTTTCTGGTGTTTACAGTGGCGTACTGGATAGACATAACGAGGGCTGTGCAGTATACGCTCACATTTAAGCTTACTGTTCTTTTCTGTTTCTAATCGATTACCTATTTAATTTTTCTGTAAAAACCATATACTTTGTATACTTCCACTCGGTAATGAGGTTTGGAATAATATTCTGGGGAAATTCCACAGATAGTAACAGTGTATTGCTACTACAAAAAGAGTAATTAGAATAATAGTAGGTGCCACATCTAGGGAATCGTGTAGGACTATTTAAAAAAAAAAAACTACTAATAATGCCCATGGCTTGTCAGTATATTTGTTGATTAATAATCTTCCTCGTATGTAATCGTGAAAACTTTGTAACTAATTCAACAGTTCATAGCATAAATACGCGTCAAAAATGACTTTCGTACTACTCCTCGCAAGTCTATAGTGCTATCAAAAAAGAGTGTGTTATATGGCAGTAAAATTTGTAATAGCTTCCCTATGTATATAAATATGAAACTCAAAACATTAGATTATTTAGGGCCAAATTAAAGAAGTACCTAATTTCCCACGCCTTCTATTCTGTACGTGAATTCATGACATTCAACAACGCTTCATGAAATTCATACTAAAACTTTGCGTTGTACTAGTGGACTATAATTATTGGCTTTTAATTAATCCTTTCTAATCTGTAGATGAGTTTCTTCACATAAATTCGTACGAAATTGTTTTTTAATAAATAAAGTTATTTATATTTAATTACAGATATTACATTAAGAATGAAGTATTTTCATTAATTTTTAGAGTTTCAAAATGTTTTGTGCTTTCATTCTAATTAAACTTTACTGTTTTCAGTTATACGTGTATTTCCAAATGTATGTTTTTATTTTTCTTTTCCCTTCTGTATTGTAACGAAGCCTATCACTGTATGTTTAATGGCTTAATAAATTGAATTGAATAGAATTGAATTGGATATATTGTAAACCTCTTCTGTACATATTTCAACTAGACTGTGACTATAAATTAGATAGATGGATTTATTGAGTAATATTATAGCTACATACAGATTTTATATTATCATAATTTTCTCTGAAATCCAATGCAAGTGTCTTCAGACCGTACGTGCTCTGTACCCAAAACAAGTCCTCCTTTGTAGGTTCCCCCACCTATGATTATATCCAACTACTGTCTAAAAGAACACACATATTAAAATGAAAATGGCACAATAAACACATTATATAATATATCCTAACCTAAAAGACATAAAAGTGTACAGCTGGGTAGATACTACTATCCCTTCCTCAGTTCGCGTCACAAACTTCAACAGCTGAAGTTCTAACCTTTCTAGCCTTCAAGAAGAACATTCCAGTATTTTGTTCCCATTCTCTATTCCCCATGAGGTCAAGACATGCAAGGGAACTCCTATTCTGACTTAGCATCGGGGATGGTAGATATTTTCTCCGTACATGTTCCAATTCGACACTCTGTAATAAAATATGTTTATAGGAGTCCTTTTCTCTGCAAAGCGGACAAAGACGCTCCCCTTCTTCGTTGACAATTTTATTACCCTTCCATGCCCCCAATCTTAGCCATGCTAAACCTGCTCTGCTGTCTTTGTTACAAGAATTTATGTAGTCACACCTCCCCCAGTTAAGCATGAGATCTGATTGTAAATGTACTGAGGACTTTTCCGAACATTGGAGCTCAATCTCTTGCCTCTCGATATCAATTAAACACATCTTCACATTACGCCATACATTCCTCCTGTTATTCTCTCCACACCCATCCCATTCCTATATGATGCAGCCCTTTTGTCTTGTTCCATATTCTAGTTGTGAAGCAATGTATGAATACCATGGAATGTTAATAATTAGAACATGAACATATGAAATTCGAAGTAGTGTGAAATAAAATAAGTAACAGAAGATTCGAAGCTAAAACGCAGTTATTTACTTAGCAAAGAAACTCCGGAGAACGTAGGCATTAAAGTACCATAGGAAAGTTTTTTACTTCGCTAGCTCCAAACTCCCTCACTTTTAAAAGCCTTGAAATACCCTAGAAGAAGTTAAAATCATGAATTATTTAGCTGCAAGTAAGGTGTGAATAGTTCGGTTTTAAAGTCATCGGCTCTCTTGCATCAGCACGAAAAATAATAAACGTTGTCTGGAGACTCGTAAAACCGACTTAATAGCCAGTTCGCCTCTGTTACTGCATAGTTTTACGATGAAAAGGTTGATGAGGATGTTAAGATATCCCTGAATATGGTGAGCTTTCAAATAGTCTGGATCATTTTTCTTTCGCGAAAGATGACGTCATCCTCGTTATAATTTGTGGATGGCGCTAACATGTGGTTAAATAAGAACATAGGAGCATCTGACGCATTTTCTTTTCTGTTCTGTACCCTTCCTCCAACGCCTTCCTTCCTCCTCTGCTTTTCATTTAGCACCAGGCGAAGCCAAGTTTACAATCTCTTGTAGCAGGTTCCTTAGTAAGCAATTTTCATCTTTTAATGGACGTGGATCTTTGGCAAATAAAAGTTTCTCATCACCCTAGCAACAATTTTACTGCTCACTTCGGGCGTCTGTGCCATGGTCAGAGCGTTGATAAATGTTTACTGGCTCATGATTATGGTACAGTTATGGTGTAGTATTGATCCAACTATAAATACGAGTTTTATTCGGAGACTAAACACATTTCGCGTGTATGTGCGCTACGGATTGTATTAAGAGTTTTGCATTCATTCGAAGGTTTCTCCTTCAAAAAGAGTGACCAATGGTGCAGTTTAGGCGATAGACACGTTTCTTTGCTGATCTGGGTTTGATTCCCGCTTAGATATAGTTTTATACGAGGTTTTCTCCAACTATAAGGCGAATGACAGAAAATTCCGCTGAAAATTTTTGGCCTCATCTCGCAAAATACAATAACAACAACACAATAAAATTCCATCCATGCTTAATAACGTAGTATTTGATTATGATCGTTATAGGATTGCCTAAAATGTGAATAACTGCGAAAATGTAACATCGGACGTTAATTATTTTTAACTCCCATTGTCGGAATGTAAAGGAGAATGTATTGTGATGTAAAAAATAAATACACACATTTTCTTGTAAATATGTTTTCAGCACCTCTAATATAAAAAAAAAATATATCGGGGTGTGGTTGTGTCGGAGACACGGTCGTGAGTTTGACGTGAATGCATCTCTCTTAAATCGAAATATCTTAATTTAATTTTATTTTTATTTTTATGCTCGACCATGCCGAAATGTAGTAATTATACACCTGGTAGCAGTCGTTTAATGCATGTCATTGAAGTACACCTACTCATTAAAGTACAGGTGTTCAGCCAATGACAAGTCAGTTTGTACCGTTATAAAACCTCAGCCAATGACAAGTCAGCTTTGTACCGTTATAAAACCTCAAGTATCGATTATTCTCGGATATGCAATCGAAAAAGAATTAGCGAAAAGTCACGGAGGCTGGAAATCCAATACTCTCGCAGAAGGTTATGTTCTGTTACTATAATAATTAGCGTTAATTGTAAATAATATTCAAATAAATTCAATTTGTCATCTCGTTTTTCAATGTCTAATTTAATTTCAATGTTATATCAAAGTTAATATTTAGTTTACTCTTATAGGCTATCAAGGTCAATGTGGACATCTGTTCCTCGGAAAAAATCAATACTTTCGCGTCTGCGCACATCTCACAATTTACGAGGTATTGCTCAAGGTCAGTTAGATACAAATAAAATGAATAATTTCAAGTTAGAAATATGGTCGAGCATAAAAAGTCGTATGAAACTCGCCTATAATGGTAATTAAGAAGCTCGTATGAAAATATGAAACTCGCTTGCGCTCGTTTCATAAACATCCATACTCGCTTCTTAATTATTATCATTATAGGCTCGTTGCATAATATACTATTATTTAACTAGCTAGCTAGTGAGTATAAATTAAAATTATAAAACAAAAATATTTCTAACAACTACCGCCAGGCTCGTGTACGGTGTGGTCTTAGCCAATAATATAAAATAAAATTTACAAGGACAGTTTACTAAATACAGTAAATAACTTAATTCATACCAATAAATAACGCACAAGAGCAAAACAAAAGAAGAAGAAAGAGAAAAAGAGAGAAAAACACATTTAATATAAATTGACAATCAGAGAGAAGACAGTGATATTCAATAAAAACATGAATATAGTCGACAGAAATAAAAAGTAAAAAATACACCCATTTGTTCATATTATATATTATGAACAATATTATAAATTTATTTTTTAAAAGCTTCAATTTTAAAATATTTCGAATTTGGAAAATTGTTTGTAATTTTATTATAAAGTCTTGGGCCGAAACTAGCATCATGTTTAAGTACTACACTATGACATTTAGGCTCAATTAATGGAAAAGTAGACTTTTGTCTTCGAGTACGATATACATGTCGATTGATTTATGTTTCATCTAGACGACATCTTTCGTTTGGTACCAATTTATGCATGATGGCTACTTCCAGGAGTCCCAGCATAGTGAAAATATTCCGGATTTTCAGTATATCTGGAAAGAAGAGATGTTGATTGTCGCTGCTGACGTATTAACAGTAATCCTATCAGCGCATAAAACTTGCGGTTTTATCTCCAATACAGTCTACCCCATTTTTTTAACTATGGACCTAAAATGTTCTGCTGAATTATATTTGAGTTACTAGGCAACGAAGGATATTTTTGTTTGTGTTTTCGGTATTATTATGAAATATATTTCAAGAAGCATCTAACCTGTTTGCGGTATGTAGTTTCTATTATCTTCAGTTTCTCATTGAAAATGCGCAACGACACAATCATAGTTTTGGAATTCTTCTGCCTTTCTTATGAAAAAAGAGATGTTAGTGCAAATTCAGCAGTTAAGAAATATGCGAAGAAGACTCTACGAAACATTTGTTTACCATTTGTGGCCGTAGCTGAATTTCAATGACTATTCACTTTTACTACTTCATGCAACTGTTGACCAATAAAACCATACGAAAGGACGTTTTTCAACCAATCATAGCTGTTTATCGCTACAATTTTGTCACTTCCCTAGCAAGTGTTCTTATCACTTCCCTGGCATTTGTTTCTTTATTTGCAACATTTAAAAATGCAAATTCTTTACGGTACTATGAAACATACTTTACGATCGTCATGTGTTTACCGCATAGATAGTCAACTGAAACTGGAGATTCTGTTAAAACGTTTTGGTGAAATACAATTTTAGTAAGTAAATTAATATTTTATTGTATTAGAGTACTTTATTTCTTCTAATCTTTATATACTTTCCTGTAATCGTGTAATAGTCAATTAAATTTCACTCGAGTTTTGATTTTTTCTAGATAAATCAAATGAGATTACTGTTGATACAAAAACCTCTGCAGTTGGAGCTTTGATAAATAAAACCTACCTACTACTACTGCTGCTGCTACTGTTATTGCTACTGCTACCCCTTGCATAATGATTCGTATTTAGCGTCTATGTGGCATAAAGTTAAGATAACGTAAGATCATCGCAAAAGATAAAATATAACTAAAAATACAGAACAATACACGGTACCTGCAAAGTAAATAATTGTCCATGCCACTGCCGGCAACAAAATAAAGATTGGCTAGATTTGTAGCTCCATATTTAGGAACGTATAAGTTGGAATTTTAATATGCGTAATAAAATTGAATTAGGTCCCCACATTTATACCATATAAAAGTGATAGAGTCCCGCTCTTTAGCCTCTTGGATTAAGGCCTAGGACTCGCGTTACGGAATGAGCACTGGTTCTAGTCCTTATTGGGACGGAATTCTCATGAAATTTCGGCCATTGTATGGGACCGATGCCAACCCAGCATCTTGATGAATTTGGGGAGTTACGCTAGGTATCGAAATCGAGTTTCGAAAACCGGCTATAAGGTCTAAACCTCGCCCGGATCGATTGATTAGCTTTTCTGCCTTTCACCATTACGACCAGGGTTCTATCCCCTTCTGAGTCTGGAAGGAATTTGTGGTCTACAAAACTGTCCCGAGAGGTTTCTCCCTGGGTTATCCCGTTTTTTCTTTCATCATCCTTACTCTCTGAGGTCCCGAGGCAGGCCTCCAGAGGAAAATAATAAATATGATTGAAAGTTTTACTCTTTTGTGTTTAACAAAGACTACTATCACAAACCAGCTGTAATGGATGGGGCAATCATCTTACTAACCACACTGTACTCCCATATTGGTTGGATGATCGTTTATGTCTGCTGAGGCATGTGGCGTGAGACCAGCAGTCATCTGTTCGAGCTTGGCCCGTCATGGGCTGTCATGCCTCGAAATTAATTAAAAGAGTCATATACGCCTTTCGAGGTCACTGGTATTTTAAATTTGCATACTGTAGCTGTTTTAAATAGGAACTGAAATCGCAATTC
The DNA here is from genome assembly GCF_040183065.1 of Periplaneta americana. Lineage (NCBI taxonomy): Eukaryota > Metazoa > Arthropoda > Insecta > Blattodea > Blattidae > Periplaneta > Periplaneta americana. The sequence continues at coordinate 25,197,676 of NC_091121.1, forward strand.
GCTATGATAAAGAAATCAGAAGGGCAATGCTAGTAAATAAATTGGTAGCGTTGACTTGTGACATCGAAATAATTTATGCTGCCATGTCGTCTGAAATTTTGTAGAACATCGATAGAGTTTACGTCGTTAAAACTCGACAGAAAGTTTCAATACTTGTTAGGAGAGTGACAAGTGACATCAAAATTATGCTGTTATTCACTTGCTATGTGTGGCTTGAAATAACGTTGAATATGATGAATAAGAATGTGGCAGAAAATGTTCAACGCGCTTTCGAAAAGAGACGTGCGGTATTTTATGTACCATTTATGCCACATGATTGAATTTTCTTTTCTTATTTGTCATATTGAATCCCTGACGAATATAGAGAAAATGATATTGATAATATATGTTATGAGTTATATTCACACGAAAAATTGTAAGATTATGTTTTAGTAGTATATTATTGGAGAAGCATAATGACTGATATTTTAAAAGAAGGTGAAACCTAATATAATATTATTTTCGAGATTGTGTGTTTAGTAATTATTTCTTCTTTATTGTTCCTCGTCGTAGCGTCGTGATCTAAGGCACCATGCCTGAACTCTCGTTACGAAATGGTCGCTCGTTCGAGTACTCATGGGGAAGGAATTTTCTCTTGATATTTTGGCCAGTGTATGGGGCCGATGCCCTTCCATTATTGTTATGAATTTGGGAAACTACTATACGCAAAGAAATTCCATTGTATTATTATTTTTTATTTTTATTATCATCGTTATTGTTATTCCTTTCTTCTTTCTATATTCTATGTAATTTACAGATAGATATTGCTGATGTACTGTAGGTAAATACAATTAAGGGAGGTATGCCCAATATAGTACCCATTTTGAAAAATCTACTTCTAATATCATTAATTCTTAAAAAAATATCCAATAAACACGGATTCGTAATATGGCACTGTTTGTTGACAGTATTCAGTATAACTTAATTAAAAAGTATAATTTATTAAACCCTGATTTTAATCAAAAGAAAAACGTTGCTCGGCGATTTAGGACAACTAGTGTTCCTAATATCGCACACCTTCCTTTCTACTGAAAACGTCAGTATAAGCTATAAAATATCATAGATTTTGACAAAATATAGGTTTATTGACACAAAATATTTAAATTTCCAAACAAAGAGAACACAACATATCTAAAATTCATAAATGTAAGTAACGTATTTTATCTAGAAATTATATAATCTTATAATAATATTGTCCCAATACCGCATTGTGCGATAATAGGATTATAGTGCATGTGTGATATTGAACAACCGATACACGAAAAACCTATTAGCCTATTATAGCCAACTTAAAACTGTCACAACATTTCTTCGATTGATTTTGCATACTACATTTCTAACCAAGCAATAGCATTATAAATAAAAGCATTGCTACTTACCTTCAGTTACTAAATCAGGTTCCAACAAAACACACTGACAATATTTTTACCCATCACATTTTAGAATAAAGCCCAGGATTATGTACCAAAGTCTACAAACATTCACCTGCGGTAACTAATTTCGAACGTAGAGAATTAGTCAGTATACATCATGTGATAATGTGACATGTATTACGTAGCTTAGAATCATTAGAGTGCGATATTGGACACTTCCATTACTTACCGAATAAAGTTCAGAGTATTATTATCCAGATCACTCTCATGACAAAATATTTGATTGCGTGTGCACTTAAAATATCGAATTTAACGTCGTTCTTTTAAGTTAGCTGCAATGTTTCTCATAAGAAGTTCATTAAAATTATAATTTATTGTTTGAGAAAGATACATCGTCACATAAGGGCTGCCAGTCTGGTTATTGCTAAAGTCTTGACTTTGGCACAATGTCAATGTATTTAGAACATGTGACTTCGATTTTCATAAACATTTGCTGGCTAATCTATAATAATAATAATAAATCTGTAGCCGAAATTTTTCTGGTAATTTTCGATTTTCCAAAAATAATTGGTCCCAACATATATAATTAACCACCCTGAAACCGAAAATCGCTTTTTTTAAATTTTTGTTTGTATGTCTGTCTGTCTGTCTGTATGTTTGTTACCTTTTCACGCGATAATGGCTGAACCGATTTATATGAAAATTGGAATATAAATTAAGTTCGTTGTAACGTAGATTTTAGCCTATATGGCATTCAAAATACTTTATTTAAAAGGGGGGTTATAAGGGGGCCTGAATTAAATAAATCGAAATATCTCGCTTATTATTGCTTTTTGTAAAAAATGTTACATAACAAAAGTTTATTTAAAAATAATTTGGCATTAGTTTTATTCCTTGAAAAATTTTGATAGGACTGCTATTTAATGAGATAAATGAGTTTTAAAATTAAAATAACTGCCATCTAAGGCCGTGTAATGAATTAAAAAAAATGGCTTCGTCTTAAGTGGCCTTGGACAGCAACAATCGAAAGCTATGAAAGATAGCCTACAGAGAATGTTTCTGTGATTTTATGAAGTAATATCGGAAGCTAAATTAACCGATTTTTATAATTAATTATTATTTCACATTGGAAAGTGTAGTTTCTCTAAATGGACATAATGCTATAATGTTATTACAGTAACTTCTGATATAATATAATATAATATAATATAATATAATATAATATAATATAATATAATATAATATAATATAATATAATATAATGTAATGTAATATATAATAAAATATAATATAATATAATGTAATATAATATAATATATAATATTATATAATATAATTTATTTGAAGGGTTCACAACCATAGTGGGCCAAGCGCCATTTACTGAATACGTGGAAAACAAGGGTTAAAATTAAGTTATTACCATAATTCAATGGAAACCTATAACAAGTAAAATAAAATATACACATTAAATCTAAATGATGTCAATCTTCATTAAACTATGGTTGCATGTAATAAAAATTAAGAAACAGGTTAAAGGAATTGTCATTGCACCAAATGAGTGTCTCTGGACCAAAATGATCGTATTTTAATTATTTGGATGCAATTTAAATTAAGTAACATATTAAACGATTTATCCTTCTATCAAAAACGAATGTTCCCTGGATCAAACGTCCTATTTTAATTATGTAATTACTTTATATTTATTTCTAACGGGTGCAGCGGAGCGCACGGGTACGGTTAGTTCTATAATATAATAGTTCACTAGTTCAGGGGAATAATAATAATAATGAAGTATTTAGCGGGAAGCTACAAGCGATGCAGTATATGTTTGTTATTTTTCGTTTTTACTGTTTTCATTTATCAAATGACACTTAATGAGATAATTTTGAAATTATAATTAAAACCTGACAACTCGGAGGAACCTACTCTACCACCGTTTTTCTCTACCAAAAATATTGTAGTTGGACTTCATAAAATGTTCTTTTGCAGAAAATATCACTGAAATACAGACATTTCATTGTGAATAAAGTTACATGTTTGATATACTGAACATGTCAAAATTTGGTGTTTAATAATTCATTTAGTATTTTCTTTTTCCAGATGTAAGCTCACTACTAAAGGGGACAGCTTTCTAAGGTAAGATGTGTGCATTGTAATTGTGCAGTGTATAATGTTTGTCATATTTTATGTAATCCTATTATAAAATGTATTTATTTATTTTTATTTCTGACGTATACCTGTAGACCGGGCTACACAGAACTTTTTACTCTAATCACACACACATTCTTCATAACTGATTACGTTTATTAAGTGTATATTATATCGTGACATTATTTACAATGTCAAAATGTACGATTAAATATAAGGGCATATCGAATTTATGTTATAATATTATTGTATTATTGGATTTTGAGGCACGCTATACCATTTCCAACAGTGTTTCTCGCTTCATAAATAATGATACGTGGCCTGTGAGTTTATAATTGAACATTCTTGTGGAGAAATTTTGTTTATTTTTATAATATAAGATTTTTTTTTAAATAAGATGTATGGATAAATTAATAAATCGCGGTGTACGAGGTACAGTGGAAGCTCTTAAGTTCGATAGAAAAAAGTTCGACATCTTACAGTTCGACCGTTTACGTAGGAGAATTATACACGCCCCTATACGGGCACTGGGTTTCCCATTTCAATGGGAATTGGTTCTGTGTCTTGCAGTGATTAGGACATCCATATTTAATCACTGGCTTTAAATTAATAAACTCTTCTTTTTATATGACAGAGACTCTCCGCCTTCAACACGTTTTAGGATATTTAATTTTTCCTTTAACGTACAATATTTATTCCTTTCACTAGAAGAGACATACTACATTGTGCCGTTTGTGAGATAGAACTGTCGAAACCCAGAAGCGCATACACAAGTCTCGGGACGGACAGGAAATGCAAGTACAGTACTGTATTCGTTGATGGATAACCAATAAGAATTTGTATTCGTTTCACCTGCCACACCCGCTACCCTTATTGGGCGGAACTTTCAATTCTGTTCAGTCGAACTTAGGAGAGTGCACTGTACTTTGTTTATGTGCATTTTGAAATTAAACCTCTTACAAATAGAAATGAAAGGAATGTTTATAGTGTAGTGAACTACACTAGTAGTGAAATGCAATATTAGCGATTCTTAAAGTGATTATAATACAATATAATTGGTATACCAATATAATTCGCAACACCGATAATTGCAATTCTTCCAATTGGTCCATGTACAGTAGTGGCAAAAAAAAAAAACGGACCGACCCTTGTAGCTAATATCAGAGCCTTGTTCACTCCAGAGCACTCGTGGTTCCAATCCTGCCTGGGAAGGAAACTTTTTTTGTTTCTTATTCAAATTGTTTTCCAATATTTTTCGATTGCTGGTAAAATTCATGTTCTGGGAATAATAAGTTAATTAAGTAGTAAAATAGCGCTGCACTCGAAAAGTATTGGGAATAAATTTGAATAAGAAACAAAAAAAAAGTTTCCTTCCCAGGCAGGATTCGAACCACGAAAGTCTTAGTTACCAGTCTATCGTGCTCTGGAATGAACAAGGCTCTTTAATCAGGTCGGTCCGGTTTTTTTTTTTTTTTGCCACTACTGTATATGTAAGTGAAGCTAGCAAGTGGTTGTTTAATATTTGTTTAGTGACGACACATGAAACGAGAAAAAATGTTTTAAACCCAAGTTACCGAAGTTACAAACACAAAACCAGCTATGTAGAGCATTTTAAATGAAGAATTTTATTTTTAATTTACTAGTACCTAAAACAAAATAATCAAGTCAGAAAAATTTTCTAAAGAAAAAATAAAATCCCGAGTAATTAATTTAAAACAATAAATGCATAACATGCTATTATAAGTAACATTAAATCGAAATAAGATGGGAATGGGTATGTAAGAAGAATAGAAGTAGGAAATTTTACCAAAGAAATTGTAAATGGCACCACAAGTTTGAAGATATAAATAGAAAACACAAGGATGTGAGAGAAACAAATGAATTACTTAATGTGACGGCAGACGATTAGAATATTGGGAATCGATAATTATTGTAAATAGTTCAAAGATTATCCCTAAAAAATGTCTACAGAGTTTAATTTCGCTTCGATGGAGTGAGATCTTGCAAATCATAGATACAAACATAGCGGAAACTCCAGCGGGAATCGAGTACCTGGAACTAACTGGCACATCTTCCACATGAGTTTAGTAAAGGCTTTATACATTGCCGGAACATTAACCTCCAATCGCAAGTACGTGTGCGTACAAGAGACGTGTGGTAAGTTATGTACGTAGCTAGCGCAAACACCTCCCATCATGCGAGGAAGTGTTTGCCTAATCTGAGTATTCAGAGGGGAATTTCGGTACGTACTACAGACATATGTAATACTCGTACATAGGAACAGAAATTATTTTATCATCACATTAGCGAAACATATTCAGTTTTATTATTCATGTTTAAGTATTTATAAGATCAACAACTTTTAAAAAGGTATTTTTTCTTATGAAATTATATCCTTACACAACTAAGTAATAGTAACAAGACATATAGCATGAATATGAGTGCAGGTGAATGACATGAAATCAGATTTTTAAGGGGTCTATTAATTATCTAGCGAAATTTAAAATCTTGTCCTTGCTATTTGGGAAAAGGAATTTGTACCAGAACAATGGAAGGGGTCAGTAATTTATTTACATATTTTTAAGAAGGAGGACAAGACTAACTGTGGCAACTTTCGAGAAATATCACTTTTGTTGACATCGTACATAATTTGCCCAATATTCTTTTGAGAAGATTAACTCCGTACGTAGATGAAATTATTGGGGATCATCAGTGCGGTTTTAGGCGTAATAGATCGACTATTGATCAGATTTCTTGTATCCGACAGATAATGGAGAAAAAATGGGAGTATAAGGGTACAGTACATCAGTTATTCATAGATTTAAAAAAGGCATATGACTGGGTTAAGAGAGAAGTTTTATATGATATTCTTATTGAATTTGGTATTCCCAAGAGAAGTTTTATAAAATAATTTCGAAGCAGACAAGTTAAAAAATATAAAAAATTAAGCTGCAAATTGAATTTCATATCCTGGAATTTTCGTGACACAGACTACAATGGAGGGTAACAAGATCACCCCACTTAAATAAGGCGAATTACTTATTAAAGTAAATCAATTCTTTATGTTATTCTTATTTTAAAATGTTAGTAGACATAATATAACGGAGAGTCACCCTCGGTAGCGCAGTTGGCATAGCGCTGGCCTTCTATGCTCGAGGTTGCGGGTTCGATCCTGGCCGAGACAAGCTAATGTCAGTAGATTTACTGGCATGTAAAAAAAACTCTTGCGGAACAAAAATTCCGTAATTTATATTTTTATAACGGACAAATATATGAAATTTTAAAAATAAGTCTGGAGAAAAATGAAAATAATATTGAAAAATCATCAGTGGGGTAATCCTATTACCCCCTTGCTAGCAGGAGAGTTAAAAAAATTAAAACATCTTTACAACGGTTCTTTTAGCCTAAAATAATCACTTACAAAAAGTAATCTTATTTATTTACTACATGAAACAAAATGTCTCCTTATAATTTCAAGGAAAAATTGTTACAGGGCCGGGTATCGATCCCGGGAAAGTCACAATTTAAGTCACACAAGTATTCGTGTGCACTCATAGTTGAGTTCTGGCGTCTTGTCAGCTCATTTGAGTCGTGTGGATACAAAGTAAAAATTGTGACGGTGTCGTGTATAGTTCCTGGGGTAGCTCAGTCGGAAGAGCGTTCGCGGGCTAAGCGAAGGGTCCCGGGATCGATACCCGGCATCGTAACAATTTTTCCTTGAAATTATTCAAAACTGCTTTACCTGAAAGCCAGATTTGTATGTATCCTTATACTTTGTAGACATACTTATCCTTATATTTTTATGCAAATGCCTTTAATAGTGTACTTTAGTTGCGGCGGTATTCACTAGCCTTCATGTAGGACTGAACAACTAAATTCAGAAAACTATATTTCGTATGGAAAGCTGTTCATAAAACAATTACTTTTTATTATGATCATAAATAAAAATGACTTTCGGCAGCTCAAAGAGGGATGTGACAACTCCTTGAGATTTATCCTCCTGAGTCCTGAGGCATTAGTTGTTTAATTTTTAAAGTTCAATATAATTTTACACTTCAAAAACAGTCACTGATATGAGAAAAAAAATTCTTAAAAATACTGCAGGTTACATGCAGTTAAGGCACAAATGCAAGTATATTATGCTACACTTTTGGTCTCTGTACATAGGGTAAAGGTTGGTATTACTGTGATACGAGTAATATTGTAATTGTTCTTTTTAAGAATTTATGACAATTTTACTGAGCGAGAAAAGAACCGGTTTTGTGCGGCAACTTGTCCACGAACATTCCCTTAATACATTGACGCAAAAAAAACCAGTCAGACGTTAGGTCCTTTTTATAATGTCCACAATTTTAATGTCCAATAAAGTATATGTCCACTTTATTTTAGTCCAATTACATAAATTTTATGTGCACATTTTTACGCCCACTATATGATTGTACAATACATTATGTCCATCTACAAATTTATTTTAATTCCCTACTCAATCTCTTCTGCCTGTTCATCTTCATACAGCTGCAGATAACTAATAGTTTTGAGGTAAGTTCTGATGTGTACTTCTTCGTTGTAGTGGTTGTCTTCTACTCGACTTACATTTTGTAAGTACGATCTTTTAATAGGCTGTTGCACATTCAAATGCCCGCCAAGCACATCTCTCTTTTCACATCTCCAGTAGGCCTATCTCTTTTGCCCATTACTGCTGTATGAATGATAACAAAAACTTTTATACAATAGCAAAGATTTTTCTCTTTTTAGACTGGATCAATTTTGCTTCGTCCATGGTTGTGGCTCAATGTACTCTATAGACAAAAGAAGGTAGCCGTTTCGATAGTTTCCATGAACAATGAGGAAACTAAAAATACTGCTGATCCAGTATTAGATAAAAGTGGACATTAAAAAGTGGGCATAAATGAAAGTGGATCTAAATAAAAGTGGACATAACAGCCATGGACCCAAAAAAATGGACGCACTTAAAATATGGACATAAATGAAAATGGACAAAAATATTAGAGGACGTAAGTCATATGGACATGGTTTCAATGGACTTAACATTTTGGAAGCACAATATTACCAACCTTTACCCTACATCTTGTATCATAATCAAGTAGGAAGTATGGTATAGCGTTCTATACTCTCAGGACTGAGGAGGATAGGCCTACGTAGTTTTTTCTTGTGTACTCAGGATAAAGGCAGTTTGGACAAGAACTAATTCTAACTACACAAGCCACAAGCATCTCCGGCTCAGAATTAATGCAATGTCCTTGTTCTACCTTGATGGCTATGTTAGGACACTGATATGGCATCACTGTTATGGCGTTGATTAGCAACCAATTACGTCACTACCTTGCATTCCTTTGGCTATGACACTCCTTTTGAGATCAATTAGCCCACACGTCTTTAATCACCGAGATGAATTCAGCCACGTGGAGCAGGCGACAGAGAGCTGATTGATGAAATCGTCATCCGTCTGACTTACCCTTTGATGTGGCTCCCTCACATGTCACTAACACACTTTGCTCGTCTCGTATTATGAGAAACACTTGCACGCAAATCCGCTCTGTACAAGTCTTTAACTTCGTTCATGCAAACTTGTGCCAAGCCGGTGGCCTCGAAATTCCTGGAATTACAGGAAATGGTAATCCGTGGGCACCTTGATTGTAATTATTTTTAAGAGTCGACGATGTGATCAAAAGTTCAGCAAGTCTTTTATTAAAGACATCAGAATATTTACTTACTGGCTTTTAAGGAACTCGGAGGTTCATTGCCGCCCTCACGTAAGCCCACCATTGTTCCCTATCCTGAGCAAGATTAATCCATTCTCTATCATCATATCCCACCTCCCTCAAATCCATTTCAGTATTATATTCCCATCTACGTCTCGGCCTCCTAAAGGTGTTTATCCCTCCGCCTTCCCAACTAACACTCTATATGCATTTCTGGATTCGCCTATACGTGCTACATGCCCTGCCCATCTCAAACGTCTGGATTTAATGTTCCTAATTATGTCAGATGAAGAATACAATGCGTGCAGTTCTGTGTTGTGTAACTTTCTCCATTCTATATATTATTATAATGTACCGAAGTACATATGATATTTCCATGCAGATATTCTGCGTCATCATACGATGAAAGAGTAATGGAACGGAGAAAAATTCTCTCCGGCGCCGGGATTTGAACATTATAATAATATATATGATATGCGTAAATCACGTCGTGATTTAAGACGGCGCTTATTCCGTCGGATCCCGGCCAACTAGTCACTCATTACGAGTGCACCTCAGCACATACGTGGACTTCGGTCCTAGGTTCATAGATATCTATGACGTAGTACAGAGGGCGGCCACTAGAGGGAACCCAAGATTTGGAACTTAAAACTGAGACGATTCTTCCGACGCCGGGGTGGAATCCGGTGTGGCTTAGTGGATAAAGCATCAGCACGTAGAGCTGAAAACCCGGGTTCAAATCCCGGCGCCGGAGAGAATTTTTCTCCGTTCCATTACTCTTTCATCGTTTCTCCATTCTCCTGTAATTTCATCCCTCTTACCCCCATATATTTTCCTAAGCACCTTTTTCTCAAACACCCTTAACCTATGTTCCTCTCTCAAAGTGAGAGTCCAAGTTTCACAACCGTATAGAACAACCGGTAATATAACTGTTTTATAAATTCTAACTTCCAGATGTTTTGACAGCAGATTGGATGATAAAAGCTTCTCAACCGAATAATAACAGGAATTTCCCATATCTATTCTGTGTTTAATTTCCTCCCGAGTATTATTTATATTTGTTACTGTTGCTCCAAGATATTTGAACTTCTCCACCTCTTCAAAAGATAAATTTCCAATTTTTATATTTCCATTTCTTATAATTTTTTCGTCACGAGACATAATCATATACTTTGAAAGACATCAGAATAACATATTACAATAAAGAATTGAAGATCTTTAAGTAATATAAGATTGGAATAAACGAATGAGTACAGGTAGAGGCATTTCGTCTAATAAGCATGTTATGTTGAACAATAAAACACAATACCATAACGGGAGCAGATCATCACACGCATCAATGCAGACGTACACAACAACATAACCACGTCGTAATTGATTCCATTCCTTCAAACGTATTAACATGAGCAGAATATAATACGGATTCATCATATACAGTACATATACAGCTAAAATAGCCAACATCATAATAGCTTATTCCTTTTACAACATATCAATATGAGCGGACCACTGCACGCATCCATCGCACATATATACATTTAGGAATCACCCGGCAAACACGTATTTGCGAAATATGAAACAACTACATAGAGAAAAAATTTTAAATTACATCAAAACATAATTGTATTATATGTATACACAAACACACGTTGTCATAACATCACAAATATTCATGTACAGTAATGGAAAAAGAAACCGGACCGACCCTTGTGGCTGATTTCAAAGCCTTGTTCACTCCAGAGCACGATATACTGGTAACTAAGGCTTTGGTGGTTCGAATCCTGCCTGGGAAGAAAACTTTTTTTTTGTTCCTTATTCAAATTTATTCCCAATACTTTTCGATTGCTGGTAAAATTCATGTTCTGGAAATAATAAGTTAATTAAGTAGTAAAATATCGCTGCGATCGAAAAGTATTGGGAATAAATTTGAATAAGGAACAAAAAGAAAGTTTCCTTCCCATGCAGGATTCGAACCACGAAAGTCTTAGTTACCAGTATATCGTGCTCTGGAGTGAACAAGGTTCTAAAATCAGCTACAATGGTCCGTCCGGTTTTTTTTGCGACTATTGTACAATCACAACGTCAATTTTCTATATAAAATTTAAATTTTAATATAGCCTACATGTTAGGTATGACTACATTTTATATTTTATCAATTTTAATTCTTAACAATGTTAACCAACACATATAACAAATATTGTAACATCAGTTCTATGTACACATATACCAAGTCACGTACAATTTTAGCAAATTACCAAATCAAATGCAAATTAATTGAAATCAATATATTTCCAATATGTATTAAACTATTACTACTTGTAAATCATGATTTATTCTTTAAATATACAAATCAATATTTTATTACAAATGAATACGTTCTACATTGTACTTATGTTAGATATCGTTAAAAAATTATGTATTTGATGATGCCTTACAAGCGAAAACGTTTATACTTTTCTTTCAGCAACATGTTGTACCATACAACAATATACAAATCAATATTTTATTACAAATGAATACGTTATACATTGTACTTATGTTAGATATCGTTAAACAATTATGTATATGATGATGCCGTAGGCCTACAAGCGAAAACATTTATACTTTTCTTTTAGTAACATGTTGTAGCAAATATTAATTTGCAATAAGAATGATGTCATATGTTTGCAAATTTTAAATAAATGTATTCCATAAATCTGACTTTCTATTAATTGTTTAATTTCATTCACGTAATACAACTCGATATTAAGATATATGGATCATATGCGGAGACAAAGGGAAAGGCAGAAAATTGGTAAGATTGGAGAATTCTTGGTTTGCAGTGAAAGACCTGACCTTGGACAGAAATCTATGAACGAATGAAAGGATCTATGCTTTCAGCTCCACTTTCTTTGCGACGAAAAGCAACTAGTAATTTCATCCCTCTTAATATTAGTGGGGGTGGATGTAAACCCAAGAGCTGCGATCTGAAAACCATTAGACTCTCGAGAACGACATTGGTGAAATAAATTTTCATAATAATGCGTGACAATTGAGGATTAATTTCAGAACCGCTTAAAAGGCAGTAAATAAAATTGCTGGAGTATAATTTATGAACACAATTTCGCACTTTAACGCACAGCTAGTTGGCACGGTTCCGAATCCTTGAACCGGATTTTTATAGTGGTTTGAACTAGTTAAGTGCTTTGTGTGGAGTGTGGCATTGTATGGGCAGAAACATGGACATTACGACGGAGTGAAGACAAACATTTGAATTGTGGTTATGGAGAAGAATGGCGCGTAGAAATGGACGGACGGAATAAGAAATGAAGCTGTGTTGAAAAGAGTGGGTGAAGAATGATGCTGAAACTGATCAGGAAGATAAAAAGCAACTGGGTGGGTCAATAGCTGAGAAGAAACTGCGTAATGAAGGATGCACTGGAAGGAATGGTGAACGGGAGAAGAGTTGAAGGAGAAGATGATATGAGATGATGAACGACATTAAGATACATCTAGGCCTATCATATGCGGGGAGAAAGAGAAGGTAGAAAATAGGAAAGATTGGAGAATTCTAGGTTTTCGGTGAAAGACCTGCCCTTGGGCAGAAATCTATGAATGAATGAAAGGATCTATGCTTTCAGCTCCACTTTCTTTGCGACGAAAAGCAACTAAGTAATTTCATCCCTCTTAATATTAGTGGGGGTGGATGTAAACCCAAGAGCTGCGATCTGAAAACCATTAGACTCTCGAGAACGACATTGGTGAAATACATTTTCATAATAATGCGTGACAATTGAGGATTAATTTCAGAACCGCTTAAAAGGCAGTAAATAAAATTGCTGGAGTATAATTTATGAACACAATTTCGCACTTTAACGCACAGCTAGTTGGCACGGTTCCGAATCCTCGAAATGGATTTTTTATAGTGGTTTAAACTAGTTAAGTGCTTTGTGTGGAGTGTGGCATTGTATGGGCAGAAACATGGACATTACGACGGAGTGAAGACAAACATTTGAATTCTGGTTATGGAGAAGAAAGGCGCGTTGAAATGGACAGACGGAATAAGAAATGAAGCTGTATTGGAAAGAGTGGGTGAAGGAAGAATGATGCTGAAACTGATCAGGAAGATAAAAATCAACTGGGTGGGTCAATAGCTGAGAAGAAACTGCGTAATGAAGGATGCACTGGAAGGAATGGTGAACGGGAGAAGAGTTGAGGGAGAAGATGATATGAGATGATGAACGACATTAAGATACATCTAGGCCTATCATATGCGGGGAGAAAGAGAAGGTAGAAAATAGGAAAGATTGGAGAATTCTAGGTTTTCGGTGAAAGACCTGCCCTTGGGCAGAAATCTATGAATGAATGAAAGGATCTATGCTTTCAGCTCCACTTTCTTTGCGACGAAAAGCAACTAAGTAATTTCATCCCTCTTAATATTAGTGGGGGTGGATGTAAACCCAAGAGCTGCGATCTGAAAACCATTAGACTCTCGAGAACGAAATTGGTGAAATACATTTTCATAATAATGCGTGACAATTGATTAATTTCAGAACCGCTTAAAAGGCAGTAAATAAAATTGCTGGAGTATAATTTATGAACACAATTTCGCACTTTAAGGCACAGATAGTTGGCACGGTTCCGAATCCTCGAACCGGATTCTTTATAGTGATTTAAACTAGTTAAGCGCTTTGTGTGGAGTGTGGCATTGTATGGGCAGAAACATGGACATTACGACGGAGTGAAGACAAACATTTGAATTGTGGTTATGGAGAAGAATGGCGCGTTGAAATGGACAGACGGAATAAGAAATGAAGCTGTATTGGAAAGAGTGGGTGAAGGAAGAATGATGCTGAAACTGATTAGGAAGATGAAAAGCAATTGGCTGGGTCAATAGCTGAGAAGAACCTGCCTACTGAAGGATGCACTGGAAGGAATGGTGAACGGGAGAAGAGTTGAGGGAGAAGATGATATGAGATGATGAACGACATTAAGATACATCTAGGCCTATCATATGCGGGGACAAAGAGGAAGGCAGAAAATAGGAAAGATTGGAGAATTCTAAGTTTGCCCTTGGGCAGAAATCTATGAATGAATGAATGAAAGGATCTGTGCTTTCAGCTCCACTTTCTTTCCGACGAAAAGCAACTAAGTAATTTCATACCTCTTAATATTACTAGGGGTGATTGTAAACCCAAGAGCTGCGATCTAAAAACCATTAGACTCTCGAGAACGAAATTGGTGAAATACATTTTCATAATAATGCGTCACAATTGAGGATTAATTTCAGAACCGCTTAAAAGACAGTAAATAAAATTGGTAGAGTATAATTTATGAACACAATTTCGCACTTTAACGCACAGCTAGTTGGCACAGTTCCGAATCCTCGAACCGGATTTTTTATAGTGGTTTAAACTAGTTAAGTGCTTTGTGTGGAGTGTGGCATTGTATGGGCAGAAACATGGACATTACGACGGAGTGAAGACAAACATTTGAATTGTGGTTATGGAGAAGAATGGCGCGTTGAAATGGACAGACGGAATAAGAAATGAAGCTGTATTGGAAAGAGTGGGTGAAGAATGATGCTGAAACTGATCAGGAAGATAAAAAGCAACTGGGTGGGTCAATAGCTGAGAAGAAACTGCCTAATGAAGGATGCAGTGGAAGGAATGGTGAACGGGAGAAGGGTTGAGGGAGAAAATGATATGAGATGATGAACGACATTAAGATGCATGTAGGCCTATCATATGCGGGGACAAAGAGGAAGGATTTGGAGAATTCTTGGTTTGCAGTGAAAGACCTGCCCAGGGCAGAAATCTTTCCGATGGAAAGAAACTAAGTAATTTCATCCCTCTTAATATTACTGGGGGTGGATGTAAACCCAAGAGCTGCGATCTAAAAACCATTAGATTCTCGAGAACGAAATTGGTGAAATACATTTTCATAATAATGCGTGAGAATTGAGGATTATTTTCAGAACCACTTAAAAGGCAGTAAATAAAATTGCTGGCGTATAATTTATGAACACAATTTAACGCACAGCTAGTTGGCACGGTTCCGAATCCTCAAACCGGATTCTTTGTAGTGGTTTACGGTGCAACTGCCAGATGTTCATTTAGTGTGTGTGACATCATATTCACCTTTGAACTCACAGAAGCGCGGAGTAATCGCCCGCTGCGATACATGGAAACCCCGTGGTTCGAGCTCAAACACGCTACGTACAGCGTTCATTACACCGTCTTTATGCTAAGCGAATGTGTAAACGTGCGAAGATGATTTCCTGCTGTATACATATTTATTGTTATATGCCATGAAGAGCGGCGTTATTGTTTTAGAGACCTATTCATTATCGAGTTTAAGAACTTGCTAAATGTTTTTTGTGTGTCTCGCTAGTTAGATCAAGCGAGATTAAAAATAAACACCAACTCAAAGCGGCGTGGCCTCACACCTGCATCTTTCTTTAATTAATGCCTGTTTGCTTCAAGACTTAAGACTTATTTAAATTGTTAGCACTTCCATTAGCAACAAATGTTAATGCCATTTTATGACACATCACAGATTCTTCTCTAACATTTTTTTTTCTTGTATGACTGAGTCATAACAATTCAGTGAGTAACAAAATGTTGTACGTTGAAATGATCGTGAGATTGTGTTATTATTAAACCTCGACTTTTAGGCTAACTATATTGCTTCCAGTACCGCGCCGTGGCGTCGCGGTCTAAGGCATCCCGCCTAGGACCCGCGTTACGGAATGCGCGCTGGTTCGAGTCCTCATGGGGGAAGAAATTTTCTCATGAAATTTCGTCCAGTGTATGGGACCGGTCCCCACCTAGCATCGTGATGCACTTGGGAAGCTATGATAGGTAGCGAAATCCGGTTGCGAATACCAGCTATAACGGCTGGGGGGATCATCGTGCTAACCACACGATACCTCCATTCTGGTTGGATGATCGTCCACCTCTGCTTCGGCATGTGGGCGTGAGGCCAGCAGCCCACTGGTCGGTCTAGGCCCTTCACGGGCTGTAGCGCCACGGATTATTATTATATTGCTTCCATAATGTCTGCCAGGCGACGTAAACATTGCCGACAGAGAAAGAGAAATACTTCCTAAGGCATTATGAATAATTTAATACATTTCAATTGGACCGTCTATGCTTATCTTGTATTACAAATAATTTTATTGATTTGTTACATTAACGTTTTCGATACTATAGTGTACCATCTTCAGATGTATACGTGATACTAAATATAAACCTGGCCAATAGAAGCATGTGTTGTGGACTTAAATAATCTGTGTTTATGTACGTGACATACTGTGTCCATGATCAATTACAGTGGTTATATAAATAAATACAATAAAACACATAACTTATATACTATTAAATAGGTAAAACAAGCAATTAAAATCAATTATTTAAAACACAGTGATCATATCTGTTATGACGTGATCTGGGTTACGTGATGTTGTTGATGTGTGTTGTCGTGATAGTTCAATGGGACAACAAGTTATTAAAAGTTCATTACATTAATTGCACTGTATATTGGATATATATATATATATATATATATATATATATATATATATATATATATATATATAAATTAAATAAAACCTTGAAGTGTCTTTACTGATGAGTATTGTCACTTACTGATCGATGTTGTACAAGCAGATGATGTTGAAGCACTTTAAAATTAGAACGTAGCGTGGAGTACACTAATGATACGAGTTTTTTTGCGTAAATTAACTAATTCACCTTACTATATTTTAAGTTACAATTTCTTTTGAGTTGGTTGTCACTTCCCGGATTCCAATCTAGCCTTGTTTTTGAAATTATGAATAATATTTTTTAGCTTCAGTACAATCATTAATACAGTAAGGTATAATAAATTGGGATGGAGTAGCATCATCTGTATTTAACCCATTAATTGTATTACACAGAAGGTTAAAAAAACGACCAAAAATAAGGGTTACCTAACAAATTTAATTTATACATATTTTAAAATTAAAAAAAAGAAATTAATAAAATTATTCATGATATGTAATATTAATAAATGTGTCTATTTTTACACTTTTTTCTGTTGACTATGTTCATCTTTTTATTGATTGCACTGGCTTCTGTCTGATTGTCAACTTATATTAAACGTGTTCTTTTTCTCCCCTTTTCTCTTTCTCTTTTATGTTATGTGAGTTAGTTGTTGGTCTGAGTTAAGTCAATTAGTGTATTTAGTAAACTGTCTTTGTAAATTTTATGTTATATTATTTTGACCATTGTGACCTACGTTTTAGAGCTTAAAAATGTATATTTCCATTTCGTTAACTTGTGTTTTTAATATTCCTCTGTTAATAATGAGTTTAAATATTATTTTTAAAATATATATACTATATATATCGAGCTATTATTATTATTATTATTATTATTATTATTATTATTATTATTTCTTCCTACATTTTCTCTAGCTATAAGTGGAATGTTAGTAATTCAATGACAAATTATTTGCCTCATCTCGCCATATATCGTCTTTTATTTTTATTATTTTATTGGGTTGTTTTACGACGCTGTATCAACATCTAGGTTATTTAGCGTCTGAATGAAATGAAGGTGATAATGCCGGTGAAATGACTCCGGGGTCCAGCACCGAAAGTTACCCAGCATTTGCTCGTATTGAGTTGAGGGAAAACCCCGGAAAAACCTAAACCAGGTAAATTGCCCCCACCGGGATTCGAACCCGGGCCACCTGGTTTCGCGGCCAGACGATATCACTGTGTTTAACATGGTAGTTAGTACAGCTTTGGTAAACGACCAATTAAATATCCTATCCGTAGTCAAATATGTTTAGAGGACTAAATGTTAGAAAGAATAAATGATGTTATGCAA
Organism: Periplaneta americana; assembly: GCF_040183065.1. NCBI lineage: Eukaryota > Metazoa > Arthropoda > Insecta > Blattodea > Blattidae > Periplaneta > Periplaneta americana. Next base: position 25,215,814 of record NC_091121.1, read on the forward strand.
TACCTTGGCTATAAATTAACATTTGATGATGATTTGGATAAAATGAACAAAAGTGTAAACTATCCCAAAACTAGAGTAATAATCAACATTTTAATGAAATATTCCCTGATACAGAAAAGCACTAGAATACGCCTTTACCAAACCTTAGCAACTCGTATGCTCTTTTACAGCTAATGAAATGATATGTATTTGTTAACAACAGCAGAATATACAAAATTGAACCAAAAACGCAACGAAGAAATAATGAAAGAACTCGGTCTGGAGCCAGTACTTCATTTCATATAAAAATATTAGAACAACTAGATGAGCCATTTGCGACGTATGAGATCCCATATGCTTCATTATCAACCCCATGTGAAGAGATTTCTGGGGCACGTCCGGAAGTTCCAAAAAGCTTTGGAGAGAAAATCTCTCTTTATTATGAGATCGTAACCGGTCACATGGAATAAAACTTATATGGATGATGACGTTGATGATGATGATGATGATTATTATTATTATTATTATTGTTATTATTATTATTATACTCAGATCTCTCAGTATGCGACCTTTGATATCTGAACTTAATTCTTCCTGTCAGCATCTAAGTCTCCCTTGTCCAGTTGAACTTCGTAAATCTGTGACTAGGAAATTAAGAGGGGAATTAAGAAATGCAGAATTCGAATCTTGGAAAGTAATGCCTGGAAGAGGCAGAGGTGTAGAATTGTACAGCCAAGTACCTAAAGCCAATGCCTGGATTTTTAATGTCTGGACTATCTACATCTGAATGGGTAACCTGCCTCAAAATGAACGCCAATTTAGCAGCAGTTAGAGGAGTACCTGGTCGCTCTTTGGACGGATCCCGGTGCAGACAGGATGCCCGGAGACTGAAACCCTTGCCCACGTCCAAGGTCAGTGTAACAGAGGTTTACTCCTCCGAAATGCCAGACATCATCATGTTCGATCCTTAATTGCAACTGCCTTGAAAAAAAAGTTTTGGACAGTTGAAGACGAAGTTTTTTGCCTTGCTCCTAATGGCTCCTCTGGACGTATTGACATCATAGCATATTCCCAGACTACCAAGAAAGGTTATATAATTGATCCTACCATAAGGATTGAAACGGGGAGTGGCCAGCCGGAGGATGTCAATCAAGAAAAGATCAACATTTATCTGCCAACAGTTGATTACTTCAAAGCAAAATACCAGCTTGAAGACATTGAGGTGAATGGTCTTCTTATTGGAGCTCGTGGTGTGATTCCCAAGTTCTTTGAAAGCTTCAGGAAGACTTTTGAACTACCACAGACACTTACTGCTGACATCATAACTTTAGTTTTGAAACGCTCTTGCCAAATTCTGAGTCATCATATTCACTCTGTTTAATTTCTCTTTCTTCACTTTATAATTCATATATGTTTATTTTAATTTTCTGTCAACAAATCTATGTAAACATTTAATATTTTAAAATTCATGTAGGAGAGTATAGTGAGTCCTTCTGGGCTACCTCCAATGGGAGGCAATTAACAATTTATTATTAAAAGTAACTATTTATTTGAACAAAGTAATGAACTAAAAATGTGTTTAATCACCATGAAATCTTTCTGCATTTCACGTTGGTCACACCCACTGGATCGTAAACTAAATTAAGTAAATGCCTTAAAATTATACCCTTCTGAAAAAGAATAAGATTCTTACTTAACGACTTTCAGAGATAACTATATGAAATAATAAAATTATATTTCTGCCAAGTTTCAGAGGTGGTGATAAGAAAATATGTTCTTCTGTGCAGTTACAAAAATTGTAAATTCTTCTTTATATTACACACTAAGACTATAGAAGTGGTGTTACGGGAGCGTTTCGCGATGGGCGTGAAGGTTCACAAGGTTGAAGTACAATCTTGTTTACGAGCGGCTTTTATTTTTACAGCTTCTCTGCGTTCACAGAAGTCGAGCTTTTGTTTCATATGACATCACAGAAAAAAGTTTTTACTTATATGAACAAAGTAGTAAAACTGTTCACTGTCGCAAAACATTTCTGATACTTAACTTTCATGTAATTCAAATACAAAAAAGCACTAAGCAACATATTTCACAAACACTACGATAATGTGTACGTTTCCTTTATCATCTTTCTTGTTAATGGTTTACTGTCAATGCTTGTTCCATTCCCAGAGGCCATCGTTTCATCGCTTAATTTACTGCTACATTCAGAATTGAATGTTCAATCTTCAGCGTAATTTCTTTCGTATTTAGTAGTTAGCTGCACTTTTTTTTAACAATTTATTGATCGATCAGCGCATTTAGCGCTATACAGATCATTTCTAAATATATTAATACAGTATATGACACTGAATTGAGGGCAGCCTAGATTGGGCTCCTCAATCAACAAAAATAACTGTTAATAAATAATTATTTACATAGGTTGATGTGATGATAATTTGTGATTATAATATGAGGTCCATTGGAAGTCGGCTCTTGATTCTGATGGAAAATGTGGACTTCCTTCCGTGAGAGTAGTGGATGGCGCCTGGAACATTTTATAGGTTGTTATAGAACTTCTTAGTTTGTGAATGAATAAACTGTTTGATTGTGTCAATACCAGTTTCTCTCTGTAGTTGGCTGTTAAGGACAAACCAAGGAGAATTGAGTGAAACTCGTAGAACTTTATTTTGAAATGACTGGATGTGTTTAATTTCACTTATTGCAGCTCCTCCCCAGACAGGACAGGCATAAAGCAGTAGAGGTCGTAATAGAGATGTTTAAAGTAGCATGCAATTTTGTAGCTTTAGAGATGATTTCTTGTTGAGGAGCGAAGATGCACTTGAAACAATTCATCCTTGCAATAAAAATTTGTGAATTACATTTTATGACCAGTTTCTCTTGCAAGCTGTGCTTTATCTGTCCATTTTTGTCGTGATCGACCTATGTTTCTCTTTCCTGCTGATCGATAATGCTATGTTAATATAGGTCTGCGATTTTTGGGTTCGTTTATTCTTAGTCCCTCAATCATATTTCCTGCTACAGTTGTATATCTTCTATAAGAGGACACTCAACACTTGAAAATTAAATTTTGAATTCATACGGGACTTTTTTTCTGTACGAAAATAAGTGCCTTAGGATGACTAATTTGGCATTCCAAAATTATTTGAAAAAATTTAAAATATAAATGATAAAAAACATTTTCGACATTTTCTTTGTGTGTGCAATATGAATGTACCTAATTAGATGCCGTTACGCAAAAGAGAACCAATCCACAAAATCGTGGCTTTTAGATATTGTTACCGGAAAGCTGAGAAAGGATGATTAATCATTATACAAAAATGATACAACCCATCTTCCAATACGGCTTATACAAAGCAATTTGTTTAAAATTTTGTACATTACCTAGTCCCGACTCTGTTATTTCCGGCGTGACTCCTCCTCTTTGCTTACGTCTTAGAAAGTGAAGGCTCTATAAAGTCTAGGTAGGTAGTATCGTTCGCCATTTTTGTTCTTACGTTACCGAGCTACCATACGAGGAATCTATTTGCCACACCGTTAAACATTATCATGTCGTAGCTCCTATGATAATAAATCAAACGCAATGTAATTCAGCAAATAATTGAGCGGCAAATAACGTCTTCGTGTGCTTTCTGTGAACGCCAACGAAAGAGCTAAAATGGCGGGCGATTATATTAAGTATTTATCGAGCCTTAAGAAATGAATCAGCGAATCACAAGACGCACACGTTTAAATGTAGCCGACCTGCAACGCGATTGGCTGCCGGAAATTAGAGCGACGGGACTATAGTTTTTATAACAAAAGAAAGACTATGGACTTAAATATCTCAGTTCCATTGCTGGATCCATTTTGTATCGTAAAATTTTGAAACACTTTTTCGCAAATCTTCAATTTTATAAATTCCAAACAAACTTTTCTATAGCGAATATTAACCAAATTTAACAAAATTTTGAGAACGCATGAACAGTAACTGTTTCAAGAATTTTAGCCATGGAAATTACTCCAGCATTAGGGCCTGTACATACATACGAGTAGGTTGTAATGGAAAATTAGATTCACTTATTAATAAAATTCGGTTATATTAACTATTATTATTAATTGCAATTATTGTGTAGTTTGTAATTATATATTGTGTATCAATTGTTATAGTGTATTAATAGTTTCATTGTTATTAATAGTAATTATTGTGTGTACATATGTACAGTACATACACACATACAATACTGAAACGTTGTAAGAAAGGAAGTTCAAAAGATCTTGAAATGTACGTATAAATAATAATTATTATAACTACAGGTATAGATGTTTATGCATATATTTTTTAAATAATATTTAAACCATCATATTTAAAAACTCATATCTCGAAAACTAATGGAGAAAAAGCAAAAGGGATGCATAGTGATTGATATATAAACGTGTTGTCTTTAAAATGGATAAAGTAAAGAAACTGAAACTAAAACATAAGTTCAGATAAGAAGTTGTTTTTTTTTTTAAATTTGACTAGTAAATCTAAATTTATTATTCCATATTCTCTTAAAATTATTGAATAAAATGCTATGATTTTTATTGCATTTCTATATTTGCAATAAACTCTAAAAGTTATATGAAAATCCAGTCAGTAGAAAAAGTGTGTTCATCTCAGGTGTTGAGTGTCCCCATATTATTTATTATCTACTTTTCAATTTTTTCTCTGTCTCAATTTCGTTGAATGAGTCATTCTAGTGAGTCCCGAAAACGGTTTCAAAAACCTCGTTTAGGCTGGCTCTAGTATTTGTACTGTGCTTGAAACAATCAATTTAATAAAACATTCACGTTTTTGTGTAGTAGGCATTCAAACGGGAATATGAAAAATTCAAAGACTGATATACGTAATTCCTTCATGGAAATCATGGAATACAGTTTTTCATTTTGTGTATTGTTCTACATGGAATGTGGGCTTTGAATTGACCTCACGTTACGACAGTAACAGTGCATTTCTAATAAAGAATTAGCTCAGAAAGCGTGATATAATAATTTCACTGTGGTTTATGTAAAACTTTGTTTCTTTTCGCAGTGTCTTAGAATGTAGCCATATCAAATTTTTGGAGTTACGCATATGCTCAATTACTGATAGAATGAAGGAACAGGGAACCTGTTTCATTCGTTACAAGGGCTAAACCACTACTATTCTATTGCTGCTCTTATTTCCACTGCTACTGGTACTCTTTCACCTGTTATTACTACTAAGAGACTGTTACTATTACCGCTCTGTTACTGAAACTGGTATCTATATTTGTATTACTGTTGCAATTACTAATACTAATGCTACTGATATAAACATGTTATACTTACTGTTCTGGCCTTTTTTATTCTAGAAAGACATGTGTAACCTCTAGGTACTAGCATGCGGGAATATTGTTAGGAAGAACGAATAACTTGGCGGAGGAAGAAGCTGTCGGACGGTAAAATTTCTTCGGTGAGCATTATTTTACTTACTAGTAATCTACAGACCCTCAAGAGTTATATTAAGTAATTACATACATCTTTGGGCATGGTTTATAAATTGTATTCCTTCATATACCTACGTAAGCCGCATTTTGATGAAATGGTACATGCTTAATGTCTGAAGCTTTGTCTTCGATTTAAAAGAAAATAATATTTATCAACAGTAATCTCACCAGACGTTTTGATTTATCTAGAGAAAATCAAAACTCGAGTGGGATTTAATTGACTATTACACGATTAGAAGAAAGTATATAAAGATTAGAAGTAACGAAGTACTCCAATACAATAAAATATTAATTGACTTACGAAAATACAACTGTCTTCAAATGTATTATTGTACCATCACAACATTACAAATATTACGCTAGATGCATGCTAGATGGCAGTAGTGAGCAATGCCTTCTCGTCGAGAAGTTCTCGATCTATTATACACGATGGCAGTGTTACTAGTCAAGAAGGCTTTGTTGATTCAGTTTCATTTTTACTAAAATGCAACATTCCATTTCAATTATCCGAATCCCAGTAATCAACGTCACTTGACAGATGATTTTCAATAAATCTTAATATTAAACAATCTCTGATACGTGACTATCCATAATATCATACAGCAGAAGCTTTAACATAACCTAACTAATATACAAAAGTGTTAGAAAAGTTTTAATTAACGACGATGACATAAAAAATAAATATGAATAATTTTAAAAGGAATAATTATTAAATGTACAATTTTCAAATTTGAATGTGGTTGGTGGTTCAATTGATGTTATATTGGACGTGTGCGTAATAGAAGTGGAACTCGTTGATTTAGGCCTACATGGTGTATTCAACTTATTTAGAATTTCCGAATGAATAATTTTAAAAGGAATAATTGTTGAATGTACAATTTTCAAATTTGAATGTGGTTCGTGGTTCAATTGATGTTATATTGGAAGTGTGCGTAATAGAAGTGGAACTCGCTGATTTAGGCCTGCATGGTGTATTCAACTTATTCAGGATTTCCGAATGGTGCTCTTCATTTATTTGTAAATCGGAATTCAGAAGATGCATAGGTATGATGAGTGATTTTTATTAATTCTTGTTCTTGAATGCCAATGCGAGTCATATTTGAAACTGCTGTGCATCGACTGGAGTGGTTTGTAATTATATATATATATATATATTTTTTTTTATTTTTTTTATTTTTTGACGTCCAGACCAGCGCAGTTTCAAATGTTGGCAAACAAAGAAACAAATGCCAGGGACGCGATAAAATTAAACAAATGCTAGGGACGCGATAAAATTGTGCGATAAGCAGCCATGATTGGTTGAAAGACGTCCTTCCGTACCGTTTTATTGGTCAAAAGTAGTATGACGTAGTAAGACTGTAGAGTAAGGTAGGGGACTATCGGATAGGTCTGGTAATGTCGGATAATCTCGGATAACATATTTCTTGTCCATCGAATGGTCCAATCTGATGTGAAAATAATGAATTACTTTCTCTACAAGTAGACGAACATCTGCATGAATAGCCATTACTGTTGAGTGCTCCACTCTGTGTGAATAGCGTGTTTTCAACGTGACTGCAAAAAAAAATTTTTTTTCAGGGTAAGTAATGTGATTTATTCGTTACAAGTTATTCTTATATTTACACAACATGGTATGCACTGTTTGATATACCATAGATAAGGCTTCTTAATTCTCTAATTTCAGAAATGCTATCGACAACATGTTTCATGCAGCTGGCTTGTTTTACTGTTTGTGAAGAGTCGGGCAATGTCGGATACTAGCCGAGGGTATTGTCAGCTGTCTTTCAATGCTGCTCTCTACATAAAAGCTGCTTTAAACCCATTTATATGTTTTCTATAACAAACCACTACATTTTTACGATGAAAGAGTAATGGAACGGAGAAAAATTCTCTCCGGCGCCGGGATTTGAACCCGGGTTTTCAGCTCTACGTGCTGATGCTTTATCCACTAAGCCACACCGGATACAACCCCGACGCCGGTTAGAATCGTCTCAGATTAAGCTCCAACTCTTGGGTTCCCTCTAATGGCCGCCCTCCGCACTACGTCATAGATGTCTATGAACGCAGGACCGAAGTCCACACATGGCTTAGTGGATAAAGCATCAGCACGTAGAGCTGAAAACCCGGGTTCAAATCCCGGCGCCGGAGAGAATTTTTCTCCGTTCCATTACTCTTTCATCGTATGATGACGCAGAATATCTGCATGGAAATATCATATGTACTTCGGTACATTAAAATAATATATACACTACATTTTTACTCATGGGTATTTTAATTAATGTAAGTAATTTTCTAATTAATCGAATATTATGAAGTAACGAATTGTTTCTTCTTCTGATATTTTTAGATGCCTAAAGTAAAAGAAAAAAGAGATTCAGTCTAAAAAAAATGGAAGTCTGAAAATATGGTAAATGCCATTGTCGCAGTACGGGAGAAAAGAATGGGCTATCTTGCTGCTTCCAAAATATTCAATGTACCTCGATCAACATTATTTGATTATGTACGGTCCAACTCTGAGCCCACCAAAGCCGTTAAATCGAAACTTGGACGAAAACCAATACTCCCAGCTTCACTTGAAGAGAAGCTAGTTGACTGTGTGTTAATGATGGAGAGAAAATATTTTGGATGAACCAGAAATGATATTAAAAGGCTTGCATATCAGTTGGCTAAACAGAACACTATTGTAATAGTTTCTGATATGCAATATATTATTTTAAATGCATTATCATACCTCTTACATAATAATGTCTAATGTATCCGACATTAGCTTCCCATTCTCTCAGTGATGATATTATTTCTGTTTTGTCTTTGCAAGTTATACAGCAAATACATATTATGTAAATTACCTAAAACTTATGTACAATCTGCAGGAACCCCAAGAAGTTATTATAATACTAAGTAATTTTCCAGTTCTAACTTTTTTCAATTACCTTTATTTTGAAACATCAAAATGGTATCCGACAATACCCTCCTTTACTCTAATAGTCTACATAAACAATTTTTGGAATTGTTAATTTTCCAAATTTTCTTTTTGCGATTTATGCTGAACCGCTATTTAAAAATAACGCCAAAGAATTTTTATATTTATTAGTAACTTCATTTTTTACCTGAACGGTAACATTCACGTTAAGACGACTTAGCTAAATGGTTAGAATATCTGCAGGAAGAAATAAATTTTTCTACAAATATTTAAAATTTTAGACATTTTAAAATGAAAATGTTTTATTTTTAATTTCTGTTACAGATAGGTTAAAGATTGAGCTACAGTTCATTGATTTTACTGAGAAAGTGGTCATGCGGAATTTCATGCAATTATTATCTATAAAAATCTGGAATATATTACTTAAAAAGTATTAAAAATGCAGTTTTCGCAAAATGAGAGATGAAATACTGCTGGCTGTATTGTGTTTGCATAGCATGAAGTTTTAAAGCATAAATTTGTTAATTTTATAGATGTATTAAAACTTCTGTTACAGATATACAGCTAATTTATATTAAATTACAGTAATAAAAACAAAAAAAAATCTTTTTTTACCCACGAAGGTATATGTTTGAGACAATAAGCGATACAGGTTGCCACCTGGTATTGTGTTTGCGTCGGAGGACATTTTAATCCATAACTTTGTCAATTTTCTATAAATATATAATATCTTAAAATTTCAAAGCTACGAGTTGTTCATATTAAATTAGGCCTAATATAATAAAAATGAAAAATGTTTATTTTATTTAATTTTTTTTTTGGCAATCGGATGTGCATGTAACCCCTCTAAAAGTCATGCTATTGAAGAATATTATCATCTTTAAAATGCATTATGGTTGGGTTTATTTCAACCAACGAACTTTGAATTCAATAGCTGATACTATAATATCAATGTACTGCCGGGAACATAAATGAATCCTTTGTGATTACCTTCACGAATAAAAATCATAAGATAAAATTTTGTACGGCTATTGAAGAAAAAATATGTTGTGTGTATTAAATGGTTTCGTACAAAGAAATGTTCAGTAATACATTACCTTATGTTGTAATTATGATTAGAAAGTCTGTATTTTGATACTCCTGTAGTTGTGTTTCTTTCTACTTATTGACTGAATCGAGCTCTCTCTTTCTTTCAACGCCGTAGGGATAGGCAACTGTTCATACTGGAATGTTATGAACGTAGGGGTGCCACATTTCTGTAGGGGTTCACGTTACGAGATGAAGTAATTTGCTATGTGTAAAGAATGTTAGGCAGTATATTTTTCCAATATCATTTCCTTAATTTTTTTTACAATGATTAATGAGTTGTTCTTCCAATGTCAGTCTATTCTTAATTGTTCCGTACATTTAAGCTATCTGTATGTGTTGAGTTTAGTGACTGAGCCATTTGTCTTCGAAACTTTTTACAGATTAGCAAAATTTAGAGAAATAAAGTACCGGTATTTTTTAATATGCGAAAGAATTTATTCATATGATCTCTAGTAACACCATCATTCCTACTCGTATTACAAATTCTGTTATTATTATTATTATTATTATTATTATTATTATTATTATTATTATTATTATTAGTAATATTCGTTTTATTGTGTTTGTACAATACAGTAGTTTTCATTGTTACTATACCATCATAAGAATAAAGTCCTTTGTTTCGAAACGGGATCAAACCCAATCACTGAAGTCGAAAGATGCGAAAGATGTTCACTCTCCTCTTCCACCGTCCTTCGCAAGTCCTTCGTGGCTCCGACTTAAAGAACGCAAGAACGTTACACTCTTTGTCTTTACTCTTTCGAATTCTGCACACCTCAACACCAAATTACCTTTCGTCTCGTTTCTCTTCTCTATACTCTAACCACGACGTAAATACCAGATCACTTATCTGTGGCACGCTAAATATACCTCTTCATAGAACATCTTGTTATTCATCATCTTTTACAGTATCCACCTCGCGTCAATGGAATTCCTTGTCACAAAGTATTAGGGGCTGCAAGACAATAAACACCTTTAAGAACATCTTAAAAGATAACCTTATCAGCATTTCACTCCAATCATATTGATTTAAACTATCACTGACTACATTGTTACTTCTTTCTTTTAGACATCATCCTGATTGTGCTGTACTTTCAAAATTGTCTCATAATAATCTCTTTCTATTATCTAATATTATTTGAAATATATTAACAACATTCTATGTATTTTAGCTTAATTTTGCTACACAGTTTATTTCAGTGTTTAATTAATAGTTCATAGTATTTTGTTGTTTAATTCGTAAATAACTCTTGTATACATGTAACTTTAATCTAAATCAAATTGTTGAATTCTTTGTAAGTTCATGCATATGTATATAATCTTTTTGCTGGTTGAGTGGAAGAGAAGGCCTTACGGCCTTAACTCTGCCAGCTAAAATAAATCATTATTATTATTATTATTATTATTATTATTATTATTATTATTATTATTATTATTATTAATCGTGAAGGCCTTTGGCCTGTTGGATCCAAATTGAGTTCTCTCGTTTCTTCTGTAGTCTTTTTGGAGATCATGGTTCATTAGATCCATCGCGAATAGCGGGAATAATCTTGTTTGTCTATGTTCTTGTTACGTGTTGTTGCCATTCGTTTCGTCTTCTTATTACCCATTGTCCAGTATCTTATTATGGTCACATGTCTGCCTAATATCCTTATTTCGTATTATAGGCTATTTAACCTTGATTTTCCTGGTATTTTCCTTAGTGTACTCATCTCTGGAGTTTCCAGAAGTTTTCTTTCGTTGTATCTGATCTACAGTATAAGTAAGGTTGGCACTGGCTATACTGGGTGTTCATTTCAAAGTGTGTCATGACGTCACTGTTGTTAGGTCACCGATTTGAAGCGAGTTTCAGCTTATATGTTAGAGAAGTTGCCTATTATTTAAGGCGTTCTTCAATCTGAACTTGAGAACGTGTACGGTATAACTTGAACGTCGTAGCAACAGATGGCGGTCTGTACGGTCTGTGTGCTACCATAACCTCTTTCGAACTGTGTTTTGCGCCGGCAAGTCGTACGCAGGGTATTTGTTATCATCGGTTGCGTACGGTAACATTCCACAACACAAATCAAATGCTCCGTGTCCATGTTGACCGTCGAAGTTAATGTCAACAAATACGTAAGTCATCGTCTTAACCCTCTCCCCATATCCCGACAGTACGTATTTCCAAACAGTTCACATTCCTGCCACTACCGGCGTTACCGTACGTATCGGCACGTACTCTTCAGAATGAACGCCGTACTTGCTAGCCAACTTCTCTGCCTCTTAGATTATACACCTGAGCTGCGGAAGTGTAGGAAGATTGAATTCTCTAGGCTCATCAGCTAGCCACATGACGGCATACAGCGAGCCAAGACACATTTTGAACTGAACACCCAGTAGTTTTATGAATCCTGTCGACTTCAGTACTTTTATATTTACATTTTCGTATTACTTTGTAGGTCAAAGTTATTCGTCTCTATTTTGATAACAATTCCTGAACTAAGTAATTTTTATTTTAATACGTTTAAGGAAAAAAATAAGTAAATTATTTAATATTCATGTCTCTTTTCATCCGGTCCACACCTGTGGAGTAACGGTTGGCGAGTCTGACCGCGAAATCAGGTGGTCCGGGTTTGAATCCCAGTTGGGACAAATTATCTGGTTGAGGTTTTCTCCGGGGTTTTCCCTCAACCCAATACGAGCAAATGCTGGGTAACTTCCGGTGCTGGACCTCGAACTCATTTCACCACCATTATCACCTTAATTTCATTCAGACGCTAAAGAACCTGAAATGTTGATACTGAGTCGTAAAATAACCCAGTAAACAAATCTTTTCATCCTCTCTTTTTCTTAATTTGAATATACTTACATTCTGTTCTCGACTTGATTATCTGCTTTTACCCATAAGTTAATAATCTCACTATAGGTTTTGATTTATCTAGTGAAAATCGAAACTCGAGTGGGATTTAATTGACTATTACACGAACATATATATAAAGGTTAGATCAAATAAAGTCCTCTAATAGAATAAAATATTAATTGACTTACTAAAATACTAAATTTCTTGAAAATATATCATTATAAATATTCTTCTAAATGGCAGTAGTGTGTTATGATCGCCTTTTCTCATGTTACCAGTTGTGCCAACTATACAATCTTCATTTAACTCTATGGACGATTATTAGTCAAGGAGTCTCTTATATGACATTCGTTGAACATGACAATACCACTCTAATTGCTTATACATTTCATAATGTCTAAAATTGAATTTTGAACTTTCATTTTCCTTCTTATTGCCTCATTTCTATTTTTTCAATTTAGACTGTCTTTTTCAGCGTCTTGAATAGTCCATTTCTGTTCTAAGTAGTTTCAAAATAATATCTTTATTCAACTGCTATGTTTCTGCTCCATACGTTAAAGTACTTCCAAAATTGATTTAAAAAATTTGATATATTTTATTATATTTTTCTTCACTACACCCCATTTAATAATGGTATTGCTGATCTTCCTTTCTGCATTCGATGTTTTATATCATTCTCTAACCTGTTCTTCTCTCGCAGGTGCTTATCTTAAAAATATCATCTTTTCTCTTAGGAGACATCGTTTGCTGTATTCTTCTGTAACACAGATGTTCCTACCATAAAGTTGTGAAGGAGGTGTTTTTGCTTTTAAGATCTATTTTCGGTTATTTAACATACACTGGGGCATAAGTTATTTACATCTTGTACGTAAGAGATAATAGTATTATAAAAATTGAGCCATATTTTCTATAGACTAGTACAGAACTAGACAGAAAATCACTTGAAATAGGTAAGGCAGACACCTATGGAAAAGACTAAATGTTCTAATGTCATAAAAGAATATATTTTATGCTCGACCATGCCGAAATGTAGTAATTATACACCTGGTAGCAGTCCTTTAATGCATGTCATTAAAGTACACCTATTCATTAAAGTTCAGGTTTTCGATTATTCTCGGATATGCAATCGAAAGACAACGAGGGAAACGTCACGGAGGCTGGAAATCCAATATTGTCGCAGAAGGTTATGTTCTGTTACTATAATAATTAGCGTTAATTGTAAATAATATTCAAATAAATTCAATTTGTCATCTCGTTTTTCAATTCTAAATCAATTTCCAGGTTATACATTCTCTGCATTACATCAAGGTCAATGACATTATTGTTCCTCGGAAAAAAATCAATATTTTCGCGTCTGCGCACATCTCACAATTCAAGAGTTATGAACAAGGTCACTTCCGATCTTCTGTCAGATAAAAATAAAATGTATATTTCTGAATAATTTAAAGTTAGAAATATGGTCGAGCATAAAAAGTCGTATGAAACTTGCCTGTAATGGTAATTAAGACGCTCGTATGAAAATTATGAAACTCGCTTGCGCTCGTTTCATAAACAAACATACTTGCGTCTTAATTACTATCATTATAGGCTCGTTGCATAATGTACTATTATGCATTAGATATGTAAAACCTGTGATAACTAAATTTAAATTACAATGCATTTTTCTTTCTTGCTTAACATATGACGAAGAGAAGACTTTGTTTAATTAGTTATTAAAATATATCAGGGCAAGGTCATAAATATTTGAGTGCTATGTCTAGGAAAAGATTTTTTCCTAAGACGTAGATACATATTTGTATGCAGTTACTGTGTCCCAACCCTGAATGCAATAGTCGCTTCTTTTTAAAACCTCCTCATCTCTTTTGTTCTGCAAGTTATGTTCGATAGGGGATCTAATAAAATTTAAATAGAACGTGCTAACCAGACTCAAGATGTTAAAGTGCTATTATACACTGTAAGGTCTCTGTTTCTGAATGGGCAAGGAAAGATGCGAATTTACATTGTAAACTATGTGTCGATTACCATAAAACCATTTCAACATTATTCTTTCCCGTCCTTTTTAAGCTACAGTAGAGAATGAAGATGCTGACGTTAACTTCCCCCATCGGTTTGTTTTGATATCCTATTCGTTCCTTGCATCTTAAGTGCACTCTTTCGAAACTCAAACTAACTTATACCTGGAGATCCAGACCATTTTATATTTTCGATGTTGAAATTTACAGTTTAGTTTTCATTTGCTGGAGACATGTCATTCCGTTCTGAAGGGATTCAGTCGAAATTTAATCGAATAAAGGTCAGAGTTTGACCTTCGACACATCGTGAGTGATAAAAAAGCCATGGGTAATCATTAGTGATATGATGGCTTAAATGACGAAGTCTATTTTTTGGAAGATCGTTTGGTCTTTCCATCCAGTTAAAGGTTCTTTCTATTACGCGTTCCTATACAGTAAATAATAATAATAATAATAATAATAATAATAATAATAATAATAATAATAATAATAATAATGTGTCGTGGGATTTAATCGATTAATGTACTCGATTAAACGATCAATTTCTGTTGTAAGATTAATCGATCAAAAATATTTAATCGAATAATCGAGTCGATTAAAATTAATCGGTTGTAGTTGATTATTTTGTTAATACAAACTCATACTAAAAATTCAAACAATAATTCTCTCTCGGAAATTGCTTACTTAAAAGCACAAGAGTACTGTTATTTTCTATCTGTGAACCAGGTAGAGTATGGAAAATCTTTGCACAAACACTTCAAAAAGAGATGGAAATATGAGGACAGTGATCTAGTCTATCTCTGTTGAAAGTTGAAACACAATTCGAAACCCTTAAGTTTTATGGTTTTCCTAGAAAACTTCCATCTTCTTATCAGCTCATCTTCCTACAAAAGAAATACATACTTTTCTGGGATGCGTCCCCCTCATCCCTTTTAAAAAAGCCATGTCTACACTGTGTGCAAGTGAGAGCGTAACTACCTCCTTCTCTTTTTAAAATCTGGCAATTCGATTACAATAGGGGCCAGTCTTCTGTTTTGACCGCTGTAGTTTTGCAGTTGCAGTTTCTGTACTGAGTTTGTATATGAAGGTTGTGTGTTTAGTTTGATAAAGAAAAAAAAAATCAATTTTCTGTGGTTTGTGAAAGGTGTAAACTCCATTATGTCATATGAGAATTTGAGAGGTAAACTCGGTGAAACGTTTGGATTTAAATTGAACGTTATTAAGTCCGTAGTGATTCCACCAAAGTATATACTGAAGTAAGAAATAGGATGTAATATTATGAAGTAATGCACTTCTGACTAACGTAAGAATACCGAACGAACAAGATTAGAAGTGTAGACTTGGGTAGCGTAGTCGGTATAGCGCTGGCCTTCTGTGCTCGATCTCAGCCCAGTTCGATGGCAGTTAAGTGTGCTTAAATGAGACAGGCTGATGTCAGTAGACTTACCGGCATGTAAAAGAACTCCTGCGGGACAAAATTCTGGCACACCGGCGACGTTAATATAACCTCGGCAATAGCAAGCGTTGTTAAATAAACCATAATTTAAATAGATTATAAGTGGAAGTAGCGTACATCTAGCTACAGTCCAGTGTCGCTCCAGGTTACGATCGTCTATTTCTGGCTTACACCATATTCTCTTTATATATATATATATATATATTTAATTTTGAAAGTATATAAATGAGATATTTATTATATTGAAGGCACCTAAGTAGACGTACAAGGAATTATCATTATTCCTCAGTGCAGTACTGTATAGGCTACCACTATTTTGTTACATTCCATCACTTTAGGACAGTGGTTTCCAAAGTGGGGGTCGTTACCTCCTGGGGGTTGTGTATATATCTGAGGGAGGTCGCGAGAAAATTTACAAAAAATAAAACAATACATTTTATTAACATATATTTTTTTTAAGTTCAGAAACGTAACGTTGAACATAAAAATAAAAAAAATCTTTCAACAGTTATAAAGGTAAGTAAAAATAATTAATGTAATAAGTGTGCCTGTTTTTCAGACAGTAGCTTTTCAAATCTCAGCTAAGTAGGTATTCGATACACATTAGTGATATCTTTTACAAGTTCGAAATTTCTCGTTTTTATTTTGATGAAAATCATAGACGAAAAAAACTTAATTTGCATGTATACGAGGTTGCAAAATATTATCAAAAGTTTAAGAGCTCCTTTTGTAAGCTTGAGTTATTCTTTTGATGCGAAACTGGTCGAAGCTCTAATTTCTATATTCCATTAGTGGGTAGGTAGACTATTATATTTCAATAAGTTTTTCCTTTTATATTTATTTTTTGGAATTTCAGCCACTTGAACGCAATGGGTTCAATATCCATACGTAACTGATGTAATTCTTTTGAGTTTATTCCGGAAAAGACTCAAAAAGTTGTTGTTTAAAATCGTAGTTAGGGTGGTATCCACTGATTTCGAGTAAAATTATAGCTGTTCACGATTTTACAGGGATTTATATTTTTGAAATTGAGTCAAGAACCTGTACAATAGTGTGGAGGGATGAAAACTGGAGTCTCGCCCAAAAGTGGATCGCGCCTTCAAAACGTTTGGGAAACAGTACTTTAGAAGAACAGTAAGAACTTACAACAAAGTAAATGAAGCTTGTATCACATGACAATTAAAACGAATCCATTTATTTCCCTTTGTTTGCACTTAGTAAAATAATGAGAGGAAAGTATAAGGTGTAAGCCGTGGTGCGTTACATAAGTGAAATTGAGACCTTCATTAAGAAGGAGCCTATAATACGTATACACTGGAATACAGTGTGTCCACAAATTTTTACCGACTTTTTAAAAGTATTCCATTCTTGAAAGGATTTAGTAGTCACTGGAGTAGCTCAGTCGACTGAGGCGCTTTCCTGCCGAACCGGAGTTGCTTTCAGACCTGAGTTTGATTCTCGCTTGGGCTGATTACCTGGTTGGGATTTTTCCGAGGTTTTCCCAACCCTAAGGCGAATATTAATAACCTGTGCCGAATCCTCGGCCTCATCTCACCAAATATCATCTCGCTATCCTCAATCCCATGACGCTAACCAAATAAAAATCAAAGAATTTAGTTTTGTAAGAGTGACTTGGTGTAACTTTCATTCATTTCTATGACATGAGCCACTGGCGTAGCCCAGTCGGCTAAGGCGCTTGCCTGTCGATCCGGATTGCGTTCGGCGCGGATTCTATTGCCGCTTGGGCTGATTACCTGGTTGGGTTTTTACCGAGGTTTTCCCCAACCATAAGGCAAATGTCAGATAATCTGTGGCTTAGTGGATAAAGCATCAGCACGTAGAGCTGAAAACCCGGGTTCAAATCCCGGCGCCGGAGAGAATTTTCTCCGTTCCATTACTCTTTCATCGTATGATGACGCAGAATATCTGCATGGAAATATCATATGTACTTCGATACATTAAAATAATATATATGATATGCGTAAATCACTTCGTGATTTAAGACGGCGCTTATTCCGTCGGATCCCGGCCAACTAGTCACTCATAACGAGTGCACCTCAGCACATGTGTGGACTTCAGTCCTACGTTCATAGACATCTATGACATAGAGGGCGGCCACTAGAGGGAACCCAAGAGTTGGAACTTAAACTGAGACGATTCTGTTCGGCGCCGGGATGGGTATCCGGTGTGGCTTAGTGGATAAAGCATCAGCACGTAGAGCTGAAAACCCGGGTTCAAATCCCGGCGCCGGAGAGAATTTTCTCCGTTCCATTACTCTTTCATCGTATGATGACGCAATATATCTGCATGGAAATATCATATGTACTTCGATACATTAAAATAATATATATGATATGCGTAAATCACTTCGTGATTTAAGACGGCGCTTATTCCGTCGGATCCCGGCCAACTAGTCACTCATAACGAGTGCACCTCAGGACATGTGTGGACTTTAGTCCTACGTTCATAGACATCTATGACATAGAGGGCGGCCACTAGACGGAACCCAAGAGTTGGAACTTAAACTGAGACGATTCTGTCCGGCGCCGGGATGGGTATCCGGTGTGGCTTAGTGGATAAAGCATCAGCACGTAGAGCTGAAAACCCGGGTTCAAATCCCGGCGCCGGAGAGAACTTTTCTCCGTTCCATTACTCTTTCATCGTATAATTTCGTGATATTAAGGTTTTGATGCAAAAACAAGGTTCAAATAAAAAAAAGTGCTTTTAATATACCTTCATTTTTAGATTTCAAGAAGTTACGTGTCAGCATTTTTACCGCAAATAAATTTATACAATATTTACAAACGAGCAATACAAATAAACAAAAAAACTTTAGCACTCTAGAATGGTTGGTATAATTTCGTAATACTACAAGCGTATTTTTGTGATATTTCTTAAATTCAAAATATTTAGGCATATTCATTGTATTTTTAAAATCCTCAGTGAGATTCATATCTACAACCCAATGAAACAACTAAATTTCCTTCGGGATTTTGAAAGTTTTTGTCATATTTCATGAAACCACTGATCACAACTGACGCACTGAATCTATCTTTCGCCATGCTCCGCGTCTTCGAAATTTCCTGAGCAAGGTCCTCACAAATCATTAGGCTTATCATTGCCCTTATCGTTAAGCACAGATCTTCTTTGTTTGACTCCTGAAGATGATGCTGTTTCGTTGTCTGCCTCTTTTAGCTCACTTGAGAGGCTGGAAATGTCATTCTCGTTGACTGTTGCTTTAGTCCCTTCTGGTTCTCGTCAAACTTGCCAAGAAAAAGAGAAGCTTCCTTGCGCAGTTTTCATTCTCGACATGCACAATTATATTAGAGATGCTTTGAACACACACACAAATATTTTACGTTTCATGCATTTGATATTTCTTTCACTAGAAAGTGTTATTATAGCATAGAAAAAATTTAAATTGCCTCGTGGAATGAGAAAAACTCTAATAAAATTGTAACTTCCTAAGATAAGGCTTGTTACATAATCAGTAGACTTCGTGGAATTGCCACGAGAATCGTTAGGTTTACTACGCACGCGGTGTAGACTGTATGAGAAGGGGTTGTGCAACGGGTGAAGTATGCCTCTGATGTAAACACTGAGTAGTATACTGCGGTTACAATAAAACCTGTGTCCTGCATTCAAGAAATATAATGAATGATCTTTGAAGTAGGAAATGTCTAAACATGTAAATACATAATTATTTTATAGTGAGATATATTAACTCTTAAAATTTAATGTAATATAGCCTACTCACATCATCCTTGAATATGTGCATTGCAGTGAAGAGTTACGCACATTTTGAGCGATTGCAAAGCGAACCTCCTACGATGGTCACTTAAACAGTTTTTATATTGGGGAAAATGTACATTCGACATCACACGATGTAGTAGGTGCATATTTGAAGAACGGAAAGTCACTACTTTTTAGTACATCAACTTCAGACGTATTATCGTGACCTGATGCTACATCATTTATAATACGAAATTGTGAATAGGCAGAATTTTCAGCAATAATATTTCTCAACTTACATTTCACTTTTCCTGAAATTAATGAATTGTTATTTTGGATAACGGTTTGTAATACTTTATCCGCTATATTAAGGGCTTCTGAGAGTTGTAGTTTAGACGATTCTAACAGGGTGATGCTTTCGGACACGATTTTAAAATTAGAATCAATGAACAGAATATCTTCCAATAGCTGTTTAGAAGGCAATGATTTTACAGCTGCAACAGCGGAACTGTCTTTGCTATCCAATTCATCAATTATCTCCATTATTTTGCTGTAATATCCTGCATAATAATTAACAGCATCCAACCACGTTTCTCAACGTGGTCAAGACTGGTTGCGGGGGTATTCCAGGAACAGCAACACACTCATTGTAGGATGTTTGATTGAATTCTTGTCTACACTGAACACATGTTAAGCTTTGACTATTCCAACCACAGTAATGCAAAAACAAGTGCTTACATAGGTATATATTACCTGTAGCTGCTCTATCTATTTGGACCGGTCACAACTCTTAACATGAACTGCTTATACTACGAGACCGGGCGGTCGCTCACCTCATCTATACTACCGTACATCGGCAACCTGATTGCATGCTGCGTGTGGCAATTCAACGAAGTGTAATAATCAGTGTATATATTTTTCACCAAAAAGTATACAATGTCACTACTTATCATTCAAAACAATTGCACCACAAAAAACAGCAAAACATTATTCTTTTAACAGAGGAAATTGTATGGTGTATTCACTCACAAACTCAAGTAATTTCCAAAAAATTCGCTGTCGTCACTGCAAGAGCGCAATGAACAAAATCTATGTTATAGTACTTCTTCTGGCATTTGTACTAAACCATCAAAGTTGCATTTGTCGCTGGCGTAATTTCGTGCTAAATTTTAAAAGAAAGATCACGAAATTAACCAAGTTCGCTCTACTAAGAGAACCACCATCACCTTTTTTTCTCCAATACGATAATATTGCTTTCCTGATAACCAAGATGATAGAGGAAGCCAGAGTTCCCTGGAGAACAATTCAGAACATCGCCTTTATTCACCGGGAATTTCCGCAATAGAAAACAATAAATGAAAAAAACTAAAACTGAAAAAATACATAGATAAAATACTTATCGAACCCAATTCTTTAAGAGTAGGTAAAGCAATAATTTTGTAAAATCATATTAAAAATTTCCTTCTGTTTCGGCGGCGTATCCACGTAAACGTAATTAACCAGTCAATATGGAAAGGCACAGATATCCGACACTATTCAATTCTCTCGTTGCAACAGCCGTGCTACAATCGAACATAAAAGCAATGTGGAACAGAATTTACGAGCAACTTTGTGTTTTTGTTTTATGTTTCTTTTTATAAGGGAAACAGTTCGAAGGACAGTGATTTATTTGTTCGACTTTGTTTTGTTTCTGTACACATCCTGTATCGTACATGTGCATTAGTCTCAGTAGAGTAATTTCACGAAAACTCCATCCCCTTCCACTCCCCTCCGAACCCCTTGCCAGCATCACTTGTATATTGCTTGGTTGTCCGTCATTGGTACTGTCCAGTATTTTATGGCCTCTATGTCCTTTATTTCTAGAACTACTTTCAAAATAGAAAGTTGCATTGGACTAGTTCTCGCTTTTCCCTTCTTCTTATTTTTACACTCTGTGTAACTACTTCAGTCTGTAATTCACTACCTAGAACTAATTACAAAAACAAAAAAGTATAGTCTAAATATGGTCATGTTAGGAATAAAAATAGAATTATTGTGCTATTGCGTTATCACGTTAAGATACAAACGTATTTATATTATTGGCTTCTATTCGAGTCATACCTATCGTAAACAAAAGGAGAAATTTAGCGCCGACATCAATTTCACACTGAAAATAAGGGTCGAAAGTTGCTGTGTGAAAGTGGAGTCTGATGACAGGTTAGGTTAGGTTAGGTTAGTTTCGTATGCCCTGAATATACGGATCGCTGACAGATTAGGTTGCTTTAGTTTAGACTTTTGTATACCTTGCATATAGACGGGTTAGGTTAGTTTAGGCTTTTGGCATGCCTTGCATTTATAAATTATAGCAGGTTAGGCTAGATTAGATTCGATTAGGCTTTTGGTATGCCTTGCAGTAAGATTGTGATCTTTCTTGCTGTCAGTCTTCCTTTGGTAACGCTATTGTAAAGAAGAAACGGTATATGATTGATAATAAAATCGTAGATTATATTTCGTTTAATCTGAAATCTTTTCAGCGTTATAAAGATGGATTTAATTAATTAATTGATTAATTGGAAAATGCAAGGAGAAGTATATAAAAGAAAATCGAGTAGACACGTATATTCAAAGGAAAATTGGGACTGAGAAGTGTCTCCGTGAGCTCGAAGTCTTTTGACCACTTGTCTCACTCTGGAACCATATTTGGAATTTTTTTTGTTTGTTTAAATCCATGAATATTGAAGGGCCACTTTCCTTGTAAATACTTTCGATAAAATGATGTATTTACACCGAACTCTTCGAAACCAAGATTCGACTGTCAACTTTTCTAATAAATTTTATGTACTTTCCATTCTTTTATTTTTGTTTCGCTCTTATCTTAGCCCATTGTTACAGAGATTCTTTGCTTATTTTTCATATTTCTTTGTTCCCTTCGCTCTTCATTTATTTCTTCTTTCTCTTTTCTTTCCTTCATTTTGTGTTCTTTGTCTTTCTTTATTCTTTATTATATATCTTTGTCGTTTACTAGACATCAAACTCAAACCCTGTTGACACACACAAAGCAACAGTAGTGGGAATATTTCATTGATGCTTGATTCAGGTCCAAGTTTGGATACTAAATAAAGAAAGTTAATTTCGAATGTACAGTATTTACATCAGCTGCAATTAAATATTACCATATCTCTCACAACACGTCTATTCAGTGGAAGTCTTACCTCATCTTAGGCCTACAGTCCTTCATCTCTTTATCTAGTAGTAGTAGTAGTAGTAGTAGTAGTAGTAGTAGTAGTAGTAGTAGTAGTAGTAGTAGTAGTAGTAGTAGTAGTAGTAGTAGTAGTAGTTAGTAGTAGCTAGTAGTAGTTAGTAGTAGGTAGTGGTAGTGGTAGTAGTGGTAGTGGTAGTGGTAGTAGTGGTAGTAGTAAGTAGTAGTGGTAGTAGTAAGTAGTAGTAGTGGTAGTAGTGGTGGTAGTAGTGGTAGTAGTGGTGGTAGTAGTGGTAGTAGTAGTAGTAGTAGTAGTAGTAGTGGTAGTAGTAGTAGTAGTAGCAGCAGCAGCAGCAGCAGCAGCAGCAGTAGTAGTAGTTTATTTAACCTGGTAGAGATAAGACCGTCAGGCCTTCTCTGCCCCTCTACCAGGAGATCCCAACTACAATATGAACAATATAATTACAATTAGTATTAAATTTACAATTACAATTACAAATAACATTAAAATTAGTATTAAATTTACAATTACAATCAAATCAAAGTACGGAAAGATTACCTGAATAATTAAAGCTAGATAATTTATCATAGAGAAACAAATAATATTTTATATTTACTGAATTACAAATTAAATCTAGAATAACAAAATTGTATAGTGATGAAATTACTGAATATTGAAATATTTTGTGATAGATTAAAGGAACTATTTACAAGAAATCAATTACTGACCACGTGCCTAGTAAGTTTTCGTTTGAATTCAATTTTATTTCGACAGTCCCTGATGCTAGCAGGTAGCGAATTCCAGAGTCTTGGCAGGGCTATTGTGAAAGAGGATGCGTATGAGGAGGTGCGATGGGATGGTATTGTTAGTATTGTTTCATGACGAGAGCGTGTGTTCAGATTATGGTGGGAAGAAGGGTAAGTGAAGCGAGACGACAGGTACGAAGGAATAGAAGAGTTCAAGATTTCGAAGAGAAAGAGAAGTGAATGTAAATTTCTTTTCTAATCTAGTTTAAGCCAACCTATTGCTTCAAGGGATGGGGTAATATGATCATATTTACGAACATTGCTTACAAAACGTACACACAAATTATGAGCACGTTGAAGTTTCATTTTGTTGTCGCTGGAGACGTCAGTCAGTAAAATGTCAGCATAGTCGAAATAGGGAAATACAAGTGTCTGCACAAGGGACTTTTTTAAGCAAGAGGGGAGATGAACATTTATCCTTTTTAGCACATGGATAATAGAATATACTTTTCTGCAGGTTTCTGTGATTTGCATGTCCCAGTTGAGATTATTATCCATGTGAATGCCAAGATTTTTTACTGAAGAACTGAAAGGGATATGCACTGTACTTACTTTAACAGGGGAAATGTCGAGGTGTTTTACAGCGTCGGTTTGCCGTTTGTGCCCTAATATAATTGCTTGTGTCTTTCCAGGAGTGATTTTAAGACGGAGTTTCTTTGTCCATGTCACAATCGAGTCAATGTCTTCGTTCAATTTATCTATAGCGTCATTAGTCGGTCTAAGCGGGAAGAGATGTAGCATTGAAGGTCGTCAGCATACAAGTGATAGTTACAATGCCTTACAAGAGACGTAATATCATTGACATATATTGTGAACAACAATGGTCCGAGTACCGACCCCTGTGGTATACCTGATGTTATGTCAAGCCAGGACGAGTTATCTCTTACACACTTGAATTAATCTTTGAAGATGACGAGACAGTTTTATTATTATCATTATTATTATTATTATTATTATTATTATTATTATTATTATTATTATGTCTCGTGACCAGAATATTGTACGAAATGGAAATATAAAAATTGGAGATTTATCCTTCGAAGAGGTGGAAAAATTCAAA
Organism: Periplaneta americana; assembly: GCF_040183065.1. Taxonomy (NCBI): domain Eukaryota; kingdom Metazoa; phylum Arthropoda; class Insecta; order Blattodea; family Blattidae; genus Periplaneta; species Periplaneta americana. Next base: position 25,240,372 of record NC_091121.1, read on the forward strand.
TATCTTGGAGCAACAGTAACAAATATAAATGACACTCGGGAGGAAATTAAACACAGAATAAATATGGGAAATGCCTGTTATTATTCGGTTGAGAAGCTTTTGTCAGCTAGTCTTCTGTCAAAAATATGAAAGTTAGAATTTATAAAACAGTTATATTACCGGTTGTTCTGTATGGGTGTGAAACTTGGACTCTCACTTTGAGAGGGGAACAGAGATTAAGGGTGTTTGAGAATAAAGTTGTTAGGAAAATATTTGGGGCTAAGAGGGATGAAGTTACAGGAGAATGGAGAAAGTTACACAATGTAGAACTGCACGCATTGTATTCTTCACCTGACATAATTAGGAACATAAAATCCAGAATTTTGAGATGGGCAGGACATGTAGCACGTATGGGCTTATCCAGAAATGCATATAGAGTGTTAGTTGGGAGGCCAGAGGGAACAAGACCTTTGGGGAGGCCAAGACGTAGATGGGAAGATAATATTAAAATGGATTTAAGGGAGGTAGGATATGATGGTAGAGACTGGATTAATCTTGCTCAGGATAGGGACAATGGCGGGCTTATGTGAGGGCGGCAATGAACCTCCGGGTTCCTTAAAAGCCAGTAAGTAAATATTATTATTATTATTATTATTATTATTATTATTATTATTATTATTATTAATCTAATTCTCCTGACTATTGGAACTCAGCCAAATAGTTTTTATTGAACTGTACAATTGTTAAAATATGACAACAATATCAAAGTTCTGCCTAAGAATAAAGACAACATATATGAGCAAGTGTTTATAGGACAAATTCCCTAATGCAAAAACATTTTCAACTTAACTAAGGGCCCATCTAAGATAACTGTAATTTTTCGTAAGAAAGTCTGGTAACCGCTTAAGGGGATGCGCTACTGAAAAATGACAGTTTTTGAAGAAATTTCATGTTTTTTTTATTCTACTCTTCATATGCTAAATTCCAATGCTCCATCACCACAACCTGTTTCTCAGCTATAATATGCACTATATAAACATAGAAAACTCTTGTTTTAGATTCCAAAAAAACGGTTTCCAAAAATAAACGTGTTATTTTCAAATTTTATTTTTAAAAGAGTTATTTCTTGACTTAGATCATTGAAATTTTCCTGATCAATTCATAATCATGATCATAATATGCTGTTAAAATTTCAATACATTATCTCTTAAAATGTAGAAATTAGAAAATTCAGTAGCGCATCCCCTTAAGATAGTTTTCAAAGTAGTGAATCAAAGTTCTTGAAATCTGTGTCATAGCAACGGGAAAATTATATAACTTATATTACCTTATGGCTGGTGTAATCAACTATCTAGATCCCTTCGACGAACCTTCAGGGAACAAATAACCACTGGAATTTGCGACTTACATTCCAGTTCAGAATACAGTATTCGAGCACCTCATACAGGCAAACAAAGAAGGCAGCCAATAAATTTGGTTACGAATTAGTTCTCTTACAAAACGTATAAGCATAAGTAGGCCTATTAAAGGATAATATTTATATTTTAGAATGGCAAATCATATCTATATATAATTTGAACTGGTAATGGAAATTACGGGAAAACGGCTGAACGAATTTTAATGAATTACCCGTCATTTTGAAGCTTAGCATCCAAAGTTTTCAGAAAAATAGTAACTTTCAGTGAAACATTAGTTTTCCTACACAATTTTCCTATTTTCCAAAATACATCTTCCGTCAGTTTTGAGAACTAATAATTAGTAATTATTGCATTTCAGAATAAAACAAAACACGCACCACAATAAACAATACGTTATTACACGAAGGCCATGACCTGCAAGATTGCTGAAATATTTGGAGTTCAAATTAAATAGGTTATTAAAAACTTCAAGACATACTAAACACTAATTTACAGGTCTGATTCTGCGGTGTGTAATTTTCTGAGTACAGCTGTGTATTGGATATTAAAATCTGCAAAACTTGAGGTGCTTAGATGACATTATTACCATTAGAAATGAAATATTATTATAGTTAATGCCATGATGTGACTATTTTTCATTAATTATACATATTAATCTTATATTGATGATATGAAAGTGAAACGTTTTGGGGTTATAGCTTATAAGTAGATGTAGAGAATGTCTTAAATTATATATTCATTTCTATAATTTACTGAGTGGCAGCTAACTACAAAACTTACGTAGGATAATAATATTGTTATTAAAAATCAAATATTTTCATAGTTATTAATCAAGTGGGTTTGGATCTTTTTCATATATTTAATGGCGGTGTGGTGTAAATATTTACATACATCATTCTCTTCAGTATTGACTCGAGAGAGCGGAAAAATTACAGTTCCTAAGAAAAACCCAAAAGATATTATTTACTGATAAAATAAGAGGCCTACAAAATTTTGTAGTCTCCCGATCATTTTAGCAGGATATAATCATTTTACCCTCTATATTTCAAGGTAAACATGCAGCAGCTATACCAAGAAACTATGTCTATTGTTCGAAAGCATAGCAAAACTTACTTTTTTTTAACTTTCACCTACAATCCACAGTGACCTGAAATAGCTATTGCTTTACTTCTACATGAAAAACCCACTGATAGTCCTGACATTGTTACTTGCGTTTTCGCGTAGAAACTCAAAAACTGGATAAGTTCAGTAAAAATTATTTTGCATAAAAAAAACATTCAGAGGAAGTATGTTGCATTATTAGGGAAGCAAATAACTTTCAGAATGTCTGGTATTCTTCACTGAAAATAAATCTGAAAAAGTTTTATTTGAACATCTAATGAACTTAATTTGCAGCATTTGCTGCACAAACCACTAGTATTTAATTTATATCGCAACCCAAATAGTGACATAAAACTAGTGGGTCAAGTGAAGACAAAAGAAGAGTTTTAAATTATCACCCTTGGGAGGGATGCACCCTAGAGCTCCCTCATGCGGCCGCCGCTGGCTAATTATTACTTCAGGCATCCTAGAATTCAAGTTTTATGGAGCATTAAACTTTTAGTGGCAAGGTTGTATTATTAAAGTCAACAATAAAATTCTTTGAAGTACTTTCAAATGTTTACAAAACGCATCCATTTAATGTGGCATCGCTCGCTTTTGTGATTTAAAATCACGCGAATGCATTCATGTCCAGCATATATCATTAAATTTCCAGTCTTTTATAACAGTTTGGGAGGTCTACGAACGAACAAATAAAAGAGCAGCAATAATACATTTCCGCTACACTTTATTGCATTGCCTCGAAGCACGAATGACGAATTCTACAACCTGAGACTCCTAGGAACTACTTTGAGATCGGTTGCAGGAATAACACTTGAGTTTTTTTTTGCTCTGTTTTGCCAAACGCATGCAGAGCTATTAATCTGTTTTATTAGTGCGATGCTTGTGACGTGTAACTTGGCTCTACCCTGCAGATATTCTGTTACATGTTGGCGGATTACAATGGCCAAGAATCGAGGTCTATTTCGGAAGCTCAGACATATAATACCCAGTCTCATAAATGTCGCTGGTTAATTGTTTTGTTTGTGGCTACTACATAGGGAATTAAGCTGGTATATTGTGGTTCTTATTCGTATTAGAAAGCCAACGATCTGCCCTTTGTGTTTCCTGTGCTGCAAGTTAAGTCCAAAAGAGCAGAAACCAACGCGGTGAGTAAAATAACTTGAGCTTGAATAATTTCAAGGGAAAAATTGTTCCGGGGTCGGGTATCGATCCCGGGACCTCTGGTTGAACGTACCAGCGCTCTGTCAACTGAGCTACCCGACCCCGGAACAATTTTTCCCTTGAAATTATTCAAATCTGCTTTACAGGAAGCTTTACCTGAAAGATTAGATTTGCATAATATATACGTCACTGTGTACGTTAACAGAAAACCACAATTCCAAGTCACACAGAGTTTGTGTGCACTCGATGTGGGTCTCTGGCGTTTTGTCAGCCCACACGAGTTGTGTGGATATAAAAGGGAAAAGTTGAGACTGTGTCGGGTGGAGTTCCCGGGTAGCTCAGTTGACAGAGCGCTGGTACGTTCAACCAGAGGTCCCGGGATCGATACCCGACCCCGGAACAATTTTTCTCTTGAAATTATTCAAATCTGCTTTACAGGAAGCTTTACCTGAAATATTAGATTTGCATAACTTGAGCTTATCTGTCATCTGTTTACATGGCATTTAATACTGAAATTAATAATTGGCAAAGTATTTCATTAAAATGGCAATTTAGTAATCAAATTATGCACATTGTCTATTTCTCACTCTTCTTATTTTCCAAGCATGGAGTTATATGTCCCTTTCAGCTCCACTTGTTCAACAAGTTTAATCTCTTGTGTTTGTCAATACTTAGGTGATATAGGCATTAATAATAATAATAATAATAATAATAATAATAATAATAATAATAATCAACATCATCATCATCTTCAAACAAGTATTAGGCCTCTCGAATGGCCTGTTACGTCTCCTCACAATTGATCTCGCCATCTCTTTCTAGGTCTTCCCAGCGATCTTCTTCCTCTAGGCATGTACTGTAGAGCAGTGTTTGTTATGCGTGTTTCAGGCATTCGGTTTACATGTTGTATCCAGTTCTAAAATTGTTAATCGTCTCGAATAAACTTTCCATTTTTAGCTCCTTCCTTATATCTTCATTTCTCTTCTTATCTATCAAGGTGTAACCTGCCACATATCTCAAGAACTTCATTTCGCTGGCTACAATTCTGTGTTGTTGATCTTATCTTAATGTCCAACTCTCACTGCCATAAAGGAATGCTGGTAGAACCATAATTTTGTAAAATTTTAATAAAGTTCCCTTCCTCACTGTTCTGCCCAATGTTCGTCGTATAGTTCCGCAAAAATGATTAAAAATATTGATTTTAGTTTCAATCTCTGAGTTTGCCTTGTAAGTCACATTGCAGCTTAAATATTTAAATATAATAATAATAATAATAATAATAATAATAATAATAATAATAAACTAATAATAATAATAATAATAATAATGATTTATTTTAGCTGGTAGAGTTAAGGCCGTAAGGCCTTTCTTCCACTCAACCAGCAAAAAATATACATACATATTATGTATGAACTTACAAAGAATTCAACAATTTGATTTAGATAAGAGTTACATGTATACAAGAGTTATTTACGAATTAAACAACAAAATACTATTAACTATTAATTAAACACTGAAATACAAACTATGTAGCAGAATTAAGCTAAAATACATAGAATGTTAATATATTTCAAATAATGTTAGATAATATAAAGAGATTATTATGAGACAATTTTGAAAATACAGCACTATCAAGATGCATGTCTAAAGGAAGGAATAACAATGTAGACAGTGATAGTTTAAGTCAGTATGATTGGAGTGAAATTCTAAGAAGGTTATCTTTCAAGCTGTTTTTAATTAAGTGTTTATTGTCTTGCAGCCCCTAATACTTTGTGACAGGGAAGTCCATTGTCGCGAGGTGGATACTGTAAAAGATGATGAATAACGAGATGTTCTATGAAGAGTTATACATAGCGTGCCACAGATAAGTGATCTGGTATTTACGTCGTGGTTAGAATATATATATAAGAGAAACGAGACGGAAGATAATTTGGTGTTGCAATGGAGGGGGAAAAAGAACTGGCCACCTTACTCCACTATCTTTTGACTTAGTTGCCTCATTAGGGTCACTTATGAGATTCCAATCTGTCTTCGGACAATTGACTAAACAACAAGCAAATGCAGTATTAGTATTGTAGGCCTATAGTATAGTATAGTATAGTATAGTATAGTATAGTATAGTATAGTATAGTATAGTATAGTACAGTACAGTACAGTATAGTACGGTACAGTACAGTACAGTACAGTACAGTATAGTATAGTATAGTATAGTATAGTATAGTATAGTATAGTATAGTATAGTATAGTATAGTAGTATATATATTTATTTAACCTGGTAGAGAGAAGGCCATCAGGCTTTCTATTCCCCTCTACTAGGGGATTACAAATAAAGTTTTAAAAATACAATACAGATCAAAGTATTAAAAGATTAACTGATTAATAAAGGCAATAAGTTAAGAAGAAAGAAAAAAAAATACTGAAGTAAAAATTAAACCTAGAATAAAATTATATAGTGATGAAATTAACGGATATTGAAATATTTTGTGCTAGAATAAGAGAACTATTTACAAGAAGCCATGTCTGAACGAGTCTCAATTACTGATCAAGTGCCTAGTACAATTTGTTCGAATTCAATTTATTTCGACAGTCCCTGATGCTGGTAGGTAGCGAATTCCAGAGTCTTGGCAGGGCTATTGTGAAAGAGAATGAGTATTACGTTTATTATCAGTTTTATGAGAAATAAACAATACGAGTATTATGCACATTTCTAAAGAAATTATTTCTGAAGATATAGATAAATAAGGCTTATTTGTGTATCTTAAATTGCAAAAGAGTTAATTTTATGATAAAATCTTTTCCGAAGGTTAGTAGACTTCGTAATTAAAATTATTTGAAATTTCCTATTTGTAATTTTTTAAGGGAGGATATAAAGGATTGAGGGTCAAAAATAGCCATTTTTCAATTTATTTTTTTGTGTAAAGATTGGACATTCATCTTGTCAGTGATATTGTCAGTGAAAAAATATTTATAATATTACGTACATTATTTTGGTAGATATGAACATAAAAGTGCGAGCGTGCGCTTATTTAGCTCTCCACATATAAGGTATATTTAACGCTAATCTGTATTTTTCAAAACCGTTTTTTTTATAATTCGGTAAGTTTTTAAGATACCGCAGTAAAAGTTTGCATGCAACTGTATTTCATACTTGTGAATATGATGAACTACAACTATTGCTGTAACATTTACATTTTATTTTTATTTTTTTAACCAAAGGAACATTAAAAATTTAATTTCTGATCCTAATTAAAAATTAATATTGCAGGCGTTTCAAAGACTGCAGTTCATATTCCTCATTTAACATTCAGGAATAAATAGATAAAAAAAAGAAGATTCAGAAATAGACTATTCATATTTGTGGACATTATCATAAAAACGGCACATAAGTGCACAAAAACGGCCACATTTTTGTTATGATAATTACTCATAAATGGTGTAACTTTTATTAATTATGAAAATAGTCTATTTTTCAAGAAGTGAATACTGAGTAGCCTATATCAAATTGCAATACGAAAGCATGAATAGCTGTTGAGAAAAAAAAAGAATTTTCTTAATTTTTTAGTTCTCAAAACTGTAGACTATATCCCCCCTTAATATTTGATAATTTTTCCATTTCTCATTTAAAATAATTTTCACCATTTCACCATTCTTTGTACGTTGAAAACAAGACATAAAATTGCGTAAATAATTGCCGAGAAAAAAAATTGAATTCCCTAATTTTTAGTGCTCAAATCTGTAGGTATATCCCCCGTAGTATTTCATAATTTTTCCATTTCTCAATTATAATAGACATTTAATAATGTTCACCATTTCACCATTTTTGGTACGTTGAAAAGACGACATAAAACCGCATACCTACCTTAAAAATTTATGCTGCAACTCATATAGGCTTGGATAGTAGGCCATGTTAGTTGCGTTCACTCATTATAGAGTAAATTGTGGAACGTTCACTTTGATTGTAATTGTTCAATATAAAACATCCATTTTCTAATCCGACATCTCGCTATAAAGAAGAGTGCAAATCCCAAGTCAATAGACGCAAACAATGCTTTAATCTGCCTGGAGATTTTGTTCGGGAGCCATTAAAGAGGGTAAGCGGGCCGGTCAAGTAATCTGCTCAATTTACAGCATTTCCATTGTTAGAATGATTAAGGCTTAACAGCAAAAGCCACTTTTGGACCTGCCTGTATGCGTCCCACGCAGGGTATGGACGCTCGCTCGCTGGAGGCCGTTATTTAATATAGTGTTTTGTTAGGCTCCTATAATGGACTATCCGTAATTAAAGCTTACGTTCAACTGTTTCTACCTGGTATCCCCTGGTTACGGTGCATTCTTGACAGAAAGAGAGCCAGCGCCGCCGAACCAATAATCATCTCTCCGTGATTCAATCCCCTCCATATTTCAGCTCCGGGGCGGAAAACGTACCCAATCGAGTGTGAAAAAGGGGTTGAAAGTAACACTTAAAGTGAGCTGAATTTGTTTCTTGTCAAGTTTCTTACGAATATGGTACATTAATCTTCTGCAATGATCTCTTCTAAACGCACAGTGGTTCATATTTTGAGCAATTCTATAGTATGATTCATTATTATCGTCTCCTAGTTATCTTTCTAGTTAAGCGATGTCACCAAGATATTTGTCGAAAAACTCGTTTTACTGAGAATGTCATCCAGTATTTCAGTACATACCAATTTATTGTGCTTTTGACAGTATTGTATTACATAGTTGTAATTCCATCTTGTCTTAGAAGTCTCCTTTAAAACTAATTTCTTCCTCCAACTCAAAGAATTATGACTTTGAAGAATATAGGACTAATAAAAAAATGAAAAGCAGACAGAAGAAAGAAACAAATACTGTATAGAATATCAAACTAAGGAAAAAGAAAAACAAGTATCACAAAGAAGAGCTATAAAGCCAAAAGAAAATACAGTTGAGAAAAAACAGTATAACAAAAGAAAATGATTCAACGGAAATTTTAAAGAAAATGTAATTTCGGATAAAGTATTATTTGTCTTTCTTGTTATAAATTTTATATTACTTGTTAACATGTTTCAGCCTGCTATTGGCCTTCGACAGAACTGGTTGTTGCTGGTCTTGGCGGCTTTTGTTTTGTTTCCTGTGGCGGTGTGTTTGTGTAGTGTAATGTGGAGTCGAAAAGTGTGTGTGTTCTGAAATTGAGTTGTATGGTGAGAATTTCATTTGGATGTGTTTTTGTGTGTCTGTATATTTGATATTGTTCTAGTGTGTTTAGTTTCATGAAATTCTCAACACACAGGGAGAGCAGAAAGGAATGAGTGGAGAGAGGAGAAAGAGAATGAGTGGAGAGAGCAGAAAGGAACGTGTGGAGAGAGCACAAAGGAATGAGTGGAGAGTGCAGAAATGAATGAGTGGAGAGAGCAGAAAGGAATGAGTGGAGAGAGCACAAAGGAATGAGTGGAGAGAGCAGAAAGAGAATGAGTGGAGAGGTCAGAAAGGAATGAGTGGAGAGAGCACAAAGGAATGAGTGGAGAGAGCAGAAAGGAATGAGTGGGCTGAGCGGAAAGGAATGAGTGGAGAGAGCAGAAAGGAATGAGTGGAGAGAGCAGAAATGAATGGGTGGAGATGCCAGAAAGGACTGAGTGGAGAGAGCAGGAAGAGAATGAGTGGAGAGGTCAGAAAGGAATGAGTGGAGAGAGCACGAAGGACTGAGTGGAGAGAGCAGAAAGGAATGAGTGGAGTGAGCGGAAAGGAATGAGTGGAGAGGCCAGAAAGGAATGAGTGGAGAGAGCAGAAAGGAATGAGTGGAGAGGCCAGAAAGGAATGAGTGGAGAGAGCAGAAAGGAACGTGTGGAAAGAGCACAAAAGAATGAGTGGAGAGAGCAGGAAGAGAATGAGTGGAGAGAGCAGAAAGTAATGAGTGGAGAGAGCAGAGAGAATGAGTGGAGAGAGGAGAGAGAGAATGAGTGGAGAGAGCAGAAAGGAATGAGTGGAGAGAGCACAAAGGAATGAGTGGAGAGAGCAGGAAGAGAATGAGTGGAGAGAGCAGAAAGGAATGAGTGGAGAGAGCAGAGAGAATGAGTGGAGAGAGGAGAAAGAGAATGAGTGGAGAGAGCAGAAAGAGAATGAGTGGAGAGAGCAGAAAGGAACGTGTGGAGAGAGCACAAAGGAACGAGTGGAGAGAGCAGAAAGGAATGAGTGGAGAGAGCAGAAAGGAGTGGAGAGAGCACAAAGGAATGAGTGGAGAGTGCAGAAATGAATGAGTGGAGAGAGCAGAAAGGAATGAGTGGAGAGAGCACAAAGGAATGAGTGTGAGAGAACAGAAAGGAATGAGTGGAGAGAGCACAAAGGAATGAGTGGAGAGAGCAGAAAGGAATGAGTGGAGTGAGCGGAAAGGAATGAGTGGAGAGAGCAGAAAGGAATGAGTGGAGAGAGCAGAAATGAATGGGTGGAGATGCCAGAAAGGAATGAGTGGAGAGAGCAGGAAGAGAATGAGTGGAGAGGTCAGAAAGGAATGAGTGGAGAGAGCACAAAGGACTGAGTGGAGAGAGCAGAAAGGAATGAGTGGAGTGAGCGGAAAGGAATGAGTGGAGAGGCCAGAAAGGAATGAGTGGAGAGAGCAGAAAGGAGTGAGTGGAGAGGCCAGAAAGGAATGAGTGGAGAGAGCAGAAAGGAACGTGTGGAGAGAGCACAAAGGAATGAGTGGAGAGAGCAGGAAGAGAATGAGTGGAGAGAGCAGAAAGTAATGAGTGGAGAGAGCAGAGAGAATGAGTGGAGAGAGCAGAGAGAATGAGTGGAGAGAGGAGAAAGGAACGTGTGGAGAGAGCACAAAGGAATGAGTGGAGAGAGCAGGAAGAGAATGAGTGGAGAGAGCAGAAAGTAATGAGTGGAGAGAGCAGAGAGAATGAGTGGAGAGAGCAGAGAGAATGAGTGGAGAGAGGAGAAAGAGAATGAGTGGAGAGAGCAGAAAGGAACGTGTGGAGAGAGCACAAAGGAATGAGTGGAGAGAGCAGGAAGAGAATGAGTGGAGAGAGCAGAAAGTAATGAGTGGAGAGAGCAGAGAGAATGAGTGGAGAGAGCAGAGAGAATGAGTGGAGAGAGGAGAAAGAGAATGAGTGGAGAGAGCAGAAAGGAATGAGTGGAGAGAGCACAAAGGAATGAGTGGAGAGAGCAGAAAGGAACGAGTGGAGAGAGCAGAAAGGAATGAGTGGAGAGAGCACAAAGGAATGAGTGGAGAGAGCACAAAGGAATGAGTGTGAGAGAACAGAAAGGAATGAGTGGAGAGAGGAGAAAGAGAATGAGTGGAGAGAGCAGAAAGGAACGTGTGGAGAGAGCACAAAGGAATGAGTGGAGAGAGCACAAAGGAATGAGTGGTGAGAGCAGAAAGGAATGAGTGGAGAGAGCAGAAAGAGAATGAGTGGAGAGAGCAGAAAGAGAATGAGTCTAGCGAGAAAGAAGAAAATGAATCTAGGGAGCAAGGGTAAACTATAAATAGAAGATAGAGAAATAGGAGAACAAGTTGAAAAAGCAAAAACATAGTAAGTCGAGAGAACAAAACAAGAAATAGAGCAAGAATGTGGAAAAATTGAAAATAATAAAGGAAATGTTGACATGTCTAAAAAGGAATTAAAGTTAATAGATAGTATTAATAAGTAAACAACGAAATATGATGGGGAGGAAGTAAAAAATAAATAAAATAGCAAAGTGAAAATTATGTAGGCCTGTCTACAAAAATGTAGGGAATAGAAAGTGAAAGGAAATAGAATATAAAGATAATAAACAGTAGGCCTATAAAATTAAAAATAAATAAAGAAAAGGAGGGTCAAAGACAGAATAAGAGAAGGTTGAGATTGTTAGTAATAAGAAGACTCCTCAATGCTCAGCGCTGGTCTGTGATCCAGGTGAACCCAGTTCCATAACCGGCATGGTCATGTTGAAATTTATGAACAAAGCAGACGTTTCAGAGAGTTTGCCTCGTATACTCTATTTTCTCTCTTTCTTTCCATCAATACTCCGCACCTTCCTCTCAATTCATCTGCAGTAGTTAAAAATAAATTTGGTGAAGTCATAGGGTTTATATATTTCCCGCGCAGATGTAGGATTTATTGGCTTGAAGCTCAAGGCCACTGGGCTTATGAAGTACTGGTCTGACAGCGTATTCCGAATCTCACCGGACCGGTGGACAACAATGACGTCACGCTGCAGCGAAATAGGAACAAAACTGCTGAAAGGATCGATGTCTGTCATGGCGACTGTATAAGTTGTTGTCTCTGCTACGCTAGCAAAATTTTGCGAAATTTTCGTACTGCCATCTCGTTCAAAGAAAAGAGAGCATAAACAATTTATTTCTTGAACCGGTAGTAATAACTGGTCCGTTGACATGTTCGCTCATAAGCCATTAACATATTGTTTTTACGTTGTGCTCATTACGAACAATACAGCAGAACTAAAGCAGAACACACCGCCATGACACAACAGTGCAAGATGTCATTCGTCTGCTAATTCCCACCCTATACAAGAACCAATCAGATTCACTAATGGCGGCTGATGGAGACTGCCACCACCTCTGCAAGCTGATGTAGCACCGGTGCGACACCGGTGGAGCATCAGTGACTCCATCGGTGGAATTCGGAACACCGTGATGTCATCAGATTGCTCAGCGCTCAGATTCGGAAAACGCTCTGAGTTTGGAGCCTGGTTCTTTCAGGGGTAGTATGGTCCACTCGTTAGCATAGAATTCACGAATGCCAGGTAGTCAGGTAGATTGGAACAATCGTCTTATAAAGGGCGCACAATGAGTCAGTATAAGGCTAAGTGCATTCATGGGTCATCGAGCTCGGGTCCTACCCTCGAAAAGCAAATTGGTAATAGGAATACTGTGGAAGTGATCTATCAAACTCACAGTCGTGATGCGATAATCGGATGTTTAAAACTACCAGAATTAACAGTTTAACACTGCCAGTATCTGTTCTTAACTACACTTCTGAATTTAACTTATGATTTATATTCGCTTTAAATTGGTTACAATTTATTGCCTACTAATAATTGGTATTTGATGAGAAGTTTGGCAGGACACCAATTCACCCGCAGTAGTGAATCCCTTTCGGCACCTATCGGAGGGCAATTTCATAATAGCGGCCGTAATTACATGGACCAGAGGCTACATCTGCAGCGGAATACTTCCCTTAACCTGCCTTCCGGTTATGAAATTGACAAGTGTAGATATACAGGGTAGAAGTGAAATAGCCTTGCTGATTTTCAGAGCGAGTAGCTCTTATTGTATGTGACAAGAAAATGTAATATCATATTGGTGAAAAGTTAATAGTTTTTAGTCTTTTCCCCAAATGCTTAACAGTCTCTTATTCGGTTACTATTGCAAGTAGGATCGTGATTTTTATCCACATTGATAGCAAATAAAATAAAACATAATTTATCCCTCTGGCGTATTTCAATACTGTTCACGGTTTTCGTGTAAAATTAATTTTAAAAACCTCTCAATTAAAGCCACTGTACTATTCGAACTGGTGGCTATGTCGAGGCAGAGACCAGCTCATTTACCGAGACACTCAGAGTTTGTTGACCTCTTACATCTGTATCACGAGTAGAGTGTGTTAGCGGCGATGTTGCCGGACTGCGGAAACTTCAAACTTAATTTTCTAATTAACCGTGTATTTAATCACAAAACGTATTAGCCTATAAGTTTACCATTCATTTATGTTTAACCTAGCGTCCCTTTCAATCTGCAAGATTATTTCACTTCCAACCTGTATGTTTTTAATTTTTACCCACATGCAATGATTTCTGGTACTTGTATTAAACACACGAAACCTAGGTTACAAGAATGTAGAAATAGGCTAATTTATAATAGAAATCTAATCACTTAGTATTTTGTTTTATAACCACTTTTGCCGGATTCAGTACGACACCGTAAAGTGAAATGGAGTAAATAAATTTGTACATGAGTTTAGAGGAAGTTATGTTTTAAAAATGATTTGTAAACGGCAGTAAAAGGGACTTAATTATTTGATGGTGGTGATGTTGTTGTTGATGATGATGATGATGATGATGATGAAGAAGAAGAAGAAGAAGTTGACGTTCACCATCATATGCACAGAGAGCACGTTTTACCGCCGCGCTGGTGCGGTACTTCAAAGGATAGAGGTGGCTGGCCTATAGCTGTAAACGATAGGATGATGGATGATAAGTTATGTTGGATTGATAATTATGACTGGAAAAAGAGTCCGTTCGTAGCCCTTTAAATTGATATTATCCAAATCGCTCGCCTGGAGGGACTTACGAAACCACGAAACACCGAAGTTAGGATAGCTGGACTCTGGGCTCGAATCCCGGATTTCCAGAATAAAAACTGGAAATATCAACCATTAAGCCAATATGATTGGAGTGATGATGGTAATGATGATAATTAAGATTATGATGATGATGATAATAATAATAATAATAATAATAATAATGGCTTTATTTAACCTGGTAGAGTTAAGGCCTGAAGGCCTTCTCTTACACTCAACCAGGATTAAAACTTGCTTACACGGTTGATCATAAAACTTGATCAGAATTAAGTAATTACATACTGATTGCATAATGAGATCAAAAGAGGTAGTTACATAAAATTTACCTCATAAAATATAAATAAACATAGTAAAATACATATTAATTTGTTAGAATCACATAAAAACAGAAGCTGATAATTCAATAAAAAAAGAAAAATGTACACAGTAAAAATAACAATAAACACATTAGTATACATATTAATATTAGATTACAATTAAGTAGGACTTACATAATTAAATCAGAAACCGGCAATTGAATAAAATCTACACAAAAATAGATTAATAATAAAAAACAACACAGTGGGATACATATTGGCGTTAAGTTATAAATAAACACGATTTAGATAATGAAAATTAATAATAAATACAGTGGAACACATTTGCAACACGTTAGGTCTGGCAACTCATCATAAAATACTTTTCTAATTATCATTTAAAGGAAATTAAAGTTCGGCAGCCCTTGACTTCAGGCGGCAGAGAATTCCAGTGACGAGAAGTAGCAACAGTGAAATACGAAGAATAGAGAGATGATGTGTGCAGTGGTATTTCTAATAATAATAATAATAATAATAATAATAATAATAATAATAATATAAGGTGCTTAGGAAAATATTTGGGACTAAAAGGGATGAAGTTACAGGAGAATGGAGAAAGTTACGCAACACTGAACTGCACGCATTGTATTCTTCACCTGACATAATTAGGAACATAAAATCCAGACGATAGAGATGGGTAGGGCATGTAGCACGTATGGGCGAATCCAGAAATGCATATAGAGTGTTAGTTGGGAGGCCGGAGGGAATAAGACCTTTGGGGAGGAAGGTAATATTAAATGGATTTGAGGGAGGTGAGATATGATGATAGAGACTGGATTAATCTTGCTCAGGATAGGGACCAATGGCGGGCTTATGTGAGGGCGGCAATGAAACTCCGGTTCCTTAAAAGCCAGTAAGTAATAATAATAATAATAATAATAATAATAATAATAATAATAATAATAATAATAATAATATATCCAGCTTCATTTTACACACAAAAAAACCTTTTGGGGAGGCCGAGACGTAGATGGGAGGTTAATATTAAATTTGATTTGAGGGAGGTGGGATATGATGATAGGGACTGGATTAATCTTGCTCAGGGTAGGTACCGAAGACGGGCTTGTGTGAGGGTGGCAATGAGTTCTCTGAAAGCCATTTGTAAGTAATAATAATATTAATACTACTAAGTGAACTGAAAATCAAGAACGGAGTGATAAAAGTGTCAATTTTGAATGAACTAGAGGAGTGCAATAGGAAGTTACGTAAAACGATAGAGATAATGAAAATAGGTGAGGAGTATGGCGGGGGAGGCTAGCTAGGGTAG